>NC_140541.1:9074949-9674949 GCF_057382185.1 Mchenga conophoros
CCTAAAATATGGTGGCCCTGAGAGGCCAAACACCAGCAATAAAAAAAAATGCGGCAAAAGCACATAAACCACAATGGAAATAGGAAAAAAGAAAACAGAAATACTAAAAATGAAAACTGAAAAAGAAAAAAGCACAAGGGAAGTGTTTCTGGGGAGACAATAACCCGACGGACCAGTTGCAGGAACAAAAATATGCTAAGAATTGCGCTGGGAGACACTTAAAAGAAGTGGAGGATTTATTGGTTTTGTGAGGAAAGAAAAGATGAGAGGTAAGTATGTTAGCCTAACTATTAGCCTAAAAATCCGTCATCAGTATTATATGAATCATAAGATTAAAACACATTAACCTAGCATATTTTGGTTCCTGCACCTGGTCCGTCAGGTTATTGTCTCCCCAGAAACACTTCCCACTACCCAAAGCCATCCAGTTGGCTGGATTGGAGTCTAGGCAGGTTCTTGACACTGCTGCTCGAGACGTAACTTTTATGGGCTTCACTTTTTCTAAGATCATCAAGAATTATATTCTTCTCTTATTCTACTCTGTATTGTTAAGCAGCTATTGTTATTCTGCAGACATTGGTTTTGGTTGCATACAACAATAGCTGATCTACAACAGTCGCTCAGAAAAGTAAAAAAGAAAAACCCAAACAAAACATAAAAAGAGGATGACACTAACTCAAAGTTCAGGATGAAGGTCTGCAATTGAGAAGCCGCTTGAGAGAGAATAGAGAGACAAATGTGAGGAGGTTCCTGGTGACTGACCTATAATTTTACAGATGAGGAACATCTTCCTGTCACACCATCTCTTCTTAATCATGTATCTGCTCATAAACATGTCAGCTGAGAGGCACTCGTGTCTCCAGTCATTGCAGCAAGACATTACTCAGGTCTTTTCAAGTCTTTGGATGTTGTTTCCAGATGAGACCACGAAGATAATGCCACAGACTCAAAAATAATGCTATATTACATCTGTAATTGCTAGTTGGCAGATGCGATCTAAACGCTGAAAGTCTTGCTTTGTGCACATGTTTTGCTTGCTCCCGTGCTCTCCGTGCAACAGCTGGAGCCAGGAGCGAGATACACAGACTGTAATAACTATGACACTGAAAAGTCATTTATCATTTATTTACAGTGTTGGGTAAGTTACTTTAAATTAGTAACTTAGTTACATTACTAGTTACTTCCATCAAAAGTAACTCAGTTACTTCAAGTTACTCGTTACTTTCAAAGTAACTAGTTACTAGGGAAAGTAACTTTGGTTTTACTCAGAATTCTCTTGTTAATGTGTTTCTTCCATAACTTTGCCAGTCTTCTAGCTTGCTTACTTGCCACAAGTGCACTGTGCCACCTACCAAAGGAAAAAATAATGTGCATATTTCCACGAGAGAAATCCCACGCCTGGACCGTCGTCGACCGCCGCGATGCTTCTAGCCTACGTTACAGCGTCATGTGCGCTTTTAACATCCAACACAAAAACTACAGTCGTGGTGCTTTTGATTGTACTCAGAAATTCTGCCTTCTGAATAGGAAGATGTAGGTAACACCAGATTGCAGATGAGCTGCATACAGGGCTGGACTGGGACAAAAAATCAGCCCGGGCATTTTGACTAGAGACCGGCCCACCATTATAGGAAAAATCATAAAGCCTTTGAATGAAAACAAACACTGTTGTGACAGTGATGTACACTGTTCTGATGGTATATATGTATCAATCTATCAATCATTTGTTGTAAGACTCAGATAATTATTTTTTAAAAGCTAGACATTTGAAATGAGAATAAGAAAGTATTTCTTTGTGCCCCCCTTTCCCTGTTAATGCCCTACCTGGCCCCCTGGCAACACTTTGCTAGACCCGCACCTGCACAGTTACCAGCTGTCAGCTACCTAAAAAGGGTTTCCTGGTGTTATTTGTCTCTCAGAAACAGTTCATAACTTTCCTTCAACTCATTCATGTCACCTAAAAGGTAAACTTGTTTCTCCATCACCTGTTCAGCTCTGATGATTCAGTAAGGACATCTCCTGGTTTCATCTGGTTTCCCACTCACCAGATATACAAACCGATATCATGACCAGCAGCTTTACAGCTGTGGCTCCAGCAAACATCAGCTGGTACTAGAAAGTAATATTAAATAAATTCTAACAACAGCTGATCAAACGTGCTGCTGTTGTTTAACGCGACATCCGCTGGCAACTCTAATAATTAACCTTATGAACAAAATAAAGTTCAACATCAGTAACATAGCAACCACCCAGCTGTATAGAAACCCCGTCATGCTAGCTAGCACACGGTACGAAAAAGTCAGCACAACGAAAATAAACTCCACCTAAACTTGGTTTATATCTGACCCAGATAGACTGCAGGTCATAACTTCTTACCTGAAGTTCAGTTCACCTGACACTCTCGGACCAGCGGCCGCTTCGGGTCTCTCCTCTTGCCTCCCCTTTCTCTCATCCACCTGCTGGCCTCCACCACTTGCTAATGTTACTGAATCTGTGGAAGCTCCGCGATAGCCACCACACGAAGTAACAAGTAACGACCCTATCTAAATCCCAGTAACGAGTAACGTGTTCCTGATTTTGGCATAATAACTAGTTACCGTGCTCGTTACCACAATAATAACGTAGTTACTGTAACGCGTTACTTAATAACGCGTTAGTCCCAACACTGTTTATTATCATTAATTGGCACTAAGGAGAATACTGATTCAGATGACGTGATATCTTTTGTGTGTCAGTTACTCTTATGAGTGCTTTTTACTGACTGGTGTGAAGAGATTGATCACATCTTGCAAAATAAAGGTCCTTAACTTGTTTTGTTATTTATATTTATGACTATAAAATCTTACAGAACACCTTACCCCTAGTCAGTAGCCAGTTCCTTCATTTTAAATGTGGAATTTAAAGAAGTAAACTATCAAAAGTCTAAAAAGTCATTTCTCCAGATTAGCAAATGCCTTGTCCCAAACCATAATAATCTTAGTCCATCCAGTCATCCATTGGTAAAACCCCAACATACAGGCAATGAACTGGGGCATACAAGTAAACCCACCTCTGCCCACAATCTCACTGCTACTTCTCGACCTCAACCACTAGATCAGGCGCCTTCCCCACCAATTCAATTCAATTCAATTCAATTTTATTTATATAGCGCCAAATCACAACATAAGTCGCCTCAAGGCGCTTCATAGATGCAGAGAAAAACCCAACAATCATATGGCCCCTTTTTAGCAAGCACTTTGGCAACAGTGGGAAGGAAAAACTCCCCTTTAACAGGAAGAAACCTCTGGCAGAACCAGGCTCAGGGAGGGGCGGGGCCATCTGCTGCGACCGGTTGGGGTGAGAGAAGGAAGACAGGATAAAAGACATGCTGTGGAAGAGAGACAGAGGTTAATAACAGATATGATTCAATGCAGAGAGGTCTGTTAATACATAGTGAGTGAGAAAGGTGACTGGAAAGGAAAAACTCAATGCATCATGGGAATCCCCTGGCAGCCTATGTCTATTGCAGCATAACTAAGGGAGGATTCAGGGTCACCTGGTCCAGCCCTAACTATATGCTTTAGCAAAAAGGAAAGTTTTAAGCCTAATCTTGAAAGTAGAGATAGTGTCTGTCTCCCGAATCCAAACTGGAAGCTGGTTCCACAGAAGAGGGGCCTGAAAATTGAAGGCTCTGCCTCCCATTCTACTTTTAAATACTCTAGGAACAACAAGTAGGCCTGCAGAGTGAGAGCGAAGTGTTCTAATAGGGTGATATGGTACTACAAGGTCATTAAGATAAGATGGGGCCTGATTATTTAAGACCTTGTATGTGAGGAGCAGGATTTTGAATTCAATTCTGGATTTAACAGGAAGCCAATGAAGGGAAGCCAAAACAGGAGAAATATGCTCTCTCTTTCTAGTCCCTGTCAGGACTCTTGCTGCAGCATTTTGGATTAGCTGAAGGCTTTTCAGGGAGTTTTTTGGACATCCTGATAATAATGAATTACAGTAGTCCAGCCTGGAAGTAATAAATGCATGAACTAGTTTTTCAGCGTCACTGAGACAGGATATTTCTAATTTTAGAGATGTTGCGCAAATGGAAGAACGCAGTCTTACATATTTGTTTAATATGTGCATTGAAGGACATGTCCTGGTCAAAAATGACTCCAAGGTTCCTCACAGCGTTACTGGAGGCCAAGGTAATGCCATCCAGAGTAAGAATCTGGTTAGATACCATATTTATAGGCTTTTCAGGGCCGAGTACAATAACCTCAGTTTTATCTGAATTAAGAAGCAGAAAGTTAGCGGCCATCCAGGTCTTTATGTCTTTAAGACATTCCTGCAGTTTAACTAATTGGTGTGTGTTATCTGGCTTCATGGACAGATAGAGCTGGGTGTCATCTGCATAGCAGTGAAAATGTATGCTATGTCTTCTAATGATGCTGCCTAAGGGAAGCATGTATAATGTAAACAGAATTGGTCCTAGCACTGAACCCTGTGGAACTCCATAATTAACCTCAGTGTGTGAAGAGGACTCTCCATTTACATGCACAAATTGGAGTCTATTAGATAGATATGATACAAACCACTGCAGTGCAGTACCTGTAATACCTACAGTATGTTCTAATCGCTCTAATAGGATATTATGGTCGACAGTATCGAATGCTGCACTAAGGTCTAGCAGGACAAGCACAGAGATGAGTCCACTGTCAGAGGCCATAAGAAGATCATTTGTAACCTTCACTAAAGCTGTTTCTGTGCTGCGATGAGCTCTGAAACCTGACTGAAACTCTTCAAATAAACCATTCCTCTGCAGATGATCTTTTAGCTGTTTGACAACTACTCTTTCAAGGATTTTTGATATGAAAGGAAGGTTGGAGATTGGCCTATAATTAGCTAAGACTGCTGGGTCTAGAGATGGCTTTTTGAGTAAAGGTTTAACTACAGCTAGCTTGAAGGCCTGTGGTACATAGCCGATCATTAGCTACAGTGCTGAAGAGAAACCTGGGGTTGTTCTTATTTTCTTCAATCAGTGATGAACAGTAAGATGTTCTGGCTTTGCGGAGGGCTTTCTTATAAAGCAGCAAACTATTTCTCCAGGCTAAATGATGATCCTCTAAATTTGTGACACGCCATTTCCTCCCCAGATTACGAGTCATCTGCTTTAGGGTACGTGTTTGAGAATTATACCACGGAGTCAGGTACTTCTGATTTGAGATGACATTAAATATTCCTACGTCCAGATTAATGATGATGTTTCTTTATGTCTAAATTCTATTATATACAATCTAGGTTAAGAACAAAGTATGTGGTTATAAAATAATCTGTTGGCTGATTTCATTTTGTTCTCTAGCTTCATGCTAAGAACAATGTTGGCTGTTTACAGTTTGGTTTGCAGTAACTAACAGTACCTCGTAGATGCTAAATCTATCAAAGCATACAATGCACAAGCATGTTTGCAAAACTGCTTTCTGCACAATTTTCATTCCCTATTATCTATATTTAGGTACCGGAAGGAACAGAGATTGTATTAGTGTTAAATAAACACAACCTTGCTCTGTAAAGTCTATAAAAAATCTTTAGAATATTAATAGAAGTTTGTATTATTTCTTTTTTCATGTCTTTGGCTTTTAGAGCTCTCATTCATGCATTTATCACCTCTTGGCTTGACTACTGCTGCTCGCCTCTTTCTGTCATAAACCAAATGTCACTCTCTCACCTCGTGCTTGTTGAGAAAAGCAGCAGTTAAGCTTCTCACTGGTTTTAGCAGATGCCATCACATCATCAAAATCCTGGCTACTCCCCATCCGCTCCCTGTTGGTTTAAGAATTAATTTTAAGATTTTACTGATCACTTTTAAAGCACATCTGGGTCTGGTCCTAAGCTTTGTAACAGAAGTGTTGTTGAGCCAGTTCACAGCCTTACATCCTCAGGTGGGGCTCTTCTGGCTGTTCCATAGTGAAGGTGTAAATCTAAAGGTGAGTGTGCTTTTGCCATCAGCTTTAAAAGAACCTGTCTGAGGAGATCCAGTCATGTGAAAATAAAGTTTCCCCAGGACTCTGCACAGTTTTTAGAAATGTACACCTTTATTATTTATAGGAATTAAGAGGGAAAGTAGCATTCACGTGCTGGTAATCACATGCACTGACTCATGAGCAGTGTGAGCACCTCTATAAAAGCAGAAGTTTTGACAGTTTGTTGGTCTACAACAACATGGGTGGATGTCCCAGTAAATTCACCACAAGGTCAGACTGAGCACAGAAAGCTCGAGAGCTACAGCTCAGACTGTACAGGCCTCAGTTAGCATGTTAAATGTTAAAGTTTATGACAGCCCAAGTATGTGTTGCTTGGAATGGTTGCCAAGGGAAAGGCTGTTCTTTCTACAAAGAGTATGGCAACATGTATAAGTTTTGTGAAAAACTTGTGAACTTTTGAGACAGTGTCCTTGGGATGGAGATCTTTGGCCATACAGCGCAGCGTCACGTTTGAAGAAGGCTAAACACAGCATATCAGTACGAACACTTCTTACCAGCTGTCAAACACAGCGGTGGAGAAGTGATGATCTGATCTCATTTTGCAGCCACAGAAACCGGGCACCTTGCAGTGATTGAGTCTAGCTGTGAATGCCAAAGTATTTGAGTCATGAATCCCAAGCACAGCAGCTAATAAATAAGCTATTGAATCATAGAGTGTACATAGCTTTTCAGAGGAATACATGAGTTCTGTGAGAACTTTCTTTTTTCGCATGACTTTAATGCTCGCAGTATTTTAGTGGTATTAATACTTTACCAACATTTTGCTATTTATTTAATTTTTGGCCTCGCTCTTTGACTTTCTGTTATAATTTATCCAGCTGTCACTTTGTAAACCCAGCTTTTAAGTATGCTATCCAAATAATGTTAATAGTATTTAGGCTCTTCAAGCTTGTTCCTTATTTCATACTAGTAAAACCTGACCCTAAATTAATTTTGGCTGGATCCCTGGGAATAATACAAATCATACGTGCTTTACTACATTCTGCACCTACACACCACACACACAATCAGAGGCTTAAGGCTGATATACAGCAGTTGGAAAATGCGGATACACATTTATATTTTTCTCATTTCACTATCCTTACAAATCTTACCATTACATAAACACTCATTATTTTCAGCACAGGTTTTTGAGTCCTGAGTCCATATTAATAAAATCTACATGTCAACCGCATAGGAAACTTGAACCGTTTTGCATTACACTTCCAATAATTTTAATGGCGTATAGGAGATGCACATTAAACATATTACATGAATGAGTTTCCAATACAGGAACTTGCTTGGAGGCACCTTTCATGCTTGATGTTTGATATACAGCCTCAAATATGGAAGTAATACTTTCCCAGCCGTTTAACTATAAAATGTAAAGTCTCCCACAGAGCAACTGAAGTGATGTAACTAGTAGTAACAGTAGTTCTCACCAAGACAAGTAAATTTATTAGACATTTCAAAGATCTCTGCACTGCAGCTTCTTTAGTTGTAGAGCACCGGTCTGGCTTCAGTTTGCAAAATGACACATTTAGAGCTTATTTCCTGAACTATATGGGGCAAATATTCACACATCGTCATGACACTATTTATACGACATGCTTCCATACTGACATTAGAAACATTACTCAAATGTGGTTTCACGTTTGGATTCCCTAAAATTTGTTCAGAAAAAAAGCCCGTCTTTCCCATGGGAATTCTATAGGAGCCCTGGAATATCTCATTGGATATCAGCACTCAAACACAGTCCAGTGCACAATCAGAGGCAAACACACTCCCAGATGAGCGCACCGACTGCCGCATTGCTGCAAAGTTTCTGTTTTGCACAGCGGTCGGGCTGAAATGCAAATGAAAATGAGCGGCTACGGGGAGACAACGGGTGCTTCCAGCTGTATGTAAAACAATCCTCCGTCACACATGCTGAAGATCTGACTTGCTGACAGCGGTGATGAGGCTTGGGAACAGATATTACACATCTATTACACATGTGAGCAGACCCATATACATGCATTAAAGCACGCATGTACATATGTGCTATCACTGCGCCCGTCTCTTCCTCACATATGCACACACACATGTGAGCAGACGTATATAGTGCAGGGATGGCGGATTTGGGGTTAAATAGAGAGCTGAGCTACAAACTGAGCACCACCACTACATGAAAGTATTCAACTTAAAAATTACAATTATGTTTATTTTCTCCGCACTTGTAATGAAAAAATCCAATCAGTGGTGCTTTTACTTTTTTGTGTGATTGCTAAGTGACTGTTAGGGAAACTCATGCATTTCCTGTCCAGATGTTTAACATTAAAAGTCTTAAAAAGTTAAACAGCGGCACAATCTGCCACACCTGGTTAACAAATAAATAAATAAAACCCTTGGAAAAAATAATAGTGGAAGATTATTCTTCAAAAGAATCCCTTTCCAACTGCATTTCTCCTTTATTGGTTTCACGAGACCCGTGGCTTCTCTGTGGCCACACAGACAACACTTGTCACCAGGATGGATTTATTAGTTCAAGTGGCTCCAGGGAAAATTGTAAAACAATATTGGGCTTGTTTTGTATTGTTTTATTGGTAGGGTTAATCATATAAATCACTGGTCATTATATTGTCACACTTGAGGTTTTAATAACCATATTGCAACCTCTCATCATAAAAAGAAAGCAGCTGTAACAAAAGTAAATACACTGAAGCCCCCTTTGCTTATGGCATCAAAATACTGAAATACATTTATGGTTATTACATTTGTGTATGCAAATACACGTGTGCATATCATGTATACCAGTGTGCACTCAGTTTTCTATGTTTTAATTGAATATTTGATATCGTACAAATTTTAAAAAATAGCCTTTTTAGTTCACGTTACTACACTTACACATTTTCTTTTTTCCTCATGCAGATATTCATATATATACACATATATATTTCCAGAACAATACTAATCTGTATACTCTTGTATATTGGATCCTCATCTGGTTTTAGTGTACTTTCCTGCTAGAGCGAAAGCCCACCTACAGGGCAAAACAAGGCATTCTTCCTCAGCCTGCCAGTAATTTTGTTTCCCTGCAGGTTTGTTTAGCCAAATTGCCAGATAGTAGTCAGATGCACTAACAACTGGCCACAGATTAACGTGTGTCACTGCATGTTGGCACACTTCTCCCGACTGTGTTATACAAGTAAGTTGGTTAAACCAAACCGCCCTCTACAGCAACTCAGATTAAAGTATTATGGTGGAAATATGTTTTGATTTGATTTGATTCACTCAGACGCCACGGTGCAGTCTTCACATTATACATGAAAGATTCCTTAATAGAATAGATAACTTAATAGATAACTCAAAAACGTGGTGACCCTGTGGGAGATACGGTAGCGACTGGAAGTGCTTTTGGATTTGATAAAAATAATACTGCTTTTTAATACTTTATTAGAGTCACCTTGAACCAGCCTTTGGACTGAGATAAGCTAGTTAGGCCTCACCAGTGCTGAACCAATAAAGACTTTAGTGTATCTCACACATCTGGATTAGACATTTATAGAAGTGTGCATTTGTATGGTTTGATCATGACCACACTTAAAAAGATAGTGAATATTGCTAAAGTGGAGCATCATTCATTTCAGAGCCAAATCATGACACCAGATGCCTAAAGGTACTTTGTATCATAAAGACCCTACAACAATAGAGAAAACCCCAACAATCAGACGACGTGTTCTGAGTAAACAAAGCAATATTAAGACCTTTTTTCCTTTTCCTAAATATTTGCTAACTTGACAGTCCTGTGCTGCAGCTCTATTTCTACCCACCCCCCCTAAAATTCTTCGACTTACCTTCAGCTCTTGCTAACCTGCACTGACTCTGAATTAAAATGTAAAGTGTCACACATATAAACAATCTCCCCCCAAAGGCCAGTTTTACAAACTGCAGTGTGTGAGCTGTAAATTTCTTCCACCTATTAGTTCATGTGAAGCAGCTCTCTGATCCAACGTACAGAGTGTTTGACATCTGTATGTAGAGCAAATACCATTGACCTTTCCTTCGCTCTTTCCTGCGTTTAAATGAGAGTAAATTAGGTGCCATAATGTTGCGGCTGTTTTTAGTGGCTGCTGAGAAAACACCCAGACAGACGCAGGCACAAAGACAAACACACATATTTGTACACATGTGTGCTATTACTATTAGTGCAGACAGTTTATTCAGCACTCCAACTGTTCATCAGTCAGTTCAAGGGGAAGCAGGCTATGCATGCGCACAACTACATGACTGCCTAACAACGTCACGTTTAGATATCTGGATTTTTTTTCTTTTGCCAAGTATGACTTTAACCTTTTAGCCAACTGCTGATGCTTGTGTCTGTTAGTTTCACACCTTTCCTAAATAACGTCATTTAAACGTGGTTATATTGCACAAACAAAGAGATGTATTTTAAATGGCTGACATGGGGGGGGGGGGTTGCACACAGAGGGGCATCCCACTGACAAATGATGCAATTTAACTCCATGTTGTGAAGGAAGGAAAAGATGACAAAAAGCCGAGGCATCTGATTTTGGGATCAGTCTTGAGGAATTACACTGCCGGGAAAACAAGGAACTGTCATTTAAATTGACTTTGTCTGCCTGAGTTGCATTTTCTTGGTGGGCTGTTTTGAAAAAATGGGGAGGGGGGTCATATCCAAAGAAACCATCATTATTTTTCACTTCATACGGAATAAATGAGCGCTGTCAGACTGACTAATGACTGGGTCTCTGCTGCGGTGGAATCAAGAGAAGATCTCATCGTACCGGTGTCAGTCATTCTGTGATCAAGTCCAGCACTGATGGATTGTAGGATCTGGCTCTGATTTTATGCTACACTGGCATCCACTCATCCCCTGATCCCTTTGTTATTTTGGAAACGGGTAATAAACACACATGGAAGTAGACACTGTGTGCCAACTCACACTCGTGCACTCGTTCCTGCTCTGCACTCTACATCATTTTTTTATATTTTCCTATGATCTCAGCCCAGTCAGACTCTTCGAAACTCAAAAACAATAAATAAATAATAACATCAAGAAGGGCTAAAAGGACATGAAGTATGAATGCATTTGTGCTCTGCCTCCTGAAATGGTCACTGTTCAGACCGAGCAGATGCTCTTTGTTGTGACTTTTATTTTGTGCGACTTGGCTATGATCACTTTTAATGGAAGGAAGATCTTCCATATGAGAGGAAGCAAATCCCATATGGGAAATGTGGCTATAATTCTGAGAAGCATTTATAAAAGCACTCGTGGGAGATTTGTTTTATTCAGCAGTGTCAACTATTTATTTATCAGTTGATTGATAAATACCAAATTCTGCTTTTTCATGGTTGAAAATTTCAAAAAATAAACACCTGATGTGGCAAATATTTTATTTTATTTTTCCTGCAAAATAAGGAGTAAAGATGTCCAAATAATAATAATAATAATGATGATGATGATGATGATGATGATAATAATAATAATGATAATAATGATAATAATAATAATAATAATAATAATAATAATAATAATAATAACAAGTACACTTGTAGTATTTGCCTCAAATCAGAAGTAGCAAGAAACTAAAATAAAGTATAGGTACCTCAACTTTTTTTTCTTTATTTTTTAATGGACACCTTATGCTCAATTTTTTCAACACAATTTTATCCATGGATATGACTGGAGTCACCTTGCATGATACACAATTAAGTATATTTTATCGCAAACTGAGCTTGAGCTGCTGTCTGAAACTAGATGTTTTCAGCCCCTGCCTCTTCTGACTGGATGCCCCTTTGCAATCACAAGGTTTGAGCTTTACAGCACAGAACTTTAAATGTATTTACTTTTCATCACTGTCTTACAGAGTTGTCTGTTTACAGAGTGTTGCTTTCAATATATTGCAGTTTATGTATACTCCAACACGTACTCTAAAATTTACAATTCAATAAGTAATTAACACTAACTCTATGTCAGCAAACGTTTACCATCAGCTTAGGTATAAGAGCAAATTAAAACTCACACATGAAAATGGTCAAGATTAGTTTCAGGTGTGATTCACTCAAGTGAAAGACTTGTTTAGGGTATTTAGATTTTGACAAACAAACAAAAAACTCTAAAAATACCTCTGATAATATTCAGATCATTGCCAGCCTTCCCCTCTGTCTTACTTGCGGACTTTACTGAGGCGCCCTTTGATCTCATTCAGTTCTGTGTTTCACCCTGTCTGCCCCCCTGCTCCTGTCCTGTCAGCACTACAATAGGCAGCGAGAAAAGGTGCTGAAACAGACTGCCTCCCTGTGGGACCTCGACACCCCTACTACTGACACACACACACACACACACACACACACACACACACACACACACACACACACACACCTAATTGTACAATTAACAAGGATGACAGTAAAATTATTCAACACATATATTTTGTCATTTATTTTGATGGTGATCCACAATTCCCTCATATGTGACTTAGTGGTTTCTCTGTACAGCTTTTAAGATAATAAATAAGATAGTAAATAGACAGACTTTTATCTCAGTCTCAGTCTCGGTGCATGTGAGTGATCAGAACATTTTATTCTGCTTTCTAGTTTATCGTGTGTGTTTTCTTCGTCTGTGGGATTTGCCAGTTTTTAAGTTTTGAAAAGTTCCTTATCTTTGCTTCTTCCCTTGCATCTCCTTTGCACTGACATCACGTGAGCATTTCGGACACCTGGACTCTTTCTCCACTGTGTGCTGTTATTCAAGAATGTTCAGAACAGGTTTTTTTTCCTTCGAACAAGCTGAATTAAATCAGGTCTGACAGTCAAAACTACTTTTTTATAGTGATTATGAAGGGTTACTATAAATACTTTTTTTTGAGTGACAAGATTGTGTTAAATAATCTTATCAACCACATGGAAAAGTGCTGATAGTTTACTGTCCACATTTTTTTCCAGGGGGAGGGTGGGTCACTGTATAGAGAAAGAGAAAGAAAATGCAAAGAGCTGACAAATGCTCCCTCTTTCTCATATGCACAGTCACACAGAATGGTAATGAAATCCAGATCCTCCTTAGGGAAGCAAACATTGCTTTACACAAAATACTTTGTCCTGAATGTTTATTATGCTTGCCGAGGCTTCCCACTCGGAGCCGGTGAGGGAAGGACGCTGCAGGCTGTGTGCGGTCAGGCCGACATTTCAATCACTGACACATTCTCTGTGCTTCTTATTATTGTGCTTAGTTATTATTATTATTATAATCCCTCCAGCCAAATTCTATCATTCCAGTGTTCAGCCAGTGCTGTAGCTGATTCTTTGCCTGCTCTTTTCTTCTTCTTTTTCTAAGTTTGTATTTCTGCCCAATAGTCATCTGTCCCTAAAGTGTCAGCCTGCTCAACTTCTGTTTGTCATTTTGTCTTCCATTTCTCTAGTTGTCTATCCATCCATCCATTCTTCCACCCACTTGGGTGGTGGACATCCTGTGGACTCTAAATACCTATAATGTCAGAGGGGAGATCCTGTCTTTCAGCATCAGGTTCACGAGCCCAAGGAACACACACACACACACACACACACACACACACACACACACACACATCTTGTGCTGCTCACTCAGCAGCCCACCACCCTCCAATCACGCCTTGCCCTGCTGTATTATTACAGGTGGAGTGTCGCCACCAGCTGGACTTTCCTACCGACATCTCTCCTCAGCTAAGGGTGGCTGCTGCTGAGAGGGAGTGTGTGTGTGTGTGATAGACATTGTACCATTTATGAGTGTTTACATGTTCAGTAATGAATAGATGCCGTATGTATCCCAAAGAGTCTCCTTACAAGCGTGGCCTTTCTTTAACGAGAGACGAGTATAAAAGATGGAGAATTCAAGAAGGTGAGGGGAGATAGGGAGCAAGAGGAGAAGGGATAGTGAGATAAAAAAAAGTGAAGAGGATGTGTGCACAACATTAACAAAAAAAAAAAAAGATTTAAGATGTGAAGTTAAGGTGGCAGAAGACCAGCAACAGTAGGAGGTGCAGAGAACCAGGCAAGAATGAAAAATGAATTGGGATGATTTGTGATGAAAGCACAAAGTCTTCACTCGTCACCTGGACAGCTTCCCTTCTGAAGATCAGACTGCAGATTTACGTCCCCCCCCCCCCTCCCCCTCTGCTTTGATGTAAGTACCACATACCAGAGGTGTGGACTCGAGTCACATGACTTGGACTCGAGTCAGACTCGAGTCATTAATTTTATGACTTTAGACTTGACTTGAAAAAATGTTCTAAGACTTGTGACTTGACTTGGACTTTTACACCAATGACTTGGGACTTGAATTGGACTTGAACCGGTTTACTTGAAAAGACTTGATATTTTACCCAAAATATAAAATTTAACATGCATATTATATAGAGATTGAAAATGTGACGTCATTCACGGGTAGAACCGCAAAGGATTCTGGGAACTCGTGGCAAGCGGTACTAGCGCACGCAGGCTTTCAATTGAAATCAGTCACACAGCGATAAAAAGAAACACAAAAATGTCAAGAAGCTGTTGTATTATTAACTGCAATAGCCGGTCGAATGACAGCCACGGGAAGCCGACGGGTAAAGAGATCGGTTGTTATCGGATTACGTCGTTGAAGAGAAATTGTTCGAGCCATGTTTCCGAAGTAACAAAGACGCGACTGGATTGCAGCCATTCAAAGACCAATTATAACGTCCCAGAACACTCCAGCTCACAGGTTAGTCTGCTCCAAGCATTTACACGAAGGTCAGTGTTTTTTAGTAGTTAATACGTCATTTTCATAACATAATTGGTGATATAGGTTACAAGCAAGTCTGGTGCTGAACAGAAATTGTTGCGCTATGCTCCTTTATTTATTGTGCATAAATAGTGAATTGTCCTGACACAATATTGCGTTTCGCTTCTGTTATTATGGTACATTGACAAAAACATACTTTTATTCACAGGATAAAACAGGTTTTTTGTATCACTAATTGCCCAGTACGATTACAGCATACAATATTATTGTCACTGCTACATTTCTGTGATGCTACCAGAAATTATTTCCACTACTAATTAATTACCGTTGAGCTCAAAGGTCCTATTAATAAACGGTTAAGGAATGTGTATTTATGACGACAATTTGTGAGACTGGTAAACTTATGATATGTACGATGGTCTTTACTTTCTACACGGTGCATTTCAAGGTCCTGCACCCATCCGTCGGTAAACTGTACCTGGGCTTGTTGCAGTGACCTGAAGTTACTAAACTTCATGAGTGTATGCACTCACTCCAAGAACCGTGTAATTATAAATATGCATATAAATATGCTACGATGAGATAGCTGACTTCATCTAACTAGCAAATGTTTTCCAGGCTACGTTGGTGATACAGTTTTTTTTAATATGTATGATATTTTTGTCATGCGATTTTAAAGCCGGTCCTACAACCGCATCCAAGAATAACATGCAGCTTATCTCAGAACTGTCGGTGAAAATTATTCTTGGAGCTAGGTTTAATTGAGCTGCATTTTAAAGAGGTGCAATTTCACAATTTGTGTATATTTTCTAAGTTCACTATTTTGTATGTGTTGAGAAAAACACAGATTTTAAAATTACATGGTCTAATATTTACATTTAGCATAACTGCAACATTATTTTTTCGTTGTTTTTTTTTTTTAAAGACTCGAAAGGACTTGAAATTCAAAGTTTCAGACTTGTGACTTGACTCGGACTTTTACACCAGTGACTTGAGACTCGACTCTGACTTGCCTGACATTACTTGAGACTTGCAAAACAATGACTTGGTCCCACCTCTGCCACATACACACTAAACACAGTATGAAGTGATTAATATTTATGGGTTGTGTGATTAATGCTCAAGCCTCAAAAAATGTGTTATTGTCAAACAAATGCTACAGATTCAGGTTGTCTGATACCAGGCTGAAGCAGTAACTCTAGCTGCAGGAACACAATGTGTCTCTAGCCTCTATTCACACAGTTTTTATTTTTTAAATATGAATACAAATAATTAAAAAGACAATATAAACAAAATTAGAAAATGAGAGATTATCTATAGGTTGAAAGTGCAGCTCACTCCGATCATTGCATTTCGTTTCAGGCAAAAACTATTTGCTAGAAAAAAAATGTAAACAACTGAATAAAAACCTAGAGTGGCTTTAAATTGTCATTTTACATTCATAAATATTTTTGTCTCACTTGTATGATGTTAATTTTTTAAAATTAAAATTACTTCCATAACTCCATTTGTTTTAATTTAAATCAGGGGTATCAAACATAAGGCCTGGGGGCCATTTTGGTCTGGCAAAGACTCCAATCTGTCCCACTAGGGGGCTTTGCGAAATGTGGTAGATGGCATAAATTTTGGACTAATTTCATGTGTTTTACAGCTTTTCCCCACTGATAAAGACCTCCCCTTTATCCATTCATACCACAACAAAGTAATTAAGTAAAGTAACAGGGTCATTTAATTGTTTATCTGTCTACAAGTGCAATTTCTTTATTTGCAGTAGCAAGGAGAAAGATATTTTCGATGAGTTAACAAAAACTTTCTGTTTTATAATTACAGGACAGTCTGGGTAATGATGCCAAGTGTCGTGCTGACAGATTTTTCTTGTCACTTACTGCTGTATAAAAACATTATTATGTAGAAAAACTGATTCTCACTGTAAATGTGTAGTTAAGCTGCTTCACACTGACAGAAATGAGAGATTTGCTGGTCTGGCCAAGTTAAGATCACGGTGGGCTGCATGTGCTGTAAAACTAGTTTGACATCCCTGATTTAAACTGTTGAATGAAATGTAATTCATATAATTAAATGCAATTTAGTTTTCGTCGTATTACACGTACAATGTCTTTGTGCTACAGAAAGCAACAGTTTATTAGTTGATGATTTAGTCCAAAGTGCAAAGCAGACCACAGATTGGCTACCTGAGTCAGCATGTGACCTGAGGAGGGTCTTAATGCACTGTCAGTCCAGCTTTAGTGTCCAGTCTGCACGCACTGTTGCTTTATCCAGTTTTATGACTTATGCTATTTCAATTTTCTACTTACATGCTAAACGATAAAATTAAAACACAGCAAATGTGGATCCATTTTTTTTCTTACCCCCAAGGGCCCCAGATTAGGCTAATCTGGCCTTCAAAGACTATGCTGCTAGGATTTATTATTATTGACTTCTGCAGGCATTAAATGTGTGTCAGTTTATCTCTGCCATGCTGATTAGAGCTACATGTGGTTTTACCCAGATAATTTATTTATGAGAGTCAAAGAAGCAAAAAAACCCCAAAAAACAGAGGAACTCCCTTTTAAAGAGAAAAAAGTGGAGGAGGCAGAGAGAAGGAAGAGAGGATAGACCTCTACTGGGTGGCCATGAAACAGGAGCTGAAGTTTTCTGCACAAATACACACACACACACACACACACACACACACACACACACACACACACACACACACACACACACACACACACACACACACACCAGCAGGCATGCAAACCCATCTCACTGTTTGCTGTAAAGATCTTCCATCGCCTAGGTATGAGAGAAAACAAAGACCCATGTCCGTAAATCTGATGCACCAAAGAGCTCGGCCTCAGCGCCTCGGGAAATAATAATGAATATGGAATGATAGTCTGTATTTTGTACTGCAAATGCAACCAGATGCAAAAGGTGGATGGGAAAAAAATCAAGAGCAGATGTTTGAGATATAAGAGGTCTCAGCGACTGTGAGCAGCCAGTGTGCCCTGCAAACATAATGTAACCTTAGCCAGCGTGCAGAATAATCACTTACAGTATGTGTATCACCACTTTGTAATGAGGGAAGCTATAGAGGAGTTCTGCAGCTGCTCCCTGCAGTTGTTAAAGAAGCAGGCAGACACAACAGCACCCAATTAACATAGAGATGTCAGACAATGAGGAAAGCACACATGTCTGTCACATTTCTATAGTCTACTGTATATGTGGTGGTGGGAAAGGGTGTAATTGCATATCTTTCTCTTCCATAAGCTGCACAGGCACAGACATGCATATACTGTAGCTCTGCACAGGCAGCTGGTGCACACGGGCAGGAAGGTCTTGTGTTGTTTTCAGTTGGAAGACTCAGTGATGAACTTTTCTCATATATTGTACAGTTTGGTGTTTTTTTTTTTTAATTTCCATTAGATCTCTGTTTTATTGGAGCTAAGAGCGAATTAGCTTTTTCATTCAAAAACCTGGCCTCAAGTGAAAAAGCATAAACTCTGATGATATGGTTATACCTCTCAGTGATACAGTCTTATTTCTGAAATGAAACGGGTTGATAGTAACAACAAAATTTGTTTTTTTTCTAAGGGAAGGAAAGACAAAAAAGTGAGCAGACTGAAACAAAACTGTAGGTTTTTTTTAATAAGTAAGAGATTCCTGATATGTTGAGTAACTGGATGCAGACTTACTCCCATCAAACCAACAGCTTATTACATGAAATTCTCTTTCGTTGCTTTGTTGGCTGTCAGACAAACATTTAGTAATGAGAAGTAGTGTTAAGAAATGAAAGTGTTTTTGAGAAAAAAAAAACAATATAAATTTAAAACAGATGGTGGAAAGATGATGCTTTAAAATTAAAAACTGCTGGAATTTAAATGAAAAGCATAAAAAAGGCAGCAAGAAATAACATCATAATGAACTGCACTTACATATTTCACTATTCTTTTTTAGGTAACACTTTAGAAAACAGCCTACATCTTGGGGCAGAGCTCCCCTGCAATTAAATCGAAGTTTATTTGAAGTTACAATTTAACTTTATTTACCTGCTCATAGTTAAAGGTAACTACACTAGAATAAGGGGTTAACCAACAAAGAAATAATTATACTGCAAGTATCTTTAAGTAGTGTGTAAATGATTTTAGGTAGTGCACTTTTAATTGTGTAATTTTAAATGTAAAAAAAAAATAATGTAAAGACTTCATAACATGGCCCACACTCCGAGAAGTACTCTATACATAAAATGCAAGATGGGAAATATTGTTTATGTTTCCACAAAATTACCACGAAATTTTGCATAATTAAAATGACTTGAGCAGTACTTGAAATGACTAACAGTATCATTTCTGTCTCGTCTCCTGTGAAATACCCAGAAGTTGGGCACTACGCAAATTACTTGTGCACTAGTTAAATTTACATACGCTGCTACTTAAAATGACTAATGCTATACCTAAAATTGCTTACAGAAAAATTAGTGTTACATTGCAGTTATTTCATTGTTATAATGGTTTCATTTTACCGACCTTTTTAGGTTCAATGAAACAGTACATAGTAATAAAAAATAATAATTAGGGGAATTACAACCTTAGATATCGGCCATATTATAACATGTTACCATTTATTTAATAGTGAAAATTTTGGATTCTACTAACTTGGCCACTGTTGTGTGTTGTGTGGCCAAGCAGTACTCAGTAATGGAAATATGCACATGCACTTTCCCCACTGGTATCACTGGACAAGAGTCTTATTTTCCTTAAAATGCCCAATATCACAGGATCAGACTATGGATGCAGTATAACCAGTGACTAAACTCAGTTGGGTACATTTGCTCAAGTAATTGGTAAAGTGTAGTTTAAATTTAGTATACTTTATTTGAGCATTTCTATGTTATGCTGGTTTCTTCTTCTATGCCCCTATGTATTATTTTTGTTTTTGCTGTTTTTACTTAATAAGGTATTATAAATATATTTTGATGATAAAACCTCTGCAAGCTTACTATTACTGAAGTAGTACAATTATGGCTTTTACCACAAATGCTTGCAGCAGATGGCTGCCCTCTCTGAACCTGGTTCTGTTGGAGGTTGCTTTTTGGTGAAATGACATTTTTCCTTCCCACTGTTGACAATTGCTTGCTCACAGGGGGGTGTGGGATTGTTGGGGTTTCTTTCTAATTTTTAGGGTCCTTACCTTACCATAGAAAGTGTCTTAAGGCAACTGTTGTGATTTGGCAACATACAAATTAAAGTAACACATCCTAAAACGTTGCTTGGTGCAAAATGAAGTTTAATTTCTTGCTGGTGCCACTTTTTGTATAATACAGTGAGGGCAAAGGATTGCATATAAACCTTAGGCTGTGTTGAGTGTTTGCCAAACCAGTTCTGATCTCTGTTTACTTCTGATTAAATATTAGATAAATATGGCTCCACCTCCCTCCGTAGGCCGCCCGTCCTGCCACCACATTTCAAAACGCTCTGACTCTGAATTGCCGCTGTCCTTTTTGTCCTTTCACAGCCGCCGTAGTTGGAAGCTATAATCAAAGATGGCGCTCCCCATGCGGAATAACTTGAAACATTTCCCCAGATTCATTCAGAAGTTAAACTCGCCTGTAAGGTTGCTTTGCGCAGGACTTCGTCCGGAAAACAAGGTATGCTTTGCAAGAAAGCTTTTGTAGTTATTCACGAGCTTCGTGGGTGAAAAATTCATACGCAATAAACGCTGTTCTGATAAGAGTTTCGTTGAAAGCGATGCTTTCGGTGTTTATTTCGTGTTGAGAACTCAAAGAAGGTCAGCTAATAAACGACCAATGCACATTAACAGGTGCATTACCCTTTGAAGCAGTTTAGATGGCTTCTAAGTGTTGTGTCCGTTTCTAATAAACTCACACTAAACATGCTCTGTGTGCTGCAGCAACACCTTGACGTGTAGTTCTTCTTTACAAGGAAGGTGGAAAAACTCAATAGAGGTGTATTATGGCAGGGGCGAGAATTTGCAGATTAGTCAGCCTCGCATATGTCCTATTTCGATCCAGTCCGTCTCATGCATGTGCACCATGAAGTGCTGTTTTGCAGACAAGGATGTATTCACAAATCTAACTGACATAATGTATCGAACAGGCGACACAACCTATGTTGGGTCACATTATCACCATATTTCCGTCATCACAGATATTTCTGTGACGTTAGTCAGGTGCTTGTTATTTCTTCTTTTACTCCCATTAAAAACACTTTCTCATTAGGTAAACTACCATAAGCTAATTAGAACCTAAACATCACTCTGACTCATTGTTTTTATTATTTTTTCCTGTAACCATGTGACTGATTTCTAAAAACTAAAAGAGAAGTATCAAAATCTGGCAATAAAACGCCAGATTCTTTATTGTGTTTACTTTATGATTTGATGTTTGCCTATATTAAGAATTTTCTTTAGACAGGGTTCTTTTCAGGGCTTGGCCAATTTATCTTTCTAAGAGTGGAGTTCTCAGAGACTGCTGATCATCCTGTGGTCAAAGCTTATTTCATAAGGAGCTGATGCCTGTGCTGTTGTTGCAGCAAAACTGAATAATAATCTCATAAGGGACCTGAGATCAGCCTCAGTGTGGTTGTTTTCAAATTTGAAATTAATTTGGGTTATTTCATGTAAACTGTGAGTGAATGTAGTGTCAGATTTTTGTTTATTCTGTTTTATATTAATGTAAAGCTCTTTGGCTTTAAATCTGGTTTAGGAATAAAAATTTCTTACTTATTTAAACAATTGAAAACAATGTGTTCAGCTACTGACAGAAGGTACAAAAAATTACCTGTAGATGAGTTACACCCACCTGATGTATTACCGAACAAAAGAAGGTGCAGCAGACTTGTGTAACAAAGCTAATGTCAGTAATTACATCATCTTCTAGGATGTTTAGAACTTCACTAGATGACAGGACATCAACCCATTTCTCTTTTTCACTCATCTCAATAATCTTCCTGTAGCCACTTTGATCTTTTGCTTATACCGAGGCTGCTGGCTTGCGGCTGGCTCTGAGCTCTGGTTAGCTTTAGCCACCTTTCCTTTGTTAGCTTTTTTAAAATATCCACGTTCAGCTGGGTCAGGGTGATATGAGTATATGGTTAGGTTTGTTGTTAGCAATGTTTTTGTGGTGGATAGGGTTGCCAACCGTCCCTTAAAATACGGAATCGTCCCGTATTTCGAAACAAAAGTACACGTCCCGTATTGAGCTAATAAGGGACGCACTTTGTCCCGTAATACAGTGAGAATCAAAAGTAGTCTATAAATGTTTATGGAATTAACGCTTTGTTTGAAAACATAATTCCCAGCCCCTCTCCTGCTTTGTGACCAATGAGCTGACAGCACACTTACGAGTATGACAATTCAGATTACCGCTCATCTCATTGGTCAAGGAAAGGTCGCTTACGGAGAAAATACCGGAAGACAACAGATGACCACAACAAGAAGCATGGCCAACAGGGAAACAAACGCCGACACTGCGGTGCAAGTCTCGGACGACAGTACACCTAAAGCTGGGCAAACACTGTGCGATTTTTTTCAGTCGCGTTATTCAGCTCCTGCTCAAACTGCACGATTGACTCGCAGTTGGTAGGTCACGATGCAGGGTCTCACACTATACCGCCCGATGCTCTGATGCGACCTGAGTGCTCACACTGTGCGTCCATAAAATGAAGGTTATAACAGAAAATCTGTCGCGCTCTCTCTCTCCGTCTTACACTCACACAGACACGCACACCACCACCATCAACTTTGCTAAATTGCTAATGAAAAACATTGATCAGGCAGCTGTGATTGAGCAGCAGTGTAGATCCAACTATTTTCACGGTTGTTGTGTCATGATAATTTCTGAGGCCACATCGAAAAGGCTCGGATGAGCTTTCCAAAGTTCTACAAGTTGTACCTCCATCGCTTGTGTCCAGATCACACGCTGCACAGCCGTGCTGCTCCGTCTTTTTCGCCGACATTTGTGTTTGTGCGTGAGCAGTGTGACAAACTGCGGTGACACCCTCACGGCCAAGCCATTGATGATCGGGAGCTGGTCGTGAGGTGTTAATCGCGTCTCGTTACCCCACGTATACTACACGATACACGATGCACGATGAAGGCCAAAATCGGGCCGATCGCCAAAACGGTCGCACGACTCAAAAATCGGCTCAAAATGGGCCAAAAATCGCACAGTGTAAGCCCAGCATTACACTCACACAGACACACACACCACCACCATCAACTTTGCTAAATTGCTAATGAAAAACATTGATCGGGCAGCTGTGACTGAGCAGCAATGTAAATCCCACTATTTTCACGGTTGTGTGCCTCCATCGCTTGTGTCCAGATCACACGCTGCACAGCCGTGCTGCGCCGTCTTTTACACCAACGTTTACGTGTTTGCGCGCGAGCAGTGTGAGCGGCTGTGGTGAGACCCTCACGAGCGATTGATGATCGGGAGCTGGTCGTGAGGTGTTAATCACTTCTCGTTACCCCACGTATACTACACGATGCACGATGAAGGCCAAAATCGGTCCGATCACTCAAAAATCGGCTCAAAATGGGCCTAAAACCGCACAGTGTGAGCCCAGCATTAGAGCAGCAATGTTTGTTCAGAGAAAGGGAAAAATGGGAAAAGGAAAACACCTGGCTGGAAAAAGTTAATATGGGCATGTGCAGTGAATATCAGTGCTATGTGGCCAGAAGTGTGATAATATAATTTATTTTGTGTAATAAACAACTGTAAGGATAGATGATTACAACAAATAGATGACTAATACATAAAAGTAATACATAGATGAATAATGATGATGAGTTAAGATCCGTAATCATGGGAACAAGCGGGTTTACAAACAGGAGCAGCTGATTAGCATTAAGCCAATTGTACTAAATGCACTAAATGTGCACTGTTACAAGAATGTTTTTCTTTCTATTGTTTTCTATTATTTTAAGTTAAGCAGGACAGAGTTCTTTTAAAGAAAGATTTACTTATATTCTCAAAAGTTAAGCATGACAGGCTTCTGTTTAAGAAAGAGACCTGTTTTATTGTGTTAATGTTGTCATTTTGAGCTAAAAATAAATGGCTAAATGATCATTTGTTTCACATGTGTTCATATCACAAAGAATACACATCTACTTAAATCAAATTCAAGTCAAATGGTTAAAAAAATAATTTCACACACAAAAAAAGAGCTACCACACTGGGAAGGGTGAAGACAACTGGGTCGCCCGGCCCTGGCCACGAGGTGTCCCTTATTTATTTTTCAGGGAGTTGGCAACCCTAGTGGTGGATTACTTTACCAACCTGTGTGTCTTTACTTACAGCGGAGAGCTTTCACGCTAATGACATGCTACTGTGTCACTGTACACAGTATGAAGTATGAAAAGTACTGACACTCCTTTTGGCGCAATGATTAAATTACACTCTTTAGTCGCAGCTGTTAGATTTCTTCTTGTTCAAAAGAAGAAAAAAAACTTGTACTTTTTGTTGCACTCTGGATGAAAATAAAGACAGATGATATTAAATTCAGGTTCCACATCCTGGAAATGAATATTCTCACTGAAACCTCATAAATACATTTTTTTAAAAAACTGTTCTTTAAATTGCTGAAATGTACTGAAACGTAATAAGTTTAGCATTATTATTGTTGTTGTTGTTGTGTTTTGTTTTTTTAAGTTTGATTAATTCAACTACGGGCAGCACGGTGGCACGGTGGTTAGCACTGTTGCCGCACAGCAAGAAGGTCCTGAGTTCAATTCCACCATCAGGCCGGGGTCTTTCTGTGTGGAGTTTGCATGTTCTCCCCGTGTTTGCGTGGGTTCTCTCCGGGTACTCCGGCTTCCTCCCACCGTCCAAAGACATGCAACTTGTGGGGATAGGTTAATTGGATAATCCAAATTGCCACTAGGTGTGAATGTGCGAGTGAATGTGAGTGCGAATGGTTGTCTGTCCCTGTGTGTTGGCCCTGCGACAGACTGGCGACCTGTCCAGGGTGTACCCCGCCTCTCGCCCTATGACAGCTGGGATAGGCTCCAGCGCCCCCCGCGACCCTGAAAAGGATAAGCGGAAGCGAATGGATGGATGGATGGATAATTCAACTACTTTTAGAATTTCCAAATTCATAATTAGACCCATTCTGGAAAAATTACAGGAATTCTGGAAATCAATCTAAAGTGATTAAAATGATGTGCAGTGTGGCTATAACTGGCTGGGATGAAGCTAAGTTGTGGATCTGGACAACTGCTGACAATTTGGGAAAATGTTCTGATCTGTTTTGAACCTGGAACGCCTCATTACACTTTATGTTTATTTTTATTCTGTGCAAGAATTCAATCATCCAATATTCTTCCTTTGGCTGGAGGAATATTGGAGGCTGGGGCCGTAGTTTGGACTAGAACAAAACATAGTTTCACCCAGTCCCTGTTGGAAAGGGATTCTGGGAAATGGAGGAAGTAAACTGAGATTGAATTAAGCAAGCAAGACATGGTTGTCTCAGTTATATAAACTAGTGGTGTCACAGTTCATTTTCTTTTTTCTTATCAAGAGTCATTTAGTGTGTTTTTGGTTTCTGCATGAGTTTGAAGATTTATTCCGTGATGTAACACGTTGTATTTGTTCACTATTTTAGTAGTTTTCATTTGCTCGTCTGGCTTGAGTTTGTTTTGTGGAGTTTATTTTCCTAGTCTGGCATGTGACATCACATCCTCAGTAGCACTCCTTAAGTGTACCTTTTTGACTTCAGTGGATTCGAGAAACACGCCTAATATAAGTCAGCTTAGGGCTTTTTATCATTGTGCAGCTGCCCTTGCGAAGCAAATGATGTGTTAAGGCAAACGATGAGTCCCTTGGCACACGTAAAAACAACCAGTTTGTTTCAGAGTAACAACAATCCTAAATATTGAGTTGTTCTGGCATGACTGTGCACCTCCAAACTTCACCCATCTGCTCAAAACTCCACTGCTGGTTGATGTACGAGCTGTAACACAGAATCCGCGTTCACTGCCATCTCGTCTGTATTTTGTTAAGCCAAAGTCTCTGGAGGGGCCGGAGAAGGTGTGCGACGAGAGGGGAGGAAGGGG
This sequence comes from Mchenga conophoros, assembly GCF_057382185.1. Classification (NCBI taxonomy): domain Eukaryota; kingdom Metazoa; phylum Chordata; class Actinopteri; order Cichliformes; family Cichlidae; genus Mchenga; species Mchenga conophoros. The sequence continues at coordinate 9,100,765 of NC_140541.1, forward strand.
TGGAAAGCTGGGGGGGACTCTGAAAGCATCACAGCGGTGCTTCATTACCAGCAATAACATCAGAAATGAAGTGTTGGTTTTCATTTGTTTTAATTTTCTCCAAATGTGGACGGCCGAGTGCAAACACGAGCGTGCTCACAATGCTCCGAGGTGTGATGTGCGTCAAACAAGATGCTCTTTTAGAGGTTTTTCTGCACTGTAAAAAGTCAGTGAGCCTCAACGGACTGACACAAAGATGAAGTGCGACCGTTTGTCAGATGCTTTTGATTTGGAGAGAAATGTTTGTCGGCTGTGGTTTGCTTTTAAATATTGGTCTCCTTGATGCCTGTTTGGGAAAGCAAATATCAGCGAGGAAACATCAACTTGCCAAGGCCTAAAATTAAAATGTGTTTTTGTTTTGCTTTGTTTTTTGCAGTCCTGGCTGGATGAACGGGTTAGAAACGCATGTTTTTCCCAGCTTTTTTTGGTGGTGAGAGACATTGCAGCTGAAAGGTATAAAATGTCTTAGAATGCAGTTGTGGTGCTGATTAGTGCATCAATTCCAAAATTATTTCAGGAATTATGCAGATGAACGTCTTTTTTTGTTTTAAGTCTTGAGATCAAAACTCTAGTTGTTGTCATTGCTTTGGAGGCCCGGAGCCTACACACCAGTCTTCAGAGGGAAGAGGAAACTACACAGCCTGTGTCTGGGACGGCATGGTGATGAATTGGATGCGCAACACAGAGGCTGCGTACAAAAAGGGGGAGAGCAGGCTGCAGTTTCTAAAGAAGTTGAGATCCTTCAGTATGTGCAACAGCCAGTACTAGGCTGCGGACTGCTGGCAGAGCAGCATTGGAGCTGTGCGATGACTGAACTGAATAAACTCATCGGGAAGGCTGGCCCTGTGATTGGCTGCAAATTGGACTCTTTGGGAGGTCACTTAACAAACTGTAATCCATCCATCCATCCATCCGCTTCTCCTTTTCAGGGTCGCGGCGGGCGCTGGAGCCTATCCCAGCTGACATAGGGCGAGAGGCGGGGTACACCCTGGACAGGTCACCAGTCTGTCGCAGGGCCAACACACAGGGACAGACGACCATTTGCACTCACATTCACTGCCGCATTCACACCTATGAGCAATTTGGATTAATCAATTAACCCAGTGGTTCCCAAACTTTCCCCCCTTTGTTTTACAAGAAAAATGTTCACGCCCCCCGCCCCACACACACACACACAACCTCCAACCACACACACACATATTTTGCTCCATTGCGGTTTATTTCACACCTCAAACATTTAGTAAACAATTAAGCAAATACAAGTAAACTGCAATAAATTACAGGTAGTAATAAAATAAACTACTAACTCTTTTACGCTGCGTCCGCACCTACACGGGTATTTTTGAAAACGCAGCTGTTTCGTCCACATGTAAACGGTGTTTACAACTGAAAACTGAGATTTTTAAAACTCCTTTTTTGCGTTTCCGTGTGGACGAGGAATACAGGGTTCGTCACGCAGCGTCAAAGGGATGTGCCTTTTTTCACGTCACGCTGTGCGCCACGTTATTGTTTACATGAGAGGAATTGCAGAAACAAAATACTGTTAATCTGACTATCTGCAGGTTTTACACGCTTACATACACACACAGTTACTGACCCTCCGTTTACAAAGGCAGAGGCATCACGGTGTGATTATTTTACATGTAGTTGTTTTTTCCTGTGTAATAATATTCAACATTGCTATCAATACATTTTTCAAAAAATGCCTCCCTGTGCAAAATGGGTTTAAAAACATAAACGGCTGTGGGATCCTGTTTGTCCGTGATTTAGACAGGGGGAATAAATCGTGGCAGGATCAGCCTGATATTATTTGTATCCCACTATAACTTTACTGTATAAAGAGCTAATATCTCCAAAGTATTTAGTCATTACAACAAGTGTTTGTGAACTAAAAATCAAGAATGTGGGATCCTGTTTGTCCATGATTTGAAGAGCCCAGCGCTGCTCCCTACGAAGGGGAAAACCAATTCTGTAGGGAAGATTTGCTTCACCATATTTTCTAGTCTTTGGCTTAGAATGAAGTTGGTTTGGAAACATATTCAGCGATGCTTCATCTCCTGCTTTGCGTTTGTGTGGGCGCCCGTGATAGCAGTGTCCAAGCGTTGTTGTTGTTGTTGTTTTTTTGTTTTGTTTTTTCCCCCCTTTTCATACCGAGCCTCCCCTGCAATGGCTCTGCGCCTCCCCAGTCCTCAACAGTCATAACATCAATAAATAGTTTTCGTCCTGTGTCTTTAGTTTTTAATTACATTTTTTCTGTTATAGGCTGTTTTAAAAATTCAATATCGTTAATATCGGATAGCTGGTACATCAGTGGAGCTCTGTCTAACTCGATATATTTACTGTTAAGTTTTTATGTGTCTAAATTAAATGAAAAAGAGGCATTAAGTAATTTTTAATACAGTATATATTGTCTTACACTAGCTTTTAGAGGTACTGTGATAGCTTTTTATTTTTTTTGTCCTCAACAAAAAAAAAACAGTTCTCAGTTAAAAATAAGCAAATCTTTATATATAAATCTTTGTATCTTTGCACTTGAGAAACTGCAGATTTGTTTGGATAGCACTGAAATATTTCTACTGTAACTCTACAGCAGGGGTCCCTAATCCCAGTCCGCGAGGGCCAGTGTCCCTGCAGGTTTTAACTCTCACCCTGGGTCAATACACCTGAATCACATGATTAGTTCATTACCAGGCGTCTGAAGAACTTCAAGACATGTTGAGGAGGTAGTTTATCCATTTAAATCAGCTGTGATGGATCAAGGACACATCTAAAACCTGCAGGGACACCGGCCCTCGTGGACTGGGATTGGGGACCCCTGCTCTACAGTGGAGTTACCTCCAGCCTCACATCACTTGTAAATATGTTCCTCCCCTGTCCAGGCATCCCCGGCCTGTGCTCCTGTTATTGGTTGATATCAGTCATGTCAGCCCCCAGCTCCAGGAAAGAGGAAGTGACTTCTAATTTTTCTCTCCGTTCTCCTTGACTCCACGTTCACTTACTCGAGTGTCAGTTAAAACCATTAGAGCTGTTCCCACACCACACGGGAGGGGCCTGCGAGAGCGCGGAAACACAGTCTCTCCTTTGAGGATGTTCATTAACTGCCCTATTTATTTTCAACTGTCAGAAAAGCCCGCTAATTCTCAGCAGTCCCTCCTGTGTAATTAGGTCTGTCGTAATCATTCTGCAGCCGGGGCCCTCACTCAGATGCCGCGCACATTACCCGTCTCTTAAAGCAATCCCATATGTCAGCGTATTCGTTTGGATAATTTCATATAGCTAAGTCGAATTACAGAGTCGCTCCACAGACGTGCCCACAGTGGTACCTGACAAATCTTACTAGTTCTTCCATGCTTCAGCTTGTGCTGTCTGCAGCACTTTTTCCCAAGCTTCTGACAGTTTTAATTAAAACCAAACGAGTATCTGATATTGTGTCTTTTGAGTCGCACTCAAATCGAGAGACACTGCCTTTGGAGACGGAAATGACTGCACTCTTCAGAGGTGGAGGTTCACCCTGAGTGTTACTTTAATTACATATTGTCAAATTTATGACGTGTGCGCTGGCTAGGTTTTTGCTGTCTTGTGACGCTTACTTGTTTTTCTTTTTGAGTTCCTGTCAGTCATTTGTTTCCAGCAAGTGAAATGAAATTAAACATATCCATTGTCAACATTGAAAGGGAAGGAAATGGTTTAATGAAGCTATTTCAAATGGCTTGAACAGAGCCAAAGCATGGAAGTAAGTAGCTCTGGTATAAATGTGTTTATGTAAGAGTGAAAAAATTGCAATATAAATGAAGTTTCCCAGCTGTGCACAGCTGCTGCTCATGGGATCGTTTTTGTAGGCAAACTGGTTTGGCTCTAGCAAAGCTGAACTTGAGCTGGGTTGTAGTCAGTGATCCTGCTTTTGGATTGATTCATCTTTTGTGAGAATGATAACCTTTATTATATTAAAATTAGGATGCTAAATAGTTTGCTGTGAATGGTTAGCGATCTTATTCTGTCTAGAAGCATTTAAAGTGAAAGGTGAGCTGAACTTCCCCCTCCAAAAAACTGCATTGGTGTGTTTGTCTGATGCTGCCATGCTACCTCATTATTTGATAAATACAAATGCAAAGCTGCTCTGCATTTTTAGTATTTGATTGGTCCATGAAGTTCATGCGCCCACTGTTTAGTCTGAAAGATTTGTGAACACTGTTGCATGAAAAACGGTGCTTTATGTCTTTACAACAGGTTCAATTTCATCTTACTCTGATCATAGTTTATTTAGTATATGTGTGTGTGTGTGTGTGTGTGTGCTTTCTCTTTAATTATGGGGTGAACAGTCTGAATGAAACTTTTTTTTTTTTCCAACATCATCACACATAAAATGATTATTAACGTCTATTTTTTTTTTTTTTTTTTTTTTTAGAAAAGATGTATTATAAATGATACATTTTTGATTTTTGTATATATTATGCTCATTTCCTCATCCACAGGCTTGGCTAGTTGAAATTACTATCTGCAGTGGAGATTTGGTTTCTAACCCAAGTTACCCCTTGGTCATATAGCTGTAGATGTTACATACATCCAAGAGATGGGAAGGTTGGCAATGCAGTGGTTAGCACCATCATGTCAGAGAAAGAAGTTCTTGGGTTCAGATTTAATGGCTAGCCAGTAAATTTTGAGTTTGCGTATTCTCCCAGCTGCTTCCCACAGTCCAAAGACATACACTTAAGGTTAATTGGTGTTAATAAATTGCGCCCCCTCCACGATCCTGAATTGTATAAACAGAAGGAACAGTTGCCCAATGACTAGTTTTCATCACAAATTATCATCCCTTCAATCTTAATTTCAATTACTGCTAATCAGCTATCCCCAACGCTTCCCATTTTTTTGAGTTTCAGTGAAGTAGACGTTGTTCTGCTCTAGGGCTGCCACAAACGATTATTTTGATAGTCGACTAGTCACCGATTATTTTTGCGATTAGTCGACTAATCAAATCCATTGGACGTAAAACGTACAGCTTATTGCACCAGCAGTATCTGCTCTTATATAACTATCATTAGCTTACAGCTTTAAGTGTTTACGGTCTGTGCTAACTAAAAATAAAGACAAGATGATAGTTTATTAAATTTTAATGAAATTTGCAGATTGTTTCGGTGAAGTTTAATAAACTCCTTGCTATCTAAAATATAACAGGACACCGGAGTAGATTCTCCAGCATCTCACACTTCTGATAATCAGCTGTCTGCTTGACGTTTATTCAGCTGTGTAAAAACTATAACTTTAATCTCAGCCAAACCGATTTACTCAGGAACAAATAAAATACTAAAAAAGCCAAACTATAACATTTTTAAGTTATCTAAGTGACTTATATATCATGTTTAACCTGAGTAGCGAAAGACGCGATTTGCCGGGAGTCCGGTGTTCTCACGGCTCTAGTGACCTTGCCCCCGGCTCGCTATCGAGCTAGTGGGTAACAGACGTCTCCGAAAACTTCGGAGCACTTTTGAAAATATGTGGTGTCTGGATAAACTGAGCAGATATTTGAGGTTTCCACAGCTACATTCTCACCTGAAAATATGTTAAACGTTTATTTTGTGACCCAGAAAGAATAATAAGAGTAATATTAAAACTAACTAGCTGCCGCCATTGTTGGAAACTAAGCTGGGCCGCGCTATGAATTCTGGGACACAGCTTCTTCTTCTTCTTCTTCGGGGTTTAACGGCAGCTGGCATCCTTGTACATGCAGTGCTGCCATCTTCTGTTTCAGTCCGTTATTACACTCTTAAATCCTACTACTTATTCCTGCGTCTTTTGTGATCTTACAAAGCTTCAAAACACGTGTCGACTATTAAATTAGTCGTCGACGATTTTGATAGTCGACGTAATCGTGACTAGTCGACTAATCGTGGCAGCCCTATTCTGCTCTGCAGATGTGCTGTGAACTGGAGGGGAATCTAAACAGGACCTGCAGCAGCTGCAGGACTGGTTTATGTGCCATTGGTTCAAGTTCAATGAGGCAACGAGAGCTATTCACATATCCTAGCTAATTTCTAACCAAAACTGTGGGTTGGGCATCTCAATAAAGAGGCAGCTGATCATTTCTGTGTTGTTTATTTGTCACAAAATATCTGTACTTACATTTGCGAAAGAAAACTGTTTAATTCTTTTATTAATTATTTTAAGGAAGTGTGATGGTGCGCAAAAGATGCATCCACCTGTGCATGTATCCTTCCCTGCCCTGCTGCCAGGAAATCAAATGGAGGTTTGTGGGAAACACTGAGATGTGGAATGTTGTTAAAAATTTCTAAAGTATTCAAAAGTAGTCTTTTAAATCTGTGTTAGGAAGATGTTTTATTATGGGCCTTAATGTTAAATGGTGTGAAGTTTCTGCTTCTTTGGATTAACCATCTTTTACACGTGTTATGTATAATAACATCAGCACCTAATAGGACACTGTCATTGATACACTATCGGCTGTCAGTGTTTGTCACTTCCCATAAACTAGAAAAGTCATTAAATGTTTAGTTTCTAATGAGCCAGATCCAAGTTTCCTGTCTTAAGTAGGCAGCGCTCCTCTTGATGATCTCCCCCCAGGCTATACTGAAGTCTGGTTTCTTCAGAAGCTGCAGACATTTAGGACTGGAGGCCGGAGCTGCCTCTGCTGCTTGGTTATTTTTGGAGCACTGTTGAGCCCTGTCTGCGGGGAGTGCTGTTTTTGAAGGGCCTCCAGTCCCATTAATCAGCCAAGGGACCCCACGGCGCGAGCGGGCCCTGAGCCCTGGCCTGCCACACTGCAGTGTTCTGTTCCTGTAGCCCCGCTCTCTGCACAGTGTGAAGCTCAGAGGAACCTCATCAATCTCACCTGTCCCACACGTCAACCACAGATTTAATCAATTGCTCCTTTTGGGCCTTCTCTTCTGCTGCCCCTGCAACCCACTCAATGGGGGGAAAAAAGGAAAAAAATGCCTTTGACTGGACAGTCTGATTTAAAAAAAAAAAAAAAAAAATCATATTGCTTCCTCCTTTAACATTTTTTCCTGTTCTTCTGTCCCCTGCTTTATCCAGCACTTCATTTACTTTTCTTCAGTTAAATTCATTAATACACCTTTCATGGTGTGTGCACATTTTCTCTGTGGTCATATGGACTTTGTTTCAAATTTGAGTGTAGCCTCACATTGGCTAAACACACACATGCTTTCAAGAAAAAAGCGGTGAGGATGGTGGGAGTACAGTAAGCCCTATTTCCTGTTTGATACCTGACTGAAGTGCAGCTCTGTCGGTCGCCTGCTTTAACAGGTCCCTAAGTGAGTGGTAGACAGAGATGAAGAAAGATATGTGGGTAAGGAGGGGAGGGGCTCTGTGTCAAAGTGTATTTCAGCATGTTGGCGTTAATGGGGTGCCTGCAGTGCCCAGGACAGAATAAGAACACTGGATCCAATGTGCAAGACACTCAGCAGGAGCGCAGCGAAAATCCTCCATTCTTGGCCCCATCTCTGTGCTCCACAGACATGGTTAGATCTGGGGCACTTTGCTTGCCCACAAAGAGCTGATGGTAATTCACAGCAGGGAAAGCAGCGATGCTCCCAGAGGTGTTTTTTCTTTTTTTTTCCCTTCAGACGTGCTGAAATTGGTGTAGTTAAAAGGCGGTGACTGTCGTACCTCCTCCTCGGCTCCACGGTGAGAGAGATATCAGTGGACCACTCCAGGACACTGAGGCTCTGATATGATGTATGAGCTCTGAAAAGCAGTCTGGAGGAGATCTGAGAAGAGAAATGAGGTGTTATGCAAGTTTTAGCTCAACCAAAACCATGGCTATGATTAATAACATAGCTAGTTCGAGACTGTCAGGTCACACTAGCTGGAAGCTACAAATGCTTGATAGCAGCAGTTGTAGTGATAATAATAATGATGATGATGATGAACCTGTGGTCTGTTTTGGCTTGCTTTTTTTTCAGATTACGTAGCAGCTTTAGTGAACAAAAGTAACAAAAGCATAAATTCTGCGCAGTTGGCCATTCTCACATGTAGCACAAAAGGAAATGGTCTGCGTGAATTTCTCGCTACTGGAAATTGGTTTAGAAATTGAAGTTTGCACTCTTATGTGCGTCTGCAATGATTAATGTCTAGATTAAATAAAGGAGTGCCGGGGATGTGTAAAAAGGAGAATTAGGAAAACCCTGCTTGACATGATGTGTAAAAGAATGGGTGCTTTTCTCCGAGACTTCAGATGAGGTGTACATTTATTCTACGTTTCGAAGGCAAACAAAGTGTGATAGTATCAGCTGGAAATGTAAAAAACAAAACAAAAAACAACGTTGCAGTGCTCTCTAAGTAGGCAGCCATGAAGGAGAGACGTGGGTACGGTTTTCCACAGTGAAAACTTTTCGATCACGCTTTGTCCAATTCAGCCTACATGTGAGTTGGAAGCATCCATATGTATGGCCTTTAATCTAGCAGAGGAAAATCATATATGATTGTAGATTCAAGCCCAGAGTCTGTGTATCCACTTTTATGCATCTGCTCCCACTGCTATCTGTCATTTTACACATTCCTCGTTAAGGGTGTAATTTCATTGTAGCTCGCACTCAGTCAAATGATGAATCCAATATTTGTCATTTCCCAATATGCAGTTGTTCCAGTGCTGCGGGATACTTTGGAGAGAAGACGGAAATTTTCCTGGAATGAGACTTTCTATTAAACTGTGGGAAACCAATCACTGATTTCTCCTCGTCTTCAAATGATTGGAATGAAGTGGCGCCTGTGACAGTTGTTTTCCATTTAATAACGCAGCTTGTGGATGGGATCGAAGTCATGTTACTGTTTTGGATAGACTGGCTGATAGTGTTCTTTCCACTTGATGTGAGCTGTCAAATTCACATGGACAGACACCTTCACAGCTTCACTGATGTTGATGTAGGCATAGACTACACGTGTGGACATATGTCTGTTTGCACATGATCGCTATCCCTACGGATAATACCACACACGCGGACAAATGAACACACATTCCCGGAAAGGTAGTGCAAGTGTGAAAGCATGGCCTTTTTAGTGTATGTAACCTTCTAGCTGTTGGCGTTAATGTCACACACACATGGTGCGTAATGCATTTAGCATATGGCAGACGTGGATGAAGAAAGCTTTCGTCGCCTTTGCGACGGTGCGGTCTGAAAGCACCGCGCTCCTGTCGGTGTAAAAATATGAGACGAGAATGGCCAGCGTTTTCCGTGTCTGCTCCGTGTCATCAGCAGGTATCCAGCAACTATGAGAATGAGGCAGAAGGAGACAGAAGAAGACAGATAACACTGCTCAACAGAGGTTTGCTTGTATAAAACAGCAACTGGACAAGAAGGAAGTGTTTCATTTGTTAACTAAGAATTAACGTCTGCTGTTACTCAGGCTTTTGTCTCAATTATTTTTCTTTTTGATTTTTGTTTTTTCTTGGATTGACAATATGTGAGCCAGACACCATCTGCCATACTCCAGGGACGGCAGTGTTGTAAGGCCAGCTGGCCAGAGTTCCTTCACTTTGGTGGCTGAAAGTGTTTTTTTTTTTTTTTTTAGTTTAGTTTAGTTTTTGGAATATTTCAACCCACAGAGTGTCTGTTCCATTTTCAAATAAAGGAATAAACACAACATTTGGTCCAAAATATTATTTCCCTCAGAAAGAAATGATCAAAGAACACAACAAGAAGCGCCTCAAGACTTCAAAACCTCTGCCAAGGCAGCTCGCTCTCTGGTCTTTTAAATGTACTTTGAGAAGTTTGTAGTGTAGTAAAAACAATTGCAAATTGCAGCTTTTATTATTTTCCCTGTTGAAATATATTTTAACATGCACAATTTTGAATATAAATATTTTCTTTTATAATTTTTATCTTTGTAGATATAGTACGTGTATCTATTTTCAGTGTTTAGTGCAGTTCCTTGAATTATTTAATAATAAATATGTGAATAAGTAAAAAAAAAAAGGTTTTGATCACAAGTTTCATTTAATTAAAAAATTATTCAGGGAAGGCACATTGCACATGTATTCAAATTGTTGTGTATTTAAATGATTAAGACCTGTTACTGTAATGTACATAACAAAATGTATATTATTATTACAATCATAAGAATCATATTCTCATGAGGTGGGTATGTATCATTGTAGGGTCCACCTTATGCTATAAAGCGCCTTGAGGTGACTGTTGTTGTGATTTGGCGCTGTATAAATAGAACTGAACTGAATGAGCTTCAGATCAATCTATTGACTTTGTTGGAGGGGTAAAATGTGACATCATATTGTAAGAATCATAGTTTCTGAGTTTTAAGGCTTTTTCCAGTTTAGACCAGTAAAATATTAAACTGACCTTGAAGGCCTTTGGTGGATGTAAGATTGTAAACACGATCCCGCTCTACACCCCTACAAAGTTTTATCATAATTCATTCAAAACTTTTCGAGCGCTATACAAATGGCCTGCATTTGTATAGCGCTTTTCTAGTCCCTAAGGACCCCAAAGCGCTTCACACTACATTCAGTCATTCACCCATTCACACACACATTCACACACTGGCGATGGCAAGCTACGTTGTAGCCACAGCTGCCCTGGGGCGCACTGACAGAGGCGAGGCTGCCGGACACTGGCGCCACCGGCCCTCTGACCACTGTGATTACAGACAAATACATGCTGGTAAATGCTATGAAACACATAAGCTCTGTGGCAGAGGTGATATTGTAAAATAGAATAACTTGTGATTTCTAGCATTTTGTAAATGGCCAAACTTTAGCACTGTTTTATGATGGTTTCAGGTCTTTATTAACATGTTTAAATCTGGTTTAGAGTAAGAAATATATCTGATTTATCTTACTGGAAATTGTCTAACATACCACTGGGAGTCATTTAAAGATGTAAGGTCAAGCACTATACAAGTATTTCACAAGTTATTGAATTTAATATCGTGCGTGGCAAAAGTGTGCTTGTTGATAATATTTTATTGCTGTTGGCTTTGCAGCGCAGTATTCATTACAAACATTAATTGCTTTACAGCGTTTGCTGTCGCCTCTGTCATCGTGCTCTAGTTGATTTACTTACTTGCGTAGGTTACTTTCTCCTCCAAGAGCTATAGTGGCATGTGTTTAAAGACACTTTCCTCAGACCAAAAGTAACACAGAGGTGTCTGGCAAAGTGGCTTAAAGCGCGATAGCCCACGATTGCCCAGTGGCTAGTTAGCTGTGGCGTTGACTCTCATTTGACACTCGATTGGCTCAAATGACACCATTACCATGTCTGCATGGCTAATGGCCTCCCCTGGGGGCCGGAGCAGAAGGGGAGGGAACATGCGTTTGGCATGTCAGCTCGAGGTGAGAACACACATGAGCCAGACTCTGGGTCCCGTCCGCACCCAAATCAATCCTGACACCTCTTAAGAGGCTCTCAGCATCAATGGCACTCCAGCGCAATTACCCTGTCGGTAATGACATAAGCACCCAGTTCCTTCCTGCCTCTCTCTCGCTGGGTGGAAAGCTGCTCCCTCAGGCCAGTAGATGGAGACTTTGTGGACCAACGCTGGCCTCCCAGCAGTTGTTATTCGATCCCTCAGGGTTTAAAGATGTAGAACCTCTGGGCTACGCCGGTGAGAGAGCAACTGTTATCTGATCTCAGATGCTGTGGTGAGCCTGTCCCTCAGTCAGATTGAATGTGATTTAGTTCAGCAAGCTGTCAAGATAACTGATTTCTGAGCGGTGACTGAAGAGGATATCCTCTGAAAACTTCAGGTTTTAATGATTAGTTATAATAACCTTGAAAAGTGCAGCTGGGGAACATATGATCGCCAGTCAGATTTTGAGGCGATAACGCGGAGATCCTGTGGGCTTTGTGGGGTTGGGGGGAGTTTTAAAATGGGCTCTTCAGTCAAACGTCCAGGTGTTGCTGTTTACAACCCATCAGTGCTATCTCATATAAAGCTTAACATATTTTCTTTGAAAACGACTGCAAGGTTATTACATAAAATCTGACAGTTTAGCACAAGTTTCATTTTCAGAGGTTTTGGATAGACATAACTTGGAGCATACGGAGGTAGTAATAAGTGGGGAGAATCCAATCCGCGGTCCAGTACTGAAAACTATAGCACCTTCTAAATGGATCTTGTGGTAAGATTGATTTGTCTGCTGCTGAATCTCTTCCTTTGCTTCTTGCCAGCATATTCAGATCATATTTGTAGGACAATTTTTATCCTGAACACAGAAGTACAGCCTCCACTTTCCATCCAATAAGACCCCTATGTGTTGGTATAGTGGGGGGATCCTACAACAAAAACAATGCAGGTTCTTCAGGCATTAACAGTTAAACAATTAGAGATCATCTAGCAACTTTAATGCACAGACTGTTCATTAAACACACATTCCTAATATATTGCAGTGGTACTGTTACTAGCTTACAGTTACCTACTATTGGTGGATTGAGGTGCTTGAGCCATACACATCACCTTGTGTAAAGTCCTGTAGATTAAATTCATGGATCCATGTAGTTATTTAAAACTAGACTTCCAGATTTGCATTCCATTGTATTTTGGTACACAGGTAATAACACACCTGTAACAATGCAGCCCATGAACCTTCCTTTTTTTCTAAAGCAGGCAATTGGCAGGTATTTCTGGCCACGGAGTCATCCTGCAGACCTCAAAGGTCTAGTCCTCAGGCATGAGGTGGTTCTTTTTATCTACCTTGAGCATTCATCCAAGCCACTTCTGCCGGGAACTGAATCCTTGTCTCCACTGTGGGCTGTTATGTGTATTACCAAAGCGCCAAAGATTTTGTCTTTCTGCCAGACCAACAAAAACAGTTCCAGTCTGTGTTCATGTGTCTTTCTGCTCTGTTGAAGCCCTAATCTACTGTGTAACGGCTTTGGTCAAAAAGCCCTAGTTTTGGATGCCAGCGTGGTTTCATGTGTCATAACAGGTGCCACTCTGCTTGCCCTCTAATTGTATCGTGTGGTGGCACAAGCAGAGGTTAAGACTCTTGCCTAGCAAGGCTAATTGAAAGCCAAGGTTCAGTGAAGCCGACTGATGCCAGGAGAAATGAGGTGTTTGGCCCCAGTCAGACTCTGCAGGAAGAGAAATATAGTTTTAGTCCAGTGGTACAACCACAAATACTGATCTCCCTGTTTCAATTGGTGAGTGTTGAGACCCTGCTGCTGTCTCTAAAATAAGGTCCTTGTTTTAATTATAGAAAAAACCCTTACTCTATGGTGGGCTGCTGTTGTTATATGTGATGTATTTATGCTGTTTTTGTTTTTTTATCCCCCCCTTTTTGTGCAGCTTTCTGTTATGGTAATGAAAGGCTTTGAAGCTGGTTGGATGGTTGTAAGTGATATTGTTGGCCAATGAGGTGATGCATTCTTTGTGCTGGATGTGTTTGGGAGAGAACAGAGGTGCTAGCCATGGAGTTAGCATCTTAGTAATACAAGCATGACTGCTAATGGTCCCCAACCTGCCAACTGACACTTCGGTCTCTACAGGCTTCTTTCTAGTGGTAACTTTCTCCCTTTTCAAGGATTTTTTGTCTTGGCCTTAGCTTTGACTTTTAAAGTCAACCAACCATTGTTGCGCTAATCTGGAGACATTGGTGTTATAGGCACTGTTTTAAGAACAGAAGTTAATGTGCTAAAAAGGGATGATATTTCTGATATTTCTGGCTCTATTCCTTCCCCTCACCCCTCACTGGTCTCAGCCTCCCCCTGAGCCTGGTTCTGCCGGAGATTACTTCCTGCGATAAGGGAGTTTTTCCTTCCCATTGTCACCAAGTACTTGCTCATAGGTGGTCGTCTGATTGTTGAGGTTTTTTGCACCTTGCGGCCACTGTTGTTGTGATTTGGCAAAACTAAAATAAGAGAGACTAGTGTTCAGAGGTGTGATGAAGACAGTGGAACATCTTTGATCGCTCATGTGATTATACATGACATCATTTGTAATTACATTTCCGTGATGTTATTTCATTATCAAATCCAAAGTGCTATAGAGCCAACTCGAGCAAATTCCTTCTTCTTTTTCCCAGGAGGCTCCAAGAAGTGGCCGTGTATTCTCAGGGATTCAGCCTACTGGAGTGCCCCACCTGGGAAATTACCTGGGTGCTCTGGAGAACTGGGTGTCCCTGCAGGACCAGTACCCCTCAGTCCTCTACAGCATTGTGGATCTGCACTCCATCACCCAGCCCCAGGATCCAACGCAGCTCAAGAGTAACATACTGGACATGGCAGCCAGCTTGTTGGCCTGCGGTATCAACCCAGAGAAAGCGATACTCTTCCAGCAGTCTCAGGTGAGTTGGGCATGTTTGATTGATGCCGTTTATAAATATATATGATGTGTTATATTTGCTGTGTAGTTCCCTACATAGTGTGTTGGATGCATATACACTTCTGTCTATAAATGAATACTCACAGGTGGAGAAAGTACTATTTATATGTGATAAGTAATGCAACCCAACATGCGCTTTGCATGTATATATAATTTAGATTTCACACTCATGTCTGCAGATTATTTTTCACATTTCATGTGGTTATCAAGTAGAGAGCACATCAGTGTTTGTTTAAGAAAAGAAGTGCCCTTTTTTGTCTTTTTTGTTGTTGTTTTTTAAAGCTGGGCAGCTTCTTCTCTCATTGCTGGTTTTTCAAAGAAGAAAAACGGTTTATTTTCGTGATGTCGACTCTCATATTTACCTTCCTACATGCTGACAGACCCCAAAATGTTTATTTCCTTGCTCCTGATTCTTATCTCCAATGTGTGCTCAACCAATTCACAGAGCCTGTAAAAACACAAACTGACACAAACCACCGTTAAGTCCTTCTTTAGCCCACGTGAAAGAAACTGAGAAGGATAACGACAAGTCTTAACATTTGCAGCACTTCAGCACATCATCCCCGAATTTAGGCTTGAGCTCACACTGACGATGGAGAGAGAGAAATCAGAACAGCTGTTTGCTTCTCCCCTGACACCACATGTGTATTTTTCTTTTCTTACTCACAAGTTAAGTTGGGTGGGTGGGTGTGTGTGTATGTGTGGATAGTTCAGTCCATCTGTGTTTCTTTGCCACCCACTCCTCACACACACACACACAAACACAGAGTCCTATTTTTATTCTTGTTTAGCTTCATGCCACATAACTTGGCAGCAAGGCGACCCCCGTGTTGAACACGCCCGCTCCACATGTAAAAATACGATGGCCGCCCAAAGAAAATACTGGGCTTAATTGAAAAAATGCAAAGAGTTGGTGACGAGCTAAACTCGGAGGATTTGCGGATCTGCTGATTCATTGACTTCATTTTTTAATACCACTGAGTTTTATAAGTATTGACCAGAAAAGTGGATTTACTGTGTTGAGACAACTGTTAGCTGTTCTCTAAAATCCCTTCTTTGCAGCCTTAGGAGCTGCTGCCATGGCTGTTACTGTCAGTCTAATGCTGATATGATCCGTAACATTAGCATATCTCTCGTTGCGGGGCTTTCTTACGATACAGCATGAATGGAGGCTGTGTTTTTACTAAGCCTTTTAAATATCAGCGTTTTATTGCACTGTTCAAACCATATCCTTGCCCTCTCTTTGTTGTCATCGACATCTGTCCCATCTCTTGTCTGTCTGCAGTGTGTAATGCATACCGGCCCCCTACATGCTAGCCTGAAATCCTGCTTTATGTCCCTGCTGTCTGCTGTTGACATCATGCTCCCCAGAATGCTTTTCAAGCTGCAAGAGGCAGAGAGGATGGCAATATAGTCAGTGTCCATAAACTTTAATTTGCTGAAGCACAAGGATATTTCCTGCATCCCCAAACACTGGCTGTTAGACACAGAAGCTTTTTTTTTTTTTCACATCGGGTTAATTTACTGCTACCAGATGCATCAGCTACACTGCATTAACATTGTGGTTTATTTGTCCACATGTAAAAACCATTTCCTTAATCCTCTAATTGAATAACCAACCCACCTCCACTGAGAGTGAACGGTTGTCTGTGTGTATGTGTTAGCCTGGCGAGCTGTGCAGGGTGTACCCTGCCTCTGGCCCTACGGCAGCTTTGATAGATTTTGAATTAAAAGATTTCAGTTATGAGCTTCTGAGAGGGCGCTACTTTCCATATATACAAAGTTCTTTTCCCAGTAGCTAATTTGCTGCCAGGATTATTAAAATAAATGATCGATAAAGGTATAGAAATCCAGCATCGGTGTATGAAGTTTAGGCTGGGTCAGCTTTTAGTCTGCCAGTATTTATTTGTTAGTATCCCACTTATTAAACACATTAAAAAAACTGATACAATGAGTATAAGCCTACAGGTGAGAGTGGGTGCACCTGTGTGACAGGCAGAGGTGTAAAAAGGCAGTATTCTTCTCTTCCACTTAGAAGCGCCAGGGAGTTACCCTCCTTTTCCTCCACCCCAGCTGTCCCGTGGATGACTTTTTATCCATCCGTCTGTGTTTGTTTAATCTGCCTGCGTAATTTACTTCTTCTGTTTATCTCTTTGGTGCCTCCCTGAGGTTAGGCTCTCTTCTTTAATTAACCGGACTAAGCGGTGCAGTGAGTTCAACGTGCTTGGGAGTTTGCATGTATACAGCAGCAGGAGGTTGGCTCTTGTACACATGTAAAAAACAGTGTTGGTTTCTGTTAGACTTCGTGTAAAGAAATCTCTTCATGACTTCAGCTTATAAGGTACCGACTGGTGAGCCAACAAGTTCGTAGATATTTGTGATTCAGCCATATTAATCTGTAGTGGTAATATTATTAATATTGCAGCCTGGTGATAGATTGAAAGGTGTATGCTGACATTTGGATGTGTCCCCACTCGTCACTGCAGGTGTCCGAGCATGCTGAGCTCTCCTGGATCCTCGGCTGTCTCACCAGTATGCCTCGGCTCCGCCACCTACCACAGTGGAAGGTGAGATCTTCTCCAGCAGACACTTGTGTATAAAATGATCACGCACAAGTCTTTATTTTTGTTGTTTGTATCAGTGCTCATTTTAAAATAACAATTATAATTAAAAGAATTACTGTGGTGCAGATTTCACTCATGTAGCACCAGCATGTGGACATGAGTAAAGAAAACTATGTCTGAAACCAAACCGCATCACTTGCTGGTAAATATACTTGTATATGTATCCTTCTCTACCCATCTGTACTTCTCTGAGCCTGGGCCTTCTTAAATGGTCTTCCTGTTAAAAGGGAGTTCTTCCTCCCCATTGTGGTTGCTTAGTATGTATATGTATATAAGTATATGGCAAATGGGTCAGCTACATGTTAAAGATGGCTTGCATGTATCCACAATCAACAAAATTTCATAAAACATTCAGAATGATTAAAAAATAATAAAATACAATGCAAATGCAATCAACCAGTTAGCCTATTGGAACCTTTAGAGAAAAGTTGTTACTATGAGACATTCATGTCATTGTTGTTTAAGGACTGAGTAATATTTATGATGCATTATATTTTTACCGGTATATGTTTTCATAATCTTGTCTCTTTTGTCTTTTACTGTGCAAACTGAATTGATTTATTTAAATGTGGCCTGTTAAAAATGCAGTAATGCTTTACAAGTCACTACGAGCATCTGTCAAAATTTAAAGCAATTCATTCAAACATTTAAATGTTGAACGGCTGAGAAGGAGCAAGTGCCGCGGCGGTCGGGCGAGCTTGTGAACAATGACAGAAGAGCGTCGGTGAGAAGAAAATAATAAAACATTTTCTGATAGTTTCATGCTACGCTTCTGAACACAATTAAACGCAACCACACCCCCGCACAATGCAGGAAAAGGGCTTCTCGGTTGGATTTTGCATGGCCTCTCTGCTCTCTGTGTGTGGGTGTGTGTGCTAGCACTGCTATCGGTCAAACAGACAAACATCTGCAGCTCTTTACACATCAGTGACAGACGGAGAGCCAGAGTTGTAACCTGGTCAGTGTGATTTTAGAGACTCAGGAGCTATGCACAGCCAGCATGTAAAGGACATACAGGCACCCACATACACTAATACAAACTGGAAGTTTCTGGCAAAGCGATGACTCGGAGATATAACTTCTGTATATATTTATACAATATCTACAATATCTTTTAAAGCAAAA
This sequence comes from Mchenga conophoros, assembly GCF_057382185.1. Classification (NCBI taxonomy): domain Eukaryota; kingdom Metazoa; phylum Chordata; class Actinopteri; order Cichliformes; family Cichlidae; genus Mchenga; species Mchenga conophoros. The sequence continues at coordinate 9,118,863 of NC_140541.1, forward strand.
AATGGTTTATTTGCAAGGGCGTATTTTCAGTTAATTAATAATGATAAATAAAAACAAAAAACACAGTTATAATTATAAAAGCTGCAAAAGGAGTTTGTAATGTTATAGCTATTTTGTAACTGAAGTAATATTTCAAACATGAATCCCACCATATCAGTTCTTACCTTCAGTGGAACACTTACAAATTAAATTAATTCCTCTGTTTTCTCTTAAGTTTCATCATGTCTGTGCGTTTTTATTTTGTTTCTCTGCAGCATTTGCCGCATTTTTAATTCATATAATTTTTCTTCACACCTGGGTGCAGTTTTAATACACGACGAGCGAGGATCAACAGAGCTCACGTCTCTCTGTTCTTGTTTCTGTTGCTCTTTAGAAAACACCTTTCGTTTACCCAACAGATGAGTTGATTTCAAAAATGGTGGAAAATGCCGTGCAAACTCATCCGTACCTCGTTTGTTTCAGTCGATGAGTCATGAAAGTGAAAATGGCTCTTTATGGGGAAAAGGAAAAAAGTCAGCTTGAGTCCATCTTTCTCCTGTCTGGCTCTATTTCTGGTTGCTTTTAGTGTTTCTGCCTCATCGTTGTTCTTTTTCTGCTTCAACTTCCTTCCCTCTGTCTTTTCCTCCAGATGAAGAGCAAAGTGAAGAACGAAGGCAGCGTTGGTCTCTACACATATCCTGTCCTCCAGGCTGCTGATATTCTTCTCTACAAGTGAGATTTCCATTCAAGTAGCGTACAAGTTATATTGTGTGTGTGTGTGTGTGTGTGTCAGTCAGATAACTCATATTTCTTAGGCTGTGTACCCTAAGCATTCACAGCTTTTCGAAAAACACTTCCAAAAGCCCTTCCTTCTGTGAATAACTGATTTTTATATTCCAAACTCTGTTAAAAAATTTAAATAACTAATTTTCCCCCTATCATTTACAACTTCTTCCTGTAAAGACTGACTGTTACAGTGCTTTCTGTCAGGGTTCCTTATTTTACTTGATGAAGATGAAGCTGAGAAACCATGAAGGGGGATACATCCCTGCTGAAAGCATGGCTTGCAGCCTTTTGCAGACATGTGCGACCATCCTGTGCTCAGAAGTGCATTTATCCTAGCAGCTGGAGGACAAAACAAACAAACAAAGGAGCTGCAACAGAGGTCTTGCTTAAGTATCGGGCCATAAATGACAATATACAGTGTCTCTCACTGAGGTATTACTTTAACAGCAGTTTCCTCTTAATGTTGTAGTTTCTTGTGACTGTTAAGTTTTATATTGTTACTTATTGTGCTGATAATTTATCGGGATGGCTGTGGATCAGCAGGTAGAGCAAGGCAAGGCAAGTTTATTTGTATAGCACAATTCAACAACAAGGTGATTCAAAGTGCTTTACAGAGACATTAGAAACAAAAACAAATAAAAGCATGATTTAAAATTGATTAAAACAAGCAAACAAACAAACAAACTAATTAACAAACAAACAAAACAGTATATAAAATCAAAGCAGATAAAATCAGAACAGTAGATAAAATTAGTAGTTAAATGTAAGTTTTGAAATGTAAGCTTAAAAGTGTGGATTTGGTGCTTTATTCAAATGCAGCTGAGAACAGGTGAGTCTTCAACCTGGATTTAAATAAACTGAGTGTTTCAGCTGATCTGAGGCTTTCTGGGAGTTTGTTCCAGATATAAGGAGTGAGCAGGTCATCTACAGATCGGAACGTTGGTGGTTTGATGCCTGGCTGCTCCAATCTACTCCAGACTGCAAGATACTGAACGCTGAGTTGCTCCCGTTGCGTTCATCTGAGTGTGAATGTGTGTGAATGTTTGCTAGAAAGCACTTGTATGTAGTAAAAGGTTGTTGCATAAATGCGCGTGTGAGACATGCAGAAAGTAGAATTAAAAAGTGCTATTTAAGAACCACTGCAGTTTACAAACCCCAAACAAAGTCCCAAACTTTAAACGGACCCTTTGTGTTTTGCCTCAGAGAGGTTTGTGTTTTTAGCGTCAAACCCTGATGTAGTTTGTGTAAATATCTGGGTCATTATGTATCTTCATCACTGGTTGTCCAGCAGCGCCGAGCAAAGTAGCAAAAGCTAAGCTAATCTTTTCCCCAGTGTTTTTATCTTTAAAGTAACCAGTTAAACTTCTGCTTCATCTTTGCATTCTTCTGCAGTGTTGGGACAACACTGGTGTTTTTACATTTATTCAAAGATAGTGAAGTTTCCATGTTTTCCATTCCAGTCCATAATGTGTGCTCAATAAGAACCTGGAAGCTAAAATCGCCTCCACTAACATAAGAAAGAACGAAATGCGTGAATTAAAAGAGGAACTGCAATGAAAAAGGAGCAGAGCCAGTAATCCACATAACAAATACCAAACACTGTGAGTCTACTAACTTAAACTGATTGCGAGCAGTGTCCTAATTTAAATATTTTTATTATTTGATTTATTTTTGCAAGCTCTAGTTTGGCATCACCTGCCTGCACAAAGCCTACAAAATACTGTTTAGCAGAGAGGTTTACCCGGAGTACAAAAGAACAGCAACATTTTTGGATACTTTTGGTTTTATTTTTGAGATCTCTGCCTCTAAATTTTATACTTTTTTCCCCCTCATTATTCACAACACAGAAAATCAATTCCACAGCATCTTTTTTTCATTTTTATTTATTTTTATTACAGAGGCCATTTTCCTTTTAATCCACAGCACATGCCACCTGCTCTCAGAGGCCATTTCTCCAGCAGAAAATAATTCCAGTGCAAAGTGTTCACAGTGCGATCTGTAATTTATCACGAGTAACGGGGACAGCATGTCTGGCAACGAAGACTGCTGGTGAAAATGTGTTATTTTTTAATATCTCACCTCTGCTGCGCGGGGGTGGAAAGAGAAACATAACGTGCAGATATCTCCAAATAAAACCTCAAAGTAGAGATTATAAAGAGGAAAAAAATGCAATCTCTAATTTCTTTGCCTCTGACGTGTTCGTATAAATATCCGCGTCACACATTTCTGGTGGAAATTTGTCTGAGACAAAGAGTTTTGTGTGTGATCTGTGAGGTGCAGCCTGCTGATGAGGCGTCAGTGGGTTTTCACGTGAGATAAGTTGGTTGGGTTATTGTCTCGTAGCGTTTCCAAATTCACATTTAGAAGGCATCTCTTCAGCTGTTTCTGGTTCAGCAGCCATATATCCAAAAGCTCATTTCCTGTGGAGAAACTGAGTCTCATCTCTAAAGAGAAAATTAATGAACTGCTTCCTCCTCCAGTTACAGAGTTGCCAAACACTGCTGAAAAAGTCTCCTGCAGTGACTCCAAGTGTCTCCAATTTGTCCTTGCGTCTCGCTCTGTATTTTAAACTCTGTGCTGTCACTGTGCACAGTGCTGCACGGATCACGTCTCTAATGTGCTGCTGTGGAATCATCTCTCTCAGGTCCACTCACGTCCCTGTCGGAGAAGATCAGGTCCAACATTTGGAGCTGGCTCAGGATCTTGCTCGCATCTTCAACAACCGCTACGGAGAGCTGTTCCCTGAACCCTGCGCCCTGCTCAGTAAGAATACGTGGCATGATGGCGTGTACACACTCATGATTTAGGCTTTCTACGGTCAGCTTCTTAAAATCACGTAGCCCTCTGGTAGCAGCAGCTTTATCTTCTTATGTAGAGAATGTCATCATGTGACATTAAAGTCGCCTGTTTTAGTCTCTTTAGGCTTTAGCTGTGTAAGTGAGGCCTCACTTGTGCGATGGCCTTATGCTGTATATACCAAGTCATTATATTTTCAAATGTGCTTGTTGCATTTTATCAAAAAGTTTTTTTTATTTGCGAAGGGTTGCAGATTTTAGTTGATTTTTATTAAATCTCCATCTTTATGAAGTTTTCTGCTTGAATATTTTTTTTATAAAAAGTCTTCTAACTGCCTGAAACAAGCTGAGTGCTATAAGTGAAGTGAATGTTTTTGGAAACTAGATTTTTTTTTTCCTGCATTAGAAGTAAAGCTTTCTTTCTGCCTTTCCATCCTTTTTTTGTCTTGAATTATTGTCTCCTCTGTCGGGAAAGTTTGTGATTGATTGGTTCAATTTCTCTTTTTATTTAATTATTTTTTTGTTGTTCCTGATCTAGAGCCAGGAATCTTTGGAAGTGTATTTTGCATCACATACAGAGCAAAACTGGAAAATGAAACTTAACTTAAATAGCTGAAGAAAAGTCAGTAATAAGATGCTTCTGGGCCTAAAGCCTTCCCTAAAAGACGGTCATGGCTGGTTAATCTTCGTGGAGGATTAACATGAACAGACAGGGTTTCCTCATTGTGACCTTACTTCTTTTTTTGGTTGTTTTTTGTTTATCTGCATAAATAGATATCACATTGAAATGAGAAAACTGGGAGAAAGTGTCTCGGTTTTATCAACAAAAAAAAAAAATATCAGGAACTAATCCAAATCCACGTGTCCGTCTGTATCCAGGGAATTTTCAGCCTCGGAGGATGTGTGCCGTCTCTGGCCGCTCGTGTTAAACAAAGTCCCAACGTTTGAATGGACCCTTTGTGTTTTGCTTCAAAGAGATTTATATCACTGAAGTCATTTTAGCCCTGATGTAGTTCGTGTAAATATCTGGGTCATAATGTATCTTCATCACCGGCTGCCCAGCGGCGCCGAGCAAAGTAGCACAAAGCTAAGCTAAACTTTTTTCCCAGTGTTTTTGGTGCATCTTTAAAGTAACCGGTTAAACTTCTGCTTCATGCCTGCATTCTTCTGCAGTGTTGGGGAAACACTGATGTTTTAAAATTCATTCAAAGATATATTGCCTTTTCCATGTTTTGTAAACTAAGTCGGAGTGGGACGTGCTGTTTAGCTAAAGCTAAAAACCACCAACTGCAGGGCAGCCAATCAGAAATTAGAGCGAGGTTCAGGGGATTAAAACTGACAAGATTTGAAATACAATATGACGCCGTTATTATTAATATTTTCTTTTGAAACGTTTCCCAAAATGTACCAACCAAATGTTTTTATACACGAGGCCAACATTTTGAAAGATCCCACCCTCCTTCTACGTTCATTCCTCATGATTAGCGGTATGGTGGAAGCACGGGATGGAGTCAGTCATGTGTGCATTAGAGCTTTGATTAAAGAAATATTGTCTTCCTCTTGTATAATAATTAGGGAGGTAGATTTGGAGTGCATGTCATCAAGATGAGTTTAGAGATGTGTGTATGCGTATATGTATGTGCCGAGTGTGTATGCACTCTTGCGTGTAATCAGTCGGCAGTATATAGCTCATACCAGTGGACCCCACCCTCGTTTCTTGTCTTTGGCATAGCAGAGTTGGCAGTCAGTGGTCTTTCCTTTGAAATGAACCAGAGTGTTTTAATTTGCTTTAGATAAAGACATCTTGGCGTTGATGAACAGCCCACATGTGGCCTGCTTGTACAGGACCAAACAAAGAACTGGAGCTGGGGATGATTTTAAGAGTGAAAGAAAGAATGAAAGGAAATACCGGCTCCCGTCATCTGCTGATCACTTCACACTCGCATGCGTCTGTTTCACACCGGGATATTTTTACAAGCGCACACAAATGTGTCAGGCAATCCTATTTCAGCCATCTGAACATAGAGGAATAAATAGAAAATTACACCTAGCACCTGAAATCTCCCCAAAATGCAGATATTTTAATAATTAGACGTTTAAGTCATATTTAAAGTGGCCTGACTGAAACGCCTTTTTGACCATTTAAAAAAATAAAGAAGAAACAAAGTCAGATTCTCTCAAAAGGCTGGGGCTCGCTTACATTGCTTTTAGCTGTCAGCTTGGACTGAAATCTGCACTCCGGACCTTTTTTGACTTGGTTTTTCATCGTTTGGCTGACCTGCAGTTTGATTAGCAGAGGCTGTTAAAGTTAAACAGCCTGAGACGAGAATGTGTCGACACTGCTCAGGCTTCTGCATCCACCTTTTGTCTCGGTGTAGATTTAGTACAAACAAGTCTCAAAAGGCGTTATTTTTAAAGCAATAGATTTCTCACGTGTTTGGATCTTTACTGGTGAACCGCTGTGGAATTAAAGCGCTTTGAAGTCAAAATATTCTTTTTGGTACTCACCGGTATTTCCAAACAAAGGAAAAAAATCAGAGTCAGGCTTTAGTAAATATGTATTTGTGTTTTTTCTCCCTATATATATGTATATATAATATATATATTTTGTTGTTTTGCAGGCAAACCTTTACCCGTATTCCTTGGAGGTTATGTTTTTTGGTAGTGTTTGCATGCATATTATTGTGTCTGTAAACATGATTGGTTGAAAAGTTTTGAATGAATTCTTGTGAAACGTTGTAGGGGTGTAGAGAGGGGTCATACTAACGATCCATTAAAATTTGGCTCTCATCCACCAGGGTCCACTTAATGATTTCTTGATTAAACAATGAGAAAAATCCTCATGACTTCGAAATTATGATTCTTACAAATGTCATGTGTATTGTCAGCATATAGAAAATGCATTAAAAGTGTGTTTAAAAGATGACAAAAAGATTCTATATACGAGTAGATAGATTATAAATTCCCTTAAAAGTAAATACTGCCCAAAGATTGAGCTGCTTTGGTGGACGTTTGCACTTTGGTGCTTCTTGTCTTCCTCTGGGACCGGTGATGCTCAGCGTTGCCTCAAACATAATAGAAAGCAAATGCTTTCTGATTTAATCAGAACCTAAATTTCTTGACCTAATAATTTTGAATTTTGCCAAATTCCTCCACTCTTACGTGTCTCATTTAGAAATAAAAGTGTTTATTACACTGAGAGGTTTTCCTGATCCCTCTCGTTTCTCTCCGCAGGCTCAACACGAAAAGTCAAATCTCTCCGCGACGCCTCAGCCAAAATGTCCAAGTCAGACCCCCAAACGATGGCAACCATTTCCGTCACAGACACTCCTGACGACATCGCTCTCAAGATCCGACGAGCCGTCACAGACTTCACCTCTGAAGTTACCTTTGACCCGGAGACGCGTCCTGGTGTTTCCAACCTGGTAAACATTCACGCTGCCGTGGCGATGATAAGCGTGCAGGAGGCTGTGTCTCAGGCGAGAGGATTGGACACCGGAGCCTACAAGAAGCTTGTAAGCGAGGCTGTGATCCAGAGGTTGACGCCCATCAGAGAGGAAATCGAGAGGCTGAGGTCGGACCGGGCTTACGTGGAGCGAGTGCTGGCTCAGGGGACGTGCAGGGCGCGGGAACTTGCTGCACCTGTGCTCGCAGAGGTCCGACAGAGAGTGGGCTTCTGCTGAGAGACAAGAAAATGACCCCACATTTATACTGTGAGCCTCTCGGTAAATTACTGCTGCTGGTGGAAAAAGACTCAGCAGAGTGATGCTGGTCAGACTTTACAAGGGTGACTTCTTATTTTGCTCCGTGTATGTCCTCAGTGAAATCAAAGTGGAAGCTCGTCTTTCGATGCAGTTGTTGCATCTTATTTGCTTTTGCTCATGTTTTACATAATCATTCGCAGCCTGTTTATTGGCCTTCTGATTCAGGCTGAATGGGTTTCCTCACAAGCCATCGTTTTATTTTTGTCATTCTTATTATTATTTTTTTTAGAACATTTTATCTTCTTGTTTCGAGCGTGTCCAAATAAAGATTTAAAAGTTGTGAAAAATGCTTCTCATTTAAACCGTCTTCACTTACAAAAGTGAGCCAAGTGTGCTTTCACAATTAACCTCCTAGGACCTGGCGTCCACATATGTGGACATCACATTTTGGGTTATTTAGACCAAAATACTCAATTTTGCTCTACAAGGGCCTGATATCCACTTACGAGGACATTATACTGCTACTGTTCTATGGAAATTTTAAACGAATATCCTCAAATGTGGCTCTGATTTTTCATAAAAACAAAAATAAGGTAAAAAAAAATAAATCTGGTAATTCTTTGTTTTTACATTCATCGGGCCCCAATATGCCCAAATATCAAAGAAATTAAAAATGCATGCCATGGAAGAGTTCGGGTCTTAGGAGGTTAAAGCTGCAGGATTAAATACTTAAAAAATAAACAGTGACATAATAAAAGGATCCATTCTAGGTTCAACATGTGGAAGAGGTCCTGCTTCCTGACATTGAAAAGTTCTGTGTTTAGTTGGGAGAAAAAAGCTGAGTGAAAAAGATTTTTGAAATGTAAATATATTTGTCAGTATCATTTAAACATTTGCAGCTCAGCCGTTGTTTGTTCTTTTGCCCTGGGTGTCTTATTGACAGTTGTTCGTGCATGTGTGTTTCAAGATGCAATGTGATTGAACAAAATGAATGAATCTATTGTAACATTCCTTTTTGATTAGCAGCCACATGTAACGTGCACGTAATTACACATTCCCCACGCACACACACTTGTTTGAAGTCCCTTTATTCATTCATTTATTTCTTTTCTGCACTTTCCCATAAAGTGTCTCCTTACACAAACAAACACTGAGTTAGTCACTCAGGTTTTACACGCGGTCCGTTAAACGCATTTATCCAGTTTACTGTTAACGAGGCTGTCCAATAGGAGGAACCGTTATAGTCTTGTAATACTTCAGCAGGGGTGTGAGATGTACCTTGAATATTTCAGTAGGAGCAGTGACTTTAAACATTTTCGCCCCACGTCTCTCCCTTCTTTTCTTTCTTCTGTTTTCTTTCCCGTGCTCCCTCTGCTTTTATTTCTCCTCTTTCCTGTTTTCTATTCTGTCTACGAGTGGTTATTTCATCAATTCTGCTCACTCCCGCTGTTATTATTCCTTCTTCCTACATTATACCCACTATTTTATTTTATTTTCTACTCTCTGTAATCAGCTTTCTGTTCCTCTGCAGGGGCATCCCCGGGGCCTGCACAAACACACACACGCACATTATGAAGCTGGACTGCGCTGTCGTTTTTCCATCCCGGTGTTTACCTGGGAACAGACCACATCCCTGCATGGTTTACTTCCCTTTTGCTGCCCCCCCCCCCCCCCCCCCCCAATGTTGGCATAAGGAGCTGATGGAATATAAATAATATATAGGCTGCATTTATACGGAGGAGCGGGCTGTAAATCCCGGCGACCTGCTATGGGACCGCAGCACTGTGACAAATACCTGTTTTTGTTTCAGAAGACACGGCGGCAGTGATATAGTTGCGCTGTAATAAGTAGTGCGTTTCAATGTGAAGGCGACACAGCAGCTCACCCGTTTTATGCGTGGGGGGTAAAAACTTTAACAGAGTCGTAGTAAATGCGCCTTTCTTTCTTTCTTTCTTTCTTTCTTTCTTGAAGAAATCACCGTAAATCGACCGGGATCCACGTGTCGCGTGGAAACAGCCACAGACCTGAAGAATATAAAAAACGAGACATTTTTACTGATGTTGACCCAACAGGGTGTCCACGCAGTGAGCAAAAGAGGAAGCTGGTAAACCTTAAACCTCGGACATTATTGCCCCCCCCCCCCCTCTTAAATTAAATATGTTGCTCAGTGTTGTGTGCTGACACGTGATTAATTACCAAATAAAACACGTGACACTGTTTCTCTTGCGCTTTTACCCAACGCGAGGGCAATTAATTTAGCATGCAGGCTTAATGTTACACGTTTTGATTCTAATTTGATGAAAATTTGGATATACGCATGCGCTGTTCAACAAAGTTTAAAAGCGTGTACCTGAGAGAGGCAGATAGAGAGCTATTAGAGCTTTGGGCTAATTGTTGGAAGAGAGGATAAAGTGTGAGAGTCCAAATGTGCGTGTACGCATGTGCGTGCGCGCGCTAGCGACTACAATTGTGTTTTTTTGACTTTCTGCTGATCGTGGCTACACCGCCTCTTCTGTAAAGGCTTCAAATTATTTAAAAACTTTTTTAAATTTAAAAACAGAACAGAGAATTTGTCCCGATGCTATTAATTTTATTTAGCTGCTGATTAAAGTATTTTATCTATGAAGGTATGAAACTATAATAACACACACAGCTCCATTCACTATTCACATAGCCTCGTTCACTCAGGCTATGTTTTTGCCATTCATAAGTGCTTTATATCTAACAATCATACTCCGTTGGATGCATCGAAGAGCAACTTGGGGTTAATATTTGACATGCAGACTGTATGCCAAATATCCACCAAGCCTGTGATTAGTAGATGACCTTCTTTACCTCCCGAGCTGCCCCCCCCCCCTCCCCCCAATTTATATAATCGGCATTAGCATCACACTGGGGAAGTATTCCGCTTCACCAGATACATTCAGATTATGGACTTTTTACATTGAACATTACTGTAAATGAGCCCCCGAATTTTTTAACTTTTTAAAAATTTTCAACTAGTGTCCAGTTTTAATTATGACCTATATATCTTTATCAAAATACACTAAAGGCCAAGGCTGTGGGACCTAGAGGTGCTGGGGGTCGAAAAAGGCAGACCTCGTAAATAAATAAAGGTTTAAACACTTAGTGCTAATTGTGTCATTTTTGGAATTGTCTTAAATTAGTTACACTCCCCCTCCGCCCCTGACAAAATGACGTTACATACTAGTGAGAGGTAGAAGTGGTGGATTAAAATGTCTGTGAGTTAAATGTCCTCACAGATATCACAGATACACTTCGGAACAGCAAGTCACATTTGGACCATTATGACCTGCACCCAGATGAAGGTAACGCTTTGGTTTATTATGATGCGCAGTTTGACTTTATAATTATTCAGTAATTTCACAGTCCTGTCTTTGTTGCAGAAGGGTAGGCTACTTCACAATCCGTATAAATTTTGCATTAGGGCCGAGTATGAAAATATCCATATTTGGAAAGGTTCTGGTCAGCTATGCCAAAATATGTTATTTTATATATATATCATGACTTGTACCTGACCGACTTGTATACTGCTGTTTGTGCCTGACTTGTGTGTACGCGCGCACGCACGCGCGCACTTGAGCATCTTCAGCTTCAAGTCTTTAGCTCTGCTAAAGACAATCACCAAAATTAACTACTGGGTGATTTCGTCATGTAGCTTATCCAGAGTGTAATGGTTTGCATATATTCGCCTTAAAAACGGAAGGTTTCCGGGACATAATTCCCTCTGGGGTTGTGCAGGGCATCCGGATCGTGCCAAAAACTGATTTCCGGTTTTCATTATTAAAAACAAAAACTTGTCAAACCTATGTCATTAATGATATAAATTAATTTTAAGCCAGAAACGACATTTCAGTTAGAGGGCAGAAACTGAAATCGGCTTTTGGTAAAATGCCTAGATCCTCCGTGATCCAGGCAAAGGAGCGTCGCTGACATTAAAAAAGGATTTCTTTAGAGTGGTCTGGCCAAAAGTGCAGCAGAAATTGTGACATTTATCCCATAATAGTTCTATAAAGATATTTTATTAAGTATCCAAAAATGACTGGATTGTTTCTAATATAGGTACAGTAACACAGAGTCATAAATGTGCTTGTATTTCTTTATTTTACATATAACAATATAATAATATTGACTATGTAAAAACAATAAAATTCGCAGTCAATTTTTGGCAGATGATCACTCTTTGGACAAAAAAAGGAAAAATTAAATTTAAAAAAATCTGCAAAAAAAAGTCCGAGCGTGTGTGTGTGTGTGTGTGTGTGTGTGTGTGTGTGTGTGTGTGTGTGTGTGTGTGTGTGTGTGAGAGAGAGAGAGAGAGAGAGAGTCGGGGGGAATTTTACAGCTCAGGCGGAAGGTGCTTACAGAATCCGAGAGTTGCTGTCAGATTGCACGCTCCATTGCTCTCTTCGTCCCTCGAGGTCAGGCGGGGTCAAACCCTTCTTTTAGTTATTGAATATTAACTGCACGTTTGACCGTTTCCGCCCACCACCCTCCACGTGTCGATCTCGCGGGGCCACGCCGGATTTAATCGAAAACCTCACTGTGGTCGACGAGGTATACCCTAACTCCGATTACTAAAGGAATCTAAAAGGGAAAAGAATTTTTAAGGAAACGGATTTATTAATACTGCCCACTCATTTCATTTATTGATTTATAAAGCACATTTAATAACAACAGGGAGTTGACCAAAGTGCTGTACAAAATAACAATTAAACAATGGCATTAACAACAACAACAGGTACGAAAATTAAAAGAAAATTAGGATAAAAGAATTGGTAACTCTCATACAGTTTCGAAAGCCAGAATAAAAAAATATGTTTTAAGATGCAATTTAAAAAGAGTAACAGTTGGGGCCTTTCTGATGTGGAGAGGTAGATCATTCCACAATTTCGGTGCCACAACCGCAAATGCCCGATCTCCTCCATCCTAGACTTATGTAAGGTAAGGAGCAGGTGATCGCTTGATCGAAGGGCTCTAGAGGGCGTATAAAGCTGCAATAGGTCAGACAAATAGTCCGGTGCCTGCCAATTAGCACTTTATAAGTCAAAAGTAAGATTTTGAATTTAATTCTAAAACGCACTGGAAGCCAATGAAGGGAAGCAAGCACCGGAGTAATATGCTGGTGTTTCTTCACACGAGTCAAAAGGCGAGCTGCAGCATTCTGTACAAGTTGGAGCCGGGCCAAGCTGGACTGACTGACACCCACACATAGTGAACTGCAGTAATCCAGCTGAGATAAAACAAACGCATGAATTGCTCGTTCCAAGTTTCTAAAGGATAAAAAAAAGATCTCCGTCGCTTGCTTCACTTTTTGGGTGAATGAGATGCCATCAGGGCTATAATTGGGATCTAAATGGCAAACAGTTGGTTTTAGTGTTTAACGAGTTTCCTCCCACGGGGGATTCAACGTCCCCCACCCCACACCAGTGCGCACACAATATTTACTTGTTTACTTTTGGAAGAATTTTACGCACAAACATTTTTCTTCTTTCTTTTACAAAACATAAAGAATAAATAAAAAGAACCCGTGATATAGAGTCACACAGACTGCCACAGTTTGTTATAATATTCTAACACAGAAGTCCGTATTCCTCTTTTATCCAAGTAATTAGTTCAAATATGTCCGCAAACGTTTTGCGCGCATATTACCATAAAGACCGTAGCGCAAGTAATGTCCTTTTAAGCCGCCACAAGTTCACATATTAGTATACCTGCTGCGTTGATCTCTGTACAGGATAATGAAACTACCCACCTCTATTTCTTTTTTGCAATGTGCTCACCGTTTTTCTTCAGTGTCCTGCGAGCCATCCTCGTGTGCGCGCAGTATTTATTTCAAGATGACAGATGCACAGCAATAACCTCTGGAAAGCTCCTTTTTCAAGAACGGCACTCTGACTTGGGGCCTGCCCGGTTCCCACAGACGCGTTTGTGTTGACTGATCACACAGGCAGCGATCATCCGCGGCTCTTCCCCACCCCTGACACTTTTCGACCCGCAGCTGATGAAAAATGTGTAAATTATTTCCCCCCGCAGGAACTGATCGTCCCCGAACTGAGCGTCAGGCCTGCAGACTGATCACGTGCAGCTCAGCAGCTCAAAACAGTCTCAACAAAGGGCCGCCGATTTTTTTAAAACAGGGATTTGATCCCAAGAAACCGATCACCTTCCCGCTGTATTATATTATAACGCTGAGCGTCATTTTTGTATCAATATTTAATTTTTAATATTTGGTTGCAAAGGTGGGGCTAGTCTTCTATAAAAGCTTTTCTACCTGCCGGTAAAAAATGTCTCTAAGCCCTGGACGCGTATGTTTCTTGCGACTCTGTTTTTCTTTTACTGACCTGCAGATCTGTTAAAAACGACCCCTCAACGAGCTGAGCAGAGCACAAGAATTTCACTTGCTAATCGTCTCGTTCCGTTTGCTGTGTCCTGAGCGCACAGCTCTGAGATCAGCCCACCTGTCCTGCTGAAGCTCTGTTCCGGTTCCTCAGCTGTCGGGCTGACACAATGGAGCTGTAATTGAGCTTTTCCTGCAACGACTTTTAATGATGGAATCAGGTTCAAGCACTTTGTGAAAGTGTAAAATATCAGAATAATATTTTGTGGTGGTCTCCGTGAGGCCGAAGGCCTCGCCTCGGCCTCTGCAGTTCCAAAGCTGATGATCAACAGTCAGATTAGGACTTAAAGTGAAGTTGCAGGATCTGGGTATCAAAGACTAAAATAGGTGTGTTGCTGAGGTCTTTTTTTTTATTTTTTATTTTTTATATATTATTAAGCCCATAAAGTTCGAACTGATAATGATCTGATTGGTGTATTTACATGAGGCCCTGCCTTTAATGTCGATAAAAGCACAGTAAAAACACATATGTGTCTCCATATGATTCATTATGGAGTAAGTTCGTTAGGCTGTTGAAGTCGGAGAGATGGCTCCTTTTCCCGGACGCGCTCCTTCCTGCTGCTGCCATTGGACAAAACACTTTGTCTAGCTCTGTGTTCTTACTTCTCATTGGACACGCGGCTTTGCCAGAGCGCAGGAGAGCCGCCCTCTGCGCCTTTGAGAGAGAGAAAAAAAGACTCCTCCAGAAGTGATTATCAATCAGAGAGAAGTGAGGGGGACAGAGAGAGAAAAAGACACGGAGTGGAAGCACGGAGAAACGCGTGAAGCAGCACACCGCATCAAAAACACCGAGTCCTGCCGCGCTGCCAGGATGACACAGTCCTCCAAAAGTTTGTCGCTGCGTTTCTAGTCACAGTTGGGATTACTTTGGACACTTGGTGAGTTTGCGATCCGCTGTAAACACTGACGTGTGCATTTTTTCTTCTTCTTCTTTTTATTTTTTTGATTGTTTTGCTTCGCTGCGTTGGACGGACGGAGTGGGTTTTTCGCCGCTTCCCCCCACTTAGGGTGGATTTTGTGAGAAATGAGTGAAAGGAGGCGATCTGCCGCAGCTCTGAGCTCTAGAGCCCACGCTTTTTCCGTGGAAGCCCTGATCGGCTCCAACAAGAAGAGGAAGCTCCGGGGCTGGGAGGAGAAGGAGCTGGAGTTGTCCATGGAGAGCCTCGCCACGGACGGAGAGGATCCGGCGCACTGTCTGGATATGGATCCCGGTCAGTGCGCAGACACGCACAACATCGCTCAAATGTCACTGCAGAGCACCGCAAATCCACAAGTCCCGAGTCAAAACGTGGCTCTGTGTTCAATGACCCAACCCCGTGCAGAGCACACAGAGTCCACGCTCCACATTGTTCAGATCTTTACATTAAACAGACTGAGATGCAAGCCTGTGGAGTTATGCGTTTTGGTCTACAGGGATATTGTCTCATATATTCAGCATATGCGTTGATTTTCATCAGTAACAACAATAATAATAATAATGTTAGGACTTAGTTGATATTTGGTAGGTTTTTTGTGGGTTGGCCAAGTTTTGACTCTGGACTGGCGGATTACAATGTGAAGCTGCACCAGAAACACATAAAAACACATTTGAATCAGCTGTTTGCTCCTTGAGCCATTTTAGCCCAGCAATAATCTGCTTGAACTGCAGGGAGGCCTCAGTTTACTGCAGGAAGGTGCACTGGTTGAAACTAACCACTCAGTCTAACACGTTTCATCCTCGAAGAGGAGCAGCCTTTAAATAGTCACAATTACACTGTCCTCTGATGAGAGTTTAAAAAATAAGTTTCTGTGGAGAATTGCATTTTGCGCTTAAGGCGCACAAATTCGCAGAGCAGCCCGTCCATTCTCCATTCACGAGTGCGCACAGAGAACGCTTAAAGAAAAAGAAAGAAATCAAATGTTGTCACGTCATCTGCTTAAAACGGGTAAGCGCTTTAAATGTGTTGTATGAAACTAACAGTCACACAAGATGATTATGAAATATTTGAGTTCATAACTGCACTCAAGTAGTGGAAAGGCGGGTTGTGTAAAAGCAAAGGAAAACTAAATAATAATAATAACAATAACAACGGAGTGAAATAAATATCACAGTTTAGAAAGCGTGGCAAAAAATAATTATATTTTATTGTAAGTAGTTTTATACGTATCCTTAAAACAAGCATGCGCGATGAAGCAATTAAGAAAAATAAGTTTATATAGTTTGTTCTTTTTTTATTTTAATTTTTAAATCATAGCTTTTTTGCAGCTCAAAACAAACTTCATTGTAAGTTTTTTGCGCCAAGTCAGCATTTCTATATTTTCATTGCGCAATATAATTATTTTAAATAAAACATAATCTGTTTTGTCTCAGCAATCTTAAGGCGTAATGCGTGGAGATTAAGTAACCCTGCAAAATAACCCTGACTGTTTTTTTTGTTTGTTTTTTGTTTTAAATACCTTGAGGCTTCCCTTTGAGTTCACAATGTTCGTTTTTCGCTTCACGGGTTTCAGCTGCAATTCAATTTAGTTTTATCTTTAAAATCATTCACGAAAAAAGATTTTTGTTAAGTCGGTCACTTGAAAAGTAAAATTAATATAGAGGACTAAATGAGCCGTGTAGATAATGTGCGCTATGCACATGTGAATTCACATTAGTTCGCCGCGTGGGCCTGTGTGAATCAAGTTCTATCATAACCGCATCACTGCTCATTAAATGTTTGTATGAATGCGCAGAAAGGTAGAAGCTGAGCTTTGAGCCTTGAGCTAGCTCAGACGGTCTCAGGCCAACACTACCTCGCCGCCTGCAGCAGTCTGACCTTTGGGGTCGCACGGCTACTCTCCGGTCTTCAAACGGATCCAAACGCAAACCTTAAAGAGTAAAAGCAATAATAATAAAAATAACAAAAGCGAATAAACAAAACCAAACTATAGTTTTCTCGAGGGTTTGCCTCCCAGGAGCTCTCTTGGGAAGTTTGTTGTTATTGAAGGCCGTCCGTGGTGAAATGAGGAAGGTGGAACTAAACGCTGATTACAAGCAGCTCGTTTCTGTATGTGTTTGAAAGGGTAAACGCATCAAGAAAAAATAAAGCTTGATAGTCACTGAAAAAAAACCTTCAAGTCATTTACTAAAATGTTGTTTTTGGCTGCAGCGGGGAGCAGAAAGGTCTCTAAGTTCATCTCCTCATAGTTTTTGTATAGTTTCAGAATTTGTGGCTGAGTGGACCAGTTCCTGGTCCCTCTGTCCCGCTCATTAGCAGGCGGATTCCTGGCAGGTTCCGCGGGCCCTGCTTGAGTCCGAAAGCCTCCACTTTGGCGCGTCGGGCGGAGGTGACCGAGAACAGCGAGTCTCTGTGGTCAGATTATGTGGTTTAGAGGAATCCTTAACGGAGTGATTTTATTTTTACTCAACTCCAGGCGATGCTGGAAGCCGGCTGGTCGTATAACACGTTTATTAGCCTCAAAGACAAGGGCAGGACCGAGACAAGCACAGAACTGAACCAGGCTCGGATTTAACAGCCTGCCTGGAAGAGCTCAGCAGCTCAGTTAGCTCTGAAAAAACGTTGTTTTGTTAGACCTCACAGAACTACTTCCACCACACACTCATAATATTTATCCATTAAAACATCGATTAACAAGTTAAACTACATCTACTGTGAATTCAGAATTATGCGATTTGTATGGCGGTAATTTATAATAATTACTTTTTAATATGCAGAACTGAAGCCATGCAACAAACTGACATTTTGCTAAAAATCGGGTATTTATAACCTATTAAGGTCAATGTAAAATTATATATTAATGTCACTACACCGCTCCTTCTGTTTGCCATTTCTCCAAAAGCTCCCTCTCTGTGTAAGCATGCAAGCTGATAGAGAGAGATGGGCTTGAAGTTTGCTTACTTCCAGTCTGCATCAGTGTAGGAAACAGGTGCTCTCACGGTGTGGATGGTGTTACTCACTGGTTTCATGCTGGGCAAACCGCCGCTGTCCACTTCAGATGGCGTTTTTCCAGTTTTGCAACCTAAGACATGACATCTTTTATCAGTGCACCCCAACATCAAACGGATATTTGCAGATCATTTCAAAGGGATATATTTGGCATCTATTTTCAATTTTTTAAAAAGTTGCATGATTTGTAATATTACCTACTTGTGGAATTGTTTTGAAGTGTTGCAGCCCAAATCAGGTTAAAAAGGTCAGTACTGTTCATTAGAAGGAAATTAATAAGACATCTATACTCGATAATTTAAACCAGTATTTTACACTGATGATATAGATCCGATCTTGAAGTTTTAATTGGTGATAAAATAAATTCAAATAACAATAATCTACTTCCTCATTACTTCCAGCATTTTCCTTATTAACATATTAATAACTATCTATTTACAGTTCAACCCCGCTTGAGTTCTGCTGACAGTGTAGTGACAAAATGTGAACTGCAACACAAGAGACCACTGTAATGTACAGCACAGACGATTCAGTTCTGGCCAATTAGTGGCTTAGCATCAGTGTTAGTCTCAATGTAATAAGGCCTGGCATGAGCTTAAAGAACCACAAGATGCTGGCCCTATGTGATATTCTGTTTGTGTGTGTGTGTGTGTGTGTGTGTGTGTGTGTGTGTGTGTGTGTGTGTGTGTGTGTGTGTAGCTAACCACAGCAGATGTCATGACAGAATTCTGCTGAGTGGGCAAATTTTTGTCTATCAATAAATGTCAGTTTTTATTTGTTCAGCATAAAGTGGGAACTTAAGCTCTGAAACAAAAACCCAGGTCTTATAATCTTGGCGCTGTGCGACTCTGGACTAAAGGTTTTATGCTGTGTTTCCTGTTTTGCTCGATTTTGACACATTTGCTCTGAGTTCTTAAACTGTGACCTGACCTCAGACGTGCCATTTAAATCTACACATGGACATAACGCACACATTGAGCTCTACCTGCTGCTAGGTATGTTTGCCTGTTTGTCATTTAGGTTTAGAGCTCTGCGTTCGTGTGTGTGTGCAGCCGCCGAGTGGCAGAGGACAGGTCCTTCAGCCTAGTGTCAGGGCGGCCCGGCTCCAGCTTGGTCCTTTGGTTCGCCCCCTCTGCATCTTGAAGACATTCATACCAAAATTATCTCATTTAATCGAGCTGCTCATGCTGTCTGGAATGCATCTGTTTCCTCTGAGCGCCTCTGCTTCACACACCATCAACTAGCTTGAGATGCCAATAGTGGATTGCACAGGGTAGCTTTTCAGCCCATGTTTACTGCAAATATTCCAATCGAGCTTAATTTTGATGGCACAGAAGTTCGCATTCTTTATTTGTTTGGAACCTCGTTACTGTTAGAGTGAACTAGCAAATGTGTTTAGATTATTAGAAGACCCCAATTCAACACTGAAACCTGACAAATGATATTCTTGTAGATTTATACCCTTATTTGAGCTTCTTATTTTAATTTGGTGACAGACTTACAGTTGTGCCACACAGCTTGAAACAGAGTTAATCAAACTTCACTGCGGACATTATTGAGACTGATGGTGGTGCAAGGCTGAAAACACTCAACCCTAGGCCAAAACATTATATGAAAATTATATACCAATAAAAAAAAAGAATAAAAGCAAATGTCTAAAGCAGGTTAACAATAGAAGTCTGTTTATCTTAATAAAATAAGGTGTTTAATTTTCATTGAAAGCCCTGAGTTTGCTTGATCTAACCTTACAGGCCCCTTTAAAAATTAATTAGAGCAATACAGACGTGATTTTTTCTTCATTTCACTTAAGCCCTCCATCCTGTCCTCTTCCTTTGGCACCAGGAGCATGTGTTTATAAAGTGTGAGGGGGCAGCTGAATGACTGTGTGCATGAGTGTGAACAGTTAAAGGGAATCATGTGTGACAGTCCTCACTGGCTGCAGTGACACTGGAAGGATCTCCCAAGAAGATGATAGAAAGACTTTCTCCGTCTCTCTGTGGTCACTGCACCCCTCGCCCCCTGCTCTTCCTATCTCTCCCCTTCACTCTCTTGTTTCCAGCAGGGTTGGCTCGGCCTGCGCCTCGGTGTTTTTTTCGCCTGGGACTCTGTCCAGTCTCTCAGCAGCTCTGCATTTACATAACCATATTTGTGTGCCCTTAGTCTGCCAAGTCAACCTCCTTGTGTCAGGGCCCTCAATAAATAATACATTATTAGATTCTTTTATTTTTTACTTTCTGGGTGGTGGTGGTGGTGGTAGTGGTGGTGGTGTTGGAAAGTGTGTAGGATATTCGGCTATAAACTATTTCTGAGAAAAGTGAAACGAGAGAAAGCATGTGGTGATCTTGTGAAGGTTTCTATCTGGATAAAGTGCAGGTTCAAAGATTTGAGCAGTGAAGTTTTTGGCAACCCAGCTGGAAAAAAAAGATGATCTTTTTTTTTTATATTTAAGCCCTAAAGGTTGAAATTTTAAATCTAAAAGACATCACATGTGTTAAATCACATTACAGATTCAAGCAGAGAAAAGGGGGCAGAGCAACTGCTGGTTGTGTAAGTCTACATTCCTCTTTCGGTGGAAGGGATTTGGGGGTTTTACAGCGTTTTTTAAAATTAATTCTATTATTATTACAAGAAAGTAGCTTTTTTAGTGTAGAATGCAAACTTAAGTAACAAGTGTTTCTGATGTAAATAACACAGCTACAGCTTGGGCGACGTATTTCAACGGAGTAAATTGAACTTCTCACAGAAAGCCACTCGAATTTCTTCGGTGTGCTTTTTATTTTGTCCGCTGTATAGTAGCCTGCTAGTTTAAAGCACACTGAAATAGGGCGACGTGAAATAAAGTGAGGTCACTCTGGTTGTTTTTTGGGGGAATTAGAAGCTCAGAAAGATGGAAAAGCTCTCCTGTAGGTCTGGATTTGCTTCAAGATCGGAGCAACGTTTTATCTGGTCTAACGCTGTGACTGCGCTGATGACTTTGAACGGTCAGTCTGTAAAACTTGGTCCAGGAGGAACACTTGAGGGGAAATTTCATTTGCTAAATGTTTCCCAGTAGAATTCTTCATTGTGTGGCCCGACTTAAAATTTAATATTTTCTAAGTCGCTTTTCAAAGGCCTTTACGCAGCATTTATTCTGCTTTTGACACCGACCCAGAACTCCATGACGAGCCTGAGCCAGTAAGCCAAACGCTTCTCTCCGGCTGTAGCCGGCAGGTGATTTGGAGTCAGCCGAGAGAACCGCGCTGTACTTTCTGGCCGTGCCAAGTTTCCTGCATAAAGCTTAAAGCGCTTAATTCCACTGTTTCAGAGCTGCCTTCTCATCTTCCTCATTCCCCCCTCAGACTCAGAGGCGAGTCCCGGCTCGGACGGAGAAGGTCTAGCCGAGAGGACGTCGTGTTCTTTCGGCTCATCTGCCGATCTGGCCCCGGGCCCCTGCGACCCGTCTCCCCCGGCCTCCATGGATGAGATTCAGGTGGAGCTGCAGTGCGCGGACCTGTGGAAGCGCTTCCACGACATCGGCACGGAGATGATCATCACCAAAGCCGGCAGGTAAGGTTCATATACACCCCCTGCTCCATCCAAACTTATCACACACATCCACCCATCTTTTTTTTCCCTTTATTTTATTTAATTAGAGGTAAGCGTATGAAAACAAGTCTCTCCCGCAGGCCTCTCTCTCTCTCACTCTCTCGCTCTCTCTCTCTCTCTCTCTCTCTCTCTCTCTCTCTCTCTCTCTCTCTCTCTCACACACACACACACACACACACACACACACACACACACACACACACCTCTGCGCTCTGTCTGGAGGGTGTTAATGTGTTGCACATGCAGGCCGCAGTGCTGCGTTCAGGCCCTCGTGACGCGGCAGGTTATTCCTGATGTCGGAAAAGAAGGAGACCTGCTTCTAATTAATCTCTGTAACATGTTCCGGCTTTTTTGTGCTCTCTCGGGCCAACAGTCCAAACACGGAGCGAGAACAGAAGTTGACCTGCGGATCCTGAAGGAAGTACCTTTATCCCTGCGCCCGCAGCGCCGTGCGTTTCCGACATTTCCCCGCTCGCTCCACAACAGTCGGCATGACTAACAACACCTCTGATAATGTTTCCACTTGAAGGCAAATAGCCCCCTTTAACACTGTATCTGTTATTCCATCTAATTACACTGATACTCTTTACACTTCCGTAGAACAATTTGCCTCTTTAAAATGTTTTAGGTCTATTGAATCAAAATGTTTAGGAAACACTGCGAAATGTTCATGTAAAAATCTCATTCATGTTTGTATTATTATTATTATTAAAATTATTATTAAAATTATTATTATTAAAAATATTATTATTATCAATACTACTACTACTAGCAGTATTGATAATTAAAAACACTTCCATTCCCTAACTATAGTAGAAATGTATGTAGGCCTGTGGGAGAACTGCTTTTTCCTTTCTGCAACACAGCTAAAAAAATAAATTCTAAAAATATCGCACACTACATTATTATCATTATTATTTCAGTTTAACAGGTGAGTTGTATTTGTTTTACATTTAGAAGAATTATTATGAGATCTGCTTTGGTCCATCCTATTGAGCTTTTTTCTTTTCCTGTTGCAACACTTTGGAAACCTGAGTTCAAATATACCCAAAGCTGTTTCTCAGCTCTTCCTCTCTTCAGATTGAAATACGGTCTCATGTCGCCCTCCTCCCGCCGTCACACACTACACTTGGCCGTTTTTATGAATTGGGTTTAAATTGGTAATCGGCTCATAAATAGAGCAGCAATCAGTTTGCGCCGAAGCAGAGTGAAGGCGGACGCGACCGTCGCCGAACGTATTTCACGGCCTGCTCATAATAAGCTCATAAATCCAGAAGAGAAGGGAAGCAAGAAAACAGCCCTCTTTTCTCATTAGGCAGGCCCCGATTTACGACCGTTAAACGCACAGCCGAACAACGCGGCGTTTGAAGTGCAAAATGAGGAATTAAGCTGAAATGTCTCCCTCTCCATATACAAACTTTTATTTAATATGGGTGCAGTTTTTCCCTTTAAATTGGACATTTTTCATGCGGTTTGCATCACTTCCAGTCTCAGGCTTTGCAGGCTATAGTTTCCAAATATGAAGAGCTGGTTGATAATATTTAGGCATAAAATCCAAATAAATCATCGATACAGGATAAAAGGCAGTTTCAACTGTTTTAAAATAAGGTAATACACCTGCACAGTATTGTTAAAAGCCAAAGGTCAGGGGTCACTGGCTTGGCAGAATGGATAATACAATGAGGATTCTTCTCCACTTCAATAATGGAAATGATACACACAGAAAAATCAACTATATATATATATATATATATATATATATATATATATATATATATATATATATAGCATAATAGCATTTTTCTTATAGATGCAAAGGGGATAATTAAAAAATATGTTCAAGAAACGTAAAAAAAATACATGTGATTTAAAATATTAAATAAATCTGGAGATAATATGTAAAGCTCAGAAGACTGTCAGCTGTACAAGGCAGAAGTTGTCCAGACTGGATTTATGGCTATTAAAGGAATAATCAGGGCTAATTGAAACTGTACACAGAAATCTGGGATCTTTGGAAAATCAAACGAAGTGAGATTCCAATGTCTTGAATAATTAGTCTACTTATCGCCTGTTTTAATGAGCATAAACAGCCTAAAATGTGCCTGCGTGCTGTCTCACATCCCTGCGTCAACAATAGCCGGACTGTTCAAATGAATGAATACACACTAATGTTTCCTCATTACAGAGAGGGAAGGCTGACAGAGCAAAAGCTGAAAAAAGTTTAATTAAATATTTTTAAATCAATGTTCTTGTATTGTTATCATTATTAATATAATTGTTATTGTTGTTGTTAGTGTAATTCACCATTTAATGTGGTGGTTATGATCATTAGTGTATTTTTTTCATGCTCCTAATACCAGTGTCTGCACAGTCGGCAGTGCTGCATCATGACAAACATCAGGAGCGTTTAGGGTGACAGATGTGCATACAGCAGCATTTCTTTGTTGTGTTCTTGTTTTTGTTCCCAATTTTTCTTCCTGTCTTTTCTTTTTTTTAAACTTTTTTTGTAAATATTTAAAGCCATAAATATGTTTTATACTCCACAGTAGGAGTAAAAAAGAGACCCCCTTTTCTTAGTAGCACAGTCACTTCATCTGAAGAATGAGCTAATGAAAATCACAAAACCATTACATTTTATATAAATTTTATATATTTATGTAGTATGTTGTTATTTTGAAATAAATTGCTCTCACATCTATTACCATATGTTGCTTTTTTCCCTCTAGGAGGATGTTTCCAGCCATGCGTGTAAAGATAGCAGGTCTGGACCCTCATCAGCAGTACTACATTGCCATGGACATAGTGCCTGTGGACAACAAGAGATACAGGTACCTCCTGTTTGCACAAACATTAATGGGCGTGAAGGTTGATGTAGCCTAGTCTAGTGAGTAGCATCTAAAACAGAGGTCCTTCGCTAACGAAAGTTTATTTATGTTCCCTTCCTGTTCTACTCCCTTTCAAATGCAGAAATGGACTTCTCCCTACCCAAATGCCATTAAATCAAAAATGATTTCGTTCTTTTGGGTTTTGGTGGGAAAGTTTAATGTCCCGTGATGGTCTAAATGTTCTTTCAGATGCTTTTCACCCACGTCAAGAATTAAACTGTGGCGAAAATACTAAGTAATTGTATTTTATCAAAGCCATTAAACATGGTCGACTATGCAGATGTTATCTATCAGCAACAGAAGGATACCTTTTGTTCGCTTCATTCTGAAAGTAGCAGTCTCTTTGCCCAATAACCCTGCACGGCTAAACATGCACAGTCACATCTCTGTGTGGGAACGCACGAGCGAGCCTGCACCCTGCTGCTGCTGTAGCTGGACGCAAAACTCTACTTTCCTGGATGATTCTCAAAACGCTGGATGGAGCGTAAACATTTTGACCTAGTTGGATTGTTCTCATCTTCCTACCATTTCTCATGTTGGTGTCGTACATAACAGGATTTGGATTAAACAAAGATATTGCAGCTTTTTTCCTGCTTCACATTTTTCAAAACGGCTACTTGAGGTGTTCTTGTCGTCTTCTTGGCCGAGCAGGAAAAAGTAGTTGCTCCCATCATTTGATTAAGGAGAGCATGTGTAGGAAGAAGGCTCGCATGTGATGAATCTCTCTGGATATGCAATAAGACTGATATCCAGGCAGACAGTATTGGCCCCTGAAGTCAGAGCCAGAGAGAGGAGATTGAAATGTATTCATCATCCCACTGGCCAAGCAGCAGAGCCAGAGTCTGCCTGCAAATAGGATAACACTCAGTATTCGAGTCTAATCAGGGAAACGGGTGGAAAAAATGAGGTCAAAATGGGAAAAATGCAACGCTGCACATCTACCTGCTGCTGCCGTAGCTGACTGTCCAAGTTTTCTAGGCTGGGGTTCACCTGCACATATTCTACACAGACCACGTCTGGTTTTATTCTTATTATTGCTAATACAGGCTGGAACTTTGTCCTGAAGCAATAATAAGGCAAATAACCCATGACCTACATACTTATCTCAATCACAAAGTTTTTTTCACAGATGCTGCTATTTGTGTTTCAAGTGATTTGGCAGTGGGTTCCCCTAAGCACTAAAAGCAATCACAGCAAAGCAGACAGAAAAATCTCATTTAGCAAAGGTGAGGTGTAATAACCTGAATGTCTAATCCTAAAGATAACACAAAATCCAACAATGACTTACTTTGTAGATGTTGCGTCTTCTCCCAGCACATTTGTTTCACTCGGTCTAACCATTGTTACGGAAAACTGAAAACTTAAGATCGAAACAAATGCAACCCTGTTCTAAAAAGGTTGGTGTGCTGTCATGTAATGTGAATAAAAACAGAATGCAAATCTTTATTTAAGTGAAACTAGCACCACAGCACCTATCAAATCTTTAAGATCTGAAGTTTTATACATTTTTTGGGGAAATGGGGAAAAACATGGATTAAATGATAGGTTATAGGTCCTGATTGCAGACAGGGCAGTTTAGAACCTGCACCCTTGTTTCCTGTGCTGTTGTCATATGTGCAGATTTAACTTCACCACTGACACTTCTTTAGATTCCGTGAAGTTGTTTAAAACTGAACTTCAGTTGCTGAACAATTGATCCAAACAGTCTGTCACAGAGTGGCGAAGCTTTTTTCTTACATTTTAACCTCTCTGCGATGCTCTTTTCATACTTAGTGATGTTTATAATGCAACTATTTAGCCGTGAGCTATACGATGAAGTGCTTTTAAGCATTAAACACATTTTCCATTTCTCTCCTGCTCTGTTGCTGCAGTTTTTTTTTATTGCGCTTGTTGCATCATCATAATCAATATTCAAAATTCAGAAGAAAAAATGGAACCTGTCTTATGTTTGATAATAATAATACTTTTCCTTCTTTAGCTATAGTTTAAGAAAATATTCATGTTAGTTCTTATAATCCAAAAGTTATGGTTGACATCTTCAGCTTAAATTGGAAGTGTGTTTTTAACTTGCAGCGTGGATTTAATTTCAGATGTTTAAACAATGTTTTTCAATGATGAGAAAACATAAACAGCTCTTTATTTTTTTTCTTTTGTCTGGATAGATAAATTGATATAGCGCTCAAGCACTTTAAAAACATATATGTATTAATAATGATCAAATTGACTGACTTAGTGGCAACATAATTGCGTGTGTGTGGTAGATCTGAGTGTATCGGCAGTGTTTTACAGGGCATATTTTTAAAGCAGATAGTTTTGTTGCACGAAAGATGATTGCAGCGAGCTAGTTTGTTTTCGTGTGAGAGTGACTATTTGTTCAAAAGCTGAGTGCACCACAAATAGATCCCCTCTCTTTCTGCAAAACAAAACCATGTCATTCCCTGCAGAGAATCTCCACTCCCCCCACGACCACTCAAACTCAATTAAAATTCATTCATCAGGAAGAAATAAAAGTCTGCATAAAAGACAAATTAGCAAATTAAAATAAAGTGACTTCTGCAATCAGTGCATTTTATTTGACCTCCCTGCACCCTTCATTTCATTTCATTGTTTAATAATGTAAAGTTTTCCACCAGAGCGTATAGCAGACGTTCTGCCCTGCCGCCTCTCCTTGCTCTCCCACCAGCGAACCAAGACATGGAGGATTTTTAGAGGCCAGAAGATCTTGTAAAATTAAATAGGATTTTCTTCCTGGCTGGGGAATTTACCACAGGGCTTTGCAAACTGAGCTGGGAGCTGTCACTGGTGTGTCTCAGAGTCCCAGGGAGTTTGGGGTCTGGAAATAAGGTCTTTATTGGAATCGACTTGCTTTACTTGGGCTCACTGCCCCTGCTTAGGAACGTCTCATTGGTACCACGCTCATTAAATCTCCATATATTACACTTCTTTTATGTGGACAGTCATTTGGTTCGTTCTGAGTTAAGGCCATTGAGCGTGGGGTCTGTCTGGCTCCTCAAGCATACCTCATTGCTTCGAGTGTGTGGCAGTGCACGTTGCAGTTTTGCTTTAACATGCGCAGGTTCCTGCACAGAAATGGGAAAATGGATCAAACAGCCACCAACATATTCACAGACATCTACAGGGATAAAAGACAGATGTATGCAAAAATAATTACGTTACTTTAGTCATGGGGTCAATCATAGTTTCCCAACCCTATAAACTAATCCCATCTTAATTTTAAAAATGCTGTAAATGTACGTTGACTGGAAAATTGACTGTCCTTAACTTTCTTTAAACAAATGTTTATTTGCTTCTATTAGCAAATATTCTGTTAGGATTGTGTTTGGTTCTTTTGTGTTGAAGCAGGAAAACACACACGTAGAAAAGGCACAGAAACAGCCAAAGATAGACAGTAATTCCTCCAACCAGGGTTCACCAACTATATCTTAAACATAGTCTCCATTGAAAAGTCAAGTTGTAAAAGTAAATCAACCTTCTTGACTGTTGTTTGATCTTCATAAGTATAGAAATAAAAGAACCCATATGATACTCAGAAACAATTAAAAGAGCAACAGCACACACACACACACACACACACACACACCCAAAGAGCCTTGTCAGATTTGCATGCACAGCCGCCGTTCATTCCTCAAAACTCATCTGATCGTTCAAAGCCAGATTCATGTAATCACATCAATTCCAGACATTCTTTTTCTTTATGGCAGTTTGTGAGGACCTTAGATCTTTGTATATAAATAGAAACACACATATAAAAATGAGTGAAGCCTAACATTAAGGAATGCGTACTCAAAGGGGAAACACGCCTCATTGGGCCTTCAGTCTGACATACTTATGAGGACCACTTTGACATCAGCCTTAACCGGTACCTCATCTGAACCCTAAGCCCACTTTCAGCTTTGAATAATCCCAGTATTTTTCTTATAAACAGTAACCCTGCTTCACGGGTCCTGTGAGAACTTACAAAATAACTTCGCAGGGCAGTTTGGGCCTCCCAAGCATAGAAAATCAAGAGCACACGTGTATGCATACGGAGAGCTGCTGGTCTTCTCTTACAAACTCAGAAGTCAACCCTGAATGGTAACTCAATAGCAATATTTACTCTGTCAGTACAGTAACTCAATATACTGTCCGGGCTTGGCAAGTGTGTAAATATGTGTTTTTATGTGCATGCCAGCCTCTGTAAGAGTATACGTGTGATGAGCTGGACAAACACACACACATGTGTATGCATACAGACACATACAGACTGACAACCATTTTTCCCTTCTTTTTTCTTGTGTGTTTTTCTATTTGTGTGTTTCAGTGTCCCAGTCTATATGACTGTGTTTGTGTGTCTGTGTGTGTGAGAGACAGAGAAAATTGAGAATTGGGCCAGGCGTTGCAGTTCAGTTTTGTCAGCTGTATGGTTTGGTGCTGGCTGAGGGACGAAGTTCCCCTCCCCTCACCCCCATCTGCCCAGTAAGAGTGTCACATAAAGTCCGGTCTTTATTGATCGTGCTGGTGCCAGATGGCAGATTTATGGAAGATGAAAGCGAGGGACTAATCAGATTTCCAGTCCTGTTTGGGGCTAAAGTTTCCTCCTTTCTTAACACGTTCTCTACTACGCTGAGCATAACCCTAAACAGCAGTCCAAACAGGAAATTACAGAAACGCCTGGCATCCTTTGTGGGTCTGCATATGCATGTGTGTTTGTGTTAAGGTCAAAAGTCAGGGCCATGTGTGGAGGTGATATTAGATAACACGGTAGTCAAATAGGGATTTCTGTTAACTGTACCAAATCTCTGCATTTAATAGCAAGCAAAGACATTTTAATAAATACCTTTTATACATGTTATATTTTAACTGATATTTACAATCGGGAAGAAGATGTATTTGTTATAAAGTTTCAGTGTGGGAGTATATATGTTATCATTCATGATAACAAACAACCAGAGAATTATTACCAACCGATATTTTATTCAATTTTGGTGGAGACCAAAAATGGAGCAAAAATAAGAGAAAAAAAGGAAGATACATATTATATTATTATTACACCTGTTCAGGTCAAAACACCAGGTAAAAACATGTCATAACAGTGATCAGGAGTGGGGAGAAATCTCATGTAAACTCCTGTTTTGGTGCGTGGGAAATCCACAAAGAACAAATCCATCATAGATTAATGAATGATGAAATGGATTGGAATAATGAGTGTAAAAACCCCCCAGAATCAAATTGGCTTAATATGGCATCTCATCATGTGGTTTCTGCAAACTGTGCAGAAACATTCAGCTTCGTCATGGTTTGCTGAAAACTGGATTCCTGTGATGATTACACTGTTTATGGTGTAACAAACAGGGGAGAGAGAGGAAGAAATACCAATGAAAACTTTGGCTTGTGTGGTTGTGGAGTGCATTAGACACGAGGCTGTTAACAAAGACCATTTGCAGATGCAGCCTGCAGTTCAGTCGGTGTCTGTGTGTGCGTATGCGTCTTCACTCCTCAAGTCCAAGCCACTTAAGAAAACATATTAAGTAAGCTGAATGACTTTTTACTAGTCCAGCATTGAAAACGTTCTTGTGAGGATTTTTAAGAGTTTGTTTGCTAAAAACGCACACATCAGTGTACCCAGCACACGGGCCTTCCCAGGCTTTTCAATGCTGTGATGTGTGCGAGCTGTTGGAGTGTCATAGGCATATGTAAGGGGTCATGGCTAAATGCTCCAGCTTGTAGCAATGCAAAAACGGGACTCTCAATCCTAACTTTCTTTGGACTTAATCTTACTGGCTAAGCTTCATTCTTTTTAAACATGCAAGGCTCCTAAAAGCAAAAGTTAAAAAACAACAATGCAGCGCAAAGTGAAAAACACAAAGCTCCCAAACAGAGCACGAACCACTCCTCCTGTCTGACAAACATTTACTTACAAATGTAATATAGCATACTGACTTTAGCTCCAATATGGTGGCCAGAGGGTGTGTTTGCCAGCATTCCCAAAAACACCCCCTATATGCTTTTTCAAATGCTCACAAAGAGGCCGAGTTGGTATATTCTTTTTATTTTTGGTCTTGGACATAAATGTGTGGTAAAACGGGGTGGTGCAGCCCTTCAAGGCAATAACAAAAGGACCAAATGAGAGTTTTGTCCATGTTTCAGGGGTGAGTGATGACTTTGGCAGAGACGCTGCAGATAAAACACTTTCAAGTGAGCGCAGGGCCAGAACTAAAAGCAAACAGCTGTGCTTCCCACTCTCTCTCCCGCACTCACTCTCAGCCTCTCTCGGCGCTTCACTCCTATCTCTCCTTCACCTTTCCGTCTGCTGATTTCATCTCCCTCATTGTGTCCGTCTCTCCCGAAGGCCGCCCGTCTCGTCTCCACGCATTTTAATTCCCCCTCATTGTTTCTTGCATTATTCCCTTGTTTTCCATCGCACTCATTCCTTTCTTTGTCCTTTCCTGTTTTTTTAATCAGCGCACACAGAGTTAACTTGTGGCTTGTCATTTCTTTTTAAAATGAGGGTAAAAGTCAGTTACTTTTGTCACATTTTTTTCTTTCTCTCTCGCTTTCTTCTCCCTCTCTCCCTGCTGTTTAATGGGTGGGTCGCCCCATTGTACCCAAACTCACACACAACATCGTCAAATATTACGGCTTTGCTTAATTGAAACTATGCAGCAGAGCGTGCGACTGCATATGGAATATTTTATGTTGCGCTTGTTAGAAATTTCAAGCGCAATGAAGAAACAGCAGATGAGTTTTTTAACAGCCGGTGTTGTGGCAACGTGGCCGAGTGTTTGGAGTTTGTTTTCCAGCGAAGCGAAAAAAGAAAATCACTCCAGCTTATTTGAAATCCAAACAGGCTTTATAATAACCCCTCTAACCCTCAAATAACCTCAAATGAGTTTTCAAAACAGTGAAGTGGGGAGGGAATACTAGTCATGGACTAACTTTCTGGGGAACATGATTAAGAAATCAAAGCAGAAGAAGTCTCAGTGAAGAGACATAGAAAAAAACAAGTTTACAATAACATTTAGAGTTACTCGATTTAAACATGCACAGGTCTTCTAGAACATGCAATGTCAAATGAAACCTTTGTATTTCTAGCATAAGCTCAGACTCATCCTCGTGTATCCGTTTGTGTGCGCCAGCGTTGCTTAAACCAGGTTTCCCACTGTGTTTTCTAGGTATGTGTACCACAGCTCCAAGTGGATGGTGGCGGGAAACGCAGACTCTCCGGTTCCTCCGCGGGTCTACATCCACCCAGATTCTTTGGCCTCAGGGGACACGTGGATGAGGCAGGTGGTCAGCTTTGACAAGCTCAAACTCACCAACAACGAGCTGGATGACCAGGGGCATGTAAGCACAAGACTTTTCTCTGCTACTAAGTTAACAACAACAAAACATCTGTTATGGCACTTTTGAGTCTGGATGTTTCATCACTTCCACTTTGATGTCTGGTCAAATCTACCCCCTCCACAATTGTAGTGTGAAATAAGCAAATTCTTCCTGTGTCTGGAATTTATAACAAAGCTGATCAACTGCACATTTCTTCATGGCTGACTGATTTGTAACTTTAAAAAATACAAGTTCTACAAGTTCTTTTAATAAGATGATTTTTTTGTATTGACTTAACAGTGAAGACACATGAAGAGTAGAACTTACTTACAAAACACTAGATCAGTCATGCTCACCTCCTCTCTTGCTAGTCCATGTGCAATAATTTCGATGTTTCCCAAATAATGTAAAGTAGTACAAGCATATTTACAACAATGCCATGAAATGAGAACTTTAAATCATGCAGTGTAAAATGTTAATGGTTTAATTTTAAGCTCACTTCCTTAAACTGCTGCTGAAGGGCCCATGTGCAACTTTAAGGCCACTGGACCCAAAGGCCAATCAAATGTGAGTAAATGGTACTACGCAGCTAAATAATCTGAATACGAAGCAGATTATTTGTCAACACTACGTTTTTAAAATTTGCAAATAAAAGTTTTGGAATCGTAGTTTATGTTCGTCGTTATATCTTAGAACAAAATCTAGAAATATTTTAAATAAAAGCTGAAGCAGCAGTGTGGATAAAACTTTGGACCACAATGACATACAAAAACAGAGTGACCTATCTGAGCTGCATTTGGTTTAAATGTTCAAGCTGTGATTTATACACATGCACTCGGTGCACTCCTGGAGCTGTGTGGCAGCTTGTGGATGGAAATGTTTTGAAGTGTTTTCTTGAAATGAAAGTTGACACGTTTCTTTGTAGAATTTGTGCTTTCGGGACTCACAGAGCCGTGAGACTTGTTCACAATCGAACCAGATATAGTGCATTCACGCTCAGGCCGCCCCCTTTTTCGAAGGATGGGCTGCTCTGAGTTCATTTAGAGGATTAAAGTGGAAAGATATTAAAAGTTTCCTTGTTTGAATATATCATTTTCCTTTCCTTGGGGGATTTTGTTAAGGTCATTTAAATGATTGAATTTGATTTGTAGTACGCTCCAGCAGCCACATCACTGTGCTAAATTTTAAGTCTGACCACAGTCTCTCTGATTTACTGCCCTGCTTGTATCCAGTCAGTAACAGAGGTAGTTAGCTATAGTGAGCCTCTTATTGCTTCTTGGCTGCTTAAAATATGTTATCCGGGCTTCATAGGTGAAATATTTAAAGCAAAAAAGCAAAAACTTTGACCATAATTTGTCTGATTTATTGCCCTCCTTATATATAATCAGCAAGTGGCCAGCAAGCTAAAATCAGTCCTGTATTTCCACTTGATTCCTCCTCTTATGGTAGAAATGAGTTTCATGTGAACGGAATTATAGTGAAAGCTGTTAGTTTAATTGTCCTCTTATGCTTAGCCCTAGCTTAAAAAAAATGGCCAAATATAATACAGATAATATGAAAACTACCTAAGGTTGTTTGTGTAGCAGCACTGCTACCTATGACGTCAGCAGTCGCCAGCAGCAGACGTTGCATAAACACTGAGTGGTTTGTTGGAGTAGAGTTCGAACGTTACTTTTTTCTTATCAACACTGATGGAGGAAACAAGTCAATCAAAAGTTAAGTTTATTCTAAATTCAGCAACCTGTTTGATGTATAAATATCAACCTGTTTGCTAACATGCTAGCCACAGCCGCCATAAAAGTCTGTCATCTCGAGTCTGCATGAACTCCATGTGCTTTTAGAAACTAAAGGAGAGCTGGTGCTAAGAGAGGAAGGATGACACAGTGTCTGTCTGAGAGATCAGAGTTTCTGTTGCTACAAATCAACTTTGTTACTGAGAAAAAAGATCATACAGTTTTTATAGAAGCCTTGTAGTGACACCGCCATGACAGAGATGTCTCCTGCTCTGTGACAAAATGGCGGGTTCCACATTTGTGCAGCGCACTGCGTGGGCACGGCAGGTTGCTGCTCTCCAGATGATCACATCAGCTCAGTGGTGACAAAAGTAACAACATCTGGGCGTCAGCGCGCGACGATTCGCTTGCAGGGCTTCTTCAGAGTGACGGGAGGTTGTCTTTCCTTTCCTGCTGCTCGGCTTTAGGGTCTTTGTTTCCCTGGAGGGTCTTTAGAGGCCAAAGAAAATTAATTTCGGAGCTTCCTGTGTGGGAAACCTCACCACGTCTCACTCATCCTCCTGACTTGTGGTGTCGTGAAATGTCTGCCTCATCACAAACAGAAACCATACGTGTCATGAATCATCAGGTGTCACAACAGAAGCAGTCTGTGAGCAAAATCAATATTTTTGCACGTCTCTCCGAGCGCATTATCAGAGCAGCGTTGCCATTTTACAATAAAAACTTGATCCATTCACAGCACTTGTCAGCAGATATGAGGTGATCTCACCTGTGTAAAGCTAAACAATCAAAAATCTGAATTAAAAATAAAGCGCAGACAGCGCTGGAAGTCCACCTCGAGATATTTAGAGACAGGGGTTAAATATGGAGCACATATACAAAACATTATCAGCTTAAACAACATGATTTATTGTTGACTGCATGACTTTAGATACTCTTTTAACCTGCAGCGCTCCATCATTCATTAAGGATAAAATTCATCCCATCATTCTGTTTTGGTCGAGTATGAAAGAAATGCCCAGGTTGCTCAATTCAAAATAACACAGCAATAATATAAAAACACATTAACTTAATCATGTCATTAACTTTATTGTTTTTCATATTATGTTGTTTATTTTTTGTAAATTATTATTTTACAATGAATTTCTTTATGTTAACATAACCGTAAAATAAATGACATGAAATAAAATGGACAAGAATTTCTTGTGGAATTTAAAATAATCTAAAGTGACATCAAATCCAGCAGGAACTTATACTCCACCAGTAACTGTGCTCCACTATATATACTTTAAATAATCTAAGCTTATAAAAGTTTATTTTATACATTCATACAGTTTCGTGCTATCTTGATGATGATTATGTTGAAAAATAAAGTTAAAAATAAATTCACAATATAATATTCTTATAATATAAATCATTTTACATAATAATGCTATTCTATAGAAAATCTGAACATAAAAATATTAGCAGTAATGATATCAACCAAATTACTGTAACTTTTTGTTTTACCTTTTTTTATTTGGCAAACTAATTACATTTTTTTAAAGTGTGTGTTGTTTGAGTTGGTAAGAGATTACAAACAAGTGCACTTTTTAAACTATGTTATTGTACGTGCATTACTAATGCATTCACATTTTATTTGTATTTTTAAACTGCAGTTATTATCAACATGCAATTAATTTGCAAGTATTTTTGCAAGACTGTTGAATGTTAGTCAAAGCAACAGTGTAACTGTTTTATATCAAGATTGCACTTTGCTTTTTTTGCTTTTATTTTTCAAATGCGGTGAAAACTCTCCGTCCAGCAGTTTTGTGTCATTTGCACACGGGGGAAACCGTGCCGCAAGCTAAAAGCTTCTCTTACCTCAGTGCCTGCATGGACTCATTACCCTCAGTCTGCATTCTTATAGCTTCAAATCTGCCTCATGCTGTCCCTCTCTCACTGTTCTATGGGAAAACCTAATAAAATGCTAAAGCAGACTCGACTAGCCAAAACATTTTTTGTTACTTCTGTTTTGTTCTTTGTTAATGATCCATTGCATGGTAACGTATCAATGCTGCTGTGTGAAACCGTTCAAAATGCCACAGAAGATGTTTCTACAGTCTGCTTTGAGGCCTTTGCCCCTTTTTCTTTTATACTGAGTAAAAGACCTTCCAGAGACACAGCTGACTCATATACAGTCAGTGAATCCTCGACCGTTTTCACAGCTGAAATCACAGGCTTGCTTTGATTACTAATTGTTTATGGTCATTAAAGTGTTTTAACTATGTTTTTAAAAAAATCAATTAAAGCCAAATGTGCCTTAGACATTGAACGGGATCTAACTTGGTGGACATGCACGCGACATCTGTTATGTGCATGTGTTGGTGTCCCTGGTGTGAATGTCCAGATTATTTTCAAAGGGGGTCCAAAGAACGTCATTACCTACCACGGAAATGAAAACACCACTTATTAAACAATTGTATTTGAGCGTGAACAACTGTCAGCTGATGTCCTCTGGCTGCTCCTTGAGTCATTTGTTCTGAGTTCAGCGAGTCAAAGTGTGACTTTGAACCACAAGATAGTTGTTTCATTATTTTAACTTTTTTTTTCTTTTTGATAATTTACATTTTATTTAAAGTCTGTAAATAACCTGAAAATACGACTGGATTTTGCTCGAGCGCTTATGGCTGGAGTGGCAGACAATACGAATTGAAACTTTAGAATTTCACATTCTGTCAAATTGATTTGATATCACTATATTTAAACATTAAAATCTCCAAGATCAATTTTTTTTTTCACAGCTCTGTTTTATCAATTGAAACAAACGTAGTCTGAAAACAACCCACAAAATGTGAAAGTATTTTTTCCATGGTGCAAAACTTATGCCTGGACGTGCTGCCTGGAGACCGTTCCTCTGACCACCCGGGTAAAGATACACCACAGCACCCGCCCACGCAGTTTGATTGGCAGGTCATCACTGGGCAGAGCATGCCAAAACACCACAAAAATGAATACCGAGCAACACAGATGGAGACATGTCTTTAAAATGAGGATTGCAGATCAGCACATGCGTCTCCACGCAGATGCCCAGTCATGATTCGTGTGCGTGTAGTGTGTGTGATTTGAGGTCTGGAACACTGAATGTAATGTTTTTGATATTCAGAGGTGTTTTCCCCCTGCGGCTCTAGTTTGAAATGACCCCCTCTGTTGTAACAGAGTGCTGAGGTGGTGGGGGGGTTGTGGGTGTTTGGCTCTGGGGAGGTTTTCTCACTCTCAGATTAATCAGGAGCAGACTGAAAGCCTGAGGCGAGGTTGGGGCCGACACTGTCTGACGCCTCCGCTCTGCAGTGAAATAATGTGAAATAATCCTCAAGCCAGCGTCACTGCAGTGAGAACTTTGTTTCCGCTTAATGTCACGTAGCTCTGGTCGGGAATCAGTGCAGCTAATTGATGTTTACAAGAAAGCGTTTTTTTAGGACGGAGGTTTTATGTTGTATTTTGAGTGTTTTGTACATTTCAAGGCACCTATAATGCATTCACACACAGATTTGTAACTACCGAGATCATCCTTCACAGATTACGCACCCCTGCGTACATTCACACAAAATGACTGACTGCACTTCACTCTCTTCTTTTCTCATATTTACAGATCATCCTCCACTCCATGCACAAGTATCAGCCTCGTGTTCATGTCATCAGGAAGGACTTCAGCAGTGAACTGTCTCCAAACAAACCAGTGCCCAGTGGGGAAGGAGTTAAGACCTTCAGCTTCCCTGAGACAGTCTTTACCACAGTCACTGCTTATCAGAACCAGCAGGTATTCAGCTCTGACTTTATCACCATAGTAAAAACTGATTACAGGATATTACTTTAAAACAAAAAAAGAAATCAGACGTAATTTCAGAAGTGCTCTGAAATTACTCATCTCTGAAAAGCTTTAAAAAATCCCTTTATATAATCTGCTTTCTTAAAAATCCTCACATTTTATAGCGATGGCATTTTCTACTCAAGCATTTTTGAAAGTTTATAAATAAAATGTCTCTTTCTATGTTGTCCTTTTCTGCAGATTACCAGACTAAAGATTGACCGCAACCCATTTGCCAAAGGTTTCAGAGACTCTGGAAGAAACAGGTACATTGTTACAACATCATCCAGGCAATACACCCTCCTTAGGTGTCTTCAGTGCTTTGTCTCTGTTATCAGCCAAAGCAGTTATACTGAGTCTTAGCTGACACATGCAAAGAGATAAATAACAACCACGTGATTCAGATTCTCCAATCAATCTAACCTCTGTGTTGTTAGACTCTATGGGGGGTAAACAAAGAACCCCATGCTAATTGTTGCACTGTGTGACCTTTATTGTGGAAATAATCCTCTGAAGATAGCACACATGCAGCTGTTGCCCAGATCTGCAGTACAGACAGACACACTGATGCACAAGCGAGAGAAAACAACGTTTGTTCTCTTTTGCTTTCATTGTTTCATTCCTCTGATTTTCAGGTCTTAAACTAATAACCTGTACGTGCATAAACAGGTTGAAACTGGAAATCAATGTCAAACGCTGTCAAAACACTGAACAGATACTGATGTATGTATTTATTATGTATTTATTTATTTCCACTTTTTGATTTTATTAAGACTTAAAGCTAGGAGTTGTTTCTGCTTTGAAAGGTGTTGTGACAAAGGGTTGTAGCTAATGCCCGGTTATATCAATACTGATTCAAGTAAAGGCCCACCTATGTTTGTGTTGTTGGTGCCTTTCCAACAAATAATATTACTTGCTGGGATGTATAGACTGTCCAAGAAGTTTGTACTTAATCTTTGAGTAAATTTGAGTATTTTACTAGTCTGTTGCTTGGAACTGATATATGGTACCTGTGCGGCTTATTAACTGAGCTTAGCGGTAAACCTGCCTCTCCATCACCTCGTCCAAATATTGTTACTTCTGGCTCAATCACTAGTGGGTGCATGTTGCTGTTCCTAGAATATGGTTTGCTGCACTGTGACTAGCTAATGAACAAGTATCCATACATCTTTAATCTTAACTGTAAATATTTGCTTGTCTCTGACATCTGCTGTGAGCTGATTATTAGTTTTTCCACATTTTGTCAAAGGTACCAAGTTTTCATCTCTCTCACGGTCACCTTTAGCTTCAAAGTGGGCTGATTGTTTTTATTTTAGACATTTAGCTCCATAAAACCCCTAAAATTTCATCACTCACTTAAGACCTGCTTCAGACTGAAATAAAGCCATAAAATGTGATTGGAACAACGGCTACATGTAACTAAATTTAGGCCAGTTTAACCTAGACGTCTAGACATGCTTTGACCTGAAAATCACCATATCCGTGCTTACGGAATATTAACACTGTCTGTACTCGTGTTTTCTTTCTTTTTTAATCATGCCCACATTCCCACACGACCTATAAAGCAGTGAAGCCGGCCATTTAGTCGCTATGAATTACAACCAGAATTCCGTGAGATATGTTTGCTCTCCTCTTCCTGACACAAATCCAAACAAAAGGCAAATGAAACACAATACAAAAATGGTTTGACTCTTATTGTCGCACGGTAAAAGGTTGCACTGGGACATGTTGTCATTACTGTCTTGTTACTGTGTGATGTTAGCCAGAGACAGCAGCCTGACTCTGCACTGTGGAATACTTACTTCTACTTACTTTTCAAGCTAACTAATAACATTATTGATTATGTTGGATTTTATCCTGATGCTTTCTTAGATGTTCTACATCACTGTTTACCTCTCCTTCTGCCTCTATCCCCCTCCTCTCGTCTCCTCCCCTCTTTTCTCTTGATTCGCCTTGTTGCACCCAGTCACTGAATCATCCTATATCTATAACATAGTGGAGGAGAGGAGGAAAGAGAAGGGGTCTCCACACATGAAAGCAGCCCCCTCATCTGGTCCGCATTATTGGCGCACAGATATTTGAGACATCTTTTTTCGTTTTTCAGACAATAGACCGTTTGATTTATGAACTGGCATTAGAATTTCATTGCAGAAAAGCTACAGATGAAAAGATAACAGAGCACAAGAGATTTGTCTTTAGAGAGAGAAAATGAATTGATCCTCACGTACTGCTCAGGATTCCTTCCCTTCACGCCCGTCTGGGATTTGTTTTGGTTCAGATTTGGCCAGGACACACTGAGATTTCAGACTGCTTCTGTTACCTTAAAAGCCCTCTCTCAGTCATTCTGAATTTCATGCTTTGTGTCGGAGCTGATTTCTTTTTTTTATTGCGTCATTCATGAATATTGTTAGCGAGCTGCAGCTCTGACCTTTGACCTTCATGCTGCTGTTTCAGAATAATTATGGTGATTTGGGAGTTTGGTCACACAGGATGAAGTTATTAGCTCAATATGAAATGTAACTGTAGATACGGCGTGTTTCCAGCTCACAGTCAGGTCTGATTTTTAATCAAGAAAAAAACTGCAAATATTCAGTTCAATCAAACATAAACGTCTGATTATAATTACACTTTGGCAAATCTTGAATTATGAAGGTCAACCCAGTATTAGGGCATAAATGCAATAAATGATCATATATCATCATCATGATGATGATTATTATTATTATTATTATTAACTGCAACATTGCTAATACAAGAGATAGGGCCAAGGGCAGATGCTTCTGCATCCCCTGAATTATTTTCACAAGATTTCTCAACATTTTGATGATCAAATGATGATAAACGAAACCACAATTAGCAAAAACTGGTTAAAAAAAATTTCATTAGCATGATAATCATGATTTTTCTCTTGGTCAAAAGTTTGTCTATCAAGGAAAAATCCTGCAACACGACCACCTCTGACTAACATTATCATCGATTTGGATGCAGTTTCCGATGTGGCAGTGATTGGATGCTGGCATCAGCATCAGGTGCAGCTTGTTAGGTTAGTGGCTCCTGTGAGCAGTCAGTGGATGTTGTCTGAAGCAAATGCCGATGTGTGTTGGCAAAGCCAAGAAATTCCAGCTGCACGGACAGATCAGGCGGAGTCGTTCGTAATTTTATTATGTGCACATGCATCCTTGGTGGCTAATCATCATCATCATCATCAACTTTATTTATAAAGCACTTTAAAACAACCACAGCTGACACAAAGTGCTGTACATTGGAACTGTAAAATAAAATTACATGAGATATAAATAAAAAACAAATAAAAGAAGAGTGAAATCATTAATTAAATAACTACTGCATTAAAAAAGAAACTAAGTCTCACTGAGGTTAAAAGCCAAGGAATAAAAGTGGGTTTTAAGACGTGATTTAAAAGTGGACAGTGAAGGGGCCTCTCTAACATGCATGGGCAAATTATTCCATAATTTTGGAGCCACAATAGAGAAGGCCCTGTCCCCTCTGAGCTTCCTCCTGGATCTCGGTACCTCCAGGAGCAGCTGGTCAGCTGACCTGAGAGACCGACAGGGTATGTGGGGATGAAGAAGCTCAGAGAGGTAAGGCGGGGCAAGACTGTGTAGACATTTAAAAACAAACATAAGAATTTTAAAATTAACTCTAAAAGACACAGGCAGCCAGTGCAGAGAGGCCAGCACGGGGGTTATATGCTCTCTTTTTCGAGTTCCTGTTAGGAGTCGTGCAGCCGCATTTTGAACCAGCTGCAGACGCGAGAGCAATGACTGACTGACCCCCACATAAAGTGAGTTACAGTAGTCCAGGCGGGAAGAAATAAAAGCATGGATCACTGTTTCAAGGTGCTGCCTCGAAAGAAAAGATTTTAGTCTTGCCAGTCGCCTTAAATGATAAAAACTGGACTTCACCACTGCTCTGATTTGGTTGTCCAATTTAAAATCACTGTCCAACTTAAAACCAAGGTCAGTAACAACAGATTTAAAATAGACTTCCAGGGATCCTAAATCAACACAGGAGGACTCACAGGGACCACTGGGTCCAAACACCAACACTTCTGTTTTCTTTTTATTAAAATTTAAAAAGTTTCGAGCCAACCAAGCTTTAATGTCATCTAGACATGTCAAGAGAGGTTTTATGGAGATGGCATCCTTGCGTTTTAGTGTCAAATAAATTTGGCAGTCATCGGCATAACAGTGAAATGAGATCCCATGCCTTCTAAGGATAGAACCCAGAGGCAATAGATACAGAGAAAAGAGCAGTGGCCCTAAAATTGAGCCCTGTGGGACACCACATGACAGAGGAGCAGAAGACGATTTGTAACCGAGAAGGCTGACAGAGAAAGTTCTATCTGACAAATAAGACCTAAACCAATTGAGTGCAGTGCCACCAATACCCACTACATCATGTAATCGAGAAATTAAAATATTGTGGTCTACTGTGTCAAAGGCAGCAGTTAGGTCAAGCAAGACAAGAACAACATGGTTACCAGAATCACATGCCACAAGGATGTCATTAAAAACCCTTAGTAATGCAGATTCTGTGCTGTGAAGGGTTTTAAAACCTGACTGAAAAACCTCAAAGATGCCATTTTCATCTAGAAAATCTTTCAGTTGACTAAAAACAATTTTCTCTAAAACCTTGGAGACTAAAGGCAGCTTGGAAATAGGCCTATAGTTCGCTAAAACTGTGTGATCAAGGCCAGGTTTCTTAAGCAGTGGCTGTACTACTTCATGTTTGAAATTTGCAGGAACCACACCAGAAGACAGACTGCTGTTAATAATGTCAAGGACATACTGTTGTATACTAGGAAAAATTTCTTTAAAGAATTGTGGAGGGACAGGATCCCGTGGGGAACCTAATGTGTCAGATTAGGGTTAGAAAGGTCAACAGGTGAGACAGACGAGATAAAAGCAATTAACATTTCCTGTGCTTAGCTTGAACAAGTCACAATTATCTGTAATGAGTAACGACAGTCGTTTAGTCCACATCTTTCTTGTCACCTTGTGGTAAACACTAGATAGGAAGGAAAATCAAGGTAATTTCCAGTGAAACCAAACCTTGCTCGCCCCCTAATAAAATACTAACCCTCTCTTGATTTGCCTTCTCTGCAGCCAGGTTGAGCAAAATGTAAAAGTGCTGCAGCTGCAACTGAAAGCAGTGGAAACAGGCAGCTGCGCACATAAAAGCAGGTGTGACATATTTTGTTATTATTGCCACGCGCGTCTTTTAAACGTTACTCAGCTTCTATTAGTATCGGATATGGGTGACATAAACAGTTATAAAAAATACCTAAGGTACTTTCTTTGGGTTTTTAAGCTGTAAAATGAACGTGCAGCTCATTTGCTGTGAAGCATTACCAACCGATTCCATATTCAGGGAAAATTCCAAATTAATAGAAAGGCCAAACTTGTACTGCTAATTCTCAAATTAAGCACCATCTTGTTTTCCTTTTTCTGAGTTTCTTGTTGAATCTTAATGCGGTCCTCTCTCAGCCTTACGGTTATGGGGGTGTCGTCAGTTGTCTGGTGACCAGGCTTTATGGCCCGGTGGAGGGATACAGCTCATTTGTTGGGTTTTGGTCCCGCGGCAGCAGTGCA
Organism: Mchenga conophoros; assembly: GCF_057382185.1. Taxonomy (NCBI): domain Eukaryota; kingdom Metazoa; phylum Chordata; class Actinopteri; order Cichliformes; family Cichlidae; genus Mchenga; species Mchenga conophoros. The sequence goes on from NC_140541.1 coordinate 9,161,456, forward strand.
ACTGTATGAATGAGTGCAGTGATGATGAGGGCTGGGCTGATTAGCATGGCGCACTAACGAGCTGCCACAGCCAGGGAGCTGGTGGCCCTAAAATAACACAGGGAGCAGAGCGGACGCTGCTTTGCCTGGGCCAGAGCCGAGTGCCATGTGGGGAAGTAAATCAAGCAGGAAGGAGAACCATGTACAGATTCAGGATGAAATGTCACCTCAGATTTATATGCACACTAAAATTCTGCTCCTTTTTAATGGCCCCAGTTTCCTCCTAGCTGGACTCTGGTTTATCCCACCTCTCTCTCCATCTACATTATATATCTCAAACCCATCCCAGCTCCCGATGTTTCTAGCTGTCTCACTGACATGTAGAATATCACTGCCCATTTTTCTTCCATTGATGTTTTCAGTATATTTAGATTCTCCCTCTATGTACTCGTCAAGTCACAGTTTATTAATTCTATTAACAGAAACGAGTAAATTCCTTATTTAACTCTATTAAAAGTACAGTTTTAAAATAAAGTTAAGTATTAAAAAGGCTGATTTTGGTGCAAGAGTGAAGAAAGAAATATGAATACTTTCCCCAAACTTTGGTTATTGTTCTCATTAAGCGTTTCAGTGTTCATTTCAAACATTTAAATGTCTATAGTAACAATCAAAGCTCATAATTATCTAAAATCAGGCTTCTAGAACTTTAAATACAACGGTGAGCCTGATCGAGGCTTCAAGCTTTAGACTAAAAAAAAAGAGATACATGCTTAAAATCAGTGATTAATCTATGACTGATAATATTATTTTCTCTGTCCTAGCAGCAGCTTTTATTGTAAACTTCACTAAAAAAAAAAACTTGCCTCTTGTTTTCATTTCTTTTTTTGTGTTTGTGTGTGTGTCCTAAAATTGGTTTTGCATGTCTCTGTCAGGACTGGCCTTGAGGCGATCATGGAAACATATGCTTTCTGGAGACCTCCAGTGAGGACACTCACATTTGAAGACTTTACAAATATGCAGAAACAGCAAGGTATGTAAATAAATATATTTGTGCAGTCCTTCTCATCTGTCTTAAAGGAACAAATTTACCTTAACTTTGTGATATTAAAAAAAGTATTACAGTAGAATAAGGCAAAAAAAACCCAACCTACTAATAAACTACTGACTGTGAAACTGTATGATATTGCTTCCTTTTACAATATGCTATATTCAGTCGGTATTTTAAACCTTTAGATCTTCTTTTCTATGTGTTGAAAAACACGCCACACAATTATAAGTTTCCGTATTATAAAGCCTTTTCTCAGTTTTTGACCAATAAATCAGTAAGTAAACTTTGAAGACTTTGATGGGTATCAACCAGACTTTAATGGATTCTTAAAATGACCCCACTTTACACCCCTACAAATTTTGGCATAACTTTTTGAACTATTGTGTTTACAGACAGAATGACACGCGTGCAAACGCTAACAAACACATAACCTACTTGGCAGGGGTAATGAAATGCAAAATGATGTTAAAGTCACATTTATGGTTAAGAAACACACACACACACACACACACACACACACACACACACACACACACACACACACCATAATAAGTTTATGAATGACTGTCAGTACATCAAGGATCGCTGTATCATGATACCATCATTGTCACGGGCGACTTGCACGAGTATTGTAATTATGAATTAGTTTGTGTTTTCAGATAAAACCTGTAAACTGAAACCAAACATGAAACGATCACTGACTGGAACATTTTTACTTTCGTTTTTTTTTTTTTTGTGATTTTAAATGTATTTGGTTTAAAATTGGATTTTCATAACTGAAACGTCACATCATCTTTTTTTTTAGGGCTCATTACAGTGTAGTGTAATACATTACTGCACAGTTACCTAGAGTTGTGTGCAGTGGTACTTACCATGACCTTGGCGCATTGGTGTCCCAGTGTGAACTCTCCATGTGCATATTTTCCCTCCATATATCAGCTGTGGTTGTCCTTCATCTGAGCTTGGCCATACACTGCTCCTCTGGCAGGTCTGCCTGCGTCTGCTGAACTTTTCACATCACGCGTAGCCGTTGCAAATAAAATCGTTAAACAAACCCTGTGGCTTTTGGACGGCTCCACGACAAGAGTCAGCGTCACTTGGGCCACCTCCCTTTGTCTCAGCTCCAGAGTCGACAACCAGGAACGAGTCATGGCTCATATCAAGGGCCTCGCCGCTTTCAAGCAACTCTAAAGCAATGCTGACCTGATCCATGTTACCCTCGGAGGTCAGCATGACGTGATGCTCCATGTTTTGTCAGAGCGGGCTGACACGTGTTTGTTATCTTTAAACTTCTCCGCAGTGATTAAGATTTAATTAGAGTCCTTGCTCTGTCAGTGAACCCTGTATCATCTCATAAAGACTCTGTGTTGTGTGCATGTGCACTCTGTGGTAACTGTAAGGAACTGTGTAGCTTTGCTCTTATGGCACCAGACACCCTTTTCCCCTTCAAAGCAATCAAGCATTCTCCCTCGGCACTGAAGCCCCCCGAGCCCGTCTATCCAGAGGAAAACATGACATCACTTAACTATCGTTCTCTCTTTCCGAAATATATCTACCTTGCCCCCCTTTTCTTTTCTCTCCCTCCTCATAAGCTCCCCCCTTCATCTCCTTGAGCTGAGCAGAGCGCTGCGGCGATATTATCGAAGGCATATGGTGCAAAGAAGAGCCCGAGCCAAGCGAGTCCTGGATTATTTAGTTATGCGTCCTCCTCATTCCGGTTTCAAACTGAATTTTAGGACAGCAGCATGAACGTGAGCCAAGTTCTTATTAACACAAAAGTATGTGATTAATACCTCACAGCTTTCACATCTCTCTGAAAGGCTTGGCCTGAGGATCTTACTTGTGCCACCAAACTTATATGCATGTATTATATGTGGGGTGACACGAATCTCCTCAGAACAGAATATTTAATGCGGCGTGTTTTACAAAACAGTTCGTGATCGTGTATACAGAGTACGGCTGCAGTTGGTCTGAGAACAGGGGTTTGACAAAGCCCATTTGGATCAACTGACTGAGTTTGCATAACAACACACAATCTCATGGGAACTTCAGTTTGAAGCCTCTAGTTCTTCAGTCTAGTGCAGGGGTGGGCAATCTCAGTCCACGAGGGCCGGTGTCTCTGCAGGTTTTAGATGTGTCCTCGAACCAACACAGCTGATTTAAATGGCTAAATTACCTTCTCAACATGTCCTGAAGTTCTCCAGAGGCCTGGTAACGAACTAATCATGTGATTCAGGTGTGTTGACCCAAGGTGAGATCTAAAACCTGCAAAGAAACATAAGCAAAAGTTGAATGCAACAGAAACCGAGACATGTCAGTCACAGTGTGGTCATGCCCTAAGGGATACCCTGCTTTATCGCTTTTTAATGCAGGTTTAAGGCCATTTGGAGAAGCCTTTTGAGGCATTACAGTTTCTGGTACTCCCACATTGGCTTTTGTATAGTTCACTCATTCTCTCTGTATTTCTGTTTTGCAGGGGGCAGCACAGGCACTTCTCCTACCACCTCCAGCACAGGAACTCCATCTCCCTCTAGTGCAGCACACCTCCTTTCTCCCTCCTGCTCCCCTCCAACCTTTCACTTGGCCCCTAACACCTTCAATGTGGGCTGTAGGGAAAGTCAGCTTTGCAACCTGGGCCTGTCGGAGTACCCTGCCTGTGCTCGCAGCAACATGGCGGCCCTACAGGGATATGGCGGCCTGGCTGAAAGTTCATATGGACGCCTCCAGGCTGCAGGGAGTGCTGTGGCGTCTGGTCAGCCCTCTGAATCCTTTTTGCCACAGAGGACTTCCTCTTTGATTGCTGCCGGCATGCAGGGTAGCACTCACGCTTCCCTGACTGGCAGCGGCAGTGGCGGCGGCGGCGGGGGCAAAATGGATGGCTATAGCGGTCAGCTCGGCTCATTCCCAGCCTCTCAGCTTCAGTACGTGATGCAAACCGGGGGAAGCTCCAGCTCAGCCTCGTCCTCTTCATCCGGATCTGCCCCTTCCTCTGCCCACATGTTTGGTGGAAGCCACCACCACGTGCAGCAGGGCTCCTACAACGCTTTCTCCCTCCACAACCCTTACAATTTGTACGGATATAACTTCCCCACTTCTCCTCGCCTGGCCGCCAGCCCCGAGAAACCCCAGGGCGGTTTGCTCTGCTCCTCCACTCCTGCAGGGGCATTCGCCGAGCGCCAGTACTTGTCCAACGGAAGCATGGACACCATGCACATGATCGGCAACACCACCGGTGGCCAGCAAAGCAGCAGCTCTTGTGACGGACGTCAGTATGGCTCCTCGTCTCAGATGTCCATGCACATGGTGTAGGAACTCAGACCCAACCTTGCAGGGCGCCACGTTTTTAATGTCTTCAATATGAAAAGTAAATCTACGAACCTGGTTTGGTGTTAAGTTTGAACCAGTGTTTTCACATGAAGGATAGATATACTGAGGTACAAAGGAAGCTTTCAGAAAAAGGATGTCCTCTCAACATTTTGTTTTTAAAGATACTTACAGTGGAAGACAAAAATATTATTTAATTATCTTTGTATTAATGAAGGACGGCAACTTGACAGCAATGAAACAACAACCTCATTCAGATCAGTGTTATAAGAAGTGGCAGTGTACTTACTCTGGTACAGAGGGGATTATCAGTTGTGAGTGTCATTGTGCAATAGAAGCAACAGGTTCTTCAAAATGACTTGATTCTTTGGGGACTCAAATGTCATCTGCTCTTCCTGCCATTCTGTAACCAAAGAACCTTCTATGTGATACAGAGGGCTTTTACTTCACTCGGCACTTGTGCCATATTAGCTTGGGAATGCCAAAGTGTCAGTGGTTGCTGACAAAATCCACAGTTTTTGGCTGGAATGAAATAGACAACTGGACCGGATCACCGAATGACTCTCCATGCTCCACGTACATGCAGGAGAGAAACTGGTGCATGCTGTGGCAGATGGTGAAAACACACAAATCTGGTAATTGATGCAAGAGTTCACTGAGGAACTTTTGCTTCATCCTGAAAATGCCAGCATATATGCACATTAGAAATCAGGACTTCACCACGCAACTCAACCTTTTCTCCTCTAAGACTGGATTGGTTATTTTTTGAGTGGATTCTGTTTTAAATATATATATAAATATATGTATAAGATGGCGAATGCAATCAATAACATAAGCTTAAAAAGTTGTTGTGTGACAAAAAGTAAGCAATAGCAGCACAGAGTAAAGTATGTTGTGACGTGTATTACAGATGTGTATTTAAGTGCTGAACAGTATAGCAATTTTACAGGACAATCTGTTATTAAAATGTGTGAAAAAGGGGAAATAGCAACGTAATTCTTTTTTTGTGAAACATTTTAAAAAAATGTAAATACAAGTGCCAAGCACCTAAAAAACAAACAAACAAACAAAAAAAGAAACCCTCAATAAACGTTTTAATTCATTTACATGGGTTGGATTTCTTCCCTCTCTGTGAACAGTACAGGCAATTATTCTGGAAGATTAAGAACATACGACATTTTCTAATTCAGATGAAAAAAATGCATCTTTGTTAGTAACATATAGACTGTATATAAGGACTTGACAAGGTTCCTAGTTTGAATCCCAGCTGAACCCTTTCTGTGTGGAGTTTGCATGCTCTTTCTCTTCTCTGTGAGATTCCTGTGGATACTCCAGCTTTTCTCAAAAGTGCAAAGACGTGCATGTTTTAAAGAGACCACAGCTTTGAGGTAGATACAGTCCTGTAAATATATATAATAAAGCACTGTACAGTTAAAATGTAACTTAAACTTTAAGTGATCACTAAATGCAAGCGCGTTGCATTACATTAATTCACTTATTCGTTTGCGCGTTAAAGTCTTAATTTGAGCATTTTGGCTGTTGACAACTTGTGTTTTCAGTGCAGGATGTGAGAATATTTAAAGGAGAAGCAGAGTGTTAAATGATCATATTACGCTAACATGCTTGATTGTGAAGTGCTTCCAGAGACTGGACTGGATTTGACCGACACTGATACCTTTTAAACGGTTGAATGTGGTTCCACGGTGGTCCTACAGACAAGTGTCCTTTTTCATGAGGTGTTTTTGATCTTTCACATTTTTTTCTCATTAAATTTGCTGTAGTTAGTGCAGTAAGTGTTACGGGAGTGATGAGTAAGAGAACCCAGACGCGGATCGCTCGTTAAGATTGAACAGTGTCTTTATTTACAGTGAAGCAAATCCAAAGTAATCCATAGTGCTAAGTCCCTTCCGTGCTCCCCTCGTGTGTCCATACGACTTTCGTAAACAGTGACGTCTCTCCTCTCGTATCTCCGTCTCACTCGTAGCCTGGAAAAAAGGCAAACAGATGCGGTTAGCCTCCCTCCGCTATCAAACGTTTGTCTAACACTCGCTGAATTCGAGTCACTACCCGGCTTGGTGGAATACTCCAGCGCTGTCTGTCACTCAGCCACACCATTAAATAGTTCTGTCACAATGGTGGATGATTGGCAGCAGCTGGCGAGGAATCAGTTGCAGGTGGGACCACTCAGAGTGGCGGAACTTCCGGGTCGGACATCTTCCGTTGCTACGCAACCGCGTAACAACTACAACTGAGACAAAAACAGAGCGGGAGAACAAACACACACACACACACACACACACACACACACAGGTCGCCGGTCGGGGCACCGTCGAACCTGACAGTAAGTAACATCCTTATAAAGTACAACAATCTATCTCACTTCTTAGATAGAACAAATGTCTAAGACTGTGACTCTTGAGTACAAAGCACTGCATAGCAGGCCATACTATTTGTTAGATTACATAAAAAAGGCTTTAAAAGTCACCTACAGCACAAATGCAAATGAGAGGTCCAGTTTAGTGACCTGAATTAGCAGATGGTTGTAGTTATATGGACAAAAAGATGCATAATTTTAAGCCTTAATATAACTTCCCCCTTTCCACCCCAACTGACCCGCACACCCACCTTGCTGTTGTTATGAAGCAGGGAAGCTGGCTACAGACCAAGCGCCTGTTTTGTGCCAAGCTGTAAACATAGTTATTCTATAAAATGGAAATCTATCTGGATCGGCCTGTTTTACAGCCTCAAGTGGCCATTTGAACAACTGTAACTTTTAGCTCTTTCACAGCGTTTTGGCTTAATTTGGTGGTTCCCGCTTGGTCATACGCCTCAAACTCAGAGGAAACAGGAGTTGCGCATAAGCAAAACAAATTAGACTGTTTAAAGTAGGTAATCAACAGAATAATGATGCTTTTACTCACCACATGTTCTGTATTTCACAGCTATATACTGATTAACTCTTGGAAATGACTGATAAATATCATCTAAGAAGCATGCCATTTTGAATGGAGCTTGACATTCTATCTACGAGAGCTGATTTGCCAGTCGCAGCCTCTTGGCCACAATAGCAACAAATGGCGTGATTATTAATTACGCAAGAGAGTGTTCTCTGCTTATAAAACACACACATCTGCTCCGCTCCACATCACAGGCACGGGCTTCAAACGCTGACGCAATGCATCGATCATAAACCAAAACTGGGAGAAAAAGACCCCAAGAAAAAGACGATTTTTCTCCCTGCTGGTTCTGTTTATTATGAGAATGAAGAATAAAGCTCTTGTGCCAACTGCACTCAGCTGCACTACTCCTGTTGTGCTTGTTGCACAAAAATATGGCACCTGTTTAAAGAGACAGAAAAATCCCCTTGTAATCATTTGAACCTCCAAGCGAAGGAAAATATTCAGCTTTTAGGATCGTTCCTACTGCAGCCTTGTGGTTCTTCTCTTGTTATACAGACGCAGATTCCAGCGATTTAGCCGGGGCCAATCAGCATCTATTACACGGATGTCTTCTGAACGGCTCTCCCCAATCACTTCCTATCACGAGTACAGCTCCAGCCATGAAATATCATATCTGAACCATCATCGGAAAATGAAGGGGGTAAAGGACCGTGGAGACGGCGACCCACTATTGGAAACACCTGTTTTTCCAAGCATGACTTCAAATAATGAGCAGGGTGATGTACCGGAGAGAAGCGTATGATTTCATAATTTGGCATCGCTCCATCTATCTGGACATTATTTCCAATAATTATTCACATTATTTGTCTGATATGCGCCCCATCTCCTGTTCCAGCAACATTCAAAATCACCCTGTTACCCACCCCCCCACCCGTCTTCACCGCAAATCTACCTCAGGGCCTGTTAAATAGGAGATGTATTGGTAAAGAGGAGCAGTGCACATGGCTCTACAGAGAGGCGGCATGACATAATGCACAGCAGGTCTGTTTTTATACCGTAAACTATCCATCAGGTCCTTAAGTGGAAAAGAATGGCAAGAGGCTTGAGTAACAGCCACTCGCTGCCTTTCATCGTGGCGTCTTTCATTAGAAACAAAATATGCAAAAGGAACTCACTGATTGATTAATGGCGGAGCGTGGCCGACTCGCCGTAAAACATGAAACTGTAAGACTTGGAGATACGGAACTGGAGCTTTTTTAACGAGGTCCTCTGACAGGGATGCTGCTTTGAGCCTGCTTTGACTGACAGCACGCTGACTGAAAGATATTCCATAATCCCCACATCTCAGCCATTGATCTTTCCCTCCCGACACATTTCAGAAATTTTAAAAGACTCAGAAATTGCTCTCTGGGGATTTCTACTGGACGCGAGTCCAGTTGAGGGGGGAGCTGTGACCATGTGCCAAAGTGAGGAAAAACACTGCTTTAATTTCAGAGAACCCTGAGCCTGGTTTTGACATGACAGAGTGTGAGTTTATATCGGACACTTCAATCAGTAAATCCTGGTAAACTATTGCCCTCTTGTGTTTATTCCTCTCTTATGCTTGAGATTCCTTGGCCTGACTCATCTTCACAGTAAATTATTGCTGACAGGAGACGCAGACCCACTTTTCTGAGGTGTTACGGTGGGCCTGACATGTGTATTGGAACACTAAATCATTGTTCTTCTGCAAAGGGCTCTCACATACCTTGGGCCGTCTTACACCAGCATTCTTTTCTCCTTCAAGGAACATCTTGAAGCTATTTTAGGATTGATAAAGTCATGATGCAGATGTCAAGCGTTAAAAAAAGAAACATAACAGGTTCTGGCAATGAGGCTAAAGTCTGTACAGCCACAGGAGTACAGATCTCTGAAACAACCCTGTGCTTGTTTGTATGTCTGTCTATAGAATGAAACAAAGGGAACATGTAGAAGAGGAAGTAAATATAAAGTCTTCACATTTATTTCAGCACTGCTGGATGTCTCTGTAGCTTACAAAGATTAAATAACAGCCAACTGCACTTTACATCTGTGAAAAGTGCAATAAAAATACATTTTACTTACAAATTAGGAAAAGAGAGGGTTTAAGGAGCCATTTTCATAGTGAAAACTATGTGATGTGTTTGGATTTTGCCAAATGTCACACTTATGATTACTGGTTGCACCTATCCGAAGGACATTGTTCCTGAAGTCTTGTTTGTTCTAATGCAACTTTGCCAATCTAAGCTGTGTTGTTATGTTCTTTTTAGAGAGAAAAGGATTTCTCCTTTAAAACAGGCCGTACGTGTTGAGTCTTTTTCTAATTGTACTGTCATGAACTTTAACACATTTACACTGAGATGTAGCTCTTGGGGTTTTTGCAGTATCTCTGAGCATTGATCAGTCTGACCTTGGGTTGAGTTTTCTGGGATGTCCACTTCTGGGAAGTGTAAAATTGTCTTGTCTTATAACCCTTCCCAGAAAACGTTCTTTAAGAACCTTGCTGCTGTCTTTCCTCTTTGGCATCGTGTTAAGACGCACCTGAAAGTTTCAGATCAGGAAACTGCCAAAAACTCTGCTTTTATAAATGTCTTCACAATTGCCGATGATCACTTTATCAAGTGCATCATTTGATTATCAGCAGCTGGCTGGGACTTATCCTCGTGATTCCTGTGTAAGTAGTAAAGGTGTACTTAGGTTTTCATAGGACCTTATACATGTAAGATTAATGTCCAAAGCCAACACTGCAAAAATGAATGAATAAATACAAATTTAAAAGTAAAAGACAAACAAACAAATACTTAAAATCAATATCTAATATGTTTTTTCACAATTTCTTACTTTGTTTTTGTTTTTCTTTGTAATTTCTAATGATAATAATGGTGATCCTTGAGCTGTTTCAGTGATTTTTTTTTGTTTGTGTCTCACAGAACTGATGATTTAAAATAGGAAATGATCTACAATGAAAAGAAGATAACCTGATAACTGGCAGCAGGGTAAAATGTAATAACCCCGCAAATAAGCAAAAGTAACATTCTTTAGCAGCACTATTTTACCTTAAAGCCTGCTTTGTCCTAAACTGTAGTTCTAAACTTGGCGTTTAGAATTATATCCAAAGCAGAATCAAATTTCTCTTGGGCCAAATCCTTCAACACTGTTACGCTGTTAATGCTGTCAAATAAATACAACCACAACATTCTCTAAAATGGCATAAATTCGCATGAAAGAATAGCAAGAAGTCTGATATTCTCATTGTAGGAACTACACTGGAAACCAGGAATGCAAGTGAGATGACTGCCAATAACAGTACTTTTCAGGATGAAAGAAAGTGAGATAAAAAAAGTAAATGTAAAATGGATAGATCAGCAGAATATTGGAATAATGAGCCACTGAGTTGGAAACTTTATGTATCCCTCAGTCTCAAAACTGCACAACAGACGGTGGCTACCATATCAGATATTATACTGATTGAGACAATTTACCACAACTTATGTTTAAAAGAATTCTGCACAGTTAGAAACTTTGATGATATTAGGTAAAATATTCAGTCAACAACAGTCAAAGTTTGTGTAATGTTCTTTATAGCTGCAACATTTTGTTACTGTCATAAATATGCATTATTTCCTGGGCAAAGGAAGTTTAAACATGCCTATCAGCAGAACATCTTTGTAACACAGCTACAGTATTTGGTAGAAGACAATAAATTGAGATTTTCAAGCCTTGGATTTGATGTTCATTGTTCTTATGCTCAGTTTTACGCACAGAGATTAACTAAAACACAAATAAATATTCTCACACACTCAGAAAAGGGCCTCAGCCATGGCATGCGGGTCAACAGGAAAACAGTTGAAATGATTTTCCTTCTTCCTCTGGAGAGAAAAAAAAAGATGTTTGAGATATGGTTGACCCTCTCGGGCAGGTGGTTCTGATAAAGACCCCAGGCCCAGATGGAGACAGACCCGTCCGAGGCAGTCCCATGGTGCCATGCCTGCTGAGAACAAAGACGCCCCAGTGGAAAGCCCCCGTGTCTTAATGAGAGAGGTCCGGTGCTTTGTGGTGGCTTGCAGTCAGGTCCTCAAAGATTCAGAGGATCAGGTGACTGACCGGGCAGGTGACCCGGATATTGAAACCCCGTGGAGGGTTGATTTTTAGACTGTGAGAACCGGAGAGTTGGTGTGAGTTGAGTGTGAAGATGTAACAGTAGGCTCGGTGGAGCTGAAAGGCAAAAAAAAAAAAGAAGAAGAAAAGGAAAAATTGTTAAGAATGCTGGTAATACATTAAAAATCGAGTCTTTCTCGTGGTTATACCTGAAATTGGATTTTTAAAAACATTGACCTTTTAAATGCTACAGCTCGAACTATGAGAAGAACTTTTAATTCAGAAATGAAAAAACAGCACTGGCTTGATTTATTTTAAAGTACACTTTAAAGAAACATTTGTTTAAAGTAATGCACTAAGATGGATGTATGGATGAAACATTTGTAATAAATTAGAATGAAATTTAGAATAAAAAGAATATTGCCTTAAAGTGGTTTAAAATATGTTTGTGCACATGTGCACACTATGACAAGTGTGGGAGCTGAAGTTATAAGTTATTGCTGACATAGCAATAAAATAGGAGAGTCCTGAATTTTTCAGCATCCTACATTTTATTATAAGCCTTCCAACTTAAAATAAATAAATAAATAAAAAATTCAGTGATGTAAACAATGTTGAAAGGCATTTCAAATCCTCCATTCCAGCATCAGAATGTAAATGCATTGAGATTATCTTGAAAATTTCTGTTTTATTGTCTCCATGTAAGTTGTAGTTAGTCTTATAACCTTCACAACAATGGATTTAATCCTTTATTTTGTCTTTAATATCCCCAAAAAACAGCAGAAGCAATCACAGCCACTGAAAACAGGGATATCAAAACTAATTCAAATAATGAATGAGATGAATCCCTCATCTGAAATTATTCTTTTCTCTCCTCTGAATTTTATTTTGGAGTCTGGAGACTGAATCTTCAGGAAATTAAAGAGCGGGAGCAGAAACTGAAATTCATTTAATGAGTCGAGTGGGAACATTTATTGTTTTACTGCATATACAGTCTATACCTAAATTTCAGGCGGAGCAGTATGTTTGGCACCAGATGCAATGACATGTATTAAAACTACATAAGCTTTTCTATTAGTTAATACAGGTTCACACCTTACAAAGGCATAAAAGTTGCACTGTATTCAGAGGACGACAAACACTTAATAGTTAATGAAGTGAGCCACAGTTTGATTGTTAACTTAAACTGACCCCACCACCAACTGCACTCGACGAGATCTGTGGACATTTTACAGAAAAGCAATGGACTTGAGTGCACTATTGGCCCAGTTATGCTATAAACGAAAGCGTACAAAAGAGAAGAAGCCAGAGGTCGGTGCCATACAAAAAAGGCCGTCTCATAAAAGAGTCCTAATAAGTGTTTGCTTGAAACAGCATGCTTCCCTTTGAGAGGTTATTCAGAGTTTCCCATTTGCTATGCTCGTTACTTTCACAGGATGTTTGTTTAATGGTCAGTGTAGGGATGATGCAAACAAGCAGACAGATTTGAAAATGCAGACCTAATACACGGAGCTAAATATTCTGGAAAATATTAAACCCAACACATATGTGTTCTATAAATCACCTTTATAATGCTTGTCACATAAAATGTTACTATGACTGTGGGCTCGAGAGCGTGTCCGCCGTGTTAAAGCTGGCCTGATTTCAGGACTGCCAAGCAGCCCTTGGTTCCCCTCGCCACCATCAATCTATCTATGGGGGCCATACATGCCTGCCTGTGCGTGTCTGAATGCAAGTTTGAGAATGGCAGCTGTGCTCTCTCATGGATCTCACCTGCACTGGCTGGGCAGAGGCCAGGGACAGATTCTCAGAAATTTCACGGTGACATTTCTGAAGCCGTCAGTGAGCAAAGTGTCTGACTTAGTACTCTGATAAAACAACATTCTGTTGTGGTCTGGATAACACTGTTAAACAACGCTGGGGTAATCCCTGGTAACAGGCCTGTTGAAAGCGGAATCACACCCGTGCTCATTGTGCTGCCGAGCAACTTGGCCAGGGTCGCATTGCGACGTGCGCTGAGAGAGCAAAACATGAAGCCAGAGCGCTCTGTACTTTGGTGGAATTTGGAGTGGCTGCACATGTTTTCTCTAAACCTGTGTCAAAGACACTGAACAACTGTTTGGACTGTGCCAGACTTGACGACAAAGGCAAGCTGTGGGTTTTGTGTGGGTGGCTTCACAATTTGGTTACAATAGTCAAACATGCATGTGCCCATGGACACACAGAAGCAAGAACATTAGTGAGTGTATACAGGCGGACCTCTTTGGTTCCTTCATAATGATGATGTTCTCATGTGTGTGCTCTGGACTCTAGATATTCATGGACATTTGTCTCAAAACCACTGCCGATGTCTTCAACATCCTTTATGCGCTACTCCTTTTGGTTTTAAGTCTTTGCTGAATCACATTATTGTAGTTGTTGTTTCTGAAAGAGCTTAGAGAGAAATAAAGCACAGCAGACAAATAACCAATACTACTCCACTGACCAGCATCTTTATTTTTGCAATCTTGACACTGTAAAAGTTTTTGTTGCATTAAAGGTGATTATTTTACTTTTTATCCACTCTTTTTGTGCGATTTGAATTAAACAAAAATTCTTAAAAATCTATTAGAACTTGCTGTCTCAGTTTTGTCAAACTAAAGTTAAACTGACTAACAAAGTCAGTGTGTTTCCTAAGTAACACAGGCCTAGAAACAACCATCTAGCAACCACTATGAGGAAAAGCATTTGTATTCCCCAAGAGACTGTAATGGGTTTCTGAAGGTGGCCGGCAGCTGCTACAGTGAAATTGGTCACAGAGAGTTGTACGATGCTGCAGCAAAATCCTTTGAGATTGCCATAGTCACCAGTAGTTTGCATGAAAAAGGCAGACTGATCTAGGAAACTCTTTGAAGTTCAAGCCATTACTGAGTATTGCACCCACTAATTATTTAACTTATCTAAAAATTGTCCCAGCACAGCATGCAAGTGGATAAACCCATTCCTTCTTTGGATGGTTATTGGTTGATGTCAATTAACTTCTCATGGAAGCTCAGACAGGTGGATACCCTTCCTTCAAGGTTTCTCTGTGAATGTAATTTACAGCCTCTGGTCTCCATGCAGTCAATTCATGCGTGAAACTGTTTAGATATCTTACAGCGAGTATAGTTTGTGAATACCCCTGTCAGCCGAATCTCTCACACCTGCTACATAAACCAACAGCAAGTAGAAGTCATAATTGAAAGTAACAACCCAAGATCTTTATTGCAAATATGCTGCATGGACTGTATGAAGAAGTTATGCAAGTTTATTACTTTATTTAGTTCATTAATTTCTTTCACAATAGTGTGACTAAACTAGTTTCAAAATGATTATGAAGTCTCAAGTAAAGGCACTGTGACTCCCAGTGTTTTCTAGGAAAACATTTCTTAGAGCATCATGCTGTCCTCACAGGCTTTCCTTCCCAGCACACATCCACCCAGCCACCTACATCAAAAAGAAAATGTTATTTATCAGGCCATGTTCTTCTATTGTTTCCCTCTGACAGAGAGGGCGGAGCAGGGGCCACTGCCTGGGCTTCCTCAAAACAAATTTGAACAACTGCAAATATCTCATCTAAAACTTGTCTCTTATCAAAGTGATTTAGGTTCTTATGTATGTATTTCTTTGCTGCATCTTCTTTGTGTAGTTCTTAGTAGGTAAAAAGTGGTTGTTAAGTGAGGTCTGAGCGGTGGGTTGGGTTAAATGAGTTTCGTGGTCGGGTTCGTTGTTAACATTATTCAGCAAAGTCGGATGTGTCCCGTTCTTTCAGAAGGATAGATTGGAGCAATGTGTTTTATACTGAGCAGTGTTGGGGACACGCAGAGCAAGCGGTTGCTGTTCAGATTGAGACCTCATGCTCAGTCATGGCCTGGGCAACAGGTTGTGTTTGGACTGCGCACTACTAGCCAGAACTGCTTTGTGCTGCCTGGCACTTAATCCACTTAAAGCCAATTACACCTTCCTGAAAATGACAATGCAGCATGTGGTGGAGGGAACCAGAGAGGAGGGAGCTCTGGTCCTCTCTCTTTTTGTTTCTAACAGCTCTGGAGTTAATTCTTTCCTCCCATGTGAGTGTTATCACCATTAGTTGGAGCAGCAGTGATTGATAATGACTGTTTTGGCTAAAAGAGGCAGAAGGTGCTGAAGGATAAGTTCCTACTTTAACAAAGACAGTTTTACTTTTTTTCAGCAATAAATCTTTTCCTTGCTGTTCAGTCTATAGCACAGCTTAGTAAAGCTAAACATTTGTCTGTCAGCATATCTCATAAGCAGTGAAACATGACAACTTACAACTTTCATGAGCTACAGTATAAGCACATAAAAGATGAAATGAATTAGTAAAAATGAAAATAAAATCAGTGTCATATTTAACATATTTTAAATATTTTTACATTTAACAAAAACACAGCAAAGCTACAAATACAGCATGAAAACTAAACTTTCAACATGGCAGTACATTAATAGACATGTATACAAATGAGTATGAGCATGTCAGGGGCACAAGAGTGTGTAACAGAATACTGAATCCAGTTCATTTAACGCCTGTGGGTGTTATTAATTTATATCCTATTAAAATATATATTTTTATCTGGGGAAACGCTACACGTATGAAGGCTAATTTACATAACTGAGCCCTGCTCTCAAAAAACGACACAGATGTAACACTGTAAGTTTTAAAAACAGGATATTCTGTCAGCAGTGTTGGGGAGTAACGGAATACATGTGCCACCGTTACGTATTTAAAATGCAAAATATGAGTAACTGTATTCCGTTACAGTTGCCGTTTAAAAAGGTGGTATTTAGAATACAGTTACTTTGTTGAAATAAATGGATTACACGACGGTACTGTCAGGACTGTTTGGGTTTTGTTTGACAGCCAAGTTCTGTTGTTCCAGGCGGCAGCGTTACGGTTGCCATGGTGACGCGCACTCTCTGCGACTGCGTGTTTCCTGGGTGAGAGAGCGCCTTTTTTGTTGTTGTTGTTGTGCTAAGCTAATAGGCAGAATGCTACAGGCATAGCCCTAAAGAATGTAGCATTATAGGCAGTGTAGTCCGTGCTGCAGGGAGAATGGACTGCCATACACGTTATGTGTCTGTGAGCGAGGGAGGGAGAAAAAGGAAAAGTACGAGCTGTCATCGAGCAGAAACGGGAGCTGGAAGCATGTAAATATAATAATAACCACTGCAGCCAAGAAGAGTGCCTGACGAGCCCAGTTGTAAGTAAGCTATTAAGACTCGACTGTACACTGTGTTCGTGTTTTCCACCGAAACAATAAGTTCCGTTGCAGCAGCCTTTCAACGCCTCTCTCTGTCTCTCGCTAGCAAAGTTGACCCAGACAACAAAGTAAAGCTATTTTTCAGCTATGATTCCGACACGAAACCCGACGTATTAGTCAGAGGTCCTTTACTACGGTTCGGAGCCGCGGACCTTCAGTAACAGTAATAAATCACACAGCAATAGTACATTCATGTAGTTGTAAAAAGCATGATAATATATTAAGTAATCCAAAGTATTCAGAATACGTTACTGTCATTGAGTAACGTAATACATTTTGGGGCATGTATTCTGTAGTCTGTAGTGGAATACATTTTAAAAGTAACCTTCCCAACACTGTCTGTCAGTACAGAAGTTGACATCATGTGGTTGGTTAAAGCTAATAGACTTACATTAGTTTGTGTTAGCAAACTCAAGACAAAATCGATAACTCAGAGGAAAATAACAACACTAAAGCTAAAAATCAATTTAAGGGAATCACATTTGTCCATCTCGTGGCTGTAACAATGGGTTTTATGTTAAGAAACTGAGGACATACTGTCCACTTCCACTGTCTGTCAGCTTCATGCAATAAAATAATAATCTTTCTCTTCCCAAGCAAATCCAGAGTAGTGATGGGATTTCCGGCTCTTTTTAGAGATCCGGCTCTTTCGGTTCGGCTCACTAAAAAGAGCCGGCTCTTTCGGCTCCGAACCGGCTCTTCAGGTTGTTTTGTTGCTTTAATTAATTTATTATTAACAATAATATAAGATTATGCACAAAAGGAATTACTAACGTAAAAACAAGTGGTTTTATTTATATATGTTTATATATAAATATATGCGGTGGCCCCTAGAGACAAAACACGTACAAACAACAAAACACATTTCTAGCATGAACTGAACTTCCAAAGCAGAGCTACTAGATCACTTAAATTACACAATTGAAAGCATGTGTGTATTGTTTGTGTATTTATACACAGGCACTCATATATATATTCAAATAATTTAAAAAAAAGTTCATTTACCTGTTATTACCACACACCAAATCCGGTCGTTGGTACTTGCTGGCTTGTGTAGCCACAAGATAACAAAGGCTCAACACTGCGCCCAGCATCCTGGAGCACTTCTGTTGTCTTTTGTACGTGTTTTGAGTTTTTATGTGCTTCTGAGTTTTTACGTGCTTCGGAGTTTGTACGTGTTTTTACGTGTTTTGGAGTTTTTACGTGTTTTGGAGTTTGTACGTGTTTTTACGTGTTTTGGAGTTTGTACATGCTTCAGAGTTCGTACGTGATTTGAAGTTTGTATGTGCTTTGTCTCTAGGGGCCACCGTAAATATACTTTTATTTATTCACTCCACATAAAATGTAATAAATAAATCATATAATACAAAAATCAACTATTCACATTTCAAGTTTTAACTATTTAAATTTTCAGCTTTTTCCTTTCACAAATTTAAAGTGAAAAGAACACAAAACACTGCAAACCACAACACAATTAAATATAAATTATAATATGAAAACTAAAAGAACATGCATATTCTCTGTCATATGGACCTGCATGAATAAACTTTCTCAATCCTTTATCATCTGCAACCGAAAATAGTTGTGGATGATTACTATACCTTTCTAATGTTGTTGTCCCTGCCTCTCTTTCTCTCTCTCTGGCTCTGTTCCTGTGCTACTGAGTGTAACTACCGCCCCTCCCCCCTCTGCCCAGCGTAAAGCACAAGGCTCGCGTGCAGAGTGAAGCGGAAAAAAAGTGCGAGAGAGGCTGAGAGAAAGAAAAAAAAAAAAACCCACGTGACGGCTCGCGATAAGGAGCCGGCTCGCGTCGTTCACGTCAAAGAGCCGGCTCTAAGAGCCATTTCGTTCGCGAACGACCCATCACTAATCCAGAGAGTTTACAGTCGTGTCCAAATTCATGAGTTGCATCCTCCTGAGGCCGCATTTGTAGACCGATTACGTCACAGCGACGCGCCGAAGGCTGTCCAAATTCATATACTGCTCCGAATGCAGCCGACAAACGAGTCCTCCTTTTCCCCGAATTTGAAGGATGGGTCGGGTGTGTCCTTCGTGGCCCACCATATCCCAGAATTCATAGCGCAGCCCAGCCAAGCTCCAGTTTCCGGCTAATGGCGGCCGCTACTAAGTTTTAAAATTACTCTTATTAATCTTTCTGGGTCACAAAATAAACTTTTAACATATTTTCAGGCGAGAATGTGGGTGCGTAAACTTCAAATATCTGCTTTGTTTGTCAAGATATCGCATATTTGCAAAAGTGCTTCGACGTTTTCGGTGACGTCTGTCACCCACCAGCTCAACAGCTTGCCAGCCCAGAATTCATTGCACAGAACTTCATTCACGTAACGATGGCGGCACAAAAGGATAAACCGGGAGACGAATACACTTTTAAATGTAAGTATGTGAAAATCTGGTGGTACAAAAGTTAAATTTTTATAGCGGTTATGTTGTTAGGGTTGTGAATTTGCATAGACTTGTAATATTTATTTAAACAATCTTCATAAAAAGTGGACGTAAACTAGCTTGTATGGTGGGTTCCACGGTTTTCCATTGGCGCTTACATTTTTCCCAATCGTTTTTGTGATATGTTTATAGGGACCAAAGAGCAAACGGCAGACTTTATTAAAACTAGAGGAGAAAATGATCACCTCTTCACCGGGGTAAAAAATTCAGCGACTGTGGGATGGAGGTACACGAATAAATCAATTTACACATCATATTCATCTGAGTACGGTTTCAGTAACCCTCATTCTGTACAGAACCTGTGATGTCCAGACGATATTCCTCTTGTGTTCTGCTGTGAAAACTTTTGGATTTAGGGATTATCATAGTTGTCATGGTTTTCTCTCTTCTCTTATTTTTTTGTGTGCGATCAGGACTATTCTTGAGAAGATGGGCCTACAAGGGAAAGTCACCACCTTGCAGGCCAAAAAGAAGTGGGACAACTTAAAGAAAAGATAAAAAGTATGTGTGCTGTCAAGAAGATAATTTAAGAGAGAGATAAGATAGAACTTTATTAATCCCTCGGGTGGGTTCCTCTGGGAAATTCTATTTCCAAAAAGCACAGCACCGACAGAAGTACAAGTGAATTGCACATTTCAGGTATTGAGGTCTATTGCACTGTTGACTATTTACAAAAGTATTGCACAAGGTATTGTACAGTGAGGTGAAGAGGCACTACAGCTTAGTTGTTCCCCCCTCCTTTGTCCTCCTGTTTCCCCTCCCTCTCCCCTCCAGAGAGGAGTTAAACAGTCTGATGGCGTGTGGGACAAAGGAGTTTTTAAGTCTGTTAGTTCTTGTCTTGGGGAGAAGCAACCTGTCACTGAACAGACTCGTCTGGTTTTTAATGGCCGTGTGCAGAGGATGCCCAGCATTGTTCATAATGTCCAGCAGTTTCTTTAGTGTCCTTCTCTCTGCCACTGTCACCAGAGTGTCCAGCTTCATGCCGACCACAGAGCTAGCCTTCCTGATCAGTTTCTCTAGCCTGCATTAAGAATGAAATTTAATAAATGCACATTTACTAAAAGTTGTATTGTTTACATTTGTCTGTCATTTCTGATTTCCTCTGCCATTAGGATTGCAAGTGTCCAGGGTCAGGTGAGGGAGTCAGTGGGAAGCCCACTGCTGCTACTTGGCCCTGGTTTGGCCTCATGGATGAGGTGATGGGACAGAGGCCTTCCATTAGGCCCCCTGTCCTTATTTCCTCTCTCCCTGAGGACACTCCAGGGCCAAGTACAGCAGTGGGTGACCAAAGTGAGATGGAAGAGGAGACAGATGAGGAAGGAGGTCAGCCAGCAGCAACGGGAAGGAAGAGGAGAAGGGAAAGACAGGATGAGCTCCTTGAGCTCATCAAAGAGGACATGCAGTACCAAAGGGAGGCTGAGGAGAGAACAGGAGAGCAGGGACAGGATGGACAGACTTTTTTCCATTCTAGAAAGATTAGTTCCTAAATAAGTTAAAAATATATTCAGATATGTTCTTACTTTGTTCTATTTGTTATGTCATACTAAAAGTTTTTGATTAATGAAAATTAGTTCCCAAATTGGTTGTGCCTTCAGATATTCTTTTTTTTTTAATACATTTCTTACCTTTTTCTACGTGTTATTTTAAGTTTTCCACTATGAATAAATTGATGAAAACAGATTTCGCTGAACTCATTTTATTTAGTTGTTTTTAACATGTATGAACATAAACTTTAAATGTCAATTTAAAACTCTTCAAAGGTAAATAATAATAAAACAAGAATATTTCTAAAAAATGAATTTTAGTCAGAGAAGGAAAAATATATACAAATATTTACAAATTTTCACACAGGATTAACCAAAGTGACCTGTTCCTGGACCGTTTTTTTTTTTTTTCAAATATACTTTAAAGATCACACAAACAGAAAATCTCTGGCAGTGTTGCTGGATTTGCCGAAAGAAGATCAGACATGGATGGGGTGCTGCGACTGTGACCCGTGGTTTGTCTTTTCTGGTCAGAAAGTGGAGAATCGCACAGGGTGGTCTGCAAAGAGTTTTAGGATGCTTCCTCCCTCTGTCCACTGCATCGTCCATCCACGGGTTTGCAGGGCTGACTCAATCGACGGCTGCCACACCACTAAGAGGTTTTTCAGAAATATGCAAACCAGAGAAAGTGGATTCACTACTAGTATAATACTTGTGACTCTGTAGCAGACAACAGTTTGAAAAAATGGTATTAAAAAAGATGCTTAGATAAATGTTTACTTGCCTGTTAACAGTAGTCATGGTCTGGTGGTACCTCCTCCAGGGCAGACACCTCGGCAGACAGCTGGTCCCGCCACAGAGCACCACTGACTGCCTCCAATCCAGCCTCCCCCTCATCCTCTGCTCCATCTTCCTCAGGTTCATCCTCAGGAGCCACAATGTCACCAGCACTGAGGCAAATGTTGTGGAGGATGGCACATGCTGTTACTACCTGTAGTGATATACATATAGACATTATTCTTTCATACACACACACACACACACACACACACACACACACATATATATATGTATACGCACACACAATTAATTTGACATTGGGTGGTCACTTACATGAGGTACAAAGGTGTGGTGCACCTCCAGCGCTTGCAGGAAGATGGCCCTGAACCTGTTCTTCATCATCCCAAAAGCACGCTCTATTATGGAGCGTGCCCTGGAATGATGGCTGTTAAAGCGCTGGGCTCCCACACCTTGGACTGGCCTCTTGTAGGGTGTGATGAGGGGGAGTGGACGCTGGAGGCATGGGTACCCTCCATCTGCGAGGATGAAATGCCCTGGAGGAGGGTAGACTGACTGTCTGTACAGTGGGCTGTGGCGGAGCACCCTGGAATCATGCACCGACCCAGGCCAGCCCACGTATGTGTCGATGAAGCGGCCCCGATGGTCACAAACCGCCTGCAAGATGATTGATGGAAACTGTTTTCTGTTCCTATAGCACTGACCATCAGGGCCACTTGGACACTTGATGCGTATGTGGCAGCCGTCAATTGCACCCACCGCTTTCATAAAGGCTCTGTGGCGTGCCAGCCCTGCAAACCCACGGGACACTACCTCCAGGTCCTCTGGGGTTGTTGGGAGGTGGATGACCTGGTAGCGAATGGCCAACACCTCTTACGTGACTTGGTGGACGATGTAGTGGACAGTAGAACGCGGCATCCCAAACACTCTTGAGACCACCCTGTAGGATGCTCCACTTGCCAACCAGAAAAGTAACACCAGTATCTCAATTGTGGCACCCCATCCATGCCGCCGATCCTGGTTCAGGAGATTTAACAACACTGCCAGAGACTCCCTGCTTAGCCGAAAATCAGGCCTTGGATCCTCCTGGCTAAAAAAACGGTCCAGGACTGGTACACTTTGGTTAATCCTGCAGTACAACGGCCTTGTCTGGTTAAGGAAAAGGTGGAGAACAGCATAATCAGTTTTAATAGAAAGGTATGACTTCATTTATTTTATGACATCAAAGCATTATTCTGATTACTAAGCTTGAGTAAAATATACTAACACTGAGAAATAACATTTTATACATTTCATCTGTGTAGCTAAGCTTTTTTGTGAACTCAAAAATAACCCTGTTTTTGGCTTTCTGACAATTTTACTGCAATTTTATGTACAAAAATAAGTAACAGATCATATGAATAACTGAAAATAAATGTAAACTTATAGAAGAACATTTTCTAAGGGATTTTGTTCATATATTTTGAATGACCGCCGTCATTCAGTCACTGAAATTATCCATAAAACTAGCTAAGTAATTCCTAAATGCGTCTAGATTAATAGTTTTACCTGGATATGATTTTCTCTGATGAGCCTGGAGTACAAAACATGCCGGCGATGACGACCGCGAGACAGTTTTTTTAGATCGTTGATAATTAAAAATGAACACAAAAAACGGAGAAAGATTTCGGGGTCCATTTTCGATTTTCGTGCCGTGGCGCTGACGGCCGGAAATACTCTGATTTAAGGGCGGGAGTAGATCGAGAAGGCTAGACCGTCCAATTCCACAGCCGTTTACTTCCGGCTTACCCGACTTCCTGAGGACCCGGCCCACGTAGACCGCGAAGGCCGGGTCCTCAGGATGCAGCAGCTCATGAATTTGGACACGACAAGTGAAAATGGACAGTATACCATCAGTTTCTTAACATAAACTCATTGTTGCAGGCAGCGACAGCACAAATGTGATCCCCTTAAACTTTTAGTGTTGTTATTTCCTCTGAGTTATAGATTCTGTCACTAGTTAGCGAATGTTTATGTTAGCTATTAGCCACAACTAGGGATGGGTGTCGTTTAGGTTTTATCCGATACCAGTACCAAACCGGTACTTTTGAAACGGTGCCGGTGCTTAAACGGTGCTCGAACCGGTGCTCGAACCTGTGCTTAAAGAATGGAGAACACAAAATTGGTCCAAAAAACTCTCATGTTCAGCTGTTTTTTTGTAAAAGGATAACAATGTTAGCCTTTTCTGCAGCTATAGGGGATTTATGGCATCGCTCTTGGCTGGAAGCAGTGCTTAAACAATGGAAAAAACAAACTTTGTCCAAAAACCTGTTTAGCTGTTTTCCACTTTTTCTTTGGTCATTTTAGCCTTTTTGGCCAGCGTGAAGGGAGTATCTGCCATCAAACAAGAAGACAGCCGCATGTAACTACGACGGTGTTTGCTAGTTCACCTTACATGCATTAATGTAATAACGTGGTTAGCCTACTCAACGTAAATTACACACAAACAACATTAAGCTACTCGCGCAGAGAAGAGCGGCTGCTGCTGCCATCATCATCCGTATCAGTATCAGCATAATAGCACTTGTTGCAGGTTGCTGAGTTTGCATCTTTTGCTGTGAAGTACAGCCAGACTTTTGACCGCTTCGCTTTGGGCATTTTTAATCTGTAGCTCTGCTCTAAAAGAACGTACATGCCTGGGCCCGCCGACTACGCTCGCAAAGGTAAAATGATTGGCTGGAATCCAAAGTGTATGACATCTCAGGAAAAAAAAAGCACCGAAATAAAGCACCGAAATGTGCGCTGCTTTTCGGTCTGGTTACTACCGTTTATGTCAGAACCGGTGCTACCGGTACCCATCCCTAGCCACAACAATCAATCACAGAATGTCACGTTCCGTACTGACAGAAGATGGTGCTGAACCTGTTTTTAAAACTTTAACTTTGAACACTTGTTTCTTAAACCCAGCTTCACAGATAGTGTTACATCTGTTTCAGTTTGTGAGAGCAGGGCACAGTGGTGTAAATTAGCCTTTATATGTAAAGCATTTCATGTCGCCTTTAATCGATTGCATTTTATTATAATACACAAACTGTCTGTCTGTTTGCTTGTTTGTGTGTCCACAAATTCCTTCTATATGATCAGAATTTGAGGAACCAAAATATTCACACAGTTTCATCTTAGGCCACTGAAGGTTATTTTCCATATCAGATAACACAATGTTATCATGTTGCCTAGCATTGTATCATTTGTGTGCACCTTATGGTCCGAAAAATACGTACTGCACACTGCAGTTTAATGTTGCAAAGCACCTCTTTTTAACTTCAGTGGATATTATACATGGTTATGCTCAGGATATGTCAGCCCATTTCTACTGGAAATGCCTTTTGGTTAAACTTTCAGCAAGGAATTAGCATTTGCACTGTTACATTTTTATAAAGCTTTAATGTACATAAAAACCAGCTTCTTGTTTAAGTGAAAATAAATGGAAGGTTGTCTTTTTGCGCTAGTAATGTTGTGGAGTTGTATTTTGACTCGCATCAATTATATCATCAGTTATATCGTTATCGCAAATTTTCAAATATATATCGTGATAAATATTTTTGGCCATATCGCCCTGCTCTAATTGTAGCACCAAAATTTTAGAATTTACAACAGTGCAGAGTATCACATCAGTGAATCAATGACAAGAAAAGGGATGATACATAGTGAGCTGGAATCTCTAACCATGATTTAAACCACTAGCTGTAATTTCCAGAAACACTTAATACATGTGGAAAAAAACCCCCCAACAACAAAAAAACAGCACTTCTTGTAAGACGCAATAAATGCCTAGTCAGCTAGTGTTCATCTTTGTCAGTCTTGACGAATGCCTTAGCCTCTTTTAAAACTAAAACCAAAAACAAACAGCTACAGAGGGTCTTCCCAAAATTGCTCCTGGGGGTTCAATAAACCCAGCAGCTGGATGCAAACCTTCAGAGGTCTTCATTAAGAGATACAGAAACAGTTCAATGTGCAGTCATACAACACATTCACGTGTGTGTGAGTGTTTGTGAGAAAGCAAGTAGACAGATAAAGACAGAATGTGTGGGTATCATCTCACATATGGTGAACACACATGAAGGCATTCTCTAGCATCACATATAGTACAACATGTTGATTTAATTACACAGGAAGTAGGGCCTGCGACAGTCTTCTTATTTATGATGTGTTGTGGCCATTTACATCTAAGCCATGTGAGAGGGAAAAATCCAGGACAGCAGTTAGTCAGGAATTTCGACCACTTGTGTCGGGAAAATACGCTGTTACAGCAATGACTCATAAAAAATGCTTTGAAAATCAGCACATTTTGGGTTTTTGACACAGTGCAAACGGATTATTTGTTTTTATCTAAAGATCAGTGATGCAATTTTCCTGCTCTGTAGAATCATCAGAATTGATGACCTGAAAGTAATTTCCATCATTTTATTTTTAATTAATGAGACGTTACAGTTTTAAAAGTCACAGACAAATGACACTGTCGCTGGGACATCAGATCGGTCATGCATGAGGACAAAAATGAGAATTTGTTCTCTAATCTGCTTTATGTTAAATGGAGTGTTGCTTGAATAATGAAAAATGAATTGCATGCCTTTCTGTTTGTGTCCAGAACGAATAGAATTGTTTGACAGTCAAACCATTGCCTGTACATCATGGGTTTCATCTTGCTTTAGGTTAAAGGTAATGAAGCTGTTTTGGAACAGTGAGATGTGCTCCCCAGATTCCTGGATGTCTGAGTGCAATTTTATGTCTTTTTAAAAAAACCTTTAGTGAGTGAGTTACCAGCTTTGGTTGTATAGGTTACAGAGTGGGCTCACTGGGAGCTATCTAGTTACCGCTGCCTGTGGCGTGTGCGTGGTGGGGAGAACGGGCAACGGGAGGCAGGCAAAGCGTCTGTTGAGTGGAAAATGGCCTCTAAAGCTCGCCTACTCACCTTTCGCAGTGACAACATTTAGCACCGCGTGCCCACCCCGTTCCCCTTTCTCACCCACTCACCACCCTCTCTCTCTCCTCTCCCCGCCTTTAGCCCTCACCCTTACGCTATTACGGTTTTTAACGCTTTACAAACTGTTTTCGGAGTGATAGATAAATAAATTGATTTTGGGGGAGCCAATGCCCTTCAACAGATGGTCAGACGTGACAGGGAATAGTGGGTGGTGGTGGCAGCGTTGGTGAAGTTCTGCTCAAGCCCCCACTATGGCCGAATGTGACAAAATGCAAAGTGGAATTCGACGGCCCCCGCAGTCCAGAATTGGCCCACGGAACGAGCATGTGAGAGGAACGATGGCATGTCCTTCGCAGTCCAGGCGCGTTTGGGTGACAGCTGCGATGTTTATAGGCCAGCTTCGATGACAGTCGAAGGGGGGAGCAGCTCGGCCCTTTTCAGACAGGAATTAGGTTTGTCATCAGATTCTAAAATCCTTCTGATTTATGATGTTTCCACCCCTGTTTTCTCCTCTACCCTCTTGACCTCCGCTGACAAACACCCAGCGGGAAGATGATGACATTCGGCAAAATTGTTTGTTTATCTATTACTTTCACCACAAAGGATCGTTTTCCCCAGACCATCATGCACCTAGCTACAACATTCACACCAAGTCCTCCTGCTGTGCACTTCTTTACTGGGAAAGTGTGGTACAAATAATAAGCACTGTTTGATTTATTACATTGTAATTACGCATATTTTTGTGCAATTTTGTCTGATTGGTAAAGTTTCCTGCTTTTGCTCAGTCAGTGAAAAGGTTCCACTTACAACTAGATGCACACCTCAAGTTAGAGGTTGTGCATAGGCTGCCATGAGTAGCTGTTGCAACTTCCTCGTGATTATGTGATGAAATCTGCGTATTAAACAACTATATTGTAATCACTTTTGTTGCAGGTTTATGGCACTTAGAACTCTCCCACTGCTAAAAACTATCATCACAAAAACAGCATAGGGTTATACCACTGCTCAAGCAGACAACCTCAGTATCTTTTTTCATCCCTTTAAATAGCAAAGCACTTCATTTACACTCACAGCCTCTGTTAACACAAATGTCTGATCAGCCATTTACATTGCATGTAGACATAGTCAGTATGACCTACTGAAGTTCACAGCGACCATCAGAATGGGGAGGAATGGTGATTTAAATAAATTTGAATGTGGCATGGTTGTTGGTGCCAGACGGTCTGCTGTATTTCAGAAACCCTTGGTCTATTGGGAGTTTTCCACACAACTATTTCCAGGGTTTAAAGGGAATGGGATGAGAGAAGGGAAAGTATCCTGTGAGCAGCAAGCCTCTGGGCGATAATGCCTTTTTGATGTCAGAGGTTAGAGGTGAACAGTCAGACTGCTTTGAGCCAAGAGGAAGGTAACAATAACTCAAATGACCACTCGTAACAACGCTGAACACACAAGTCATGCGACTTTGAAACACATGGGTTATACCGGCAGAGACCACACCGGTTGCCACTCCTGTCATCTAAGAACAGGAAACTGAAGCTACAGTTTCCACAGGCTCACTAAAATAGTTCATTAGAAGTTTGGAGAATTGTTGCTTGCTCTAATGAGTCTTGAATTGTGCTGTATCATGGTGTGAGGGATATTTTCTTGACTTACCGGTACTTTAAGTGCACCGATCATCTGATGGAAACTTGAAGTAGGTTAACTAAGATCAGGTAAAATTGCTTTTTACCAGAGGAGCCTGTCATTGTAACTTGCTATGATTCAAAAAAAGTTCTTGTAATCTCTCTGATCCACTCACTACCCCTAGCTGTTGAATTAATACTGATATGTAAACATAAGAAAACCTCAGTTGATAAATTGCCTGATTTAGCAATTATAAATTAAGCAGTATCTCGACTGACCATAGAATTAAATTTAATAATCTTGTCTGACCAGCAATTAATGAGGAGATTATGTGTGGAGCATCCCTTTTAATAGGAGAGTCATCACAGGGTTGTGTGCCAGGAGGCTTTCAGACAGGTCACTGAGGGGACTGAGGGGATGCGCTATTTTAGGAAGCACATATTGGGAAACAACTGAAAGTTTTAATTTAAAAATACAAAGTCCAGGCTGGTAGAGGCTATGCAGTTTACCATGCTTTTCATTGTGTTAACTCAACAACATTTGTGAGTAATCCAGAGTTTATATAATTCTAATATTTTCATGTGTTTGTTGTTCGAGGGTATGTTTGTGCTGAACTCACAGATAGTCTCTCGTTTCACTTTAGTGTAAAAGAGAACTGTAGCCTTTTCACATTTGTTTTATTTTGTGGATCGTTAAAGCAAAGCTTATAAAGCCAGATCCACTGCCACCTGAATCACAGACTGTAAATAAAAGATAGATATAGCTACTCGTTAAACAGGTTGTGAAACCTCAAGCTAAGCATTTTACATGCATGCTACAAGCCAGGGGTGCTCAGCTTCAGAATCTGAAGGACAGTATGTTCTCATATGGTAGCAAGTTATCAAACATAAGGTAGGTCTGCTCCTGCATGCTCGAGTTTACTGCTTTTTATTCTAATGAGGAATGATATTCACAAAATGGTATAATTTGACTTTCCTTCAGTTGGTGGCCAGAATACAAAAAAGGCACATTAGCACTGGCAACAAGTGGGAGAGCAGTGACTGTCACTCGGTGCTGGGTTTTTTTTCTGTGACTTTTACAATAAGCAAGCATAGAATTGAATAA
Source organism: Mchenga conophoros (assembly GCF_057382185.1). Lineage (NCBI taxonomy): Eukaryota > Metazoa > Chordata > Actinopteri > Cichliformes > Cichlidae > Mchenga > Mchenga conophoros. The sequence goes on from NC_140541.1 coordinate 9,190,555, forward strand.
AGTGGCTTAGGCACTGTGTGATATTCTTATCTGTTAACACCTACATGGGATTAAAAAAGTCTGCCTCTCCGTGTTAGCCCTGCGTCAGATTGGCAACCTGGCCAGGTTGCACCCTACCTTTCGCCCTATGGCAGTTGGGATAGGCTCCAGCCTCCCACGACCCCGATAAGGACAACCGGAAAAGAATGGATGGATGGATTAAAATATTAATGAAAAATAAGAGTGGTGTTAGTAAAACAGCTGGTTAAACTTGTATCATATTTGATACATGGGTTTTTGAGATCTCTGCATCATTAGTGTGATAGTATGATTTTGTTTCTGAAAAACCTGATGCATAAAATCACACAATCAGGCTGTTTTTGTCCAATAATTGCACAAAAATGCCAAATGTAGTAAAAATTATACAAATCATAACTCATGCAAATTAATACTTTGTTTAATTTGCATGTATGAATTGTTTTATCCTATTGTAAAGTGTCCTTGGGCGCTCATAAATAAAATTTATTATTATTATTATTATTATTATTATTAACTTATTTTCTATTCACTTCAATTTTTTGAAAAATTTGGAAATGATTTCATGGTTCAGGCTTTACAGGATTCATTGATCTCTGTTTTGTTTTTTTCAGTGGACAAACATTGCTTGCCTTGCTTGCACTGCGGTAAACTTTTATATACATTCAATGATCTTAACCCATTGCTCAGTGGGCTAAACAGTTTTCTACATGGGTTTTCTTTCCTTCAGTTAGAATAACACTACTGTGAATTTGGAAGATATATTCATCAGGTACACACAAACACTATGACTAATACACTGTGTCTGCTGGCTATCAGCAACCTTTGAGACAAGGGTTATAATGAATGATTAGATGTCTTAATGAGACTGATAGTTGCTAAATATTCCACTGTTTTCACTTTTTAGCTAGATTGTCAAGATTATAGAACATAGGAAATTTAGAACTATTTTCAGAATTGCTGTATTTGAAAAGGAAATCAAGCTGGGTGGCATTTCCTCACATCTTAAAAAAATGACACCCTGCTATGTGACACTTCCCCTCTCCTTATCATTGGAATTTATAAGCTCTCATTCACGCCAGGTGCTTAGACGGGGGAATGCACATATAACCCCCCCAACACGCACACACAAAAACACACACACCTATGTATCTATACACAGCAAATTCAAAAGTGTTAAATGTTTTGGTGTTAATAGTCTTCTTGCAAAAGTAGAGTTAATTTTACTCTAAGTAGAGTCACATTCTTTTAATGTAACTCTGAGGTGTAAAATGATAGTAGTTAAAATCGAGTGTTAAAAATGAGTGTTTCTAGGTCAAATCTGGAGGTGTTACAATGGAAACATTAACTCTTGACCTCTTAACTCTGAACTCCCACAGGGGCTATGACACCAATAGAGCAAATTCACAGACTCCGCCCCCAGCACGGCTCCAATCGAAGCTGAAGTGAAGCCGTTTCAGAACATTTTGCTCTACATATTTGAGTTGTTTGCCATGCTTGGTAAGTCATTTTTTCAAAGATTGTTTCAATTATTATTATGAGCTTTTACTTCTGTGGTTCTTTGGAGTTGAGACAAAGCTGTGTGAAAGGCATTAGCCATGTTGCTCGCTGATAGCATAATATTCTGTTTTAGCTAGCTGAAAGGTATTGTTTGCGGGCAAATACCACAGCCTTGAAAAAAAGCTTGCATGTGAATTTTCAGTCAAATCTTTGGTCAAATACACCTAAAACAATGTCTAGAATGTGAAATGTTGGTATAATGGTGCTACTTGAAGCCTGAAACCGATCGCCCATAAAAAAAACCCAAAAAAACGAGCAAACAGCAGTAGCAGGCGTCCTGACTGGGTTCTACGTTAGCATTTAGATCCCTCCAGAGTTTTGTGCACACGGTTTAGGTAAAAATGAAAAAGGTTGAGGTTTTACATTTAGTTCAGTATTACCTGTTGCCTGTGTCTTTGTCTTTTGGGAAAATACTTTACACAAGTAATGGCTCAAAGAGGATTCCTTTTTTTTTTTACTGTGCTGCAATTGTTTACTGGATTATTTGTGCCATTAATTAGTGTCAACTAATTTTTTATTCAATCTCCACAGAGGATATGCTTGTGAAGATGGAGTATGGGGGAGAGCAGAAGTGCGTTGAAGTTCCACAAAGGGATGAATGAAGGACATGCATATTGTATTGAAGAAATAAGTGTTGAGAATGCTGTTATTTGCATTTACCAGCTCACCTATGTCAGACCTTTTGATAAACACAATTCTAATGAAAGTGAGAATATGTACACTGTTACATCTTTCAGAAAATGTTTTGAAATTGTGGTGCACAGTTCAGAATAAATGTTTTTCAAAAACCATTGCATCTTTTTAGTAAATGTTTATTTCCAAAAGAAATTTCTAGAAGTTCAGAACAGTAAAATTCCCGCTTTTTAGAATGAATTAGAAGATAACTCTTACGTAGTTAAACTAAAATACTCTTTGAGAGTTAATATATAAACTCTTAACACCAAGTGTTAAATTATCAACTCCAGACAGATTTGGTGTTTAACACTAAATCAGAGTTAACGTACCAACTAGGGCTGGGCGATATGACCCAAAATTCATATCTCGATATTTTTTAGCTGGATGGCGATATAAGATATATATCTCGATTTTTTTTTAAGCCATAAAGTAAGAACAAAAAGAGAGTTCTTAGTCAAAGCTGTGTCCCAGATGTCACACAGGCACTTTTATTAACATACAGCACAGATGTACATGAAAAATTACTCAAAATTAAATTATGAGCATTCATTAAATAATAATGCTCCATAAATAAAAGAAAACAAGGTTGTTTTTGTGCTAAACAAAGAGCTCACAATTGTGCAGTCAAAATGTAAACTAAAAGACGCTGAGCGTAATAACAAAGACAGACAGATTTCACAGCTGCTCTGTTCCCAAGTTTTACTGTGTGACTGACAGCCTGGAGTTTGAAATCCACTTCATAACCACGTCTCTTACAGGTGCCATTTATGGTCCTTATACACACACAATACGGTAATATTACGTTGATGCACAGTACGTATCACTCCGCGAAGCTCCTCGGTAGCCGTAATGCGCCGACAATCTATCAAGCGGTGCAGCTCCGTAGCTTACCAAAGTCGTACTAAAACATTTTTTGACAGATTGCTGAGCGCCGTGTACCACATAAAATCGGTTCGCGGCCATCAAGCACAACCAGAATTCATACATAAGGCGCGCTATCAACTTTTGAGAGAATGAAAGGATTTTAGGGTTAGCGCTGTTAGCTCGTTAGCGCGGTTAGCTCGTTAGCATGTTTAGCTCGTTAGCACGTTGACGCCGTCCAGCCCCACGCATGGGGCGATGCGCAGTAACTCGTTAACGGAGATTTGCCGTGTCCGTCTTGTCGCTGCCTGCACGTGAAGCGATGGGGTAGGAGGGGGAGTTGTCTTCAGTGAAGGCGAGGCGGAGTAACGTTGCGTAGAGACAAAAGTGGACGAAAGAGAGGCAAACTTGCGGCTCCACAACTATAATTATAACGTAACATAGACTATATCGATATAAAGGATATTGTCACATCTTATATCTCGTATAAAAATATATCGATATGTTTTAAAAACTCGATATATCGCCCAGCTCTAGTACCAACTCTCCAAAAAGAGTTAAATTAACGCTCTCTGGTGTGGACCCATATAGACACTTTAATAGTGTTGAAATCAAATCTGACAGTGTTAATTTGGACATGCTGGATTTGCTGTGTAGATACATTTCGGATTATTATATTATATTAATAGATTTTGTATAAGTCACCTTAACATTCCAGCATCTCATTAAGCAGTTAATTCGCAGACAGGGACATCCCCAACCATAAAAGCCATGCTTTTGAGGGACCCCTTGGAGAGGAGAATCAAGGTGTTAAAATAGGGAACAGATTTATTAACCTCTAATTGTTGGTGTGGATGTCTCCTCATCATACAGGGGTGAGTTACTGACAGACTGCAGAGTGCTAACTTTTGTCAGTTGGCAGATTCACGATACTCATTGATGAAACATCTTGCTGGGAAAGAATATTTCCTAAAAGTTGCAAAGTTGCTGGCACCATGTGGAAATGATCCCTTATGTCCTTAAAGGTGTATTGTCTTGTATTCTTTCACCAGGCAAATAATTAATAGCATGATGGGACGATAGAATAGGGAGAGATGCAAGACTGGAGAAATAGTAGAAGGAGAGAGGAGGACAGAAAGAGAGAGCAGGGGGTTATGGGCCTAAAATATCTTGGCGTGGGGGTTCGGCGAGGACAGCCACAGGGTTTGTCATGCTTGCAGATTCAGTGTGTTCACAGACCAACACACATAACGCATGACTAACTGTAGATAGCAGGAGATTGCAGAGGCTCAAAAAAGTGAGGCTTGTCTGGCTGGGCTATTTGTGGAGCAGAAATTCAGCTATGGGCACTACTGTCATCTGATGATGGATCAGTGGGAGAAGAGCAGATCAGATGGAAGGTGAGGAGGACAGGGCATCTTGTTGCAACACAGGTTTTGGGAAAAACAAATCTCTTCCACCAAGCCATGTGCCCGGGCATCAAGCGTTAAACAATCTCAGTCTCTGCATGGTCACAGCTAGAATTTCTTTCCTTTGGTCTGAACTGCTGATGGAGAGTTTAATCTCCACCTCCATGTGTTCACAAAGCTCTGCAGAGCTGTAGTTAAATGTGAAACTTTATCTACATGTAAATTCTCTTTCTGCTCCCCTTTCCAAAGTTAATGTTCAAACCATACTAACACAACTTTTACACTGATGCCGACAACTGCCTATTTATTTTAGCAGGTATTTACTTGTGTCTAGACCTAGATTGGTGATTTTTAAGCGTCTTTAATACTTTTTACTTTTTACTTGGTGGAAACCAAAAGACAAATAATAGGAGCGGACATGAGTTGATATGTTAGACCATTATTCAGCCTGTATAGCTGCATATACAGTACTATACTATCCATAAATGACTTGCTTCCTAGTAATTTGCTTCACGATTATGACATTTGCATTCAGCAAATACAGACTTGATTTTCTGGTCCTAAGTTTTCAGTTGCAGGAGGTATTACTATAAAAGGTGGAGTTTTCCATTTTCCAGCCCTGATACCTGTTTATTGCAGATTTGCAGATTTCCTTGTTATTACACAGAAACTACCACATTTTTTCCAGGTGATAAGCCACAGCATCAAACATCACATTTATATTGTTACCTCCAAATAAAGGAGAATGCTAAGGACATAAGGTAGGATTTATTTCAGCATCGACAAAGAATCAACCAATATTTCCTCATGTATGAAGTAATACAATCGCTATTGTTTTATCCACTGTGGTGGCTCTGTTTTGGTCCACCAACAGTGTCGTGACACCTTCCTGCCCCTCCTATTCCATACCCTTCTCCTCTTTCCCCTGGTGGTTGAGCTTTACTGGGTTTGGATAGCACCGGTGACCCAAGGGGCAAAAGTCTGCAGATCCCTTCACAGCTCTCAGCCCACTGTGTGATCTTTGATTTATGTATTCGTTCTGAATTACAGTTTATGAATGACTGTCCTTTAACAGCAGGAAACGAGAGAATAGAGAACCGAACTCATAGAATAAGGGTCTTGGATTGGTGTGTGCATGTGAGCGCGTATATGTGTGTGGCTGAAAGCAGGGAGGGGGTAAGTTCGAAGAGCACCTGTGCAACAGGCAATCTGTCTTTGTCTAAAGAATGTAACAGTGACCTCTACATGAAGGTGTGTGTGTGTGTGTGTGTGTGTGTGTGTGTGTGTGTGTGTGTGTGTGTGTGTGTGTGTGTGTGTCAATCATCTGTGCGTAAGAGCAGGTGCTGAAATCTGTTCACAACAATGACAGAAAGTGCCTGTATGTTCATGTAACAATGTAACAAATGATACTGCATATTAAGTGAGAGTTGCAATTTTAGTTACTGTTAACTACAAGCAAGTTGTAATTTGTTGCATTAACTTCTCAGCTCTCACTAAAGAATTTTAATCTAGGCAACACTTTACATCATAAAAACAAATAAAGCAGCATTAAGCATGTTCATGCTTTCAGGCCTGTTCCATTAATATTAAAACAACATTTTTTACATCAGTTGGCTATCTTGGCCAACGTCACTACCCATCTAATTTTTTATTAGCTTAAATGTTTTGTTGACTGCTTTGACATTAGAAGGTCTAGTGAAACTTAAGCCCCCTCCCAAACATTACCTCTCGTTCTCACTTGGTATGCTCTGGATGGTCAAGTGGAACATTCCTGCAGACTGCATTTCACTCTGTTGGCTCAGATCTACTTTAATCACCTCAGCAATGGCTGAGCTGCAGATATAGAGTGTCAGTACCAGGGAAAGACAGAGAGAAAAAGAGAGTAAGAGAGTGGACCACAGAATTACTTTACCATCAGTGGGCCAAGCCAAGTTTTATAGGGTCAGAATGTATTCATATCAACTGGCACAGGTTTCACGTTTTTAAAGTGAGGTCCTTCACATTTCTATGGTCCTGTCTGGTAAATTTAGCTCCCAGTCAGACTTTTAACACAAACATAGTAAGTACCATAAAACAAATGCACCAAACAACAAAGGCTGTTTGTCATTGTCTTAAAATGCAACTGATATGGGTCTTATTTTAAGTCCATTATCCACTGTTGTCCATGTCTGTCTCCGCCACACACTCCAAAGGGAAACATCTGGCTCTTCACCTACCATATTTAATGGCCAGTTACAAGTTAGAAAAAGAAAGAACTTAGGGTAATGGTAAGGGTAGTAAGGATAATCAGAAAATAAGCTAACATTACCAGCTGGCTTTAATTCTAGCCTGCTGGGAATACTGGCCACAGTTTATGTCTTAATTGAGACACAAACTACAGTCTACATGTGTCATAAGCACATGATATATTGGCCCAAACCCAAAGGATTATGTTGTGTTTTTCAGAGACTTACTGACAGCCACTGTATAAACATAAACATGTGGAGTATTCGAGTAAATGATTAAGATCATCATATTTCTGGTACTGACAATTGTGACACATTCACTCTGCCAGTTGGCTCACCATTGAAACTGATTATCAAAAAACTTGTATTAGAATGCGTAGTAGACATGAACATAGTGTGTTCTGTTTAACCTTAAGCCAAACTATGGCAGTTGCCCCATCAGATCTGAGGACAGATCTCATCCTTCTATAGTAGATCGTGTGCTGCTTGTCCTGGAAAACCAGTCGTCCGTGCATAAAATGTAATATTATACACTGTGCCTCTCTCTCCCTCTTTCTCTCTCCACTGCACCTCCGTCTTCACCCTCCTGTCATGGTGCCATGGACCAGATCATTTACACTGCTCATACTGTGTGTCAGCAGGTCGTTACATTTATTTCAGATGACCACCAATTAGCTGGCTTCTAATTAATCAGCACTTTGCCTGATTGCCACACAAGTTGAGTCCGTCACCAGAGTGGACGTGGACCAATAGTTTTATGATTGTCAACTAAGAAGAGTGTGATCCATCTTTGCTCATTTGGACAGTGCACCAATGAGATTGGCTGCATAGTACTGTTCTTTCTGTTTCTCTGCTGAAAATGTTCTACTTTTAATATAATTGTCATTTTATTTTGATCTAACTGTTGAACAGTTGACAGTCTTGGCATTACAAACACTTTGTAACGTCACATTTAATTTTACTGTATGCCATCACAAAAGCTGGTCTTTAGCATTGCTTCAGTTCGCTGAGATTTGTCAGCATTCATTTGTCCACAGCTCTTTTAAGGTCTCACCACAGCATTTCAATCAGGTTGAGGTCTGGACTTGACTCTTTTCATTTTCACCCATTCTATTTCTAGATTTTCTGGGTATGCATGGGATCATTGTCCTGTTGCGTGACCCAATACTCACTAAGCTTTAACTAATGGACAGATGGCTTCACATTTGACTCTAGAATACTTTCACATAAAAAGAAGTTCATGGTCAACTCAACGATTGTAAGGTGCTCAAGTCTTGTGCACAAGTCATCACACCTCCACCACTGTGCTTGACAAGAGGTATCTGTGCTTTGTGATTCGTGCTGTGCATTGTGGCTAAACGTCACTAAGTTGGTCTCATCTGTGCAAAGACATTGTTCCAGAAGTCCTGTGGGGTCTATCAAATCTAAGCTCAATTGCCACACTTGCATTTTTTTTTTACAGAGAAAAGGAATTCTCCCCCAAACAAGCCATACTCGTGCACCCTCACAAACATTAACATTTATCATGCTAACTTGTGTTTTTGAGCATTGCATGGTCTGACTTTGGGGTGAACTTCAATCCAGGAAGATAGTGGCACTATGTTCACAAACACAAGACCATCAAATTCCCAAAACATCTGCTTTTATGCAGGTGCTCACACCTAACCAAGTGCATTCAATTACTATTCCCCATGTTTGTACCTGGCAACAAATTCTTAAAATTAAATGATGGGCATTTTACCCAATGTAGCTTAGGTGTGCTACAATGTTACTGTTTAGGATAAATTCCAAATTAAGCAAATCAGTAAATCAGACCGAATGATGCATCGAGAATAAATACGATTCGAACATCAAGCAAAAAGATAAGCCAACTGTTCATAAACTGAGCCAACTGATTAGTTTTATCTTAAAAAAATCTTGCACCAAATTAAAGCATTTATTTGGGCATTAGAACATTTCATTTCTAATCCATCTTGTATAAGTGTCATCCAAATGTCAGTGCTCGGCTATACACAATGCATTATATGCATTAACACACAGGAGCCTACATAATAATACATTCTATATGCAATTGCATGGCTTCTCATTCCAAGGTACAAATGTCTGAAGGTACATTAGATGAAAGAGAAGACCACGATTTGATCACTCCATCAGTGAAAATAGCTTGCTATGATAATCATTTCAGACGACATGATATGAGCCCATGCTGACTGATGAATAGTGTTGTCTGTAATTATATCTAAATTGATTTATGGGGATACATTTCCAGAACGCTTTGACTGCATATAAGGTTGCACCTGTTCAGCCAGATGGAGATATAGATAGTCCACAAGGTACAGAGCATATATACAATACACACAGAATATAAATAGAAAGCCAGCATAGTAATACATCTTGAAGTTGTTTTTTTATGTATTTATATGTATTTATTTTTTAAATGCTGTTTTCAGAATGGGGCAGCCCATGTGAGGTCAGTAATCTAAGGCACCGTTTTCTTTTTTTCTGTTGTCAACAATACATCAAATATATTATATTTATATATGTGTATTATATCTCAATATACGCTGATGAAAGATTAAGTGTACCGAGCTTCCACATTGCTGGATGGGAACACTTGCGGTTGCAATAAAGTTTATATTACTCCATTCTCCATCAGTTGCATTTTAATGCTGTGCTGCTGGGACAGCACAGCATTCACAGGGTCAGTGTAACCTTGCCAGTCATTGAGTCACTTCTCAGTTTTAGAGGAGCGCAAATTACAGCAGGGTAGGCTTTACACATTAAAGGCCAGTGGAAAGCTAAAAGGAGGCTAGTGAGCGCACCCCGGGCATGCGAGTGGGCAGCCGTCGCATGTTCCAGATATCGTCACATCACATGAAGATTCCTCACTACACACATTAATCTCTCACCATGATGCTTTACTGGGACTCAGACTACCGGTATGAGCTCCTGCATATTGTACAGCGTATCTCAGCAGGAGTGTGCGTGTGTGTGGTTGTTTCTGATATGTAGCCATGCTTCGCGATACACAGCTTAATTGTATCCTGATGACACCACAAAAGAATAACAACTGTCCTTTGTCCCCTACTCTTTAAGTTGGACTAGATAAACATTACAGCACTGAGGCGGCGTGGAGCTATCCAGATGATGTGAAACTGAATTAAACCTACTAGCCTCTTATTTTTCCTCTCTCCTTTATTTAACTTCATCCAGTTTTGCCACAGATTCTGTTTTGTACATGTTTAATGCATTGCTCACTTTTTGGCGTTGAGAACTGCTCCTGCCCTCCTCACAAATACACACATTACTGCTTAAGACGTGCACAGAACGGCTGCAGAATTTTTTTTTCTACATGTTTATTCATTTTCCCCATCCTGCTGTTATCCTCCCAAAATGTGATCACAAGCCAGCTTCTTTAACCTTTAGGCTACCAGCGTTGCCCCCCACCCCCCAACTTTTCAATCCAAGCGAGCCATAGAGTAGGAATGTGAAAATTAAATAAAAGCGTTGAGGATTGAGAGCACTGGACTGCGGGAGTCAGGGGTGCGTAAAAATGTACACCCTGTTTTGGCCAAAGATACACTAAAAGATATCCAGGGCCAGAGATTACATCTTTTTTCAAAGTAAATAAATGGAATTATGATGTTTTTCTTGGCTGCCCACATTGTTTATAAAAAAGCAGAGAGAGCAGTCAATTCACACTTTAGGTGATAACTACAGTGGGTCTTTGTGAAGCCCAAGAGCTGGACCCGGGATGATGGTTTACCTTGGAGGCTAATATTGGGCTCAACTTTGTGTGCAAAGTTGTCAGGATTTGTACCTTGTTTGCAGAGCATAACCCGTTTGTGAACCGGTCTCTGTGTATGTGTGTGTGCATACAGTAGTATATAGAGGGCATGTTTGTGTGTTTGCACTTGAACTTGTGAGTAGAAATTTTGTTGATTTTAAAGTGCGTCCTTTTTTTTCAACATTTCCATGAAAAAAAATCTAAGATGAACTGACACAATTATTAAAAGATTGCTGTAAATAATTTGGTAATGATTCCCACAGCTGTGTATATTTACTCTGAATTTATTCTCAATGATCTGACTCTCATTTGAGGTAACTAAAACTCTACTTGTGACAGCAGCTTGTGTTTTCAAATCCAGAATCAAAATGGGGCTCTCTGCGCCAACGATCACACGCTGTCACCTTGCAGGCCCGCTCATCTTTCCAGGGTCTCAACGTGCCAACATGGCTGTTCACGGTGAAAGTCTCTGATAAGAACTGACAGGTCAATAAAAGCAAAAAATATCAGCTTCATTATTAACCATGGCTCTAGGCAGCTGTCAAAATATCCCCGACCATCATGCTGGCAGGCTCCTCTCCAAACATCACCCTCCGTCTTTTTAGAAAGGTGCTAATTTTATGACACCAGAATGTTTGAACCCACAGATACGCCAGCGAGTTCAGTGCCAGTGTACCCAATTTGAAAACCGGGTTGCTTGTCCTTCCCCTGCTTGTGGCAGTTCTGGTCCCAGTGATGCTGACATTGGGTGCCTGAGAAGCTGCCCACATATCACCATGTTACTGACTGGTAACTGAGTGTCCAGACCACCTCGCTACTATCTCTCAACACCCTGATACGTTGAGGTGTTTACTGACAGTCTTCACACGTGTATTACAGTGGGCAAAACTGCTGTCGCAGCTCACTCTAGCAGCAGTCTTACTATAAGCACACACTAACTTTTACTACTGCTAATCTTCAGACGTGTAGGCACCCAACTTTATTTACCTGTAGTACCAGACATTCGAAGCAACGAGCTTCATGCGAGCGAAGAATATTCATTCTATTGTGACCACAACCACGTCTCTTCTAACACCTTGGCCATTACATTATAACTTCTAAAAATCCTGATGTAAAAAACAAACAAACATTGGACACATTTGCTTTTATCACATTTATAAAGTGAATTGTTAAAGGAATATCACAAGACTCTATTAACTTGCATATCTTACTATTGTTGTGACGTGCAAAAGGTGTTTTTAAACCAATACCAACCAAAGTTGAGGTGAAAGACTGGACAGTACCTTGGGCTTCTGCACATTGAAGTTAAAACTAAATATCCATCCACAAAACCACTATAACTAAATTTAGCTGCATGATAAATAAAATGACACCATCACAATCATAGTCATAATCAGACAGGCTGCCAGGCATCATTCAAACTATTAGTATCTATTACTCAAAAAAGGGACACTACTGGTAAGAACATTTCTTGGGTGTAATCAAAAGTTGTGGGACTCCTTGTGTCCTCCAGTGTGACAGGGCACTAGGCAAATTCTCCTGTTATATGAGGGAGGCCAGCGTTTGCTGTTGTCCAAACCGTTTGATGTTCTATTTCGGTGCACACTTGAAAGACCTCTCTGTCACATTAATCAGAGCTGTAGTGAATGCCGGACAATGTTTTCTGTCAATCCAAAGGCCTCTGCATGCACCAGCAACGATTTATTGGGAAAAAAAAAGCTTCTATATTTGTAGCAGCAACCTTTCGCTGGACCTCACCAGCTGATGTCAGTTAATTATTTGTCCTCTGAATCTAATACTTTTTCCCTGTGCCAAAACTCTGGGCACGGAGAACCAAGGTCCTTACACTTACATATGGTCATATGGGCAGGCACTCGCAGGCACATAAGCTCAGATGCAAGCACACACACAAATAAACACACTAGCAGATGCTCGCTTACTGTGGGTCAGTGCGGAAAATCAGACCGTCCATCCATCTGCTTGTGTTATTCCTAGCAACCAAAGTTACGTTGCTATGGTAAAGATTTCCCACATGAACTTGTCAATCAAGCTGCAGCACCTTTTATGTTTTTGTTGTTTTGCCCCACTGCACACACACACACACACACACACACACACACACACACACACACACACACACACACACACACACACACACACACACACACACACACACACACACACACACTTTTTTTCAAACTTTCTTTGAGTTCTGCTTCATTTCCAGTATTGTAATTATAAATCGTATATTCTCTTATAATATTCTTCAGCTAAATTTAGCTGCCTCTGCATTCATTACACTGTGGCTGTGAGACAGTTCTGAGTAAACCAAAGCAAAAGGAAAAGAGTTTTATTTTTTTTAGCCCCAAAGGCCAAACACATTTCTGGGTTTTGAACGAATTACAGCTTTTTTTAAAAAAAAAAAGACAGATTATGGATGTGCACTTCCCGTGGATGCCGGGAAATATCGTCCCAGTGCTGAATCAATCACACGTTTGCGTGTAACAAAACGTGAAAAGGTGCTCAGTACAATTCGTACGTCACGGTGGGTAAAACCCACATCTGTTTAGACAAATGTGTGATTTAGTGTCATGGCTTCAAGGGAGAAAAGCCAGGAAAACTTGATAAACCACACAAATCCTCCATAACCACAGAAAGCCTCTGTAAACGAGAGTAATGCCCAAATGAAGTGTGAGAAAAAGGGGGAAAAGAATGACTTTGTAATACCTTTAACGACACGGTTTACACTAGGATGAGTGTCGTGTTTCCTCGGAAATATTGCTGCGTCCGAAATATGGGCTGGCATTTGTCTCATTTTGCACGCTGACTTATGCTTTGGTATTACACTGGAAATAGTTATGCTTGGATTTCAGGCTGGTGTGATATTGCACCGACCTTCTTCCACTTCCATTAAAAATATACTGTTCTCCCATGGTATGAGTTTATTGGTGAGGGAGGACTTTTGAATAGGAGTAGTATTTTCATGAAAGACATTTTCCCCCCCAAAATTAGTTTTTTTTCTCAATAACAATAACAAAAAAGAAAAAGATTTTTTATGTGCTCACACGTTAAACGTATTAAACACTATGAACTGACATTAATTAAACTACAGTGCAACATAGTTAAAGATGATGATTTTGCAGTACTGGAATATACTGGAAAGCATTTTGCATTTTATTTAAGCACATTTATTTTATAACTATAGTTACCAGTTACAGGTGTTATATTAAAACAGATATTATGCTATGCATCTGTTTTAATGTTTTAAAGTTTTAATAACAGGATGAACTATTTATAGTCTCTGCCATACAGCCTGGCCGGTAATTATTAGGAAAACCTTGGCTGAGATTAACATGGGGTCAGGAGTAACAGGAAACGCTACGAAGTAATTTTTTAAAAGGAACTTAATTTCTTAGATGTTATAACTGATATAATGAGATAAATGTACTTAAATACGTTGATTATTTGACACGTGATATGCAGTATCGATATGTTTCCTGGCTTACGAGGCGCAATTGTAACAGGTTACAGGTTACAAAATTAGAATGACTCTTCTTATTGATTTCTTGGAAAGCCCAGTGACTGAACTACACATCCCAGTCACAGCAGCAGGACACATATCTCAATTCATCATTGACTGACTGCCGACCTATAACAGCACGACCTTGCTCTTTGATTACACAACTGCAGCTTGACACGGATGGGCTCAGATGGGATGTAATGGAAAAGGTCTTATAGTTTCCTGCCACCCTTTTCCCAGTGAAAGCATAGGGAGTGAACACTTGGTGGGCTCTGCTTTCCCTTTGTAACTTCACAGGCCCCGAATCTTAGCCGGTTCTATAAAACCGGTCTTTAAATGCGATGCGGGCAGCAGGTGGGGGCTTCATGCCACGACAGGAATGCCGAGCAGTGGGAAGGACTGTGTGGGAGCTTAAAGATGCCCCTTGGCACTGTCGAGGAGACCTCAGTGGGGTTGCCCTTTAAGGCTGCACAGTCAGTGAGTCCGAAGTTCAGCTTTAAGTCTCTACATGTGAACCTGTCACTCTTGCAATCTGGAGGCTTGATGGGGAGGAGGGTGTGTGTGTGTATGGTGGGTGGATTTAGACCATTAGTTCTGGGCTGCCTGGGCACACACTCGCATATGTGTGGAGAGTCACTGGGGTCTTTCTGCTAATTATAGGCTAAATTCTGACAGAAAAATTAGAGGGAAAAGGGACAGCTGCAAGGTCCTGGGGATGACAGAGGGAAGAAGAGGAGGGGGTTTGATTTCTTGCTAAATCCTCAGACCCCCTCCTTGAACCAAAAAAAAACAAAATTCAATCATCGTGGTGTCGTTCTTACTCTCTTATCCCCCTTCTCAATCCAGCCCCACTGCCTCCATGGTCCTCTCAGACATGTCAGAGGTCATCCCCAGATAGGATAACCACGGGTTTTAAGGAACGTTGCATCTTTTCCCTGAACTAATGCCATTTCCTTAAGGAAGCTTAGCCAGCAGCTAGAAAAGAACTGAGGCCTCCCCAGAGTGAATCAACCGCTATCTCGTCACACACATACTGACACCTGTGTGCACAAACCAAAAGAGAATAGGATAGAGCCTTTATCATAAGTCTAGATAAAATTATACTTTTTTAAAGAAGAATTGAAAGAAGAAGACCACAAGTCTCAGATTGTTCTGTCACACATGAAGAGTTTATAAAGTCTTATATAAAGGCAGAGTAACTGGTACAGATACAAGATTAATTTAATTCCAGAACGGAAAGAATTACTCACTAACAAACACTGCACGTTTGGTTTAACTACCAAAGAAGACAACTGCTCAGGGTCTCTAAATTCCCAGGGGTCCCAAAGATCCCACATTAATTCTGCTTTCACACATAAACACTGGACAGCATTGGCAAAATCCAGTGCCAGTGAGATCAGTGTTGGATATAGTCACGACCTCTAATCTGCTGACTCGTGTTGCTGGAGAAAAAAAGTTCATATCAAGTGTCTGATTTTAGCTAATTATTCAACATATGTTTGAATTTGCATCTGCACCACAGGAGGCAAAATGTTTCTAGGGAGCAGATTTCTGACTAAGTAGGTGTGCCAGGTGTTTTTAAACAGGCCTGTAGCTCAGCTTGGATCATTAAGCTTTGTTAGGAATTCCACGCAGTAGCTCTGCAGAGCTTCCAAAATGAAGAATGAGGAAAAGAGCTATGGACCTTCAGGCTTTGTCTACTTTGCTCTGTCCTTTGTGGCTCCCTCAAAATGGTGCAATGAACCCAGCAGCAAGCCATTGTGTAGAACTCTCAATTTAGGACAACATGCAGGATGGTTCACATAACAGCCACTACTGATCATATGATGGAAATATACACATTTGCACACTCAGATCTGATTCGATTTGCCTACAATGTTTCTAGGATTCAAATAAAATCAGAAAATTCTGGGTGTTGCTGTGCTTTGTTAAAGCTCAGAATCTTTACAGATAATCAAAAGCCCCTTTACCGCTTGGGAGTCTGTTACATATTACGCCCTTCATAATGTGCTAGTGTCCAAAATGATGCGTGATATTGGTGTGATATTGTAAGCTCGTTATCTTGTTACAGGGTTTTCCGTGAGAATGCCGTGAGACCGCCTTGGATCAGCTTAACTGTCTAACAGCAGAGACACAGCAGCCTTGTCCAGATTGTTTCCCTCACCATCCTGATTGACAGGTGTCCAACAATCTCACTGGCTTTGCACCGGAGATCCAAAGAGTCTGAGAGGCCCTGATGTGTTTCGAGCTGACCTTCATTGATAGCAGTTATCACTTACAGGCTGTGTGTGACAGGTGCTCACATCCAAACCTCTGCCCTGGCCCCCGACTCTAAATCCTGCTCATTTTCATTGGTCCTTTTCCCTCATCCCTATTTTTTCTCCAGGGACCCTTTCAGGGCAAGACTCTAGCCTCGACTGGGTCATAGTAATTGCATGTGGTTAATTAGCTGTGGTTGCTATTACCAGGAGAAATGGAAGCTCTTCTTAAAGTATTCATGCCTGGAAAACACTGGGCTTTGTGTGGCCTCTTCTTCCAAAACAAGACAGCATTTGTGTTTTCTGAGTCTAGCTCAAATTTTAAACATTCCTGACTCAAGCACATCAGCAGCTCCTGCAAGGAATTCAGACTGAAAACTCACAGCTCCCCCCTGGTGGCTGCCACTGTGCATGCATCTCCAGAGACAGTACAAATATCCTTCATGTTAACAATTGCAAGTTCATGTTTTCATCTCAATATGCCTACAGTGCTATTTAATCACCGCTGAAAACAAAATAAACAACAAAACAAATGTAGTTCATAAAACGTTGCGCTTTGTGCTTTGATGATTATGTATTCATAATTTAATACATGTATTTTACAGCTCATCACTGCATCATTGATATGAAATACATATTCACTGATTGCCAACAAATGTTCATTTAAAAGGCAGAATTTTTGTGTCTTTGATTCTTCAAGATTCTGACCAAGAGCTCCTTTGCAGCTCAGAAGTAAGTCCCTGGAGATGTCCTCAGCTTCTTTCATTGCATCATTATTATCTGGTTGCTGTCAGGCTCTCAAATTTTTCTGCCTTTTGTCTATTTCTTTGTATTTACATTTCTGGATGGTGAAAGTATGCTTTTCAGTTTAGCCTGGAAACACCATTATATCCACCACCGGAGAGGGGAGTCTGCAATTAGATGAAAAGATTTGTAAATGTCTGCATGTATGCACAGAGTGAAGACAACTGCTGCATAACCTAAAATAGAGAGTCTGAATTTAAACATCAAATTTCTTTTACCACAGCCAAAAGAGATGTATTTTTAGCCTGGTCTATCAAGGGGGAAATGAAAATTGTTGGAAAGTTGGCCACGGGCAAAGAAACAAACTGGAGTGGATAGAGGGGGTCCAGAGGAAGGAACAAAAGCAAGCAACCAGGAGCTGAAGACAAGAGGTTTCAAGATGAGGGAAGTTAATGTCTACTTGAGCATTTTTTCAGTTTGTACTGTTATATTCTGAAAAAAAAACATTGATGTGTGGACATACAGCCAGAGGATTATGGCTAACAGATTATCACAATTATTGTTGATCAACACTGAGACCACAAGTGTTTGTCCCAATTAGTCAGTGACTTTAGAGACAGGCAAACATAATGCTGCGTTCACATCTGTATAGTGCGACGTTCCTGTTACTGTACAAATCTTTGCAAAAGTGATAAAAAGTGAAACTGGCCCATCTTAAACAACTTGTTTGGAAACGCACGCTAACTATGATATAAGACTGTGCAAGACTGTGATATAAACTGCAATGAGAGAAAGGTCAAAATTAGGGATGGGTACCGGTATCTGGTGCCGTGATGGCAACGGTTCTGACATAAACGGTAGTAACCAGACCGAAAAGCAGCGCACATTTCGGTGCTTTATTTCGGTGCTTTTTTTTTTTTTCGGTGCTTTTTTCCCTGAGATGTGATACACTTTGGATTCCAGCCAATCATTTTACCTTTGCAAGCGTAGAAGACGGGCCCAGGTACGTCCGTTCTTTTAGAGCAGAGCTACAGATTAAAAATGCCCAAAGCGAAGCGGTCAAAGTCTGGCTGTACTTCACAGCAAAATATGCAAACTCAGCAGCCTGCAACATGTGCTTTAAGGTGATACTGTGCAAAGGAGGTAACACCTCGAATCTGATGAAACACCTGGCGACGTATAGCATTTTGTTAAAAGCCGAGAAATGCGCCGTATTTAATAGCTTGCTGCGAGACCTCACACCGAGCACATCTACTGCGGGTGTGGTGCCTGTTATCAGACCCGGAGTTAGCAACATCCCCAAAAACACGAAGAGTAGAGTCCTGCCCCGTAGCCCCACCAGTGTAGCACAAATGATTATGGATGATGATGCAGCAGCAGCCGTTCTTCTCTGCCTGAGTAGCTTAATGTTGTGCGTGTGTAATTTACGTTGAGTAGGCTAACCACATTATTACATTAACGCATGTAAGGTGACCTAGCAAACACCGTCGTAGTTACATGCGGCTGTCTTCTTGTTTGATGGCAGATACTCCCTGCACGCTGGCCAAAAAGGCTAAAATGACCAAAGAAAAAGTGGAAAACAGCTAAACAGGTTTTTGGACAAAGTTTGTTCCATTGTTCCATTGTTTAAGCACTGCTTCCAGCCAAGAGCGATGCCATAAATCCCCTATAGCTGCAGAAAAGGCTAACATTGTTATCTTTTTTACAAAAAAAACAGCTAAACATGAAAGATTTTTGGACAAAGTTTGTGTTCTTGATTCTTTAAGCACCGGTTTGAGCACCGTTTAAGCACCGGCACCGTTTCAAAAGTACCGGTTTACTGGTATCGGATAAAACCTAAACGATACCCATCCCTAGTCAAAATTGCACCTTTTGAAAGATGTTGGGTGCAACGGTGAAACACAACTTTTTCTCAGTTTATGTTGACTTTGAGTTTTACCACTGTTGGCTAGTAGTCAGCAAGGTTTTGCAAAACAAGTTAGCATCTGATAGCAACCAAAGCAACTGCAAGAAGCTTCTTGGTGCAGCACAGTATTTGTGTGTTTCACTTAGCGACAACCTCCATGAACCGCTCACCAAATGGTCAAGGACTACAATTTTTTTAACTTTGTGGTTAGTGGTTGCCAGGCGGTTGCTTACTGGCCTCTAGGCCTGACTGGTCTCTAGGTCAGTACGCACCCAGCAGAATCCAAAAAAACAAAATAAATTCCCAATTTTTCAGAATTTGTTGTGCAACATATATGTACACCGCTTGATGTTAACTTAATTTCTTCAGTGTGTTTTTTATGAATAATTTGTCCTAAAAAAAACGCACAGTAAAAAAACATGAAATCGACATCAAGTGACGATGAGCGGGTCCTGATGTTCCTGAACAAGAAAAGGAGGAAACAGAGATTCTGAGTTCATTAAACACTCAAGAGAAGGCGGCAGCAGGGAGAATTTTGTGAATTTGTGACCACTTTTGTACATATTTCATGATGTCAGTGGGGCAGTTAAAGTCTTGTTTGCACAGTTGAGTCCACAGAAAGACAGATTAATAATCTCTGAGAGCTCATTGTCCTGGAACAGTGTCTGGGGTAAAACAGTATTATTTTGCTATTTCCACATTATTTTGTACTTAATACTGGTGCATGTTTGGAGCTGTGAGTGCACTTCCTGTCAAATGCAATGGTCTGATAAGTCATATATGTTTGTAAACATACAAAAAATAGGGGAAAAAAAGAACAAAACATCGCATAAATTTTACACACCTGGTGTGCAAAGGCCTTTAGATCTAAATTAAACAATAAAAACACAGAAAAACACAAAGAAGGCAATAAACAAACTACAAAAACCCCTAACTTAAATTTAAAAACAAAGCAAACAATGCTTCGTTTGAGGGATCATTCCAATGCTAAATGTTGTTGATGGATTGTAATATTTAGTGTGAGGGTGATATAATATTCTTCAGACACACAGTTGCTGCAGTTGTCACCGGGCTGTTCTGCATTTATAAAATAAAATATTTCAAAAATGCAGGTCGAGGTCCCTCTAAGTGGAGTCCTGGGAAACTTTACAATATGGGTAAACTTGCCCTTTCATGTGTCACAACACAGTACGCTTCAGGTTTGTTTTCCTTCTCCATCTCCCTTGTTGTGTGCAGCTAATGCTGCTGTATGGCTGTGCTGTGTGAGAAGTTGTTAACACTGTTATTCCTAACCCAGATGAAGGCCGCGGGGCTGGTTGCTCATAGCCCTGAAGCTTCTGGGGCATCCTGAGGGACCAAAGCCAAGCAACCATCACATGACCGGCAGCATTAACTCCTAACACCTGTGGGAAGGAAGAAAATAGCCTCACAGCGGTTAAATATGAGGGGCGATAAGCCTTGTGACTTTGTGCTGATCAGTGACATTCCCCTCTTCTTACATGTGTTTTGTGTTGTGTAATGTTAGACCTTAAACCATGATGAAAATCACCCGTACTGAGTAATTCTGTCAAGCTGAGCCTAATGCAGGTAAAGGAAATAATGTAGATAAGGAATAGCACTTGCAAGTCCAGTGTGCCTTCCCCTCTCTCGTGCAGGCTGTGCAAAGCCACAAACTGATGCAGACCTGGCCAAGTCACAGCAGAAATTTAAAGCACACCAGTAAACAAGCTCAATGTGCAGTTTGTTCCTAGCATCGGTATTAAGTTGTTTGTTTATTATGTGTTAATTCCAAAGAGATGCAGTCTAGTGGATTTGTCTAGAGCTGCAGAAAAATGTGTGAGAGCAATAATGCATCTCTAATGTGTTAAAGATGTTCAAAGGGTTAGTTCACTCAAACACCCCAAGTTCTATTTCCTCAGTGAAATCCTGTGATATCTCGTCATGTTGTTTTTTACAACACTTACTCCACCTCATAACAAAGGACTTGAATGGAATTTGGCTTGTGCTATACTGAAACACATCTTTAAAGGCTATATTGAATGATACTGATGAAGTACCTCAGTAGAAAGTAGTCATGGATTTATAATATGGGAAGCTGATAAGTATCATTAGTTAACTTTAAGTCAAATCCTGGTAGAGATAAATAAAATGAGGTATATTCATTTTATTTGCTGCAACAACATCTTGTACTAAGAATTACAGAACCGCCATAGAGGAGAAGATG
The DNA here is from genome assembly GCF_057382185.1 of Mchenga conophoros. Classification (NCBI taxonomy): domain Eukaryota; kingdom Metazoa; phylum Chordata; class Actinopteri; order Cichliformes; family Cichlidae; genus Mchenga; species Mchenga conophoros. The sequence goes on from NC_140541.1 coordinate 9,211,739, forward strand.
AAACTACTGCACAAGTGCTTTTATTATGTGTGATGCCAGGGTTATTCCAGTTTGGTTTGCGAAACTACAAATGTCAAATGCACATACAAATGTACAAAATGAGGACAGATTTTTTAAATTGTAAGTCCAATTAAAGCAGCATTGTGGAAAACATAGTGTTTTTGTAGGTTGAATTTTAATTTTAAAAATCGCAACAATGTGTCTTCTGCTGATAACCTTAAAAAAAATATCCCTTTAAAATCGAACTGGCTGGGTTCACCCTCAGAGGTGGGGGGTGGAGCTGCTACTCCTGATCAAAAGGAGCCTTTTGAGCTAGACTAACCAATTTTAATCTTATATACAGAAAATACAGGATTACAGAAATGAAATGAAAACCACAGAGTGTATATAAAGTGCAGTTGCAGTCTAGCAGTGTGAACCAGTGTGACAGTTCAACTGTTTGGGAGGGAGATGGTGAGGCGTAAGAAACTGTTCCTGTGTCGGGTGGTCCTGGTCTGCTGGCTTCTATACTGTTTGTCAGAGGCAGATAAACTGTAGGGTCATCAAAAAGATTGCGTACACTTTGTCTGGCACTTCATATTACTTTGCTATAGCCTTTTTTTAAAAACTTCACTGCTGTTATTAGAGCCTATACTGTACCCCTTGCTGTTGATTAGATTACTGAGAACTACTTCAGTATATTTTATCAAAAGAAGGTGAAATCTGTTTCCCTTCACCTAACATGTTTTCACTTTCCACCTTGCAAAATCCCACACCAGTTAGGTTATGCGTGTTAGTCCAAAGGCATTGCTAATGTGTGTGCATTGTGTGTTTCACTTGTAAATGTGGTACTGTGAACTGTATATGAGTAGTGAAGGTCATTAGGGACTCTCAGGGGAGTTAGGGACTCATTGAACTATATTGTGCATGCAAGAAGGCCTTCATCCAAAAACCACTTGGTCTCACCCAGGCTGCTTCAAGTAGAAGCACATGTCAGTTGGCTGTATGTGTTTTAGTGTGTGCACATTTGTGTACAGACTAATTCACATAGCAGTGCTGCTCTGAATAAACAGAGGAAAAAATGCTAGGTGAGATTTGATTTAAATCTGACATATGGCCCCCTTTCCCAACAGAAAAGTCCAACTCTGATAACAGTACGGAATTCATTAGTCATATTACTGGTCACTTTTCCTAAAATTAATGCTGTATATTATGTAATTACTCGTTGAAGAAATAAATTTGTTATGCTACTCTTTACATTACTTTCTTGTTATGCCGTAAATAAACCTGAAATGCATTATAACATAATTACTAGTAGAACAAGATAAAGCTGAGGCTAAAGTCCCTCACACCAACACAAATCCCTATCCTAATGAGGACACACAGGATCTTTCTTTTAGTTTTTACATATGAACGCAGAGGAAACATGGAAAACCAGCCCAGAGAGACTGAGGCTGCAAGCCTGACTGCTAATCAATGCCTTTGTTACCTGTTGAAATACAGGTTTATGGGCCAGGGTCACCACTCAGTCAGCTCTCACAACACTTGGGGTTTTTGGCTAGCATGGTGTTAGCATGCTGTCGGTGTAGATGCTTGCAAAAAATCAGTTGTTTCTGTCCTTAATTCATTTTGCACTTTTCCATGATGATGTCCACTCTTTGCACAATAAAAATCAAATTAATTTCCATATCTCCAGGCTGCTCCACCATTTTCCTCCTCCCACACACGAACTGAAATGAGCTGATTGTAGCAAGAAAAAAGCTCTTCTGATGTTTTTTTCTTTTTCTATCCACCCGCAGATAACCGAGCACTGATCATGACTGGTAACGCCATATGGGTAGTGGTCACATTTCTGTAAATCCTCAATAGCGAGCATTCAAGAAATGCATCTTATTTCACTTATTTGGATATCGATACTTATACTTGCTATTATTACGCATCTCTCTTATTTAAACAGTCTTGAATATCAACAGTTTGTCCTCAACATATTCATGTTTCCTGTAGTTTTATCGAAGTTTTATCTGAATGCATGGATTTATGGATTCATGTGTTTGTTGAGCATTTGTATGCATGTGTGTGTATGTGTGTGCATGTGTGTGTGCACTCAGCAGCAGTGAAGAATGAAATGTGACGGGTCCATCCACAGCAGCCTAAATGCAAACTCCATCTGCCTTTGTGGCCTCTGTGCACCCGCACTTCTCTCACCAGCCCCCCTTTAAGATACTCATTTCTCACATTTCCACACTGTGTACAGTCTGATAGTCTGCTTTACTTGCTCAGGTTTCTCTGGTATTTTGTTTTGTCACCAGCGCAGCTAATAAACTGTGTGCACAACCTGTCTCTCTGCATGTCTTGCACCAACCTTTCTTAAACTGTTGCCATTTGCCAATATATCACAAATTGCAGGGATACGCAGGATTATCTTGCAGTACGTAAATGTGTTTTCATTTGAAAAAAAACTAAAGTGGAAAATTGGTGAACTGGTAAGAAAGGCCTCTTCCCATTGGCTGCCATTGCCAAGACAGAAAGAGCAGAGGATTTCTTTTTTTCAGCTTGCAGGGATTAGTAGGTACTAGTTACGCCAATAATCACACACTCACTCACTCTAACACGTTCTCTCACATACCCGCATTTGCTGCTAAGCATCCCGTGCACTTGCACATTCTCTTAAACACAAGGGCAAACATATGCTGTCACACAAACACATACAAACTTGAGAACTTTGAGAGGCAGCCAGGCTGTGAGTGCTGTGAGGCCACATGATGGTTGGAGGGAGATTTGAGAAGGCTTATCTGAGGATAGATAGAGCGGCAGACTGCAGCTGTGCAGAAATGATTTATATCAGCAGAAACACACACTTGCTTTTTTGAAGCCTCGGACATTTGCGAGTGTGTGTGTGAAACACAAGTGCATGTTATTGCAGCGGAATTGCACACGATACCAATTCTTACCTGTAAAATCAATTTGCACTCTAGTGTGTGACGAAAAGCCTAATGTAAGTACATTACTAGCTGGCTTTAGTCACACTATACAACAGCAGCATTTACAATATTCTCTTTATCTGCAGATGTTTATACTGCTCAACATTTCAAAGACCAGTCTGAGCTGAGTGAAAACTAAACATTAAAGTTCTGTGTTACTGAATGCATTACGTGCTTAAAATATGTTGTCTGGATGTTTGCATGTATTCAGCATAAGCAACTGAAAAAAATGCTCCAACAACATGCAGTGTACTTATTCAGTGTACTTACTCATTTTATGGCAAAGCTTGTGTGTTCCTGTTCTGCTTGGATATGACAGTCCTCCCATCTCCTAGCTTGGTAGTAAAACAATTCATTTTCCCACTATAGTGCGGAAGAACTTGAATGGCCTGACTAAATCATTGTGTTTGGGGTGAACTGGATTGGCATCTGGAAACCTCAACTACAATCATGAGTGGTAGTTATATGAGAAAAATCACTAAAGCCAACTTTTACATTCTGGTAAAAAGCCAAGGGGATGCCGTGCATACTTGTGACACTGCCCAGGGGCTGAAATACAAATTATAAAGTTGTGGTCCAAAAACATCGATCACTGAGGTACCACAGTGGCAATCCCAGTGTTTGTGGGAATGGTGTGTTAATGCTAAAAAAGCCCTCCTAAAACAGAATAACATACTTACCTATCCTCTGTACGGGACCAGATAATGCACAGTATGAGATAAAGCAATCAGTTTCCCTATAGAAAGTGTTTTTGTATGTTTTTACCATATTATAATGTAATAATATAATACACTCCTTTACTTAATAGACCATACCCATAAATTCTAAAAAATCAAATACGAGTTAGGAAATGAAACCTGATTACAAGTTGTCACTTCAGAAGGTTTTTTTTCTGTAGCCTTTGCATGACAGGTGTGAAATGTAAGTCATCTTCCTGTGTACACAATCTGGACACACAGTATCCAGATACAAGTCTGAACAGCAGTCTGTCAGTCAGTCTGATGTCCTCCTGGCAAAAGGAGACTGAGTGAAGCCACAGGTGGATCTCTGGTGATGCTGTCAGCACACTGAGATCCGTCGCATTCACAACACTTTCACACTGCATCCACACTTTCTCAGATACCCGAACGAGCCGTCGCAGCAGCCTGCACACTCTTTCAGCAGTCCAATTTCACCATGTAACACACTGAAAGCAAAAAAAATGTTCTCAGAGAAGGTTGGTAGGCTGGAAGAAAGGAAAGGAGAGGATTCATTTCTTTAATAAAGCTCTGATCTGTTATAGTAACACTGAGCCACTTCACACACTGACTCCAAACAACCTAGCAAAAAGAAAAACTTGATATTGCACAAACAGGGATATTATAATAGCAATGAACCATGTTTGCAAGTCAATTTAAGAATATTACAGTAGGTTAATTTTTCTTTTGTTTTTGGACATTCTGTGATATCTCTGACCGAGCACTGGTGGGCAGAGATAGAGTCAATCTGATCATACCAGACAGCCTGAGAAACGCCAAAACATTCACTGTGCTGATTTGCTAACGATGTGGTTGCTGATAAGTACTCAAACTAAAACACTGCGCTGGTTGTCTGTTCCTAAAAGTCCTAAAATCACATGTAGAAGTGTTTTCACTTTAAATGAACATATGAAATGAAATTACATTTTGGGGCCTGTATCAGATATTAAAAGTATAATAATGTATAGTAACAATAGTGGCTGAAAACTATAAACAATAGAAATATTTTTGGCATTTGTCATCATTTGTGACACTGATATATTTACTATATGGTTAGTTTTGCGCCGCTTATTGTCAAATAGGTGACAACCTGACTGTGTTGCATTTATTAGCAAGAACACAGCATCCCTGTTATCTGCTGTAAAGACTTTATCTTCGTGGCTTTGTTCTGAGCCAGTGTTTTATCCATTTAAGGTGTGCTAATCTAAGTGTGTACTCACACTAAGCCATCTATACAATGCCAAAGCACGTTTGACCCTCAAAGTCCAGTTTGTTTGAGTCGTATGATCACTGTGTACCGTGCCTGGGCATGGATATGTGCTCTGTGCTGCTTGACAATGTCGACCTACGACAATATGCATGTAGTGTGACAGCTGCCTCCATGGAAATAACTATATTAAGTAATTAACAGATCTATAAGGCCTGTGAGAGGAACGTGTGTCACATGCCTAATTGCTCCAACTGAGCAATGTTTTATGCTGAAAATGCCTCGTTGACCCTCCTAAAGCATTTTGGAAAAGCTTGTGCGCATGAAAGACAGAGAGGGGAGTTGCCAGGACAACTCGACAATACTTGTGAAATGTATCATTAACTGCAGGGTGACTGCAGACCAGTCAGGGAGTGGTGATAATCATGCGCAGGCATGGGATTAGGCAAGCATACCTAGCGTGAGTACACCTGTGAGGTAGTCAGACTCGAACGTCAAGGAAGGTGGTAGGGAAGCAGACTACGCAGACATTTCAGGTTTCCAGAGGTGAGCAATTTATTTACGGTGAACTTAATTTAACGTATAACTTAACAAAACTCCTCCCCCCCAAAATCAGCTCACTTAACAAACCTCAACAGCCAATGGATCTGGTAACACAGCTCACCTCTCCTCTGAATCTGGCAAAGACTGGCTTTAAGTAGGGCCATCAATTTCCCTTCAATTAGCCCAGCCAGTACCACTCACTTGAACTGAGGGAACTAAAACTCTACACAGATGATTTAAAAGACACAAAACCTCACACTTCTAACTGGCACATTTACACAACTAAATGGCTGTATTAACAAAAAGAAAAAGATTCAACAAATCCCTTTAAACCTTGACACAAACCAAAGGAAGCATTTATATTGACAAAGAAACCCCTCCACTTGGTTCAACCTGCTGATGTCACGTGTGACATCAGCAGGACTTTAAAATGAGGAAACGCTAGGCGGGCGTTTCCCCACACCTGACCCTCGTGAAGACTGAAAACACAGAGCAAAGTAAGTATGAACAAATGACCTAAGGAGTAACATAAGAAAATATAAAGAAACATGTAACTGAGTATTTGCCTTATTTTGCAGAATGTTTGATTTGCCGGCAACAGAACGCTTACACAAACAAACCCGGGGTAGTGAGTGCAGCGATGTTACTTGACAAATAGCAAATAAATAGAAACAGAAGAATGTGTATAAAAAAAGGTCAACACATATGGGACAAATGGAGACCATTGCAACTGCTCATCCACTTTGTCACAACACCCTGAGGTATCATCTATTGTCTCTGTGCACTGCCAAACAAGAAATGATGTAAAGTGTCATATTTTATTCCTTTAAAATGCATGCCTTCATTTCAGTGTAATGATGCTTCATTTGGAGATTAACTTAACAAAGATTAACTTCACAAGATCTTCAGAGTTTTATGTGGTCTGTATATGTGCTTCATTCTTTTTTTTTAAACTAAAGGATTCACATGCTGCTTATAGCAGCTGTTTTGCTGTTGATCTCAGTCAGGAAAGCTCCTGTATAGTGTGATGGAGTTACAGCTTGCTGTGTGGTGTGCTCTCTCAGCAGTTGTAAAGGTGAGTGTTAGATATAGGGAGAGAGAGCGATATTAGTCTTGAGGTCCTTCTGGGCCTGCATGGCTTGCAGTTGGCTGGGGTTTGTGTTACGAGGGGCTTAAAGAGTAAGTTAATAGAAAGTGCACAGTGGCCCACAGACGAGCTGACACGATGCACTTTTCTATTTTCACTTCCCAAAGCCCCCCTCATCCCTCTCAGATGGAGCAAGGGTTTTTGCTCTGATGCTGTTAGCAGATGCAAGTGTGTTATTGCGGAGAGGGGAATTGCACATTCTCCATATACTGTGCTATAAATATCCCTGTGACGTTTATTGTACTCACCAGGGTTCAGGTGCTAAAACTGCTTGGATCTGATTCAATCCTTTTGTCTTCATTCATTGTTGATGTCTAAGTCCAGTCAGGTCTGAGGTGGAGTTTTGATCAAATGTTTACCAATGTTGTGGACAGCTTAAAGATGGAAAGGATTCGCAAGTTAAAGTTAAAATAAACTATGCCTCTTGTTTCTCACCCTATGGCAGCTGGGATAGGCTCCAGCAGTGAAATGAGAGAGTAACAACAAAGCAAGTATTTGACATGAACTACATGCTACACTCACTGAAATTCATCTTGCTGCACTAAGAGTTTAAATCATATAATCTATAAAGAAAAAGTTTTATGCTAAATTTATTGAGTGATTGACACTAATCTTGAAAAACAGAAGAAGATGACAACAGAGGTCTCACAGACACACACACACACTCATAAAAGACCCCCTCCAAAAGCGAGGTTAAAGTATCTCCTAGCATTTCACTAAGCATGCACATATTCGCTACAAGTCCTTTTCCAAGAATATCCACTGGCCGATCATTAGGAAATTGAATGTGACTCTGGGCTTTGGTGAGGGATATTCTATATGAGGTTCACTGATAGACTCTGAGATCAAGTGAACATGAGTACGTGTGTCTCTTTCCTCTCTCTGTCTGTGTGTGTGTGCACGTATGTGTGTGAGTAGGTACTGAGATATGTTTTCTCAAAACTTTTAGGACTTCACAAGTCATAAAATCATAGAGCCTTTACATTGCAAAGCTTTAGCAGGGTGACTTGCTGACATTTTGATTAAATGAATTTGAAATCTAAAAATTTGAGGAAATTGGAGAAGTGGGGGACAAAAAAGAAACCAAAAAATCTATCCACAGCAGACACAACAGCAAATACCTGACACAGGACCGAAGATATGCATCTGGCTGTCAGCTGATCCATTAGAAACGATCTCAGAGGAAGAGTGGCTGTCAAGAAGCCATTCTTAAGGAAGGGGAACGTGGAGAAAAAGGCCCATGTACGGCACATTGCAAAAGAACTGGACTGAAAATCAGTGGCAACAGGTTTGACGGCGTGATGAGTTGGAATTGGATTGGTTTAAATCTGTGTCTCAGTCGAGGCTCTGTCATGGTTTGGGGCTGCAGTTCAGCTGGTGGTGTTGGGAATCACCGTGTAATACTATCTGTAAAGTGTCTGATTGACTTTTATTTCATTTTCCAGCATGACAGTCATCCCAAACTGCCAATGAAAAAACGCATAGCTCAATAGAAAAACACAATGAATCACTATCAGTCTTGAGGATTGGCCTCCTCAATCCAATCAACTTGAATGAAGTAGTGTGTGATCATCTTGGCACCATCCAGAAGAGCTTTGTCCTTCAGTTCAACAAGCTTGTTAGAACTGTACAGAATTGGTTATATATGGTATTTCCATATATGTTTGCAAGTTTCAATAAACAACTACAGCTATTTCCCATTGTTCTTGTAAAATATAAAGAAATAAGGGGTGGCTTAAGACTTTTGCACAGTACTCTATTCCTGCAAACACTCCGTCAGGTTCTTATACACTGGTGTCCTCTGTACAGACTATCTCACTGACTTATTCACTGTACTTACAGGTACTGACAAAGAAAAGTAATAATTTCATTTAAAAAAAAAAACCTAATTGTGATAAAAAGGACCCGACACACACAGGCTTGAAGTGCATGTGTAAGTTTATTTCCAGCTGCCTTTTCACGCTGTAGTTTGGGCAGCTTACACACCTCTCAGGTCCTGGCATCCCACACAGAATAGAAGAGGCCTGATTAGATGGTGGAGATCAGCTGTTCTAATCAGCCTACCCTGACACCACAGCCTGAACCCACAGGTCCACCCCTCCCCTGCAGCTGAGCCACAAACCACACCCTGTCAGAGTCCTCAACATTTGTTTTCATAGGAAACAAGACACTGACAAGAAAATTGGTTCATATAGAGAGAATACTGAAATCAATACCACATTGATTTTGAATTCTTGTTATGAGTTTTTCACTATTTTGTCTTTAGTTGTTCTTGTGTACAGTAAGAAGGACAAGAAATGCAAATACAGTTATATTTAACAATAATAAACTACTAATGGGGCTTAAAGTTAAATTATGCAGAGGAGAGATACTGGGTATGATGGTCAAAATGTGTCGAAGCTGCCAGGCAGGTCGAACAGAGGAAAACCACAGAGAAGGCACATGGATGTAAAGGTGACATGTAGAGGCACGAAGACAAGAGAGGATGCATGGGATAGGGTGCATCATCTGCAATGGAGGCAGATGATGCATTGTGGGGACTCCTAAATAAAGAAGAAAGAAGATAAGAATACAATACAAACAAAGTTTTAACAGTAAACTAGTATTATGCTGTTTTTAAATACTGGTATCTCCATTGAGATTCTCTCTGGATGTTCCAGTTTCTTCTTTCTGCTGATGAAATAATCTCTGGTGCTATATTAGAAAGACGTCCCTCCAGTTCTGGTTTACCGTGCTCTGCTAAAATGCAGGGCCCCCATTTCAGCATGATCTCCCTGCAGATGGTCTGAATTACATCCATGTAAGTCTTAGGGTTCCCCTGAGATTCAGAGAAAGCACGTGTTGTACACAGGTTTTGTGTGGTCCTAGCCTTTTCCCGTTGTTTCTTTCAATCTCTTCACTCAGATATCATGTATTAGAAAACGAGTAGTGTAAGGCTTTGCTCATCTTCCTTTTTTCTGTTGCCCACATTTTCTTTCTTTCCCTGCCATCTTCCTCATTTCTTGATTTTTGTCCAACCTTCATTTTATTTCCTTTCTAACTTAGCTCTTGTTTGATATAACCTAGACATGGACATGTTTACAATATTCAACTTGACAGATTGTACTTTCAAAGAGGATACGGGGTATAAACGTCCATTAAGCAGAACTTCCTTTGTCCTCTTCACCACCCAGATTTTTCCTGTTACAAAAGGCGCTGCAAGTCTTTTGATGAAAGAGTTTTACTGTATAAAAAAGAAGAAGGCTATATGAAGCAGGTGTCCGCCACCTGTTCTCTGTAACTAACCCAACCTGAAATCTCAAAGACTTTTTCAAAAGGTCCCTGTCAGACATGACAGATAGAGCAGACGTTGTGTAACCCAATCTCATCCTAAGCTGTTTAACACATGAAATCTCAATTCAGCCTTCAATTAATAACATGTTTAACTGGTGTAGAGTGTCTGCTATTAATGCCAATGTACCAGCGAGCAGTAAGAGGGAATGAGTAGGCAGGGAAAGAGCTAAAGACATTGGGGTTTAAATATCACATGAAGCCAAAGGTTCTGCATTGATTTGATCACATATGATGCATGCACATATGCCCATGCTTTTGAAAGGGAGGGGACAGATGCATGAAGCTAATTAACATCCTTATTTTTAAAAGTATTCCAACTCTAAGTGCATAAAATAGGTGAAGTCCAGCTGCCAGAAAGTTCAGATTCAATGGCCACAAGTAGAAAGCTGCGTTTTTATTTAACTTTTGCAAACAGCAACAGGAAGTGTGAAATAGTCTTAACGTATGGTAACTGTTAAGAAAATCTTGAATGGAATCTGCAATCAGTCACCCCTTTCTTTCACTGGAGAATTCAGCGGGCACTCCACCATTCTGACTCATCTCACAGCTGCAGTCATTCTGTGAACTTGGGCTAACAGCATGTGGCGGAGGTATTGTCTGTGACTCTGCTGCAGAGGAGGTGGTGGTGCAGCGGGCTCAAAGGGGCAGTGCCAGGGAGGCTGGCAGAGCAGCTGGAAGCAATTCAACAATTACACTCTCCCTTTTTCAGTGACTCTGGGACGTGGAGGAGGGAGGAACAGGTGGAGACAGCTGGAAAGCTGACGGGATGAGAAAAAAAAAAAATCTTGCACGTAACTGTGAATAAAAACCATCACAAGCACATTGAGTGTCTTGGGTCCTTACTGGGGTAACAAGTGGTGCCAAAACCCCATTGACAATATTGGATCCGCAGCCCGCACAGCCAGTCCAGCTGCTGGGCCAGATGCTGGCTGAGATTGTGGCAATACAAAAAAGGCAGGAGGTGACGCAGGGAGCACAACTTGACAAACTACAGGACCAGGCCAAGCACCAGACCCAGTTACTAGGTCTCCCTGCCCCACCGTTATCAGTGACGCTGCATTGCACGGGGCAAGTAACAATCCCCCTGAGACATTCTAGGCCACAGCAGAGGTGAGTGCAGAAGTGATGTCAACACATATTGACGGCTGAGGTAAGCAGCAGACTGACAGCTTACACTCACTAAAGATGAATAGCAGCTTGAGTTGTTTTTCCTGCAGAAGTCACCATGGATAGGATTATGCACTTGAATTGGGAGTGGTAAAAAAAGCTGAATTCAGTTGACTGCAATCTGGAATCTACTGACATCTAGTGGTTAAATTTTACACACTGTACCTTTAAATGACACGCTTTTATTTACCTTTATCCCAGACTGTTTTTACACAAGTCATTTTACATTTAGGCAGGTGATTTTACTATAAAATTAAAGTACTTTTACTTCAATAAATTTACCCGGCTAGATTTAACAAACATCCCAAAATATCCTGAAGATAGAATTGACAGTTTACACTTAACTTGAGATGCTTTCATAAAACATTATCTCCTGGTCTTAAAACAAGTCAAGAGCAGCAGTCACAGAAAAACTTTTTGCTTTATTAAAATGTTGGGAAATACATATGGTACAGCCATTTCCATGTAAAACAGCCAAAATGTAACAGAGCCCATCTTTAGAGCCTTGCAGTGGGATTCACTGTGTGTGAGCTCTCACATTGGCTGGATACAAACCTGGAAGATTACTTTGTTACATAAAAAACACCTTACAAATAGAAGGACTGTGAGTTTTTATTCACCAAAAAGAGTGGTTGTTTATAACACTGTTGATTTCACATATTTGGCGTCTAAGTGAAGACTGGCCTTAGCTTGTATTATGCATGGTTTTATATTTTGTGGGATTAATGAAAACAGTGTGGGACCTTTTATAGTTTGTGGAAATGCCTCTTCTTAAACAGGCATGAATAAGTATTAACAGGTGTACAGTTACCTGTGTGTGGCTGTGTTTTTATGGATGTGTGTGGACTTGCTTTCCCTAACCTAACGGAGTCATTGTTCTCTTCTGAGAAAATACCTCTGTATGTGTGTTTATCTACATATCTACACGTGTATTGTAAACTATGGAGATCACAGGGTGTCAACTGGTTGTCTCCTCTAGAATATATTTGAATCTGAAACGCCAAGGTCAGGACTAATGTTTTCCTCTTTGTCCGTGTCCCTGAGGGGGACAGAGAGATTAGGTTGTCATATTTCACCTGTCAAGCACTTAAAAAGAACCAGTGCGAGCCAGTGGGTCTCCTGAGGTCGCAGCTGCCCATCTACAACAATCATGACAGAGGCCCCAGAAAAGGCATGTTGATCTAAGTTGAACACCACCTGATATTAACCAATTAATAAGAAATGTCAGTGCCATAATGGACTCAGTTTTTTACTTGTGATGCTTCAGTTTTTATTTACTCCTTTATTTAGTGCATTTTAATCTTTTTTTTAATATGTTACCATCCACTATTAGTTAAAAGGTTCTAAATCAGTTCCTCCCAAATACAGTAAGACTCCTGAGACGTGAGCAGTTCACTGACATCAGATTGTTTAATATCAACGTCCGATTTTGCCACATTTTATGAAATATGAGAAAATAACAGCAATGTTTCTTGTTCTGAAGGCTCTCTGTGAGTCATCTTCACTTCCCGGAAGTGTACAAAAGTAAACTTCAGGAAAATGAATGTTGTTAAGTGCAATCAAACTTTTATTAATATTATTTTTGCAATCACATGCATGGTCCAAACTTTAAAACATAACTACAAAAAGCTCCAAATTGCAATGACTAGATTTTTGTTGGGTTGTTGTCACTTTGATGGGAATAAAGAAGACTGTTGCTATTACACTGAAATGTTGATGTGCATTGGGATACATACCCTCTGGACAATACAACCAAGATGCAAGGAACTGTAATGGAGGGTTGAATTTTGGTAAAAGTACTCAAAGGTATATACAGGTTTCAGAGCAGCATATAGTCCCACCTAGATGACAGCTTTTTCTGCGAAGCTCTTGCATATTTGAGCAAGACAATGCTCAACTGCATACTGGAGCTATTACAGTAGCATGGCTTCATAGTAGAAGAGTCTGAGTGTACATATCCTGAGAAGACAATCCAGATATAGAAAAAAACAGGAAGTAACGAATGAGAGAGGTAAAGTAGGAGGATGTGAAGCAGATTATTAAGAAGACAGAAAAAGAAAGTGGAAGAAAGCAACGGTGAGGCTAAAAAGAAACCAAGATATAATGTTAAGTGTCTACACAGAAAACCTGACGTAATGACTTCTACAGATACATTCCCCACAGCTTCATCACTCCCCCATCTTTCTGTATTCTACATAAGCACCCACCCTACTACAACCTCTCACCCCTCTGTGCCCTTGATGATGTCAGATCCAGTATTTCACAGCCAGAAGCGGGCGATGACATGGACAATTTGTCCTGTGAGTTCTCTCCAGCCTTGGACATGGTGTTACGATTACACGCTCCACTGCAGGTCCGACATGCCAAGATGTAGGGTGATAGTGTGTATGTGTGAGTATGGGAACTAAGGGTGTAGACCTTTTAAATACCTTTCATGGAGTACAGCTCTATCTTCCTCTATCCTTGTAAAATACAGCAACACTGATAGCTGTGCCACAGGTATAATATGGCAAAAGCACTGGAAAAATGCTCATTTCATTTTCATGGCAGTGGAGTCCAGTGCGCTGTCTTCATTTCCGGTACAATGGCCTCCCACTCATGAATACTGGAGAGAGTTGAGTGTGTTTTAAAGCAAACAGTGCGTCGCTCTAAAGCAGCAAATAACTCGCTCTCCAAGCAGGAAGAGACTAAGGACAAAGTCATTTTTTTCTCGTGTTCTTTTTTGGTTTGTTTTTGGCTTTTACAGCCAGTTTGGGTTTCATGGCCACAGTAGGTGAAAACCTGAGACAGTTTACAATTGCTTAGAAAAACTGTCAGTAAGAGAACAGGACTGAAGCCTCGGGGCCGGCCTTCGGGGGGCTGCACAGGAATTCTGTCTCTGCTCAGCAGAGCCAAAGAACCCCAGGAAGCCCAGAAGCGACAGGCTAAGTTGGATTTCATGTTTGATGAGAGAAAACATCTTTCTGGATGTGACACAAACCGAAGCAGGGAGGAAACTCTAGCAAGTCTCATGACATTAAGGCTACGTCCACACGTACCCGGGTATTTTTGAAAACGCAGATTTACGTCCACACGTAAATGGCGTTTTTGGTCACTGAAAACGGAGATCTTTAAAAACTCCGGCCAGGGTGGATATTTTTGAAAACTCAGTTTTTGCATTTACGTGTGGACGAGAAAAACGCAGAAAATGCAGCGTCAAAGGTGTGCGCCTTTTTTGACTTCACACTGTGCGCCACGTTATTGTTTCGGTGAAATGAATTTCTACAATACTGTTGCTGTTAATTGTAGTCTCTGCAGTGTTTAAATGTTTACATATACACAAACAGTTACTGTCCCTCCACACATACGACTCGGTTCGGCTTCTATGCCCCAGCTTGTGTCTGTGAAGCTTCTCAGTCATCCAGGTCATCGTAGTCAAAGGAGCTTGCAAAGAAAAGCTTCTGGACTTCTTTAAGTTACTTGAAGACGTTTCACCTCTCATCCGAGAAGGTTCTTCAGTTCTAAGGTCAAATGGTGGAGAGTCCCAGATATAAACCTAGTGGGAGTAACCCCCCACAGAGGGACCAAAGGACCCCCTGATGATCCTCTAATCGCCTGAGCCAAGGTGTGAAACTGGGTGTGGGTCCCAATCAGCCAGAGTTTCGGGTGAGTTCATTGTGAAACCTGGCCCCACCTTATCATGCGAATTCCTGAGATCAGATGGCCCAGGATGTGAGTGGGCGTTAAGGCGTCTGGGAAGGGATCTCAAAACTGGATTATAGATGGCAGAGAGTTGGTGTCGTAAGCCCCCGCCTCTGTTCAAAGATGGTCGCTCACAGTGGACATAGATGGCTTCTTTCACTCCTCTTTCAAACCATCTGTCCTCTCTGTCCAAAATGTGAACATTGGCATCCTCGAAAGAGTGTCCTTTATCCTTAAGATGCAGATGGACAGCTGAGTCTTGTCCTGTGGAGGTGGCTCTTCTGTGTTGTGCCATGCGCTTGTGAAGTGGCTGTTTGGTCTCTCCAATGTAGAGGTCTGAGCATTCCTCGCTGCACTGTACAGCATACACCACATTGTTAAGTCTGTGTTTTGGCGTTTTGTCTTTCGGGTGAACCAGTTTTTGTCTGAGCGTGTTGCTGGGTCTGAAATACACTGGGATGTCATGCTTGGAGAAAACCCTCCTGAGTTTTTCTGATACACCGGCTACATAGGGGATGACAATGTTGTTGCGTCTGTCTTTCTTATCCTCCCTCGCTGGTGTCTGGTCTTCTTTTCTGTGCCTCTTTGCTGACTTTAAGAACACCCATTTAGGATAGCCGCACGTTTTGAGTGCTTCCTTTACATGTGTGTGTTCCTTTTTTTCCCCTTCAGGCTTAGAGGGAACATGTTCTGCCCGGTGGTGTAGGGTCCTAATTACTCCAAGTTTGTGTTCCAGAGGGTGATGGGGGTCAAACAGGAGGTACTGGTCCGTGTGTGTGGGCTTCCGGTAAACTTCGATGTTGAGGTTGCCGTTCTCTTCAATGTGCACAGCGCAGTCCAGGAAAGGCAAACAGTTATCCTTTGTGTCTTCACTGGTGAACTTGATGTTTTTATCCACAGCATTAATGTGCGCAGTGAAGGATTCCACTTCTTGTGTCTTGATTTTGACCCAGGTGTCGTCCACATATCTGTACCAGTGGCTGGGTACTCTTCCTTTGAAAGAGCCAAGAGCCTTCCTTTCCACTTCCTCCATGTAAAGGTTGGCTACAATAGGTGACACGGGGGAGCCCATGGCACAGCCATGTTGTGAGATCTTAAGTATAAAGGACACTCTTTCGAGGATGCCAATGTTCACATTTTGGACAGAGAGGACAGATGGTTTGAAAGAGGAGTGAAAGAAGCCATCTATGTCCACTGTGAGCGACCATCTTTGAACAGAGGCGGGGGTTTACGACACCAACTCTCTGCCATCTATAATCCAGTTTAGAGATCTCTTCCCAGACGCCTTAACGCCCACTCACATCCTGGGCCATCTGATCTCAGGAATTCGCATGATAAGGTGGGGCCAGGTTTCACAATGAACTCACCCGAAACTCTGGCTGATTGGGACCCACACCTAGTTTCACACCTTGGCTCAGGCGATTAGAGGATCATCAGGGGGTCCTTTGGTCCCTCTGTGGGGGGTTACTCCCACTAGGTTTATATCTGGGACTCTCCATCATTTGACCGTAGAACTGAAGAAGCTTCTCAGATGAGAGGTGAAACATCTTCAAGTAACTTAAAGAAGTCCAGACGCTTTTCTTTGCAAGCTCCTTTGACTATGCCCCAGCTTTGTTTACTTTTTCCCACCGAGGCTTCTAGACTTCTGATTGGCCAACATTTCTGCACGGTTAGGAATATATTGCCACCTTTTACTTTGGCATGTTCCTAGCAGCGTTTTCCTTCATTTCTGCCTTTACGTGTGGACGGGATTATTTTTTAAAACAAAAACGGAAAATCTCAGTTTTCAAAAATACCCGTGTACGTGTGGACGTAGCCTAAGACACCTCTCCAGCACCACAGAATGTGCCTTTAAAAAAAATGCTTAGCCAGTTTTCTGTCACATGCATGAATTAAAATGACTTATCACATTATTCTAAGTTAAAAATAAATAAATAAATACATGTGCATGTCTAGTTTTACCAGCTTACCTCATTTTACAAGAGCACTAATATCAATATTAGTAACTTACCATAATCACTATTAAGCCTGTTAGAAGTACCTTATTGTAATTATGTATGTTTGTATTTCTTGAATACTATGCATTCAAGAAAATGTTTACATACAGTACATTTCCATTAGTTAATTACAGAAAAGTTACTGATCTGAACTGCTGAGCAAGTCACAACAAATTTTTGACAAATGTAAAAATGGCACGTTGATATAAAACTAGCTACTACAGCTACTAATACCTAAACCTAAAGGACGTTTATCTTGAGCTTGTCCATTTGTTTTATGGGATTTACACACTGATTATAATTCAGGAACACATTCATATTTATCCTACTTAATTTGTTACTGAAAGCTCCCCAGTGGCACATTCTTCCTTCACCTCCTCTGGTATTGTTACAGCTTGGATTGGGCATCTAAATAACTCAACACCTTTGCGGGCTGCTCGTCATATCTGCTGGTGATTGCCCCTCTTAAACTGCCGGCATTAGTGGCTCCGTGGGAGTCTGCGCGGCTGGGCCTCGTGTGAATTCTCAGCACTGTTGTGGAAGTGTCGTGTCCACGTTGGATAAATCAGACATATAACGTAGGTGAATTATCCAGCTCACAGGAATTGGACTCCATACTTCATTCACAGGAATTCAGCAATGACAGCTGTCTCCCCATGGAGGAATAAACATGGAGTCCTCACTCACCACGTCGCTCTCTGCTCACACTTGAACATATAGAAACGTGAGGTTCAAGGTGTGTGTCTATAGAAGTACAGGCATTTGGTCTAAATGGGGTCCAGGAAGTTAAATTGGAAATTTTGGAAGTAAAAATTATTGTATAATTTTTGTTTTTGGACTTTTTGATTTTGTTTGGCTTCCAATTTTGTTACAGATTTTCAGATCCCTTTTATCCAGATGATCCACAGCAGTTTATTATATCGATTTTTATTTACACTAGAACAGGGTTTATTCACCTTAACAGAGGGATGAAATGTCTACTGTGAGAAGCAGTGAGGAACTATTTAATGCTTGGGGCTTTTTAAAATAAAATTAGATAAGGACTGCTACTCTCAGCCTCTCAAGTCTTTGGTTACACACTTTATTAGGTACATCTGCCATTACTCAGAGATTTTGGTCCATGTTGACATGATAGCATCATACAGTTGCTGCCTCTTTTTTTTTTTTTTTTTTTTGCCTAGACATCCATCCACACAAATCCACCCATTTGACAGCCTCTTGCTTGGAAAGCTGTGGCTAGATCCTCAGGTCTGATGCAAATGATTAAAAAAAACAAACAAGCCTGTCTTAAAAGTAAACTGATTACAGATATTTTATCATTGCTAAAGTGTATTTTTATATAAAGTTTATACAAACTAATTCCAAGCAGTATTTTTATTTGTCAGGCTCTGCTCCAGGATCTCCCGAACCACCCACATGCATACGTAGAGCGCTTAAGGTTATGAGAGAAGGAACAAAAGCCTGTCACAGAAGAGAGCAAGTGTCAATGACAATGGGTACAGCGCTGATTAAATTAGAAGTTGTCATGGTTCTGGGTCATTCTGACCCAGCATTTTGAGTTTCTGGTGTTTTGATGACATTTTATATTATGGTTTGTCTAGTTTTGCTTCCTCTGTGGCGACCTGTTCATTTGTGTCAGCTGTGTTTGCCGTGTTTTCACTTCCCTCGTTACCCTTCTGTGTATTTAAGTCCTCTGTCTCCCTCTGTTCATTGTTCAATCACCTGCTAAACTCTCCTGTGTTTGCATGCTTCAGGTATTCAAGTCCATCTAGGTTTAATTGATTTTAGTTTTTCAGTTTAGATTTAATGTTAGTCTCTCCTCTTGCTGTTTCCCTCATTTAGTGCACGTTTGTGTAGCTGCCGCAATAAAGGCTCACCTTTTGTAAAGTCCAGTCTTATTGAATTGCAAGTTAAGTATAGTTTACGCTGAAAGTGCAGTCAGAATTTTCTTGGATATTTACTGTGTGCTATTGCTTTAATCCAACAGACTTCTGTATGACTTTTTACTCACAGTTGGTCTTAGAGCATTACTAACATGTGATGAAAGTCCTGACAAAAGCAATCCTGACACATCCATCGCAGCCATGACTGTGTGGTTATTGGTTTTGTAAAATAATCAAAGGAATGTAGAGAAGATGAGAAAACAATTGAAGTAAAATGTACTGTATAAATAACTCAGCAAAACTGTTGTGTCGAGAGCCATGTGGGTGGGTAGTATATTTAATAAAAATCTACTGATTTAGAATTGTTCTAAGATATGGCCCAGACCCATTGTGTCTGGATTTAAAGTGGGGAATACCCACTGATTTGGACATGTGGTTTGGATTACTTGTGTAGTTATACACTTTGTACTGTAAACATAGGTTGGACCTTGAAGTGGGTTACACAGTGAAAGAAATTTAGAGACTCTGCTGATAACCTATGCAATAATGCAGTCCAGAATTGCTCCGAATCTTGTTCTCTTCTTCTTCTTCTTCTTCTTCTAATATTATTATTGTTATTTGTTACCCATTTTAATGCCCAATTATAGATAAGTTATCTTTTATACCTGTAATCTCTGATTTATTATGCCTTTAAAATCACATAAGACAGCTGTTTCTTCATCATATGTTTTACATCTGATGACACCTGTGGAAACTACTTTACCACAGCCAAGTTCAAGCACTTGTCTAGTGGCACTTACATTTCAGTTATTTATGAGGGATCAGTAGCAGATCATCTAATTTTCTTAATAGAACAAACTAGATGTCCTTTTTAGTTAGTTTCTTATATACTAAAAGCCACACACCCCACTGGAGAACACAAGTGGGTGAAATTTCAAACTCAGACTCCAGGCTGGATTGCTTTAAAAAGAAAACACAACTGTGTTTGGTTGAGGTTAGGAGAATTTAATGCTGAAATGTTTCCCGCTTTGTTTTAATGATCAAAATAATGAAAACCTTTTTTAGACTGAAATCCAAAACACATGATCCCAGATCATGATGCTGTTAACCAAACCATAAATCTCCCTTCAGTTTGTAGGGTCACGTTTGTGGAGTCTAACTGGGACACTTGAAGACTTGGCATCTCAACAAGCAGTGAGACCAACGGAAAGCTTGGCTCAATCAGGGGTTTGATGCCCTTATAAATGCTATATTTTCTTGTGTGTGGTACTTATTACATGCTGCACTCAAACGACATGTGTGTGAAATTCCACTTCAACTGGTTTAGCGGGCTTCATCCAAGTCCACGTAAGTACATTTTTAATGAAGCTATGATCCAGAATATTGTCATGGTTCTGGGGTTTTGAACTGTAAGCTTGAGTTGTTTTTTTATTTTGAATTCTGGATTATTATTAAATATTCTGTTTATGGTTTTAGAATCTCATTGTTTAGAATGCTTATAGTCCAGTTTTTCTTTACTTCTGTAACCGTCAGTCTGGTTTTTAGGTTTGATGCATGATGCATTGAGTATTTCTTTTTCAGTCACATTTCTCACTCACTATGTGTTAATAGACCTCTCTGCATTGAAATTGCTTGTTATTAATCTCTGGCTCTCTTCCACAGCATGTCTTTATCCTGTCTTCCTTCTCTTACCCCAACCAATCGTGGCAGATGGCCCCGATCGTCCCTGAGCCTGGTTCTACTGGAGGTTTCTTCCTGTTAAAAGGGAGTTTTTCCTTCCCACAGTCACTAAAGTGCTTGCTCATAGGGGGTGATCTGATTGCTGGGTTTTTCTCTGTATGTATTATTGTAGGGCCTTCCTTACAATATAAAGCACCCTGATGCGACTGTTGTTGTGATTTGGCGCTATTTAAATAAAATTGAATTGAATAGGTTTGTGTTGTTCTTTGTCTTGGCCTCTGTTTACCAGTTCTAGTGTTTATTCTTGTTATTTCCTGTTTCTTCTTATTCCCAGGGTTTTTCATTCCATTGTATTCTGTACTTTCATTTTGTATCAGGCTCATTGTTGCTGTGTCATGTCTCTAGCTATTATTACTTGATGTTTGTTCTGGTCTCTGCTAATATAGTTACTCATACTAGTTTCATCATTTTGGTCTAGTTCCCCAGTGTCTTCTCATGTCTTGCTGCCAAGTCTTTACCTCTGTGTCTTGTTACTTTGTTTTATGTCGATATTAATTTGTTTCTTGTGCCACGCTTTAGTTTTACTTCCCGATGTCTTATTACCTGATTCTGTCCACCTGTATCTAGTCTCCCTAGGTGTCTGCACTTTGCTATGTATAGTCACTGTCTTTCTTTATCCTATGTCAGATGGTCTATGCTCCAGGCCTATTTTACTCTCCTATGCCTTATATGCATTTGCTTCAGACCTTTATATTCTGCAGCTGATTTTAATTTTAATGAACTTCATGACCCACAAATATAAAGGTTGGTTTTGTTTATTTTGTTTATTTTTTGGTTAGTAACTTCTGCCTCAAAGACTCTACATTTGGGTCCTTTTCTGCACCACATGACCACTACACTCTCAAATCCTTTTCTTTTGAAACTGAGGACTGTGAATGTCATGTTAAAAGAACCAGCACAAAGTCTCAATAGAAACAGAAAGCATAGTTTCATTAGTTATATCAATAGATTAGTTTAAACCTCAACTCCATGAAAGTGGTAATCCTTATTTTTTCTAAACTTTCTCAAACTTTGAGGTTAACATTTTTGTTGTAGCAATCAGTAGAAGAGGACAACTGAGACTTATTTCCAGGCAGGAGTCATATACACTGGTATATCAGTAAAAGTCCATAAAACAGAAAAAACATGCTTATACTGGAGGCGATCAATAATAAACATGACAGGAACACGAGGAAAAACTAGAAGAACATAGGAAACAAGGTTATGCAAACAAAATTTGTCAGCTGGGGAGTGCTATACAGGAGGTTTAGCCTCAGCAGCTACTTTGTTAGGTACACCTGTTTAACTGCCCGTTAACACAAATATCTATTATCCAATCACATGGCAGCAACTCGCACATGGCAGTGCATTTAATCATGCAAACATGGACAAGAGAACGTGCAGATGTTAAAATCAAGTGTTAGAATAGAGAAGAAAGGTGATTTACGTGACTTTGAAAGCTTCATGGTTGTTGGTGCCAGATGGGCTGGTCTGAGTGTTTCCAGGTCTACTGGGATTTTCCCACACAGCCATGTTTATGATCCGAAAAAGAGAAAATATCCAGTGAGCACCAGTTGTATTAGTGAAAATGCCTTGTTGATCCCAGAGGTCAGAGGAGAATGGCCAAACTGCTTTGAGCTAATAGGAAGGCAACAGTAACTCAAATAACCACAACCAAGGTATGCAGAAGAGCATCTCTGAATGCACAACCTTGAAGCAGATGGGCTGCAGCAGCAGGAGACCACACCTGGTGCCACACCTGTTAGCTAAGAACAGAAAACTGAGGCTGCAGTTTGTGCAAGCTGCTGTTATAGGTGTTTGGGAACAAGAAATATGCATCATGGATTTACAGCTCACAAATCTGTTGTCATATCACTATAGACCAGGCACGCGTGCCACAGTTGGCACCTGAAGGGTTAACTGATGGCACGACCATAGCTGGACTGGCCATGCTCGGTGGGCCGATTATTTTTATTTTATTTTTTTGTAACAGTATATAAACAACGAAAGGTGGTGGATTGGCCAGATGCTGGCCGGTGTGTAAAAATAACTCAGTTGTTTGGTGGTGGCTGTGGCGGAGCTTCCACAGATTCAGTAACATTAGCGAGTGGTGGAGGCCAGCAGGGGAGGCAGGAGGAGCAGAGACCCGAGGCAGCGCCGCTCCGACTGTCAGGTGAACTGAACTTCAGGTAAGAAGTTATGACCTGCAGTCTATCTGGGTCAGATATAAACCAAGTTTAGGTGCAGTTTATTTTCGTTGTGCTAACTTTTTACAGTCAGTTACAATAACTCGTACTGCGTACTAGCTAGCATGACAGAGTTTCTATACAGCTGGGTGGGTGCTTTGATGTTACTGATAGTGAACTTTATTTTATTCATAAGGTTAGTTAGTAGAGTTGCCAATCGTCCTGTAAAAAGACGGAATCCTCCCGCATTCAGAGAAATTATTACGTGTTTCGTGTTGAGCTGAGAAGGGACGCAGTTTGTCCCGTACTTCAGCTAGAATGGGAAAAGACACAAAGCTGGAGTTATTCTGTCTTGCTGCACGGCTGCCTCTTCTTCTCTCATTCTCTCCCCTCCCTCTCCTGTTGCTACTTTAATCATGAAACTGATCAATGATCAGCTGATCGGCTTTTCTCTCTTGTTTGTTTATTGCCCACTTTGCGCTAGATGTCACGCTAAACAACAGCAGCATGTTTAAGCTTGATCAGCTGTTGTTAGAATTTATTTAATATTAATTTCTAGTATCAGCTGATGTTTGCTGGAGTCACAGCTGTAAAGCTGCTGGCCATGATGTCAGTTTGTATATCTGGTGAGCAGTGTTGGGGAGTAACGGAATACATGTGCCGCAGTTACGTATTTAAAATACAAAATATGAGTAACTGTATTCCGTTACAGTTGCCGTTTAAAAAGGTGGTATTTAGAATACAGTTACTTTGTTGAAATAAATGGATTACACGGCGGTACTGTCAGGACTGTTTGGGTTTTGTTTGACAGCCAAGTTCTGTTGTTCCAGGCGGCAGCGTTACGGTTGCCATGGTGACACGCACTCTCTTGCGTGTTTCCCGGGTGAGAGAGAGCGCCTTTTTTTGTTGTTGTTGTTGTTGTGCTAAGCTAATAGGCAGAATGCTACAGGCATAGCCCTAAAGAATGTAGCATCATAGGCAGTGTAGTCCGTGCTGCAGGGAGAATGGACTGCCATACCCGTTATGTGTCTGTGAGCGAGGGAGGGAGAAAAAGGAAAAGTACGAGCTGTCATCGAGCAAAAACGGGAGCTGGAAGCATGTAAATATAATAATAACCACTGCAGCCAAGAAGAGTGCCTGACGAGCCCAGTTGTAAGTAAGCTATTAAGACTCGACTGTACACCGTGTTCGTGTTTTCCACCGAAACAATAAGTTCCGTTGCAGCAGCCTTTCAACGCCTCTCTCTGTCTCTCGCTAGCAAAGTTGACCCAGACAACAAAGTAAAGTTATTTTTCAGCTATGATTCCGACACGAAACCCGACGTATTAGTCAGAGGTCCTTTACTACGGTTCGGAGCCGCGGACCTTCAGTAACAGTAATAAATCACACAGCAATAGTACATTCACGTTGTTATAAAAAGCATGATAATATATTAAGTAATCCAAAGTATTCAGAATACGTTACTCTCATTGAGTAACGTAACGGAATACGTTACAGAGTACATTTTGGGGCATGTATTCTGTAATCTGTAATGGAATACATTTTAAAAGTAACCTTCCCAACACTGCTGGTGAGAGGGAAACATGAAGATGAAACCAGGAGATGTCCTTACTGAATCATCAGAGCTGAACAGATGATGGAGAAACAGGTTTACCTTTTAGGTGACATGAATGAGTTGAAGGGAAGTTATGAACTGTTTCTGAGAGACAAATAACATCAGGATACTTTTCTATGTAGCTGACGGCTGGTAACTGTGTAGGGGTGGGTCTAGCAAAGTTCTGCCAGGGGGGCCAGGTGGGGCAGGGAAAGAGGGGCACAAAGAAATACTTTCTTATTCTCATTTAAAATGTCTGGCTGTTATCAAATAATTATCTGAAGCTTACAACCAAAGTTTTTATCTGACATAAAATGTATAGAAATCATACATATACCAACAAGATTGTACATCACTGTCACAACAGCGTTTGTTTTCATTCAAAGGCTTTATGGCTTTAATACCTGGTGGGCCGGTCTTTAGTCAAAATGCCCGGGCTGTTTTTTTTTTGTCCCAGTCCAGCCCTGGGCACGACACGCAGTGAATTAATCTGAGAATGTGCATCAAAAAATAAATGGCCGCACCAGAGGTACACATCGCAAATCAGCTCGCATAGACACATTAGTTGTTCCTCTTCTTAATGACGGTATCTTAGCTAACAACCCCAGCTACCAGATTCAACTTGTAATTGGCTAAAAATAACTTGGCCTACTGGTAAGAGGGACGTTGTTAGCTTTCCACATTCCGACACTTCAAAAGCTTCAGGAGGTTTCCGCTCAGCGCAGCATCAGCACCACGGAAATACACGGATACATCCGTAGACTCGAGACACAATGCATTTTTGGGACTTTCAGGTGTATGGACCAATGTTTTATTTTCTGATCAAACCAGAAAGCTTTAATGAGCAGCTAGATTTGTCTCGCATTAACTGGCTGAGTTAATGCATGGAGCTTTCATTTTCACCTGCTGGACATCACTACCTGACAAGTTTAACTGTCTTCAGAACATTGCACAGGCCTTATTGACAGTATTTGGCTCTACATATCTCAGGTTGTGTCCTCAGGTAGCCAGAGATCACATTAACATATGTGTCTCTGTATTAACAAACATGCCATATTGGCTTAGTTTATTTTTCTTATCATTGTTGTGAGGAGACCATAAATAGCATTTGTATTTTCCGTTGTACAGTTCATTTGCTGTTATGGAGTTCTTGTTATGGATAAAAAGTGTCTTTTTTGTTTCAAAATAGCTGATAACTATTCGCTGATAGCTGCCAACATCTGCAAACAAATATAATTCTATAAAGTGGTTCTATATATTGTGTAATTGTTCATAGAGCGTTATTAAATTTATTGCTAATGCAATCATACGGCACACTGACTTCTGAGGAAATTTTAAATGGCCCTCGCCATCAGAAAGGTTGCCTACCACTGCTATAGACCAAAATCTCTGAAGAATGTTTCCAGCTCTTTGTTGAATCTATGCCACTAAAAATTAAGGCAGTTCAGAAGATAAAAGGTGATCTTAATAAAGTGCTCAGTGAATATACTACAGAGACTGAATGGATAAATGAGAAACGGTAATGTTAGACAGTTGGAGGAGGTTAAACTGACTACAGTGTAAACAGGCCTGAATGACCAGGATATAGAGATGCTTTTATTTGTATCAAATTGGACATTTTAACATGGGTGTCTAAGGGCCCTCCCCTTAAGCATAGTCTAAGTGGACAGTCATTCCAGCAACTGTAGCTTTCAGCACTAGCCAGGAGGTTGCTGTTTGATTATTTGACCATATGACAAGCTGTTCTGATGGGATACTGGACTCTTCAGATATCACAAGTGGTAACAAAACTGTTAATGGTATTGTGCTGCAACAGCCAATGTGTTTACATTGCTAATGTCCTGATGTTTGGCCCACACAATGTCATAATTCAGCCTCATTTAGGGTCTCAGCATTTACAATATTCATAACATTATTATTTCCATTGAATCACATATGACCAAGGACCTTTAGCCTGGTGAAGCTGTCTAGTGTTTAGCAATCAGACCTTGCAAAAATAGACTTTGATATTTTTAACAGACATTAACAAATTTTAATTCAATGTAATCAACTTTTTAAAAAAAATCACAGGAGACTAGCCTTCATTTTCAGTGATGTTAAGTTTTTAATTGACTTTGACGAGCAGCTTCATATTCAACATACTTTGCCCAATATATCCATTATCTCTCCTCTGCACATGTCCAAACCATCTCAGCCACGCTTGTATAGTTTTACCTCCAAACTACTCAACGTAAGCTTTCCCTCTGATGTACTCATTTCTAATCCTATCTCCCCTGACCATTTTCAATGTTTGTTTGTATTGTAATTCCCATAAATAGTTTAATATTGTAAAATATGGCTTGTAGTCATGAATTTAGATTGAATAAGAGTTCCAGATGATCTGAGCATAAAAACTGAAAAGGAGTTTTTCCAAGCTCAGTCCTGAATTTAAGGAGCTACAGTGCCCATTGGACCGGGTTTGATATGACCCAGAGCAAGATAAACCAGTTTTACAAACAAAATATGTTTATAAAATCATTTGTCATTCGTATGGCATTTTATTGGACTAAAGGCCAGAGAAAAAGGGAGTAAATTTGGAGACTGGAAGTTAAACATAAACATAGACAGCGACTGAGAGAGCAGTAAGGTTGTCCATCTCTAACTCAAACTGCAGGATGTCCATGTGCTGCTGATATGAGATATGAGGCTCCCACTGTCTGCCCATGCCAGCTCCTTAGGAGGCAGTTTCATCTCTCTCTGCAGGGAAGTCCAGATTTATGGATCTGAAACTGCATGCTTTTATTTTCCCCTTCCATCTTCACTATCTGCACACAGTGAGGAAGGGTAACAAAAAGATAAGGAGACAGACCTCAGTCAACATGGATTACAAAATTTTCTTCGTATATGATATAAAAACTAAATTTATTTGATCTTGTTTCTCTTATTATTATTACTGTGAGAATCAGGCCTTAATGCATAAACCTACCAAAGAATAAATGATTAAAATTATGGGGTTCAAAATGTTTATTTTTTTCTCTTTTTCTCTCAGGAACATTCTTATACATTCACAAACTTTCCCACACATGCATACACAGCAATGTTTATGGACAGCAGGCCTTCCTCCTCCTGTTTCCTGATTCCCGCCTGCCTGCCTCCTGCTGTTCAGTCATAAACTCACATAATATGTTTAGCATATTGTAGCTCAGCCGTCATCTCACTACCGCTTCTGAAGGCCACTGGGTGTAACCATATCAGCACAGCCGGGTCGTAATAGGCCGTCACAAGGATATGGAACACTAATATTAAGTATCTGTAATGAAATATCAAAGAAGTCAGATAGTTTCTTTTTCCTTTTCAGGCTTATATTGCAGCTGTTTTGTTTTATGTATGTTGTTTATTTCTTCTCAGATTCTGCGATTCAAACTACCTACCATTTATACATAAATATTTAGCTACTGAGTGTGAACCAGAAAGTATCATATTGATTTCAATAAAAAATACAATATGATTAATGTTGAGTCTGTTACATTTTCAGACCTTAGCCCCCTTTTTAGACCTTTCAGCCCTGCATCTGGACAAAAGCCTCTAAATAGCCTTTTGGCTAGCCAGCTAGCTAAGAGGAACTGTAGTTCTTCTTCAGATATGGTGTCATTCATGCTTAACAGCACAATGAGCTATTGCTAATGACATGAGCAACACTAACAGTAGGTAGTCAATTTCAATATTTCTTTTTTTATTCGATATCCTTTCACATAGTAAAGACATAGCTTACATAAATCCATATGTAGCATTTGAATTTTAACAGAGTGGTATCTCACAGAAAAGAACAGGTTGTGCACTTGCCTGAAATGACAATTTGCAAATACTGAACAGCACAATGATGCATGAACTAATGCGATAAAGCATCTAAAGTGTCACTTTATGTACCTAAAAATCAATCTGTTGTTAGCTAGCTAGCTAGATTTCCACCATCACTGGTGCTGCTGACAATAAGTGCTCATCTACTAGATGAAAATTGTTCTGTGGTCTCTCCATTTGTGTTATGCAGCCAAGGTGGTAACCACTGAGAGAGAAGATAAAAATATAGTATTCTGGAGGAGCTTATTAAGTATATATCATCTGAGAATTAATAGAGTACTTCATGGCTGTTAGGGACTCCTCTGGCAAGCTAACATGTTAGCACAATTCATATTTGTCCTTCTACCCAACTCATTGCAAGTTTTGGGACAATGTTTTAATACTTTTACACTATTTACCTAATCTAAATCTAAGGACTTGTTTTTCTTAACCCTAAAAAGATCACTCTTAGTTAGCAGACCTGTTCACCTCATTTTGTATCTATTTTTGTATCTTCAGAATGAGCAAACAACTTTGTTTTTGTCCCTTTCTCTTCTATTGTAGTATATTGCAAGCCAACAAGAAAAATCTCTTTGAAATTTAACTCAGCCAGTGAGCTTTTCTGCCTCCAGAGGATCTCTGTCTCTGAGATTGAACTTAAGTTCCATTCTGTGCATAAATGAAATTCAATCTGCTATGTACATACATGCACATGCCAGCTGGAGTCAGGGACAGTCGAGCAGATAAATTGACTTCCCAGTAAACTAAACTCCCTTGAATAAAGCCTTAGAGAATATATCTCAAAATATATAATACCTATACACAGGAGACCAATCAAAAAATGGGCCTCCTTCCTCTTGGTCTTTGGCTCTTATCATTTCCCTGCCAAACCTTGTTGGTGCTAAACTGCCATAGATCAAATCCTGCATGACTCTGGGAAGTGGTTCAATTCCAGATTTGCCCGTTGCTACAGCAAAAATAATGATCTGATCAGGTTCGGGGTTTAGTATGAAGCCCGTGAATAACTTGCTCCATGTGCTGTGTGTGAAAGTGACCCGCATATGTGGGTAGGTTTACAGTAAAGGCTGTACAACAATGCCAAATGTTTCTGTTGAAACTCTGAATTTTCCACCTCACTTTTATCCAGTCTATATTTCACTGACAGATAGTGCTGACTAGCCCATCATTTACAACTGGTATGGCGTCGCTATGGACCCAAATGCTGAAGTGAAATTTTTTGAAGTAAACTTAACTTACTTGAGAACTGGATGGATCCAAAACCTGCCAAATGGATATTAAATTTTAGATTTACCTATTCTCATTCTTATTTTCACTTCTGGCTTTGTTTTGTAGTTGTGATTTATGTATTTCATTTGTATTGTGAACTTTCACACTTCATGGCCATCTCAGTCAGTGTATCACAACAGCAGCTGAAACAGTAACAGTGTTTCCAGTCAAAGAAGATTTAATGTTCTCTGTTTGCCTGTCTTATATTTCCAGGATGTGATGTGGTTGTTTCATTTGCGATTAACCAGGATTTTAGTAAGTGACCAAAACTACCTATAGCCAACTTTAATAAGTTTTATCATAATTAGATAACTGAGGTACTTTGAAATGAATTTACAATTTTAACCTTCTTCAAGTTATGTAATTACTCCTAACTACAGGTCCTCCATCTAATCTAAAGCATTTTGCATTTAATTCTTAAATGATCATTTGATGGTGATGACTTTTGGCATATCTTTCTTTGTTTTTATTTGAAGCAGGAAACAATCCGTCTAGCATCACAAAAGCACTAAAAGAGAAACAGGGAGTTGTTACTAAAGATGTCACATGTCAAGAATCTCTCACGAGGGAGCTCTGGCTCTTCTTTCCATTTATCAGCCTGTCTCCAGACGACATCACACAGCAATGGGGCAGTTGTAGCCCAGTGGGGTCAGAGATATACTGCACATAGGTAGGCAGCTTCCTCCTCTGACATATACACTGGCCTTATGGGGCATGACGTCAGTTTGAAAAACCAGTGAGTACTTTCACAAAGGAAAAGATATGGAGAGAAACCTTAGAGTTTGACATACTAAGATTCTAGTTTGATGAATACATTTCTTTGTTGTAATTTTGGGTTTAGTGTAATTTGTTCTCAAGCCTCTCTTACATCAGGATATCTTTATCTCAATTAGCTTTATTAACAATATAGTTAATTTGGTATTCTTGCTTTTATTTTTTTAATTATGTTTTACATATATTATCTCTTCCATCCTTTAGATATTGTGCAAACTACATTTCTTTCAAGCTAATATACAAGTTCATGGATTTTACAGGATATATTGTCATGTTACCTTTTTTGTATTTATGCATCTTGGACTCGTAACCCTGTCCTACAGGCACACTGATAACTTTATCTACAGATATGCACGAGGAACAATAAGTCCTAAAAAGCATGAGCCTTTGACCTATGCTTTGACACATCAATGTAAATATAAATAAATAGAGTATAGAGATTACAAAGTCAATGCTGGATTTTAGAGTCATTTTCAAAAATCAGTATCATCAATGCTGTAATGGTTAGTCTTAGACAGAAAGTTGACAAGTTGCTTTGCGAAAGACAAAAAGCTTTTTTTTTAGGATACTCTGACTGCTTTAAAAGACTTCACACACATTCACAAATCTTACAAATATTTGAATTTGACATTTGATTGCTGTTTTCCCTACTATTTTTTAATGTTTCCTGAACCTTTTATAAAACACAGCTGCAATAATGAGAGCAATTAAGAAAGCAAAGGCAAGGACACCAACACCCACACCGAGCCCGACATCAGAATTATATTTTTCTACAACAATTGGCTGCTCTTTGGACTCAACATTTTCAGCTTTGGTAATGATCTTTGGAGAGATGATGGTGTAAGCCTTGGTTATGCCCACTTCAGAAGTATCAAGGGTGCTCCTCTTCATTCTTTGTGCACAGTGCTTGAATGTGCTGCAGGTGCTCCTTTCACATAGACGAATGACACAGTGGATGTAGTAGGTGGACACAGGCTCCTTCTCGTGTTCGATGAAGCGGAAGGCTGGGAACTTAAAGCGAGCTCTTTGGCTGTCTCCATTCTCAATCATGTTTGTGAACTGATCCTTAGAGCAGGAGACAAACAAGTTGAAGATGCTAGAGTTGGATGGCAGAGGGGAAATGGTGGCATAGCATCGGTCCAGCAGGACATTATACTGGCGTGTGAGGTTGGTGGCCTTGATCTCAACATACACATCGGTCCTCAGTTCAATTCCCCACTGTGGGATTACCAGTGGTTGGGTGTAGTTGGCATCACTAAACAGCTTCATGCTCAAGGTGCTGATGAAACTGCCATTGTTGTCCTTGACTATGATAGAGGTGGCTGACACATTAAGCTGGGTGTAGTTGATCATATATTCTAAGGGGTAGGAACAGGAATAGTAGTACATCAACTCAGTTTTGTAGGAAATTTTTCCTGTTGTGGGCTCAAAAGACTGGACCACACCACTGATGTTCATTGTCTCAATGCTGGAAAAGTCAGAGAATATACCTGTCCCAGGAGCGCTGGTGGTCCTGAATATGCTTCCACAGCCGTGGGTCATATTTAGTGGAAAGTGAAAACGAGCAACTGGTGGAGTCACAGATTGATCTAGGGTGGCTCGACAAAGTGGGTCCAACATGTGTTTAAGGATCAGGAGGGTCTCATTGTAGCCAGCGTAGATAACCGGGCAGATTTCAATTGCAAGCTCAATGGCTGAAGTGCCGCATTGCACTGCGATGTCATTGATCCGTGGCCATCGTGCCTCTTTTCCACACTCTGACTACTTGTAACTATCAGAGAAAGAAAAGGTAAAATAATCTTCATCATTCTTTTGCAGCCTTGTCTTCAACATGCTAAAAATCTCGACTTGTACATGAGCTGGAAAGCCTTCATAGTTTGCATGAAGTCAAAGTTATGTTTTCAAAGCTCTTTATACACAAGTATGTGCTTTGGGATTGGCCCAAAACAAGGTCAAGCATTCATTTTCTTTGTAACAACTGCATTGTATGTAGCAGAAGAACTCCAATCTGGACTGTATCCTAAGGGCAGTAACTGAAGCACCTTACCTTCTTTAATGCAGAGGCAATGGGCTTGTTCTTTTGTTGATTATGTTTTTAAATATAAAATTCCATGTCCTCTTTTACAAAACCCCATTTCAGTAGGTAAACATGAGCTGAGTCACTGACCAGCAATTACAATGCTGTGACAGTTCTCCTACCTCATTTGAGTGCCACAAACAATAGTAATGACCTGGTTGAAATCCTGTGTGGGTTTCTTGACAACGTATTGACAGAAAAACTCACTTTAGAAGCCATTTTAAATGTAAATTAGAAGGCAATATCAATGACCATCATATGTGGGAAGGGAATCAGCCTGTTATGTTGTTATATTAATAGTCGGTAAAAAGGCAAGAAGAACAGTAGAACAACTGCAATCTAAAAAGTAGTCAGATAAATTAAATTTACATATACACAGCATACTATACCAGAATATGCAAATACAGTGGTCCCTCGTTTATCGCGAGAGTTACTAAAAATAACCCGCGATAAGCGAAATCTGCGAAGTAGCCAGCTGTAAAACCCCTCACTACACACTATACAGGCATGAACATTTATACACTTTTCTCTCTTGTTCAAACACTCTCAACGATCAAACCTTCGTAGAAAAATAAGTCCAGTATTATAAAATGAAACCAAAGATCAAACCTTGTTTTCAGGTCCAGAACATGGGAACAGAGAAGCTGTCAGAGAATTCAGCATTAATGAATCAATGGTATGGAGGTAGAGGAAGCAAGAAGAATGAGTTGAGTAAAGTTTGACTTATCTGACTGTTTTGTTTTGCTTAGTGCACCTTATAATCTGGTGTGCCTGATGGTCTGAACAATATGGTAACTTCTACCTTCCTTTAGCATGTCCAGAAGTCCAACGTTTTGTGCGATGGTTAGCATCTTCCTCTGCATTTTGGGTGCTGCCGCAGGTGCCTTTGACGGTGCAAAATGTTTCATCGACGTTGTGTTTGTTGGGGAGAAAACTTACAAACCTACAGTACAGCACTTCAAAGTCACACTAAGACACTAGTCTTCATCAAGCTAGCGATCGCAGATTTATGTAAATTTGAATCTGAACGCATTCTGTACTGTACGGCACGAGATTGATTGACAATGCTCTACAGCCGATCAGGACACAGAACACAATGCGCTGTAGAGAAAAAAAAAAAGAAGCATGCAAAATTGCACAAAAAAAT
This sequence comes from Mchenga conophoros, assembly GCF_057382185.1. Taxonomy (NCBI): domain Eukaryota; kingdom Metazoa; phylum Chordata; class Actinopteri; order Cichliformes; family Cichlidae; genus Mchenga; species Mchenga conophoros. The sequence goes on from NC_140541.1 coordinate 9,244,994, forward strand.
CCGCGAAACAGCAAGGCCGCGGAAGGTGAACCGCATTATAGCGAGAGACCACTGTATATAAAACCAAGGTAGTTTACATTGCACTGTATTTCTGCCCAAATCCTTACATTCTTCTTTCCTCCTGGCAGACACAAGTTAAACCAATAAAAATAAAATGCAGTAGCCTATTCAGACAATCATTTAAACTTCATATTACACTGAAAATAAAACAAAGAAAATAATAAAAATGTCCAATTTGAGAAGTTTATTTATTCTTTTTTTTTTAACATATATTCCAAAAACGTTTAAAAAATGATTTAATAAAGAAATTTAACCATGTATGCGGTGCAAGAAGGTTCGCCATGAAAGCTCCTAGCTCAAACCCCACCCGGGTTTTCCTGTGTGGAGTTCATATTTTCTCTCTGTATGTGTGTGAATTTCCAGGTGATTCTAAATCAGCCATGAATGTCAAATAGAAAAGCACTATATAAATGTGAGTGCTCTACATTATTAGTTATTTCTGTTTTGCACACTCACTCACACAAACACACACACCTTCTGTCAGTCTCATTAGATCTCCTTGTTGTCCATTATTAAGTATATAGTGATGACATCAGGCAGGAAGTGAGAGGAAGGATGAAAAACAGACTCAGTCAAAGTCTTGCTGTGAATTTATCGGGGCACAGACATGGTGTTTGGGGGTTGATGAGGGTCGGGAGCGCGGTTAGGGAGGGTCACCTGCTCTGCTGCTCGCTCACCTCTGCCTTAGCAGCACCGTTAAAACCATGTGATTAATAGCCTGAGCCGCCAAATCAGCCAGAGGGTCTGTGGCATTGAAGAGTCGCAGAGGCGGAAACATGGAGAAAGACGGAGAAACGAGGTGGGAATTCTCTTTGGAGGAAAAATACAACCCCTGTCTCTCTTTTACTACGCAGGTCGTGACCAAACGACCCTGTGTTTTGATTGGACCTTACGGATTATTTTGTCTAGCGGCTAGCAGAAGCAAGGTGACGATAGTTTTTGAAACAGAGGAAGTGAAGTGAGATCAGCAAGAGTGTGCAAGTTCTTTAACTGTAGTTTGCATTTGTTTTCATATGTTCTTTTGCTCATTATTTATTACTCCTGCTAAATATGAAAGAATTTTTGTGATTTTTCTGTTAGCTTTTTATTTTTAATTTTATATTTTGAATGGATTGAAAAGATATTTTAACTTTTAAATAAAAAACTATAATCTGGAAAATGAAAAAGGCAAGCTGTGATCAAGGGTCAGGTCTTAACTGACAATGTGAGAGTTTTTAGTTTGATTTGACTTCGTATCTGAAACTCACGCAGGTTAGTCCTTAAAGAAAGTCAACACAACTTCCAAGTTTGTATCTCTGTGGCTTCGGTCTAACAAAAGCTTTATATTTTTTCCCACATTAGAAAAAAGAAAAATACAAGACGTGGAAACTTGGAGAAAGTAAAAAATAAAGTTTGATATTTCAGGATACATGAGCTACCTAATGAAAGTTTACATTTACTAAAAAGGGGAATTTCTAGGAGAGGTTTGGTGAGCAGCACTAACTTCCTCACAGGAAGCTTTACTTTATTCACTCACGCACACACACAGGCTGTGGCTCTTCAAATGTAAAGCTGTGTACTAATTGAAAGCTCATCTGTTTTATACTTTCCTTGGCCATTTTCCTCCTCTGTTGGCTGACGGCTGCTCAGCAATTGTAGGCACTGACCTGGTTCACACCAGATGATATATCACCCTGTAAAGCGAGCCGCCGTAGAAGCTGACCCAACACCCAATTGTTATGTTAAGGAAATTAAATGTCACATATGAAATGCTGTCAGTGCTCAGAGGGACAACAAACTGTATGTTAAAGAGCACGACACTGGAAAATTATAAGAATTACATAAAAGGCTAAAGGAGACATGGTCATGATGGGCTCATTAAGAAATCCCCAGTGGAGGAAAAGGTGGCACGAACACAAATGTGAGCAAAAAACCTTTTGTGCTAAAAATCAAGGTTGTTTTTTTTCCCCCTAAACTTGGGTGTGTCAGTGTTGGAGATGCTGTCCAGCAATGGAGACCACAACCTCCTAAGCACTACAACTGAGCTTTGTATAACTTGAAGGAGGAAAAAAAAGATAACAGTGACAATACACACCTTAGTGCTAATTTGAGACTTGACCCGTGAAACCAGAACTCTTTTTACTCCGAAGTCTTTTCAAAAAGAAATGATTGCTCTGCAGTGCTAGTAGTGTTAGTGCATGAAAACGGGGACATCACAGAAGAGCAAATCTAAAAACTCTGAGGGACAATTGTATGATCTGTGTGATTAATATTTACTGTTTACCATTTGTGTGTCCTTTAAGGTCTGTTTGAATAGGTTTAGTGACAAATCTCTACTGGGATGACAAATCACTAATGGGATTTGTCACTTATGTGATGCAAAAGTCTTCTTTGTATGGTACCAATGCTGTCTTCTAGGAAAATTAAATATACTTGTTGAGCAGTTTGCATTTTCTGAATGACTACAGTGCCATTGAAGAACTACATGCTTGGCGAGATATGGTTCGGGTAAATGAAGGACATGCAGAGCACTTTGCCAGTATTTATATACAGACTCCCATCTGTGGTTTTTCAAGCAAGAGAACCATGTAAGGTTTCCTGAACTTTTCTAACGTCGTAAAGCAAAAATAAACTAGAGGCAGAAACTCAGAGATTACGATAGATCAATAGATTGATAGATAGATCATGTTTGAGCCAGTGTTATACATCTAATCAGTAACAGCAGGTAACAAACCTACATGTATAAATTACACTTTCCCACACACGCAAAGTGTTTTGTTCAAGGCACACATCGTATAGCGCTGATTTACAAGACACTGAATATTTCCTTGATGCCTGCTGCTGCCTCACTCTTTCATGTCTTACACACTGTACACACACAAACGCGTGTACACACAGTGTGACTGTTGCTCTTTCATGTGTGGAAAAGGGCAACTGCAGGGGGCAGCTGTTAAGAACTGAAGCAGATATGTCCTTTTAGCCTGAGCAGTTGCTTTTCTGATACTTGGTCTCACACACAGACGCATAAAAATATGCATACCCATACATACATGCATGCATGCATGCATGCATTCCCGTACAGTTATAAAGTGTCATTGAATTTGACATAGTGTTGACTGCCAGTTACACTGGGGAGCTTCTGGCTTGGTGGGAAGCAGGTTGAGCATGTTCACAGGTTTCATGAAGACCAAGCTGTTTATGGGCTTCAGTTATATTTCCTCTTCCCTCTCCCATTTTTTTCTGCTCCTCATCCTCCTCACTGTCACTTTATCCCTGCTTTTATTTCTCATCTTTTCTTTCCTCTTCTCTTCTGTCCTTCCTCCGCTCATATCCCTTCCTTTTCAGCCATGCCCTTTTTCTTTCCTTTCACTCATCTTCATTTTATTTTATTTTCCTTTGCTTTCCTTTGCTCCTTCCTTGCAGCCTTTCTTCTCATCTCACTTTCATTCTTTGGTGAAGTTTGCTGCCATCACCTGCTGAATCACCTCACCTCCCCCTCTAGTTTTGAGTTACACCAGATGTGGAACCTCGCTGTTTGGACGGCTGATTGATTTTCAGCCTCACCGCTGTCCAGCTGTTGCATTTGTGAGCTGCTGGCAATTTAGGTTTTCTTACTTAGCTCTGTTGTATTTAACCGTGCAGATCAGGTCTCTGAGATTTTTACCACCAACTAACACAGTGAAAATGAATGAAGGGCTAATCTCTATACACACCACTAATGAGATATATAGTGGTGTTGATACTGGGTGATTCCTTGAAACATACTGGGTAACATGCATGGGCAGCAGCAACAGCAGCAGGGGATAAACAGATTTATGAATCAACTTCAGCTCCTTGATTGGTTATAAAATGGGTTTTGTATGTAACTATAATGGGGGTGAATATGTGTGTGCAGGGTGCCCATTCTATACCCACTCCGATGCACTTGTGTTGATATGTATGCATACAGTATATGTGTGTTACTGGTGTGCTTATCCTTGCAAATAAGGGGCATCTGATTCAAGACTTCCTGTTTGATTCACTAGCTGTGGTTTAATGATTAAAAAACTCTTAAAAGCTTTAAAATTGTTGTCATTAGTTTCAATATTACGTTTTATATCATATCCTTCCCTTTTTTGCTCCCCATGTGAACTATTTATTGGAACGCACCCAAAGCCTACTCAAACTCGACTGGGCAATAGGTCTAATCCCACTACGAATGGAAACCAGAAATCTCTCTGTACCAAAAATTCTCAGCCCTTACCTACAGATTTGGCACATTTATATGCAGATATCTATTTATAGAGATTACAGGTTAAGGTTACATCAGTTTAAGGCCGGGGTAAGTGTAAAGCATTGAGTGTTGAGTGTCGAGCATGTAATTCTGGTGGTTAAGGTATGAGTTAGGAACAAGAAGATTTAACAAGGGTTCTCACAAGTATTGAAACACCAACACGTGCGTGCAAATAATATGTGCAGGAATTCGTGTCACTGTGTGTTTCCACAACTGTGGACGAGGAAGTGTGTGTGCTTTGTGTTCCAGACTTGCGCACACACACACACACTCGCAGTCCCTGAGTGCGTGCATGTGTGCGTGAGCGTCAGTCTCCAGGGCTGGGCCATAACAGTGATGGATGGGCCGTGTGTGGAGGCTGTTATTATTTGTTATGTGAGCGGGTGTGTGTGACTGGGCTGAGTGGGCCATACACCTGCTGCGCGGCTCAGAGAGCCCCAGCTAGCTTGGAGAACAGCTGGACGCATTGATTTAGAAGTTCACTCTCCAGGCTGCAGGAACAAATCAAGCAACAGCTAATAAAACCGCTCTTTATGATGGCGGCTCCATTTGCCCTCCAAAACAACTGGCTACATCATGTGTTTTTCTAACGCCCGCCGCCACACAAAATTAAATCCCGGGCTAAGGTGTCGCTTCTGGATGCTGTGGAGCTTAAGGCTTAATGTCTGGCTTTAATGCAGCGAGAGTAATCAATGTTGCATGGTGTATGTGAGTTTGCATGTGCGTTCACTTGCATAAATGAAAACAGTGCTTGTGTGGGGTGAAAATATAGTTCTCTGCGTTTTTCTGTGTGAGCTGTTTGATGTTTGCTCAGACTTGTGTGTATGTGTGCATTCGTTTCAGGCATGTTTGTCTTTACACCTAGACGTTAATGCGATCAATACTTTTCACATCTCTGTCCAGGTGAAATAAGTGTTTGCTCAGTGCTAAACGCTGCAGCTGGCCGAATGAGAGAGAGAGACAGTGTGTGTGTGTGTGTGTGTGTGTGTGTGTGTGTGTGTGTGTGTGTGTGTGTGTGTGTGTGTGTGACAGAGAGAGAGTGTTTGCAAGAGAAAATTTGGGAGTAGGGGGTTGGTTGGAGTATTTTGTATGAGTCAGCCCCTGCTAAGACTGTTCCATATAATGCAGTGGCTGCAGCTGTGCTGTGAGTCTCTGTGCTTGCAGATGATAGACTAACACTATTGTCAGTCTTTTGTAACGCTTTTATCATGCCTGCTGAGCCAGTGGATACAGAGGAACAGACACATACCACAACCAGATATGATTTCTTTTTTTTTTTTATGGATGTAGCAGATGCACCGACCCTGAAGTGTCATCTGGAATTAGGGTTCTCTGCATATTTCTATGCAGAGAAGGAAGTTATTTGTACAGGCTAAAAGAAGCCGATGTAGAAACTTCACAAATTCCAAACACACGTATTATGGCCTTGAGCCTCAAGTCAGCTGCTAGGTCAATCTAAGTGCTGGAGAATGGAGTTCAAATGGAAAATACATATAAACTACATACTGTATGTAAAAGATAAGGAGAAAACTACAGTGATGAAAAAGCAAATGCCAGCAAAACTGGCCACTTGAGGCAACTTGTCTCCAAAAATTCAAGTTGACTGCACTGGTTAACACTTTATAATACCTATTATTAACCAATGTTGTTAACCAGTGTTAATAATATAATATATATATTATAATAGCAACACACTGTAATGAGTTATTGTAAACACATTACATTTTTTCAGTAACGTAATGTACTAAATTCAGTAATTACATTACAGTTACAATTATGTTGTTACTTGCATTAAAAAGTGTCTTCAGTTATCTGCATTCCAAGTGGACAGAAAGACAGAAAAAATGTTTTTCTTCTAGTGCAACTAGCCTACAGGTAGCTTAATTTCAGTTAATGTGTACGAAGAGGAAAATGGTGGAGCGGTACAGTTTTTAATGGGTGGCAATATGGACAATTACCTTTATTTTTATGACACAAAAGGATAAGAACATAACATATAAATAAAAAGTAGAAACTGCATCCAGTACAAAAACATCCAGATTATAGTGCTAATACAACTTTAGCTTTGCCTGCTAACGTAAAGTTAACCAAGAACACAGAGTGATGATAGCCAGACTAAAAGAAAGATCTTATCTAAGTCCTCATTCAGACAGAGATTTGTGTTGGTTTGTGGGACCTAATGCTGTTATTGACAAATAGTAATTAGATCTTAGTAGCTGTCAAAAAATTAGATTTGATTAGGAGTTAATATTATTTACCTTATAGTAAGGGTGGGAGTTTTGAATACAGTGGCTGAAATGAATGTCACTGTTCCATGTAACTGTGTTTTATTTCTGTGGCCAATGTATTTTGTTGACTGCAATCTGCTATCTTGTGACATGTAGTGGTATTTTACACACTGTGACAGGGGATTTATACGTCTGTGTTAAATATTAGGGGTGGGGAAAAAATCGATTCTGTGTAGTATTGTGATATTTTGTTTTCTAATAATGTATCGATACAGGGACAGCAGAAATCGATATTTTGTTACAAAAATGTTTTTGTGCTCTGACTTCAGAGCCTGTTGATCCTTTTTCTGAGCAAGAATCCTGACATTCCTTCACTGTCCAAATGTGTTTAGCTTTTTTTTGGCAGCAATAAACATGACAGTTTACTTATTTTAATTTAAGACATGTTTTATGTTAATTAAGTTTAAAACTTTTTTTATTTAATGTAAAATTATATTTTGTTTTCATTTACTGTCAAATTCTTCAGTTGCTGAATGGGCTGCATAGTTTTCATAAATTGCATAGTTCAGAATAGCTATAATTGTACCAGATGGTTGCATTCAGTTAAGTTGGACTAGACTGTAATACAAACCGTTCAGTTTGTCAACAATAAAACTGACTGAAATGAGAGAAAGACTGAGTGCGAGACTTTGACATTAGATAAAATGAATATTGATAAAGTTTACCTTTATGTACAGAATCTGAATATCGCAAAATATTTTAAAAAATTGCAATAATATCGTATCGTGCATTAAGTATTGTGATAATATCGTATCGTGGGATATATGGTGATTCCCACCTCTATTAAATATATATGCTGTCTGCGCATCATAACGGAAGCGCAAACCTACAGTATAAAACATATTCTGATGTGCACGTTTCTGGAAATAGAACTAAGTATGCCTGCTGCACTGACCTAGCCACTTGTATAGGCTAGTTGTAGGCTCCACATAGATTAAACACAAAATGTAAATGAAAAAGTCTTACAAGTATGACTAGTGTCCCAACAGGGGCAGCATGTTTCATAGCTGATAAGGATCCCTTGGGCATATTTCTGTAGGCACAATATCTAGTATATATAATAAAGCGGAGGCATATGACCATATGACACAAACATGTTTATAAATCTCCTACAAAAATAGGTTTTTGGGGTCTCTATCACTAAATTCACTTGGTTAACGTGTTGTTTTATTAAGGCTTTGAGGGGCAAGTGAGCGTTCAAATAGTCCACCAGCTGTAAGCTAGGCATCACTTCAGCTAAATTCAGTCTCTGAACTAGATATTTCAGCAGTGTTTAGAGTATGTGTGCATTTTGGACTTCTTCTGTTTCAGTTCTCTGACAAGTATCGTGGTGTGCTATTAAAGTTCATTTGGCATCCAAGGTCTACACTCCTGTTGCACTCCACCCTCTGGTCCAAATATTGTCACTTATCAGTGGGTTGTGCCCCTGGCTTCAACCATGTCTCATAAGATATCTATGATAAAGTACAAGCTACAAGCCATGCAGCATATTTTAGCCAGGTCCATGAGAAATAACTATGCAATATTTCAACAGTTACAGGCAAGCTCCCTCACTTTAGTCATGTTTTAAAAGAAACATCAGACATGTGGCAGCTGCTTCAGTCTGTGTGGTGACACTATCAGAAGAGCCGGGAGGAGAGTTGACTGAGCAAGCAGGGTGCTGTGTGGTTATCACTGCCACAGTGTGAGAATTGACACTGAGTCACCACAACAGCTATATTAAATATCTAAAGTGTGATGCCATGGCCAAAACTATGACATTGTTAAATGGACGGAGTGTTGTTGAGTGACACCACTTAGTATCACGCTGTGAAACAGATGAAAGCAAAACACCTGTATTGTGCAACAAGCTGAGCCTGTCAGCTTGTTGTTGATGTGCAGGTTTTACATTCTCCAGTAAATACACCCCAATAATAGATTTACAGGTCACAGCACTCACAAATCAGAGGAAAGATAACCGGAGAATCACAACCCAGCAGGACCGTGGTCAGTTACATCAAGGCTCTGTGGGTTACAAAGGAAATATTTACAGTTATTTCTCAGCAGCTTATGGCCTAAGTGACTTTTGTAGCAGCCAGTAATGAAATCGGATTCAATAATGGAAGCAAAACAGAAAAGTAGAAAGATTGCCTTTGACATTGTAGTCTCACCCACTTCTGTGCTCTGCGATATCTATTTCAGGAATCCTGAAAGCCAAGCCAAGACTATAAAACCCAAAGCTGGACTTCAGATGTTAAAGCGATAAGCTCTGTGTGTGTGTGCTTGTGTACATACAATGAATGATCTTCTATGCCTGTTTGTAACAGATGCCTGAGGTACTTTCAGTCCGTAGCTAAACCATAGAGAGTCACCTTTCCATCATCTTCATTCATGTGTGATAAAATCCCTGGCTGACGTCAGAGACAGTGTGGGAGATGGAAAAAGATGTGATGAACCTCTCTGCTCGTTGTGGTCCGACCTTCACAAGGATGTGCTCTCTTCCAATAAAACATACACACATTCTTCTATCCTTACAGACGTACTGGGGCACCTGGGATCTATGCAAGACCAGCAGGAACTGCAGCGATCTCAAGGTTGTCTTTCCTTATATGAAGCAAGACATCCCAACCTTCAGTGTCCACGCGCTTCTTTGTTTGTTTGTTTTTAGTATCATGATACTACGATGGAGTATTAGGACCATATTAAGAAGAAAAAATATTGTTGATCATCTTGAGAATAAAGTCAAAACTTCAAGATTAAAGTCGAAAAAATGTTTATAAGAAAAAAGCTGAAATATGGAGATTACAGGTGCTCTTTCAAGATCAACTGCCACAGTTGTTGTACCCAGTTGTTGTTAGTGAAACAAACTGATCAGTCGCCTTGAGATACACCATATAGATTTATTGCACGAGACTTTAACCATTGAAAACCTTGGATCAGTCCATCACAAGACATTTCATTTTGTACAAATCAATAACCATCTTTTCAACATTCTTGCACTGACCACCACACTGTTTATGGGCTAAAAGTAAAATAATTTTCTTCCATGTTACTAAAACTGACTCTGATGTACACTTTCACTAACTCAGAGGGTATAGCAACAGTGGCAGTTTGTCTTAAAACAGCAACTGTAATCGCCACATTTCCACTTTTTTCTCAAAAAGTAGCTTTTTAACTTTTTTCTTGAAACAAAATTACAGCTTTAATCTTAAATTTCAAATTCAATTCTCAATTCAACTGTTAATATTTTTTCTTAATGTGGCCCTAATACTCCTTTGTGTGATACTATGGAGATTTTTATATGTTTGTAACTGGGATTTATGTCACCACCCCCATTTTTGTGTACAGCATTACAACTGTACACTGATTTTCAGAAGCAGGAGGAGATGATCTGCTGAGCATAGCAGAACAATTTGTGTCTCCTGAAACAAAGGCTCTGAAGGAAATAGCTGATGTAATGTAGCACTGACCTACACAATGCTGTAAATGAATTTCACCAACTAAATACTAAGATGTAGCTCGAACTATTGGAATGCTTTACCTGGAGTTTATGTGGTGGCTCTGAGAGGTCAAATGCACTAAAACACCAGCAGATACAAAAACATTGCAAAAGCAAAAATTGAAAAAAGAAAAACAAACAGTTGAATAAACAAAAAGCAATTTTTTTCTGTTTCCAGTGTGTTTTATTTGACTTCTGTTGTGTTTTGTGTGCTTTTGGAGCATTTTGCTTTTTGCTGATGTTTTCTTAGATTACCTTCTGTAACCTGTTCTGTAGAAAGCCTTTTTAATGTAGAAACACAGAAAATTAATACAACTATGAATTATTATTGGAAACATCTCAATACAAGTAATACTCATACTGCCTATGAAATAAATCCCTTTCGTAGCTCTTATAAGCGGTCATTGGTCTGGAAAAAGCCTAAAGCTGCAAATCTACATTATAGTCAGATTAGACTCTAACAGTTGTGGATATTTCCCAGACCCATGAAGAAAAGATGCCACTGTTTCATTATGAGAAAAAAAAAAAAGAATCCAAAACTTGACTACAACATGCCGTAGTCTCAGTATGTCATGCTGGATTTATGGGTCCTGCACTGGTGCCCGTTTGCATCTTCCAAAAAGCCGTCAGTGCCTACATAGAATAGGGTTGGTGTAAAGTTTGTCTTATAGAGGTAAGGAAACAACAGACTGCACCACGAAGAGGAAAAATAATACATCACAAGACGAGATCTTTATGTTTTTGCCACAATAAGGAACAAAACTTCCTCGATCTCTCTAAATGCTACAGGTCAGGTGAGTTTGTCTATTAGTCCCAAGGTTAAAGTCAGGTATGGCCTCTCTCATATCCATGTTTTACATCATTCACCTTTGACCCCTCACTCTTTGAGATCACATAGCCCACACTCCTCTAGCAGCAAATGAGTATAAACTTTGGAATCTCAAGACTTTTCCAAGTCTGGAAGCAGGGGGCACTAAAGAGACCAACCACCAACACCCTGCTATGTCTGTCACTATGTGCACCACTTGCCATTCACAATCTAATATTTAATATATTACAATATTACTATTAATACTTAAAAATATATATACATATATATATCAGGCTCTAAAGTGAAAACTGTCCCACAACAGAAAGTTTTTAGTTTCTCTGGAACTTTCAGTGCATTTCAAGGCCATGTGGAAATGAATTCTAAAGAGCAATCAAGTTTACTGTGTTTCCATGAGAAAATAGTGGTTATGAAGGTGCTATTTACACACGCAGCAAGAAGTCGCTGATAGTTAGACATTTATGCTCTGCAGCAAGTCTTCAGTGGATGGCGGGTGATTAATACCCAATGCCCATTGCTCCCAAGGAACAAGCTCTAAATTATCTGATGGAGGAAAAGGCTGCCAGACTGAAAATTAAGGAGGAAAAAACTTTTCAACGTGAATTATACACTGTACACGACTCGAGGGCCTCAGCTGTCCCTTTACAGCCTGGCTCCTAGCTTCAGAGTGAGTCTCCCTCCCTGCTTTTTTCTTTCCTGTGACACAGGAACAGTTTGCTGGTGCAAGCCTGTCCGAGCCTGTCGTCTCGCTTGTTTTATTATCACTCCTGAGATGTCAGCACAGACTGCTCTTTGTCACCTCCCAAAGTTTCTCTGTACTCTCAGCGTGGCTGTTTCTGCAGAGGTGCATACGAGCCCCGAATGGTGGAAAGAACATTTGTTCCTCGCAGAAGTCCGGCAGGGACGGCGAGAGGCGAGAGCTGACATTTGGGAAAACCATCAGGAGGACTTTACGCATCTGACCTTCACGTGTCTACATGCAGTAAATATAACCCCCTGGTTTTTCTGGATGAGACGTGAGTGCTGACTTCCAGAGGGAGAAACAGGGAGAGGAGAGCGTGAGAGACAGGGATGGAAAGTCTAGCATGGATCACACAGCAGGGTTGCAGTGTCCCTTCCATATTTAGTGAAATTCACAATATTTTCCAGAATTAAGTTCTGGCAATGGCTATCGTCACGTCGGTGCTCACAGAAAACGTATTGCTGACAGCTTGTTGCGCTTCACTTTGGCAAATGCAACTAGTGAAAAGTCACACAATGATAAAATGAAGCTGGATTTTCTTAGTTTTAGGCTAACGTTAGCCCAAGCTTTGGCATTTTTGCCTCTGTTAAGGTTCAAAAATTGAGGAAGGAGAGTACAAACAACCAGGTCCAGAAGATCTTGGTCAAACAATTGATTTTAATGAATACACGCGTGGGAAGACCACTCTGTACGCAGATTATTTAACAATAGCAGTAAAATAATTTCCCTGCTCCACACCTCCAGCCGACTACAGTGAAGGTAAATGGAAGTTTATTTCTGGTGTTCACATCATAAATCAATTTAAATTTGAATACAAGGATTTCTTCTTTAACTTCAGTGTGAGCAGTTTTTAACAACCTTCTACTGAGTGTTCATTCAGTCATGCATTCAAATTGTAGAAACGTTAACATTTAGAAGAAGCAGTAATGATCTTTCTAACACTTGCGTAAACATGCTACATTATTCTTAAAAACAATTCTCAAATTGAAAATTCAAACAGTAAACCCATACTGTTCTGTTGTTTTTATTAAATAGCTTTTGTGGTCTTTTTCTCTTTTGCATCAACACACTGCTTTTCCCGCTCCTGTCACATCTTGTTGTAATTTACCGAACTTGCCTCACATGATTGCTAGACTGATTTAAAATCCCAAATGCATTTTCACCGACCCTTAAAAAAGGCCGATTTTCCCACAGCGATGACATTTTGGAGATTGATGGACTTGCAGACAGATAATGACACGTTCCTTTTTGAAAAATACCAGTTTCCACTGATGACTGAAGTAATGTCGTCACTGTGCGGTGACAGTGCCAATAAAAAAAGTCTTTTGCATAGTAAATGAGCCAGCTAAGTGTGAAGAATTGACAATATTTGTGCCATGTGCAAAGAAGCTGTGACTGTGTGACTACATGTTACTTTTTCAATCGCTTACATATATGCGTTTGCAGGGCGAGTCAGGTTCCTGTCAGCGTCTGCGTCATTCCTCAGATGGACGCTCCAGAGTTGAAACTCTCCCTGGGCAGCACATCTGGACGCCAGCAGTCCATCTCTTTTGTACCGCTCACGCTCTGCTTCTTCTCATCTCACATAATCTAACCTTCACATCAGTGTAGTCAAGCGCTGGGTGTTGAAGTTGCAGGTGTATTGGTGAGTCTCACTCGCAGAATTGTACGTCAGAATTGTCTCCAATGTTTATATTACCATATAAACATCTTGTTTTTAAAAAAATCTTTAGTAACCCCTTTTCATGTATCTGTTCTGAGTTTGTTTCGAACTGACTTGAATCAAAGTGCCTTTTAGGACTTCCACAGTTATAGTGTTTGAGGTTCAAACAAGCGAAATGGAAATCATTTTTTATTTATTTTTTGTCTGCTGTATTGTCCGTATTAAGCACATAGTCAAATCTGTAACATTTGCCTTCCACTTCCATTACTTTCGCTCAGTGTTTGGAACTGGCTGATGTAGTTTCCCATCATCATGCTCTTTATCCTGGCTCTATGGGAAAATGAGGCCCACAGCTTCGCCTTGTAATGGGCCTCCAATTCTTGACCTTTGCCCCAGGAAGCATGTTGGGGTGTCGCTGGACATTTAAACTGATAGACTGACAGAAAACAAACGTCAGTGCCAATGAAAATGTAAATCATTTAAACTTGGTGAAAGCTGTCGGTGCCCCTGGGAACTATGGGGATACGCTGCAATAACAGCGTGGAGAAAGCTGCCATTCATGACCATTTTCAACAAAACCCCATAAACTGTCACTTCCTGATTTCCTCTCACTGTGTTATTAATGAGCTTTAGGCGAAGACTAAACTTCTCTTTAATATTGTCCTATTATTGTTTTTAATCTAACCTAAATATGGAAGCATGTTGTATACAATTATAGTTTGGGCTATTATTCTGCTTGCAAGCAAGAAGCAAAAAAGAAAATGAAAAAAAAGAAAGGAATGTCAAGAATGATAAAGATTTTTTAATCAAATTAAATGCACTTATAGCCATAATCTCCTCATTCCTTATTTTCTAAATATACTTTTATTTCCACACTAAAATTGTCCTGCTGTCCACTACAGTGACTATACTGTGAAATAAATGTAGACCATATATTCTTAAATGTTTTGGTTAAGTATGCTGTATGTAAGGATCCTTTAATAACTGCAAAACAATTTATATGTATTTAAAATATATTTTTGCACTTATTTATTAGATAATTACATACAAAATACTTCCATTATACCATATATGACTTTACCTTTTTATTCATGTCAAGTGATTCCCTTATAATGTGACTGTTGTGTCAAATTCTCTATTTTGTGCATTAGTGTGTGTGTGTTAGGGGTCTAGAGTGAACAGATAAGCTTACACAGTGTGTCTGCAGGGTTGGTGGGGGGACTGCTATAAATTGACTCTCCATGCTGACACGCTGCTCACTTTGAGGTCTCCTTTTTACAGCATAAACGCTCTATCAGTCAGCACAGACTGTTCACTGCTGATGGAGCGAATCGCGGTTTAATCTCTCCCCAGGCACAGTGCTAGTTACATCCAGTTCTGTGGATGGAGAAACTGGGGAAGTTGTTGTCCAATTAGCTGAGTGCACATCGTTTTGCCTTAATGTAAATTTCACTAAAGTTTTCCTCAGATCCAGCCGTCAAGCTGCTGTAAAGAAGGAATACTTTGAGTTTGACCTTAGTAGTAAGTTTAAAAGGGACATTCTGTTGCTGCTTGCTTCATATAAATGAAACTAAATTTCCAGCTTCAGGTCTGTCAATTGTTTATTTTGCCTCTGGAAGATATTTGTATAAATAAACATCAGTTTATCTGTTGTAATCTGTGAAAGCAGACGAGTTTCACATCACACATAGACGGCATTCATCTGCAAAAGCTGTTTTCTTTGTTGTTGCTGCCAGAAAGAGATTGGGTGGAGAGAATTGTTGAGAGGAATAAGGCCTATAGGTTCTAGTAGCTTAAAAACATGAAAAATCATCCACTGACCTCTTCACCCCCTCCCTTTGTCAGGTGGGTGCTGTGCCCCCACCCTATATTTAGATGGAGTATTTGGGGCAGCCGCTCGTACCCATTCAAACAGGCCTGACTGCCTCTCCACTGGCATTTTGGCTCAATTTGTCTTTGTCAGGGAGGGCCCGGTGATCTCTCTGAGCGCAGACATCTCATGGTGAGACGTAAATGTTCCGATAAGCTGTGAACAATGTTGTTGCACGTTAATGATCCCGCCTGGAAACACGACGTCAAACAGACAAACCAAAATGAGGATACATGTGTGCACTCGTTTCTGTTGTGGAACTAATGCTGAAATAATGAAATACTCACGAAATATTGAAGATATTCCACAGACATATTCTTAGTTTGATGATGTGGCTTTTACCACCAAGTGCTTGTTTTATTTTTTTCTTTACATATTTAGA
This sequence comes from Mchenga conophoros, assembly GCF_057382185.1. Classification (NCBI taxonomy): domain Eukaryota; kingdom Metazoa; phylum Chordata; class Actinopteri; order Cichliformes; family Cichlidae; genus Mchenga; species Mchenga conophoros. The sequence goes on from NC_140541.1 coordinate 9,260,558, forward strand.
AGAAGACTAACCTGCCATTAGCAAGAGGGTGCTTATTTTTCTCTGAAGTATTTATTAACTTTTTTACTGTATTTCTATTTTTGATTTTTTTCGATTTTAATTTAAATTCTCTGTTCATGTTGTGCTTCTATAGAATTGTGTTTTCTTTCTTGTTTGTGCACTGGCCTTTTCTGAAGCTCATTTTCACTCTCATTTTCAAAGAACAACAGCTGTTCATCCACTATAAACAGATAATAAATGTGCCATGAGCGCAGCAGTTTGCTTTTTTGTGCCAATGCACTAGAAAACCCCGAAATGTCTAAATCCTAAAAAAGTCACTGCTGACGTGTGACTCACCCACCTAGCTCTGATTCTTGTAATTTCCATGTTTCATATGGAACGTCCATACTGTCATTTTGAAATGTTTGAACCTAATCCTGAACTAATGCATGGTGGTTGCTTTTCTTTCTGCACCTGAAGCATTAACATTTGTGAGATGCAAGAGTGACGAATGCCCATTTATCACTTTCTACAGCCTCCCGGTAACCTTTCACACAGTGTGTGTTATACTAACATAGTTTCTGTGCGGTGACCGGTGAGCATATGCATATATATTACATTCACACATTTTACATTTTGCACACTTTAAGCATGGGTGTTTATGTATATTGCGTATGCTTGAGTCCCCATGTGTGTGTATGTGTCTGGCCAAGCTGGGTTTGTTTGACCAGCTGTTTGGAGGGAAAGCCTGATCCCATGTGACCTTGTGTTTCTCCAGCTGCTCTTGGATCAGCACAACCAGCCCTCTCTGCCAGGAGACACACAGGATGGGCCCAAACCCTTTTTACCCTGCTTTTTCTGGTTTTCTTTTTCAGGATTATTATTGTTGGTAACAGTAGTAGGGGAATCCATAGAAAACGTTAATTCTTTCTAGAAAATAATAAAATCTGTGGTAAGAGGGATAAAATTTATCTTTGTATTAGATAATTGCTGCCCTACAGCCAGTGTTGGGAAGGTTACTTTTAAAATGTATTCCATTACAGATTACAGAATACATGCCCCAAAATGTATTCTGTAACGTATTCCGTTACGTTACTCAATGACAGTAACGTATTCTGAATACTTTGGATTACTTAATATATTACCATGTCTTTTACAACAACGTGAATGTACTATTGCTGTGTGATTTATTACTATTACTGAAGGTTCGCGACTCCGAACTGTAGTAAAGGGACCTCTGACTAATACGGCGGGGTCCCTGTCGGCTCGTAGCCGAAAAATAGCTTTACTTTGTTGTCTGGGTCAACTTTCCTTGCGAGAGACAGAGAGAGGCGTTGAAAGGCTGCTCCAACGGAACTTATTGTTTCGGAGGAAAACATGAACACAGCGTACAGTCGAGTCTTAATAGCTTACTTACAACTGGGCTCGTCAGGCACTCTTCTTGGCTGAAGTGGTTATTATTATATTTACATGCTTCCAGCTCCCGTTTTTCCTCGATGACAGCTCGGACCTTTCCACTCTCCTTTTTCTCCCTCCTCGCGCTCACAGACCCATAACGTGTATGGCAGTCCATTCTCCCTGCAACACGGACTACACTGCCCGTGATGCTACATTCTTTAGGGCTATGCTTGTAGCATTCTGCCTGTTAGCTTAGCACAACAACAACAACAACGAAAAGGCGCTCTCTCACCCAGCAAACACACAGTCGCAGAGAGAGAGAGCGTCGCCCTGTAACCATGGCAACCGTAACGCTGCTGCCTGGAACAACAGAACGTAGCTGTCAAACAAAACCCAAACAGTCCTGACCCGCGACAATATGAAACAGGAAAATACCGCCGTGTAATCCATTTATTTCAACAAAGTAACTGTATTCTGAATACCACCTTTTTAAACGGTAACTGTAACGGAATACAGTTACTCATATTTTGTATTTTGAATACGTAACGGCGGTACATGTATTCCGTTACTCTCCAACACTGCCTACAGCGCTAAAATAGTCATATAGAAAAAAATACAATCTGATTAAAGTTGCATAGAAATGTATCCTACTGAAGCGTTATTACTGGGATCAACGATGATGTTTTTCACCATTATGCACTGAAGGTAAAGCCAAATTACTGGATTATTTTTGTAAAAAAAATATAGTACGCAATTACATGATAAATTAAAAAAAAAAACTTTACTATGCAGTATTGCCAATACAGCTATTGCTTGTTTCTGTAACTACAGAAGAGTATTAAAGACTTCCCTTTAAATATAGTTTAAAGATTTAACGATTTTTGTCCATAGTCCCATTTCCAATATAGAAGAATTTAAGCTTTGCATCTTTTTCAATCCACAGTGTGACTGATATGATCCAGTGATTCTACTTGGGGCGATCGTGGCTCAAGAGTTGGCAGTTTGTCTTGTAATCAGAAGGTTGCTGGTTTGAGCCCCGGCTCGGACAGTCTCGGTCATTGTGTCCTTGGGCAAAACACTTGCGGATGGCGCGATACGACAGCCTGTCAGTCTGCCCCAGGGCAGCTGTGGCTACAACTGTAGCTGCCTCCACCAGTGTGTGAATGTGAGAGTGAATGAATAGTGGAACTGTAAAGCGCTTTGAGGGTCTCGAAAAGCGCTATATAAACGCAATCCATTATTACTAAAATGAGACAAGATTCGAAGTATAGTTGTCTGTAAATGTTGGTTATTGACAAGGCTACAATTAAACTTTTAGACAAGAGACCAGTCACTGATTTATTTTTTACAAACATTCAAACTGTGTAAATCAAACTTTATCAGAATTTGAGTTTTAGACAACATTTCCTTATTTATATGATAAAATACACCGAGCCAAATAAGTTTAACCACTTCTGTCCAAATTGATATATTTCACAAATTTAATGGGCAACGGTTGTGTTAAGTCTTAAAAGCTCCAGTGTAATTTTGTATAGGCAAATAACGCTCGAGTGGGATGAACGGCCTAAATGCGTTTACCATCGTCCACGAGGTGACAGAGTCTCAGGAACTGAAGACCACAAGCTGGATTCTCTAGAGGAGAGACTCAAGCCGAGACCGCGGATGAGCGAGGCGGTGAAACCTGTCGGCTTCACACTCACACTGTCACACAAACACAAGCACAACTTAGCACTCGCAGACTGAGAAACACCTTCACACATAGACACACTTAACACAAACACTCACAGACACTGGTGCTGCATGTTTGGTAGAATTTGGCGCATGAGCGTGACAAACCCAGACGCTGGTCTTACAAGGTAGAAGACGGCGAGCTGTAAGATTCCACGAGCACATCAGTTTGTACTGAGAAAAAGTCGCGATGTCTCCTGAGGGTCAGAGAGACAAATGTGAAGCCATGAGTTTGTGTATGAATGTTAGCTATGTTTCAAAAATGTTGATATAAAATAAAAGATCAAATAAATGCATTATTATTTACTGTTGATATGAGTCAACTAAATGATATGAAGCAGCATTGAGTATTGATATTCATTGTTGCCACATTAAACACCTTTATATTAGCACTAAATGCAAAAATGTAACTGTTTTTAAATGACATATATGCAAATGAAGAGGTTAGAAACTTTCCGTCACAATTATAAAAGGTGCAAAACTGTTTATGTTTGAATGTTCAAATTTAGTTGCTATAGATTTGTATTTACTGTTCTATTTATTCAACAGTGATACTCTGCATTATTTAAAAATGACATATTTAAAGGTAAAGACTGATTTTTACCTCACCTTTAAAGTGTGTAGTGCATTATCAGTGCAAGTGCCTCAGCTTAATTTATCACTATTATGAATTGAGCTGTTTAACATTATATTCAATATTCATGTCTGTTTCACAGGTTAAATATATGTTGCTTTTTAAATATACTTAGCAATGCTGCAAAGTTTTATTCATGTTTTGAGTTTTACCAAGTGAAAAATGAAGAAGGAATTACTATTTAATAATTGTACTGACGTTAATAAACAGGTCATTTGTCACGCAGACAGACAGATAGACTGCAAGTCCTCAACATTTCTAGTAATCCCCCGTCTATTCCGGCTCTTGTTTACAGATGTCTTTCTCTTTACTGCTTTAAGTTTGCTGATGTTTAAAAGTGTCCGCACGGCCTTTTCGAAGCTTTCAACTGCAACCGAGGCTTCCAGCTCAGCTGGTCGCGCATGTCTGTCAACACTGCTATTACCATCCTCTGTGTGTTTCTGCGTGTATGTGTGTGTTACCGGGTGGGTGAAAGCTACCCAGGCCTGTGACCTTGAAACTAACACTGAACATTATACTCAACACCTTCCCACATGCACATATATGCATGCACATGTTAGCTAAGTCATATTCTCAGCCAAAGGCTATTGACCTTTTTGCAGGTTTTACATTACAAACACATGTTCAAATCTTTGCATAGCAGTGTACATAAATGAACACTTAAGACCCCAGTATTTCCCCTTTAAGGTTGTTAAAATGATCTTTTTCTCACTTACAGCTTGTTCAGATTGGTTATTAAGTGTACATGGTGATCAGATTGAGGAGAAGGGTTTGGCTAATGACCAAACTATAAGTAAGACTGCGCTCTTTATATGTTTATATTTGTTCTGTATTCATAAAACTGCTCTTCTGACCTCACAACCTGTGCTACAGTAGAATAGTGCAGAATGGTCGGATGTGAGTCTTTTAATTGTGATTGTATTTATTGACTTTTCTTTAGAGATAAACTGTGATTCTTTTACCAACAGCTTTAGAAACTGTAGCTTTACATGTTGCTAATGAACACAACACACCAGTTGCTTACAGCATGGACCAGATAAGAAAGAGACTTCAGCTCTCACATGCACGGCATTTCTCAAAGAAGCCAAACAAGTATGCCTACAGTGTCATGTGGCGTTTGGATGTCCTCTTTTGTATTGGTGACACTTCTTTCCCAAGTCTTTAGTCACTGCCTAAGAGCAAAGGTTTTTGTTGAGAAAAATTAGACTGGAATTTCTGCAAGGCTATATTGTAGCCTTTACACTGAAGTCAAGTAAAACTGCTTCCTTACTTTTGCTAAAAATATTTAAAAGTGCTTTCCCTTAAGGGAAACGTTTGAGCTGAAGTGCCACAGCGCTAAAGTGAAAAGGCTCAGTGACCATGACAATGTGCTAATGCTACAATGGGTCTCTAACGAGTGAGAGCCAGCGCTAATTTCCCTGTTTGACAAAGGGACTCTGTGATCCTTGGCTTCTAGGGGTTAGCCGCACTAGCAGGTGTGTGTGTGTGTGTGTGACAGAGAGAGAGGGTGAGAGAGAGATATTTTGTATCTGCTGTAGTCTCACAGGCATGCTAGAATATACCGATTCTCCTGCCATTGTGTTCAACTGTGTGAGTCTGAGTTAGCTTGTGTTTTGCACTGCATAGAAAGGGTTCCTTTTCGCATGCATATGAGCAATTGTTGAGGTTAAGGGTCAGAGGTGGCCTTCTGAGGGTTATTTGGCGCAGGTCACAGAGTGGACAGGTTGAGCGGCATATCTTTTGCATCTCTCAGCATGCACAGTGAGTTACTGTCACAGGATGTGCCACTGTTGCCAACACTCACAGGAAAAATCCCTGAGGAAGATGAACAGTCCGCATCTGCCAATCCCATGCAGAACACCCACAACTGCAATGGACTGGTTAGCAGAAAAAAATCCCAAGACAAAAGACGTGAACAAAATCAAATAATCCAGATGTTTATAATCCGGAAAAGCTAATTACTGCATTTACCATGAAAGGAAAAATATTTATTTTTGAGGCAGCTGACAAATAACCTCTCAGTTATTTAATAATTATTTAACGAAGCCCCATCCTCAATGAGGAATCAATACTGTAAATTTTATTTATATAGTACCAAACCATAGCAACAGTCACCTTAAAGTATGCTATATTGTAAAGTAGAGAAAGCCTCAACAATCAGACCCCCTATCAGCAAGTACTTTGGCAACAGTGGGAAGAAAAAACTCGCTTTTGACAGGAAGAAAGCTCTGACAGAACCAGGCAAGATATAATTTCTCTGCTACTTCAGATTTCGGCAAGGTAAAGTAACCATTCAGAGGAGGACGTGTGTATTGCCCTCATTTTCCCACTCATCTGTTTCTTTGGAAATGTAAAAAAAAAAAACATGCTAAAAGCGTACCTAGCCATGGTGTGCGCAAGGATCTTGGGTTAAATGTATCCACCAAACAGGACATGTGAGAAGAAACTGCTATGTGAGAAGATGAAGTGGAGATGGAGAAGGTGCTCAGATGGTGATGAAGGACTGGACAAGTGAAAGGGATGAGGAGGCGAAAGAAGAAGAGACAGAGACAAGGGCAGGAGGACGGTGACAGCTCTGACACTACGTCCAGTCTTTCAAATGCTGGGATAAATTTAAAGCTGAGGATTGGATGTGCCTTCCAGACCTGTCACTGAGATAACTCGCATTCTTGTGCATCTGTCCACATGTTCATCCTTTCTCTATTAGGGCCTGTGGGTTTACGAACATGAACATTAACAAGAACACTGTGAAACCTTTTTTTCTTTTAACCCGTGTCTAAAACACTGTGACCACAGTATATGAACATGATGCACCTGACCATGAATTGTAGGTTATGTTTCATCAGGTCACCTAATAAGGAAAGAAGCTGTCCTCCCTATTGTTAGCCTTGAACAACCCACGGGTAGACACTTCACTGGCTCACCTCAAACCTGAGATAACTCCAGACTTGTGCACATCAAGCTGCCAAAGGTCATTTTACCTGTCATCATAACAACTCATTGAATTTCACTAAATGTATCGAGTGCTTCAAATTGTTGTTTTTGCAAGCCTGTTATGCAAATGATGCTTTATTCCATTTTCCAGCTGTTGCCTCCAAGATAAAAGTAATCGTGCAACCAGTTTGATGAGAAAACACAGCTAAGGCAGGAATAGGGGGGAAGGTCTTGAGTATTCCAGAGATCCCACACTGGATCGGTAATGATCTTGACTTTCTGTCCCCCTCTACTGTCCACATCTCAAGCAGCACATAAATCATACAGTCTATTCAGACGCACCGACACCCTGGGGTAGCTGGCTGGCATCGCTTTCTATCTATCAACCCTTCTGTCTGTTCTCCATGCTTGTCTGTTTGCATTCCTCCATCTGTGTCTTGCCAGCATTCTCCTCACATGTACACAAATCCTAAGTGGGTGTTTGAGTGACTCTATGAATTTGGATGAGTGCTGAGCCTCTCTTGAGGACTTGTGAGACTAATGACTGAATTGCACACCTGCCTGCCACTCCTAAAGTTCATTCAAGATGAGAAAAAAAGAGCAAAATATAACATTTGCTTTGTTGGATCTTAAGTATTTCTTATATTTTTAGCATGCGCGCAGTGCTAACACCATCTGTTCTTTCGCGTTATTTCGATCGCAGTCTTTTTGTGAGCCCACAGTGTGCTGAGACGGTAACAGACAGAGATGAGGGGGTAAAGGTTTAACTTGGCACAGGATGGGACAAGCTGATGAAGTGAGACACTTCATACCTCTGGGGAGGGATCATAGCTTCGCTTGCATCGTGTTCTGCTTCCTCTTGTTTCTCAAATTAGTGCCTCCAGTTGCTCTTGGAGGTTGTGCTTTAAATATCTGTCGCACCATATGTGAAAAAGCAGTACAAAGTATTTTTGAAATAAGCATTCTGAAATGGTTTTTACATTTGGTAAATGTTATTGTGGTGATAGCCATAAAAGGTCTCATTTCTATAGTGCATGTTTGTTTCTGACTTCAGAAAGAGCTTTCAGACAAGACATTTACAGAGCTTTTAAATTTCACAGATGGATTAAGTTCGATATTTAGCTGGTTTGTTGCAGTCCGTCTCAGTACTACATGCCTGAATGAATGTTTGTCACAGTCTCATGTTATGATCACTGCTTTTTGTGTATTTACAATCCATCTTTCCTCCTTTCCCACCCTTGTTATTCTCTTGATTAACCTGTGCCCAATTATCCATCCCTAAATGAAGTCTGCGTGTCCACCCAGGTTGTTATCTTAAAGGTAACGTCAGCCTACTCAGTGTACTCAAAAATATATTGATCAGTGTGTAATTACATTATCCAACCAAATGATGCGTTCTCATGAAGCCATTAAAAACACATAATCATGAGTACTGGTTTAAACGTGCATAAACATGTTTATTTATTTCTGATACTGATAGCAGATTAGATATGCAAAGCTCCTGTCTCTGGACAGCAAGCCATCTAAACAACAGCAGCTGGTTATAAGCTAGCATAATGGCAGCTCAAGTTAGGCTTGAGTGTGTTGAATATCACACTTTCCCTCTGATATTCAGTTTGATTAAATCCTTACATCATATGAGAGTTTATTAACTGCCGAATCCAATAATGTTACATCCACTTCAAAGAAAGTTAACTAAAAACAGTTAACAGCAGCTAACGGAGGCTAACAGCAGCAATAACAATAGCAGAACTTACCAAAAGAAAAGTACTAACTAACCTAACTATTGCTGTTACTGGGCAGAAGTCAGCTTCACTGACTCAACCACTTGTACTGGACTTCTTTCTCAAATTGTACAGTGGAAAACGGATGTGGAAACCAGCTAAGGTAAGCAGCAGATTCACACCCTATATTCACTACAGAAAAACGTCAGCTGGGGTTGTCTGTAGGACAGACAACCGTAGCTAAGATTGGTAGAATTGGGAGTGGTAAGAAAACAGAAATCAGTTAACTGCAATCTGCATTCTACTGACATCTAGTGGTGAGATTTTAGAAACTGTATCTTTAACTCCACCCTAAATCCTCACTTTTATTTCCTGCTGCTGGCTGCCTGTTTTGGTGTTTGTTTGTTTTGTTTTTCTTTTTATTTCATTAGTGATCTGTTACAGCGCTTTTGCACAGTCATTCTGTACAGTGCCAGTACTTTTAACTTTAAAAAATACCTCTAGGTGCTTGATTGAAGAGTGGCCATCCATCCAGCCATCTATCCATCGATGGATGGGCACATTGCAATGGCATTTTCTACCTCTTTTGCCAGTCCAGGTTGCAGAGGCAGGAATCTAAGTCGATTAAGGCATTCCCAATACACCCTTACTGGGTCCTTTCTTTGTGGAAAAGCAGTGGCTATACTTCTGGATGACCAACCTCCTCCTCCTCACCCTTCAGAGGAAGCCCAGTTGTATCTGTGATCTCATTCTTTTGGTCCCTACCTAGAACTCGCGATCATAGGTGAGGCTAAGAATATATAGTGGCTGGTAGATCAACAGCTTTACTTTTACACTCAGCCAACTTCAGCGTGCACAACACCCTGTTTGCTTGTTTGATGCTGTCATCCACCATTTATAAAATGAGCTTGTAATATGAGGAAATACAGGACCTAAGATTTTCCATTGACTCCTGGATAACGTTTTAAGAGAGCACAAGCATAATGGATTATTGAAGTTCTCAACATAATCATGAATCATTTGAATTCATAAAAGTGAATTAAAGACATCAGTAAAAACAAATAATGGATGTTTGATACAAAATGTATTTGTTATGTTCAACCAAACTGTCAAGCTTCATAGAAGTAATTAGATACCACTAGCACAAGAAAATTGATTTTTATGTATGTTAAAACATATTCTGTCATTTCCACAGAGCTATCAGATAACTGACTCTGACGGCTAGCGTTGGGTAACGGCTGCTATGGATTTGAGATTAGGCCACAGCTGTCCCGGAGAACCTTATCGTCCTGCCATGTTCGTGTTTCTTGCAGAATAGGATATTCTTTCCTCCCCTTGAGGGAGGGGGGAGGGGGGGCAAGGCTAAAATGCTTGAACTATCTGACACCAGATCAGCCTGGTGGAATTTAGAGAACGGCGCTGTCCCCTTGCCATGCAAATGCCCGCAGAGGCGGTGTCATCTCTGAATTGCGTTTATTCGTTGGCACCCTGTCGTAAAAAACCTCAGCTTCAACTGCATGTTAATCTTGTCAAGTAAAGTCTTTTTATTCTTTACTTTGGATCCAAATACGAATTACTCCTCTTTATTGTTTTCTTCTTCACCCACCCCTTTTCTTCTGGCACTTTTAACTCAAGCACTCCTCTTCTGCACTCTGACATCCCAAATGCAAACACATAAACACGTAGTGGAGCATGGATTTGGTGACATGTGGTAGTGGCGGTGGAGGGCACTAAAAAGGTTCCAGTGATGAAAAACCTCTCAGCCTTCCAGGGAGGTCATCTTCTGTTTCACACCAGGCAAAATTTATGAGCTTGCCACTCAGCATCTCTGCTCTCATGTTGAGACGCAGCGAGATTCAGAGAACGCCATGTAGGAGAGGAAGGAGAACTGAAATGTAGACGTAGAAGAAGCAGGAATTGTTGTTAGCGAGATGGAAAAAAGTGATGACAAGGGGAAAGAAATAACTAACGCTGCTGCGAGATGTGACACAAAACTAAAAATGACAAGCTTTTAGTATGGAAATCAAGACAAGGCTACTTAAATATGTCACATATGAATTTGCACTCATCGGTGAGTCACAGGGGTAATTCAACCTTTTTTATGTTTGAAGATTAAAGGTCAAACACTTAACTGGTCTGGACCAATCATAAATGTGACTTGGTCCATGAAAAGCTTAAATTAAAATCTTCCATTACTAATCGTCAGACAGCTGTTAATTACAAAAAACCTCCACACCAGACGAGACACTATAATATGTAGGGAAATATAACATAAGCACTCTGCAGCCGTGTTGCGGCTGTTACTCAAAAAAAAGTAATGTGGTAAACATTTGTTATATTACTTGTGACCAGAGGTGGGACCAAGTCATTGTTTTGCAAGTCTCAAGTCTTTATCCTCAAGTCTCAAGTCAAGTCTCAAGTAATGTCAGGCAAGTCAGAGTCGAGTCTCAAGTCACTGGTGTAAAAGTCCGAGTCAAGTCACAAGTCTGAAACTTTGAATTTCAAGTCCTTTCGAGTCTTTAAAAAAAAAAAAACGAAAAAATAATGTTGCAGTTATGCTAAATGTAAATATTAGACCATGTAATTTTAAAATCTGTGTTTTTCTCAACACATGACAAAATAGTGAACTTAGAAAATATACACAAATTGTGAAATTGCACCTCTTTAAAATGCAGCTCAATTAAAGCTAGCTCCAAGAATAATTTTCACCAACAGTTCTGAGATAAGCTGCATGTTATTCTTGGATGCGGTTGTAGGACCGGCTTTAAAATCGCATGACAAAAATATCATACACATTAAAAAAAACTGTATCACCAACGTAGCCTGGACAACATTTGCTAGTTAGATGAAGTCAGCTATCTCATCGTAGCATATTTATATGCATATTTATAATCATACGGTTCTTGGAGTGAGTGCACACACTCATGAAGTTTAGTAACTTCCGGTCACTGCAACAAGCCCAGGTACAGTTTACCGCCGGATGGGTGCAGGACCTTGAAATGCACCGTGTAGAACGAAAGACCATCGTACATATCATAAGTTTACCAGTCTCACAAATTGTCGTCATAAATACACATTCGTTAACCGTTTATTAATAGGACCTTTGAGCTCAACGGTAATTAATTAGCAGTGGAAATAATTTCTGGTAGCATCACAGAAATGTAGCAGTGACAATAATACTGTATGCTGTAATCGTACTGGACAATTAGTGATACAAAAAACCTGTTTTATCCTGTGAATAAAAGTACATGTTTTTGTCAATGTACCATAATAACAGAAGCGAAACGCAATATTGTGTCAGGACAATTCACTATTTATGCACAATAAATAAAGGAGCATAGCGCGACAATTTCTGTCCAGCGCCAGACTTGCTTGTAACCTATATCACCAATTATGTTATGAAAATGACGCATTAACTACAACAGCAGACTAACCTGTGAGCTGGAGTGTTCTGGGACGTTATATTTGGTCTTTGAATGGCTGCAATCCAGGCCATCCGTCGCGTCTTTGTTACTTCGGAAACATGGCTTGAACAATTTCTCTTCAACGACGTAATCCGATAACAACCGATCTCTTTACCCGTCGGCTTCCCGTGGCTGTCATGCGACCGGCTATTGCAGTTAATAATACAACAGCTTCTTGACATTTTTGTGTTTCTTTTTATCGCTGTGTGACTGATTTCAATTGAAAGCCTGCGTGCGCTAGTACCTCTTGCCACGAGTTCCCAGAATCCTTTGCGGTTTACCCCTGAATGACGTCACATTTTCAATCTCTATATAATATGCATGTTAAATTTTATATTTGGGGTGAAATATCAAGTCTTTTCAAGTAAACCGGTTCAAGTCCAATTCAAGTCCCAGGTCATTGGTGTAAAAGTCCAAGTCAAGTCACAAGTCTTAGAACATTTTTTCAAGTCAAGTCTAAAGTCATAAAATTAATGACTCGAGTCTGACTCGAGTCCAAGTCATGTGACTCGAGTCCACACCTCTGCTTGTGACATTATTATCATGTTACTCAATAAAATGACTTGAAATGCATTATCAACAATATGACAACAACATGTACAAACAGACTGACAACACAAAGCAAAGATGACAACCAGTCCAAAGGCTTCACTGTGATGATCATCTCAATGATTTCACTGTAGAAACATGAACAGGTCAAAATAGAGCTATAATGCTGCTCATCACAGCCTTTGTTACCTGCTGAAGATCAGGCTCCGGTTGGTAAACGGACTGATTCAATTATAGTGATTTTCTACTCTTCTAGAGTACTCAAAGCGCTTTCTCTAAACTTAGTGGTGTCTAAATTCACACACATTCATACTCCGATACTTGAGGTTAGTACCTTGCCCAAGGATACTTGGCAAGCAGACTGGAGGAGTTCGAACCACCAACCTCCCGATTAGTAGGTGACCTGCTCAACCTCCTGAGCTACAGCCACCCTGCTGTCTGGGGTTGGGATACATTCAGCTTTCAAATCAAAACACAGTCGCCTCAAGGTGTTTTATATTGTAAAGGGAAACCCTCCAATAATAGAGAGAAAACCCCAACAATGAAATGACTCCCTATCAGCAAGAACTTTGGCAACTGTGGGAAGGAAAAACTCCCTTTAACAGGAAGAAACCTACACTGTTAACCTTTGCTGTATTTTTCACAGTAAAATACCACAAAATGCCCAGTAACTTACCTGAAAACATTTCTACAGTTAATTACTGTAATTTGCTTTGCATTATGGGTATATTAAGGTTATTTACATTTACTTACTGTATTTTTTAAAATTGCGGTAGTAGTTATACCTACCGTTAACACATTAGCAGTAGTGCTACTGTATTATGTGATTTGAATGGTTCATCATACTGTTTGTGTATTTTTACTCTTTCAGTGGTTGGTTGCAATAGTGCATTACATTTTAACTCTTTCACTGCCAACCATTTCCAGATTTTCCTCCAACCTATGCCATTTGTCAGTATGATACCAGTGAAAGTATTATGGTTTTGACTTTTTAGGGGACTTGCCTGTGTGTAAGGTTCAAGAATTCTGATCATCTAATCTGCTGCATGCAGTTGTATGCACATGCACAGCTGCTGCAAATGTGTGCTTGCCACTGCGTTGCCAAAGGCGAACTTCAGTCAGTGGAGAATATTGTAATAATTTGGCGGAGGCTTCTCAGTCGAGCAGTAACTGAATTGCTCATTTACTGAACGTGCAACATGTACAGAACTCTTCTGGGAACTAGTCAACCCAACTTAGTGAAACACACACTGAATGCATGTAAGACTGCTTTCTTCCATTTGCGCAACATCTCTAAAATTAGAAATATCCTGTCTCAGAGTGACGCTGAAAAACTAGTTCATGCATTTATTACTTCCAGGCTGGACTACTGTAATTCATTATTATCAGGATGTCCAAAAAACTCACTGAAAAGCCTTCAGCTGATCCAAAATGCTGCAGCAAGAGTCCTGACAGGGACTAGAAATAGAGAGCATATTTCTCCTGTTTTGGCTTCCCTTCATTGGCTTCCTGTTAAATCCAGAATTGAATTCAAAATCCTGCTCCTCACATACAAGGTCTTAAATAATCAGGCCCCATCTTATCTTAATGACCTTGTAGTACCATATCACCCTATTAGAGAACTTCGCTCTCGCTCTGCAGGCCTACTTGTTGTTCCTAGAGTATTTAAAAGTAGAATGGGAGGGAGAGCCTTCAGTTTTCAGGCCCCTCTTCTGTGGAACCAGCTTCCAGTTTGGATTCGGGAGACAGACACTATCTCTACTTTTAAGATTAGGCTTAAAACTTTCCTTTTTTCTAAAGCATATAGTTAGGGCTGGACCAGGTGACCCTGAATCCTCCCTTTGTTATGCTGCAATAGATGTAGGCTGCCGGGGGATTCCCATGATGCATTGAGTTTTTCCTTTCCAGTCACCTTTCTCACTCACTATGTATTAACAGACCTCTCTGCATTGAATCATATCTGTTATTAACCTCTGTCTCTCTTCCACAGCATGTCTTTATCCTGTCTTCCTTCTCTCACCCCAACCGGTCGCAGCAGATGGCCGCCCCTCCCTGAGCCTGGTTCTGCCGGAGGTTTCTTCCTGTTAAAAGGGAGTTTTTCCTTCCCACTGTCGCCAAAGTGCTTGCTCATAGGGGGTCATATGATTGTTGGGTTTTTCTCTGTATCTATGAAGCGCCTTGAGGCGACTTTTGTTGTGATTTGGCGCTATATAAATAAAATTGAATTGAATTGAATTGAATTGGCCCCGCCCACCCACCTACCTCTACCAACCACCACTCCATATCCTGACTGACATGACCTGTGATCCAGTGATTGACAGGAGAGGAAAGACAGTCCAACTTTGTTAACTCTTCATTACGATATGCTCTAGAGGACAAAAGATTTTGCACCTCGTTATTGTTGGACCTCTGTGTGGAAACTGCAAACGGGACGTCATAAGGTAATGCAAAGGACTCTCCTACCTAACATACTCGTTTATTAATTCTTAAGAGCATATATATTTTTTGTGTGGGGGGGGGCTTAAAATCGGTGTTAGCTTGGTCGAAATAGCACATTAGCTGAATTATTCTGGAAAAAATAGGTTGTGTGTGTTTTTTTCTTTTCTTATTTAAATATATATTTAGATATATATTTTCCACGGGGAGGGGCGAAGAACACAGGCGCAACGACAGTCTTTGTCTTTTTCCCGCCGAGTGTGGTGCATTGTTCTCCTGCGCTTCTGTTCTATGACTATTGAGAAGCTGGCCATGCTAACAGTGGGACATTTAGCTTCAGCTAAAGCAGCAGGTAAAAATACACATTTAATGAGAATAAAGAAAGACAACTTTTTTTTGGAAATTTAGAGACTGCTAAAACAATCTTATCCAGTTTTGAGCTTGCTCATGTAGGTTAGCCTGCTTTATTTAATTTTGTGTGAGCTGCAGTACACAACATTAAAAAGTTAATATAACATTAGGTTGGTGGCGTGAGGAACTCCAACCTAAGTTTAATATTTATTATTTTTTTAAGTGGGAAGGGGAGCATGTTTTTTTCCCTTTAATACAACGTCTTCCAGGGTCTTTTTCATAGGAAAACCGTGTAACGTCTGTGTTAGGTTGGTCAAAAGAGCAATTAGTTGAATTATTCTGGAAAAGATGGGTTGTGTGTTTTTTTTCTTTTATTTACTTATGTAAATATATTTTTCAAGGGTTAAATAAATGCAACATTAAATTAACAATTGTCTCTCTGTCTTTTCTCGCCCAGTGTGGTGCATTGCTGTTCTCCTGCCCTTGCTGGCTGCGCTGACAGTGTGATGTAGCCTCAGTGTTTGTGTTTTAAATGCTTTTTCCACCAAGATGTCTGTTGATAGAGAGATGACCTTACCCATCACACCAAGGGTAATAGCGCTTGGTAAGTAAATAGTTTCAATCCTCTTGTAATATTTTTGTAAAAAATCTATGTAATTATTGTGGTATTTGTACCCACAACAACTTACTTAACAGGGGTTTGTCTGTTTTATATTGTATAAAAATAGAATACACACAGTTTGCTGCTGTTTCTCTTATTATTTATTATACACAATGACCAACAGGAAAAAACAGCCTAACATTTCAGCACAGGCCAAAATGCCAAAACATTAGGCAGTTTTTTCCTGTAATTGATCATAATTTTCATTACATAATAAATAATAAGAGAAATAGCAGCAAACCGTATGGATTCTATTTTTGTACAGTGTGAGGCCTGCTATCCAGCATTCTTGTGGAAACCTTATTTGTAAGGGTGAGCACATTGTCTTATTGGACTCTTGTCTGTTTTTAGGGAATAATTTCATGTCTGCAAGCCGCTGGATGATCAGTTTGGAGGGCAAGGTATTTTATGAGCCTGAGCAGATGCATGACTTTGCCAGCACCCTTGCTGTCTTCTTTGCGTCATACTACGTTTTCAACCTTGAGTATCAGGAGTCAGCGTCCATCACACAGGAGATGATACAGAGGTAAATACTTTACACCATTAAAGCTTACACCATTTAAGAATGAAATATATGTGATAGCTTGACTACAGTTGCAGAAACATATAGGTGATTGCTGTAATGTATGTTTTAATTTTGAAATTAAAGCAGCCTTTTTTCCGTTAAAAGGTTCTTTGTGAGGATCAATCCAGACATGGGAACAAAATGCCCTGTAAAACTTGGTACAAGCTGCAAGACAGGTCGTGTCGTAAAGAGGAAGGTTACAAGCATCAGCCCTCGGATCACCACCTTCCTCCAGCGGCTCTCTGAGTTTGAATGGAGGACTTCCAACTAGGTAAGAATACAGAGATGATAATATCTTTTACATAGCTGATAATTATATACATACTGTACACACATCCATACAACAGTATGAATGATCTCAGACAGATGTGAACAAGTGAATAACCTGAGCAAACATGAATATTGATGATGTGTCTTTGACAGGTGGTGATAAAGACTACGCTGAACCCGACCATCCTGGTAACGGAAATCTAAATCCCATGTCACATTCTATTTCCTGGGACCCACTGATAATTATTACATTTTGTAAATGATTTTTGTTTTACAATTGTAATAGTTTATTTAATGTTCATGCTGGTGGGTTTGTCCTGTTTTTAGTGGAATGAAAAACTGTTTTCCTTAAAAAAATCAGACACAGAAAGGTGAAGGACTGTGTAGTTTTCATGTACGCTTCTATTTATTTTGGTTATTGACATTGTTTTTATTCAGTTGAAAAATGTTTTTCTTGTTAAAAAAAATATCAACAATAAATGTTGGTTTAATTCACTATTCTGAGACTACTTTATTGAATTATATTGTTTTTTGTAAATGTTCTTATATTGAATATGAATGTTAACATTATTTTTATTTGCTGTAAAACACAATTACAGTCTAAACAAATTATACTGTACACAATTACAGTGTTATACCATAAACCACATTTGCAGTACAGTGATACTATAAAACTTAATCACGGTAAGTCTTTCTAACTGTAAACCACGTTTACAGTAAAGCTGTTATACTGTAATATATGTTTACAGTAAAGTGGTTGAACTGTAAAACATCACAACAGTAAAGATACTGTAGATTAGTAATTACAGTAACTTACTGGCAATAGTGTTGCCAGTAAGTTGCTGTAAAAATACAATAAAATGTCTAACAGTGTACAGAAGACTCAGGCTCAGGGAGGGGCAACCATCTGCTGTGACTGGTTGGGGGTGAGGGCAGTGAGGCGGGACACAAAACACACTATGGAAGAGAACCAGGGCTCTTTTCTAGCATTGTGTTGCTGTCTGTGCAGATGCTCGCAAAGATCTCATACATAAAGCAGATATTTCTGTCTTGGATGCACTATTTCTGTTTCCTGTGTACCATAGCGGTCTTGTCCTTTCAAACAGTAACAGTAAAAAGTCATTTCATATCTCGACTGCCAAAGCTGCAGACTGCCCCACCATTTTCCTCCTTTCCAGACAACTGAAATCAGCTGGTTGTACAACAAGCACGCAGGGAGAAAAAAAGCTGTTAATTTGATGCTTTTGTTGTCTCTCTATCCTGAACCTTTGTAAGGCAAGTAATGGCATAATCATAGCTGCAATGTAAAGTAGAGTAATGCATTACATCACTGTGTTACTGAAAAATGGAATGCAATTACAATACAGTATACCCAACACTACTCTTGTGTTACCTTATGATTTCAATGCAAAGGTTAAGAAGCTCTTCGGGAATACTTCTTAAACTTAAGATCCCCACATTAGAAGAAACATGCAGTGAAAAAGTATCATATTAAATGATTATTTTAAAAAATACTTTAAAGGATTTACTTACTTTAAACTTGCTTTGAAAAAAAATGAGTGAAGTTGGGTATCAGAGCAGGACAGTCCAGCAGGACCTGGTTCAAAGAGATTCAACATTTGCATGTTGGAAACACGATATTATTCACCAAGATGAGGGAGGGTGTATATAAAGTATACATTCCAGAGCACGAGCCAGCATCAGGATGCGCTTCAGTGGAAAATACTGCATACTGCTCAGCAAATATCTTTCAAAGACATAATATGAAGAAATTACTTTTGTATTTGCTCTAATTTTTTCACTCATTTTCATATACTTTATAAACGTTTATGCCCTGTTCAGAGTAAGATTTATAACTATTTCAATTCCACAAATGGTCAATAAAGCGAGTTACCCTCTAGTACATCCCTGAACCACCCACACACCATTTAATGGAAACACCACTTGCCACAGAGCTGCGACTCATTTGAACCTCATGTTTTTCCTCACATATTTCAAAGACTCAAAGTTGTGTTTTGCCCAATTCTGTCAGACAGCTACCACATGCTGGCTTCAAAGGGAGATGGATTCACACAAAGCAGGGACTCTGGGCAACAGAAAAAATGACCTCTGCCATCCATCATCGTGTTTATTTACACGGTGATGAGATCAATATTTTATAGGAGAGGCTGGTGGAAATTTGGATGTCCTGACTCGGTGTGAAGCCACAGTGAACGCTTATGGAAAAAGAGTCACCCAAGCAAATTAAGCTCAGCCAGGGTGTATGACCCACTGTTGTGCTGGAGATGGATGAGGGGGAATGAAAAAAAGAAAAGCTCATGATTCCCATAAGGAAATTTGCACTCTCCTTTTAAACCATCCTAGGGACTAAGAAAAGAGGGCAGCCAGGGCTTCCCAGCTACCACATCTATTTGTAAATCAGTGCCTCAGCCAAAGTTTTTTGGAAACTCCCGCAACCGTTGGGAAAACATGTATGTGTACAGAAAGGTCCTGCTTCTAAGTAAGAATCTTCTTACTTAGAGGCAAGACATTCACAAGGATTACATGAGCATCTTATCAGTCTGATCAAAAACAAGTTCCTCGGTTCCTTACGTCAAAGTGAAACCCACTCCTGCAGATGAGGGTTCATGTTTCAAACAGTTTCTCTCAAGTTAAATAAAATCCCAAATGTCAGCCAAGAGTCCGAGTGACTCCAGTTCAAGCATCCTTCTCCTCTCATTTGCACCTACACTTCTAGCCTGAGACCAGATTTGGTCGAAGAAAGTCAGAGACTATCGAGCTACAGGCTAGCGAGCGAGAAATGCACAGTTTGGAGATGAGGTGGGAGGCAGGCACGCAGCAGGGAGGAGTTCAGAGGGCAAAAATAACAAAGACAGTGATCACGGTCGTAAATTATGCCACCGACACATCAAGCTGTCCACGCACTCTTTAGGTCGAGTGTCAGCTGGTTTGGAAATGAAAACATTTAACCCCACTGTGGCTTAAAAGGTCGTAACTCACAGCTCTCCCCTCTGACATGAGTTACGGCCTCTCGTTAGGACTGGACATCCCTGTCTCCCACCTTCTGTCTCTCTCCTCCCGTCTGTTCTATTTGTGCAGTCGGTAGATTTATCCATTGCCGGTATCTCCGCAGGCGCTGAACAAGATACTCTTACCCAACCTAGCAAAAATGTGCCACAAGTGTGCAGTAAGAGGAAGTGAAAGCAGCGGTGGCGTCACACGCACTTTATTTTTACAGTTTGGACACACAATGCTCTCATGTGATACGGGCGCTTAATCTCCTCCAGTGTAAATTTATATTCAATTCAAGCAGAGAATGAGACCGCTTTAATATGAGGCCCCCTACCAGTCAGTGGCATTCTGCCTGGGAGACCTCTACCACCTCTATCATCAGTGGATAGAGCTCCTTATCCTTCTCAACACCCCATAGAACCGGAATTCAGCAGCAGTCTGATCTGAAATCGCTTTGATTTATCTGAGCGTAAAGCAAGTCTCAACACAGGAGTTACATCATTGGCTGCTGCTGCTTTTTTAGCTAAGGTGAAGGATGAAATGCAGGGGGCTTGAATCAACATGGACTTTCACTGGACTTTAACAACGGCGTGATGATTGAAGGATTTATGCAGCCTCGTAGATATTTTTTAAGACAGTAATTTGGGGATATGAAATAAAATGTACTGCCAAGGTGGTGTAATCGAACCGTGGGAGTCGCTGTGAGCATAAAGGAAGATTTATCACCCTCAAAGCAGCATGTTAGCCAGATAAAATGTTACTTGAGAGAATTTAAAACCCCTGCTGCAGGTGTTTAATAATAAAAGACACTGACTCTGAGTGGCTGGTGTGCGATAGTTAAAATATCAAATGTAGACAGATAAAGCAAGGAAGGGAATAAAGACAGAAAAGCACCATCATAAGAAACCCAGAGCTGTACTTAAGTCTTCTATCACCTTCCTCCACAGATTGATTCTTTTCATTCTTTTGAAAGTCTGATCAAGTGAGGTCTGTAAGGTTTGCCATAATTTGCTGTGGATTGGCGAGATATTTACGGACCCAAACACAGGATGCCGGAGGTAGGAAGTGAAGCTAAAGCGATCTTTAATGTTGATTTCCCAGGTTATAAAGTGCAGAATCCGCGATGTAGTTTACAGAAAACAAGGAGTCCATAGATCAGCAAATGCTAAAAATTATAAATGCATAAACTTACAACTACAAGAGAACCTGGCACTAGATGATCCACAGTTAGAGAGACAACTCCCCAATGGATAAGGGGAAACTGAGAAATACAAAAGGTAATGAGAGAAGTGGAAACAGGTGGAGAACACAGCTGAAACTAATCACAAAACAAGGGAAGTAAAATTAAATACAAAGCACAATAGACAAAATACTATCAAAATAAAGCAGGAAGTGGCTCCACAACTTTATACCTTCCCAAAAAACCTATAGAACGGAAACAAATAAATAACATACTGTTATAACAGACACAATCAAATGAAGAACCAATTGGAACAATAAATAATGAATAAGAATTCAGTCCACAAACCCAAAACCCAGGGTCCAAAACCCAGGACCATGACAGTAGTCCTGTGGACCCATCACATTAATGTCTTGGAAAATTAAACATCGACCATAGTGAATAAACCTAAAGGAACCAAACTAAAATACCAGCTTTCTTTGTTGAATCCAGTTAGACAGCTCATCATTATAGATTAGTGTTTCAAATGCTTTGTCACAGCTGTTTCACAGATATGAATGAGGCGTCGATTGGCGTTTGTGGTTTTGCACGCTGTAGGTCAGGACAATAGTGAGATTCACATGCAGACACTTGGTAGCATCTCATTTTAATTCACTGAGTAAGGATTATTTCCAGCCTGAAGTGTTGTTAATACTTCTGTTTTAAGTCAAATCACCATGCTACTTGTTTCAGAGGACACATCTCTCAGAAACAAGTAGCATCTGCCAGAGCAGCAGTATTTGACACTGGGATAACACCAGGTTGAACTGGACTATATATTAAATTATTCATAAAGTTGGGGAATAAACAGTGTCATTGAGAGATCTGTGCATGTGTTTATTTAGACATTATAGAAATATTTATACATCAGATGTAGTGTCATACTTGGGTAGCATTGTGCAATAGTTGTAGTTGCAGCACTGTCACCGTACAATAAGATGGCTATGAGTTTGAATCCATTGGCTGGCTGGGGCCTTTGTGTGGGGAGTTTGCATGTCCTCTCCTTGGCTGACTGGCTTCTCTACAGACCAAAGAGAGGCATGTTAAGCTAACTGGTGATTCTGAATTGGTTTTTGATGAGAATGATTGTCTGTCTCTCTTTTAGCCCAGCTACAGACGCTAAACCTTTCGCGGCCAGCGTGTACCCCACCTCTTGCCCTATGACAGCTGAGATATGTCAACATGGTTTAAAATCTCTGAGGAATGTTTCCAGCTCCTTGTTGAATCTATGCCATAAAGAATTAAGCCAGTTTCCAAACAGGGGTCCAAATAGGTACTAGCCTGTTTAGTAATAATTATTATGAATTATTAATACTAAAATTCCCTGCAGCGTATCTCATATGGCTTTCCCTCTATTCAGCGCTGCACAAAAACAAGTGTTGAAAGAAGAGGAGATTTCATCTGTTTTTCTATCCCTCCCTGTCATCTGATCGGAAGCACGGCGGCAGGCTCTGGAGACTAGATGTAGGAGGGTTTATTTGGTGCTAAAAAAGTTATCAGCAACTTGTGAAGGTGCTAAGCAGAGATCTGTCACTGTGGAGGAGGAAAGAGATGATGTGTTAGAGAGTGGGAGGGAGTAATGGTGCAGAAAATGGAGAAGTGTTGAACAAGGCAGGAAGACAAGGTGGAAAAACACGGGAGTAAGGAAAGAAGTCAAGCTAAAATGTTTCACTCAAAAAGGTAGTGTGACTGAGATTGTGATTGAATCTCCAACATGTAAAATAAGGGTCCTACATGTGATGTAGGCAGCCAATACTATAATAAACTATATAAAGGTTTTTGGTCGTATACACTGTGGGGTTATTAAACCATCAGAGAGTTTCTGAAGTCATGAAGAATTTAACTTCTGTTTAACATTAACAGAAAATACAGAGCAAACCTTTGACTTTACAGAAGACTTTTTCTGTTATTTAGACATTTCACCCATTTGAAGGTAGGAAAAAGCAACTTTACAACCTCAAATCTGGTCTCTGTGGCTGATGAATATTTCACTTTGGATGAAATACCTTAAACAAAGCAGCTGAGGTAAAGATGCATGTCCACCTTCTCTTATTTATTTCTCCATCCATTTTCTGCCACTTATCCAGATCCAGCTTACAGGGACATAGTCGCAGAGCCTTGCTGTCATAAAGAGTGCAGTCTGGGTTGGACAAACTCAGCATAATGCTTATGTGAGTCAATGCAGGTCCATTAAAACAGTCCTTCACTGGTAATTGTTTGAATTACTTGCATTGCATTTTATCTTGAAAATCTTCAAAGAAAAACGACCTCTCGATTTTTTTCTAGCGTCTAAAAAGCCGAAGAGGGTTACAGAAAATAAAATAATCTCCAAACGTTCCCCTGCACATTAGTCTGTGTGGTACTATTTTGACAGTCAGCCTTTAAGATCAGATTTGGAATCAGCTCCCTGCTCCCACCAACATTTTGGTACGCCGTGAAGATAAAAGCACCCGACGTGCTTGTCTTGGCATCGGTGCGGCTGAACCCTTGGCCGGAGGGTAAAATCCGAACCACAGAAAGCGAAGCCTGGACTGCCCGAGAGGAGAGGGCTGAGATGAGAGAGGGCAGGTAGTATGAAAAGAAAACAATAAGTTGGGGCATAGAAAACAAAGCTAGAGAAATGTGTGCTTATAGATGGAGGTCTGCTTAATAATTTCATTGAGTCAATCTCATGTGAGTGAGGCATCAGTGATGGCCAGAGGCAGCTATCAGGGCTGTGACGGTGATGGCACAATCTGTTTTTATGGCCTGTGGTCCCAGGCCGCAGGAACACCATCTCTGAGCCATGAAAGGAAAGACGACTTCAATTGAGTTATTGGATTGCGGAGTGAGAGAGGTGGGGAGAGGTCTTTTAACTTCATTAAACACTAATATGAAGCAGTCGGTGCCTGTCCTCCTTTTTAAAGCAAGCTTTCATGTGTGTGTGCGTCTGGCTTGAAATGAAGGCTTTGACAGAAGTTTGTGAGCTTGGACCCCCTCCCCCCCGCAGTCCCCTATACTGCACAAGCCAGTGGTGTTATTAGGTTAGGTTAGGCAGATTAGCATGTGCATTTTTGTGTGTGAATGCATGTGGCAGTGTGTGAGATTGTATGTTTTGACAGCATTAGTATTATAGGATTAGTCAGAGGCCATAGAGGTAATGTTGGACAAGCACGTGTGTGTGTGTGTGTGTGTGTGTGTGTGTGTGTGTGTGTGTGTGTGTGTGTGTGTGTGTGTGTGTGTGTGTGTGTGTGTGTGTAGCTGAGTGGTTTGCTTGTTTTGTGGGGGTTACAGGGGTTTTTAAAAATTAAATCGACTGTAGGTATCAGACCTAGTCCAAACAACCTTTTCACTCTCTAAAAGGAAAAACAATCCTCAGCCCTTTGGAAAATGCAAACAACAACTGAAGCAAGATAACAAACCATCCGCTGGTGATTTAAAAAAAAAACCTGACCTCAGAAGCAGACTCTTAATGCTAATAATTCAGTATTGAATACTGTGAGACAAATGGAAGGACAGAAGATGAATCAAAATAAAGTGGATGCATTTCATTAAATAAAGTTCCAGTTTAGCTTATAGTTCAGTTTGTTCAGTGGTTTTGATTTTGGTAAAAATCAAACAAACTAACGTTCATTACAGAAAGCTAAACGAGCCAATTTATTCTGCCATTTTGATTTTATGTATTGTTACACATGACCTCAGAGCGGTGGTCCAATCAGTTGGACCAACTGATTAGTGCTGATTAGTTGCTGAGGGCTTGCCACATGAATATGAACCCACAGAGCTAGCTTCTCGGTCTCTCTCTCCTCCTCCTCCTCCTTCACCTTCATCAGCACCCATAAGTTTCTGTTGCTTTTACAACTTTATTTATTAGGTACAGGCTGAGTTAGGAGTCACCAGCAATTCTGGCTTCAGTTTATTATCCGTTAGCTGAGTTTACAAGAACAATTTCAGTGGAGAAGCATGAATCCGACAGGCCATTATGTGACTGGTTCGAGGTCGTCTTCCTCTTTTGATTGTTTTAGCCGGGGTGCTTCCCTTTTTGTTTCAGTTTTTCAATTGTACGTAAATATTTTGATTATAAAAGTTTGTTTAATAGCAGCAGCATTGTGGCATCTTTTATGTCAGGTTCCTTTGAGCTTTATTTGGGGGCTCTTCCAGGATTGAAACCCAGGACCGCTCACAGTCCAAGCTTGAATTATACCCCTATATGAAGACAACAAAAGAGAATTTCTATAGTGGCCATCTGACAGCAGCCACCTTCAGCTACCACAACCAGATATGTTTCTGTTGTGGTTTAACCACCTTGAAACAGGTACCATCTTGCAAGTGTGTGCTTCTAAAACCAGCCTGCATTAGCAGTATTTCATAGGCACAACTGGCATCCACGGAGGACAATTTTTCCCATGAAATGTTGGCATTTTTGTACATATTGTATTTGCAGTATTTCCAAAAACTAAAGTAAAATGTGATTTTTAACATTTTCATTCATCAGTCAATTTTGTTCCACTTATCCGGGCCTTGGTTGCAGGGGGCCCCCTGAACCAGGAAACCCAGACCTCTCATTCCCCAACTATCTCCTCCAGCTTATCCCAGTCGTCGGGCTGAAAGATGTAATCTCTCCACGGTGTCCTGGGCCTCCCCCAAGGCCTAGGACATCTCACTCAGGAGGCATCCTCATCAGATGGTAGAACCACCTCAACTGGCTCTTTTCAGTGTGGAAGGGTATCAGCTCTACTATGAGCCCCTCTCAAAAGACTGCACTTGAATACAAATGAATTAACCGAGGACTATTTTGTGCATGTTCTGTGTTCGACCCCCACCTGAATTATAGACCATTTCTGTACATATGGGATTGACCAATATGGCTCCCCTAGGTCAGCTCTGTCTATTGCTGCATTCAGCAGATTTTATAAATGCTTTTTCACATTAATACTACACAAAACACTTTTAGACAAAAGCGTGCCTCCAGTTCTGTAGCAGTATTCTCTGTTTCAATATAAACACAACCTCATGCACAAAGTCAGATCCGTGAAAAGAACAGCTTCTCTGGTTTATTAGGGAAGAACTTAACTGGCATGCACAGAACCCCGATTCTAACTCCAGTTCCAACACCTTTGGGATGAACAGGAATGCCAGCAACGGGCCAGGCTTTGCAGCCAAAATCAGTATAAAATTCACTAATGTGGCTGAATGAGAGCAAATGCCTGCAGCAACTTAAAAAAAATCTGTTGGAAAGTATAAAACCAAGAGAACAGACGATCATATAGAATTATTATACACACATTTAATCAATTTGGAGTATGTTTTTTTCACGTTCATGCACATACTGCTTGCTTGTCATGCAGTCTAGTGTTTTTTTACACTTTTAGCATGTTTTAACCCCATTTTTCATTTCTTGCTTTTTGTAGAGTTAAATTGCAGAACTTCAGCAGGAATTTAAAGTTATAAACAACTGACCCATTAGAAGCTGAGTAATAAGGTGACATATAACTGTGAGCAGTATATGCTTGTAAGTCTCAGTCATACTTATTGGATGTTTTCAGTCTTGCAAATCTAATAACTGAACATTTGCATATCACATTCGACAAACAGCAGTAAAAAGCAGAATGTGTGAAGTCTTTATTCAACAGATGGGTCCTTTAAACTGGACTGGAGGTTGCTTTATCTTTGCTCAACCGAGCCCTTTAATGCAGATGGATCACCCAGCCGCTATTAGACAGACAATGTCTCATGTCAGGTTTAAACAGTGCCTGTCTAACAGCTCAATCTCGAGTGGTCCTGGGTGTTTTGTTGTGACAGAATGATATGTAATCTCATATCATTCTGTCAGTCATTACATGAAAGGAGCAGTGTTTCCATCGACTTCTCTTAAATCTCCCTAGATTAGCCAGATGCCAGGAGGCTGTATGGTGGTCTGGACTGAGGCTGCAGGTTATGTTTGGACTGATGTTAGAAGACTCGGTTGGTTTATTGGTTGGTCAGTGGTTGGTGTGTATGTTGCTGGCAGGAGGTCCATTCACTGACAGAGGGATTACGGCAAGCTCGGAGTTCAAGCCTCTGCGCTGACAGACATCTTGCCCCCGAGAGTCAACACACACTCTGGAGACACACTCCACCTGCACCCGCGCCTGACCCCGATGTGTGTGTGCATGTGTGTGGGTTCATCGGGGGAAGGATTAGTGAGTGTTTCACTACGGTCTCTATCGACATAAGTTTTCCTTTATTTTAAGGAAACCTGTCTGCTTTGATGAAACGACATTTATGGATGATTCGCACGTCTTTGAGTTTAATATTGACATTTGCCTGCAGCACAGTCCAAAGGCCGCTGTGTGGGCAAGGAAATGGAATCAGATGAAACAAAATCAGGAACAACCAGAAGTGTGCAGTCACAGACATGGCAGCAGAATACATCAGCAACCATTAAATCAATTAAAGAGAAATATGGAGCGATATCTCGCCAAGAAACCTTATACTGCAGGGTTTACCCCCTAAATGAAATGACTGACAGCTCACTATTCTTTCTGGGTGGTCTTTGGAGGTCGCTCGCAGTGATGGTAGCGGAGGGGTTTTTGACCCTCTCAGCTATTTTTCATTCCTACTTTTTCCCCACATAAATCTTTAATGGAAGTAACCACATAACCCTCGTCACGTGTCTGTTTCTTAGTCCCAAAGGCAATTCTGACATCTTATTCACAGATCCATAGCACCTCCCTTTAAGAGACACTCTGTCCTCTTTAAGGATTTCAAGACTCTTTCCCCCGCTTGGGATATTAACACAGCTTTTAAAACAGTTCACTCTGGAGTCACAGAAAACCTTATGTCACTTCTCAAATGAGATGAGAGGCCAGAATCATTTCAAACAAACAGAGACTGCTTGGGTCGCTAAAATCACTCAGGGCTCTAATGTAGTTTAACATTATTTTCATCTGGCTTGGAAGCCGCTTTTGCAGGTTATGCGGGATAGTATAAGAATGTGGCTTTAAAAAAGTTTGATTCTGTCATCCAACAGAAAAAAAACAGTCCCCCAACAATCAATTACTTTTTAAATATGTGTTTGTGACTCCAAAACTGAAACAGGCATGCAGAATAGAATAAAACACACAAAGCTTAAACCCACAAATTCCAAGTGCCAGTGGACTCAGCTGCAGATATCTGATACAGTCCAGCGACTGCCAAACCCATGTTCCTAATGAATGATTAGCTCAAATTAGCTATAGATTCATTTAATAGCACACACATTGTTGCCACATAATTTTCAAATAACTTCATTTTGTTCTTTGTCCATTCCATTACCCTCAATTCTTTAATTGTTTACAGAGCCTCCTGTTTAGACCCTTTCACCTCTTCCAAACGTTTTCTCTGGTTTTTCTAATTCCTCAGCTTTTCCACCTCCCAGCCAGCCCCACATATTTGATCTACCACATCCTCCAGAGCTGTTTCTGCCTCATGTTTATGGGCATTTGTCTTCATTTGTCTTTTGTTCTCTTTACTGAGCTACCACACCCATTTGAACTGATCAACTACTGCAGCGGTCCCCAACCCCCGGGCCTCGGACTGGTACCGGTCCGTGAGTCGTTTGGTACCGGGACACGAGAGTTGAGGCTCAGGTGTGAAATGTGTAGTTTTCAGGGTTTTTATTGGTTTTCAGCGTTATTTTGTTATCGTTTTTATCGTTTACTCGGTGTCCCTGGGTCTTTTCAGGTGTGTTATGAATAAATTTTCTTGTTTTCGGTACTGGTACTAGTTTTATTTTGTTGTATTTATCCGCGACACCTTAAAGGCCGGTCCGTGAAAATATTGTCGGGCATAAAAGGCACAAAAAAGGTTGGGGACCGCTGAACTACTGGACTTTTTTTTTTGCATACCTACAGTGCTGTGAAAAAGTATTGGAACCCTTTCTGACTTCTTAGTTTTCTGCATATTTGTCATACTTGCATGTTTCAGATCATCAAACTAATTTTAATATTAGACAAAGATGACATTACTAAGGGGTTAAAGTTATCCAAACCTCCCTGACTCTGTGTAAAGAAGGTAAATGCCCCTAAACCTAATATGTGGTTGTGCAGTCGAGTGTCTGCGGTAAATGGAAATGTATCTTTCACATCACTGTGGAGGAGATTTGCTCCACTTTCTTTGCAGAATGTTTTAAATTCAAACACTTTGGATGATTTTTAAAGCGTGAACGCAGTCTTAGAAAGTCTTAGAAAATGAATTTACACAAAAACAGGTAGGTTTGAATAACTTTTTCCACTTGGTTTCAATGTTTTCAATTCAGTTTTATTTATATTGCGCCAAATCACAACAACAGCTGCCTCAAGGTGCTTGACATTGTCATATCGAAATGAAATCCTCATTAAAAAAGCTTTTTTTTTTAACTTTTCTCATTTACACTAAAATACAGTGTTTATATTCACAGGAAGTACCTGCAGATCATCAGCCATGTAAGGAGCATCTTCACTTTTTTCATTGTCACTGAAACTTTACACTTGTGCACATTCACCTCATCTGCAGCTGTTCAAAGAGGAGGATATGATGCTTTCTCTTCATATTTTATGACTCCATTGTTGATTTTTAACAAGCTTGCTTCCTGCTCTGGGCTAATTATCATATCCTCACTACAGGCTCCAAGCAGCCATTTGCCCTTTGCCCTTTGAGTGTCATACCTTATCCAGATGTAAGGGCTTTACCACCGACCACACTTCACAGGCATTCTTCAGATTTCTTCTCATTTTGGCCGATTATTCCTCGTTTCCCCCGAGTCTGCCAAAGTTTTGACACCTTGATCCAATGCTAGACCAAACAGAGCTTAAGACACGGCAGCAAGTATGGACCACTGATCGCGTCTGTCTTAATACCTCAGTGGATGTTTGGGTCAGTCATGTGAACGGACTTTATAATTGGCTGTGTGTTTGGGTTTCTGCTGAATTACCAAGGAATACAACATGTGGTCCGCTCAGTGAAACAAAGAGTGATTTTTGTGGACAGGTGGGATTTTTAAAACAGGTGTACCAAGCGCTGAAAGAATGCTTGCACACAACGGCAACAGCGCCGACAGGCCGTTTATCCTCCCCGCCATTAAATCGTTTTTCATTTTGTATTTTTAGCCTGCGGTTGTGTGTATGCACACGCTCAAACTGGTTGTTTGAAATGGATGCACTTCAGTGAGTTGTTCAAACGGCAGATGACTCTTGCTTGTGTTATACAGGAAGCTAAAAAAAGATTTATTGCCAGTTTTCCCTCGGGAAGAATAAGAAAGAAAATGTTGCCCGTGTTTGTTTGCACTCAAAACACCATTGTGGTTTTCTGAGATGCTAATGGCTCAGAGCAGCCGCTCGCATCTTGGCTCATGCGATTTAAACCGTACTGCTTCAAAACTCATAAAGTATTTTGTAAAATGACTTTCTGGAAGAGCTCTGGAAGAGTATTTATGATGCGTGCCACCAGATTTGTGGAATTACATAAATTGAGTGAAGTTTGTGGGCTAATTGTGCTGTTGGTGTTTATGGATTTTTCTCAGGAAATACAGTAAAAGAATATAGTCAGAGTTTTCATAGGAAAATATGAGCTGAAGCTCTTAAGTGCCCAGCGACAGTCCCACACTGTCTCGTCTAGCATTCCCTGCTAGCGGTTTGACTGTTTTTCATGTACAAATAGTTTCTGTCCGTGGCTTTTTTTTTCTTTTTACCTTATGGATTAAGTTAGTGTTTTCTCACACAGGAAATTGCATGTCTGTCGGGAGGATTGTGGGTCAGCGTCCTCTTCATAAATCATCTCTCTAACAGTGACCACATACTAACTTCATGTTACACAAAATCACTCTGCTGCCCTCAATTTGTACCTAAACTCTCATTTTCGGTAAATGGTGCCATATTTGATTTAAAAACTCTCTGAACTTATTTCCAGCAACATTCACG
This sequence comes from Mchenga conophoros, assembly GCF_057382185.1. Taxonomy (NCBI): domain Eukaryota; kingdom Metazoa; phylum Chordata; class Actinopteri; order Cichliformes; family Cichlidae; genus Mchenga; species Mchenga conophoros. Next base: position 9,291,378 of record NC_140541.1, read on the forward strand.
GTTAGCCCGAGCTGCTTAGCTTAGCTTACCTGCTGTTTATAGGAATAGGACATGTTAGATTTTCACTGGATTTAGGCTTTTCGTGTGAAATTGAACAACAAAATTCCTCTAGGCCTTTCCGATTCAGCAGACAATCTGTGTTGTGCTTTGCTTTATCCACATTCATGCCACCGTATACTAAGATAATAACGCAGATTAAGCCTTCTGCAAACACTCTGCTCCGTGTCATTCCATCGATCAGCCAGCACCACCCCGTAAATCCCCCAGCAGAGTGAAAGTATTGTTAAACTACTTTTGGAGCGGAATCGGGGTAGAACGGGTTGGCTGGACCTTTTATTTTTCTTATTATTTATTTTCTGTGTTTAATTGGACAAATGAATAGCATTCCAGCCTAAGAGCATAGTAGCATTATTGTTCTCTGAGAATAAACACAGAGGGGTCCTGTGTGGACTATAAAACTCCAGAATAAACAGCACTCTCAAAGCCCAGTATTGAATGTCTGTTTATGACTTGTAATATGAAGTGCAGAGCTCTAAAATCACTAATTACATCAGCTATGTGGATTTCTGGGGAGAGTTCTTAAAGAGCGGCTATGCACATGTGTGTGTGTGTGTGTGTGTGTGTGTGTGTGTGTGTGTGTGTGTGTGTGTGTGTGTGTGTGGAGGAGGCTTTTAAAATTAAGTCCAATGAGTTTTGTGGGCCGATGGCGGCCTCGTGCCTTTAGTGAAAACTCTGGCCTTTTCTAAAAGACATAGATCCGTTTGTTGAGTTTCGGCTCTGTGCCTGTGTGTGCGCTCCAGTATTACGAGCTTGTTACGTGTGTTCTACAGAAGGTTGTGCGTTTGTGTGTGGTTTGGTAAGGGCATTCGGGGGGCTGACCTCGATGCAGGGCGGGAGGGAAAAAACGGTTTCCTTTCCCCTGATCTCTGCAGACTCTGGTTATTAAAACATGTTTCCCCCTTCCGCTGAAATGAAGGAAGGTGAGCTGCCGACCCCATCAACATGTGCAGCACCATTAAAACCTGGAGGCAGTAACGAGAGCACGCTGAAACAGGAATGGATAAAGCCATTTTTTGATAACTTGATGGATTTATTATTGATCCCACTTCGTGGGTTTGATTAGAAGTAGTTTTTTAAATCCTACAGTTGCATTTTTTCTATTTTTAACTTTCTTGTTATTAATAATAATTATTAACAATATATCAATTACTTAATGCATTTTTTGCTACATATTACAGTTGTGCTGCACATATTAAAAGATCTGCTGCAAGAGAAGAGACACCCAGACATGCAAGCATCAAGGAAAGAAGTGTAGAGAGTCTGAGGACAGCTGAGGGATGAGGGGGAGAGCCGAGAGGATGCAAAGAAAGGAAACATTCATGGCTGTATGTGCACAGCTATGCAGTTAGTGGCCAGTCGGCCCCGTTGGCCGCCTCTGCGTGCACCATCACCTCATCACTCAGCAACCTGCCTGGACGCTCAGCGGCCGCCGCCCAGTCCTCCCGTCCTGCTGCTGCTGCTGAAGCAGCCACATTACAACTGCGTCCCAGCAGAATGAGCCGTCACCTCATATCTCAGTGCAGGTATGGGCTCATTCATGAGTGCTGGACACAGATTTAACACGAGGCCAGTCGCTGGGATGACTGGTGGCCTGGCAGGCTGATGGATGGCCTGTCTGTATGGTTGAAGTTGTGCTGCTGTCTGACTGGACGCCACGATGACTGTGCTGAGGTCATTGCAGACGGATGAACCAAAACAGGCTGCGGGTGAATCGTTTTAGACATCAGATATTATAATAATGAGCTGGCTGACTTGTTTAATTAGAAACAAAACAAAATGAAATCACATTTGGAGTTGCAAAGTTTGTGTAAACGTTACATGGTCTGCAGGTCAGTAACTGCTCTATACCTCAGTGGTTCCACAAAATGCCTGGAGTGCTTCACACACACACCTAACACAGCAGAGGGCAATGCAATGTGATTAACCTTTAAAGAGGCTTCAGACTGTAAATATTTTTAATAAAACAATAAACTTTTTCCAACCTATGTTATTTTTTTAAATGTTATCTACTCTTGTCAGGTCTCATATCTCCAGAAGTACATTAGTTAGAGACTCAAAAATCTGCTATAAACATGCTCAATAATAATCATCTAAAGGATAAAAAGGCCAGTGAAACAACTATTCAGTTTTATTTATATAGCACCATATCACAACAACAGTCCCCTCAAAGTGCTCAAAATCCTACAATTAGACAATCCTCTATGAGCAAGGACTTGGAGACAGTGGGGAGGAAAAACTTCCTTTTAACAGGAAGAAACCTCGAGCAGAACCTGGAGGTGGATATCTGCTATATCTGTGGAAATCGTTTATGCCAAAAAATAACAAAAATTACTCTAAAAAATATTTGCAAACAGATTACAAATGTAAAAAAATAAATAAATTGAAATCTCAGGAATTTCCTACTGCAGTCTTTGAATTCTAGCTTGTAGTTTGGATTACTTTCAGCAGTGGATCATTATGTACTTGGTACCTTGTGAGTACTTAGAATGAAAAATACACTTCTCCTTTAATATCTATAGAAGACTTTGTAATACATGCAAAATATATTTTAGCAACATCTTGCTGAAAAAGGTCTTTCCTGAAAAAGATGTCATCTGAGTGTCCTTCATACGTCATGCCATCCACACCACATTCACCAGTGTATCATTGTCAGGTTTTCTAATAAGAATGTTAGATTGTGACTGTGTGTTCTGGATGTTGTGTTACTAATTTACCTGATTAGCTGTCAGTGACGTTGCACCAGGGTTTTGTTTTCAGTGCATTTGTGGCTTAAGATTTGCAAAAATCATACATTTTTTTTAAAATGTAGGCACACTTTATTTTTATCTATATTTTAACAATTTATTTTAATTAAATTCAGGGAGAAAATCCTTTGTAAATTATTTGTTCTGCTTTTTTGTTCATTTAAATTTTACAGAGTCACACTCATTTACACTTTACTGTAGCACAGCATGTAATTACACCAGACAAAAATGTCATTTCCTTTGCTGGATATGTTTCACTTTAAAAGCATTAACTGATCAAATTAAATACATTAACAAAGAATGGACACAAAGATATTCAAGTGCCAACATCTCAAGCTTGTTATGCTCTTCTTCAGTCACACTGCTCAAGAGTTGCTGTGTGAACTGTTCAACAGAGGAGCAGCGCTGCTGTAACAGGAGGCCTGTCACTGCCGACAGCACCTATCTCAACTATGGGTCATACACATTTATAGCTCGTATCACATTCACTGGCTATAGACAGCAGCAGATCAAGTCAGCATTTGTGAGTAGATCGTATCCTGCTGTACATAATTTCATGCAGAGTATACAATAACAGACTATAGCAATGTAGACCGCATAAAGTAACACAATCTCCTGTCCATCAATTTCTAATGTAAATACAGACTGTTAAAGAACACATAGTGTTAGAGAGCTAATACTCACTGCCTGGAAGAAAGGAAAAATAATAAGTTACAGAGAAGAAACGTTGTTTAGACATCACTTTAGATTACAGAAGAACTAAGTAGAGAAGTGGATCACCTGCGACAACTAAAGCTCAGCATCATCCAACACTAATCCAGAGTTTTTTGTGCTTCTTTCACTAACAGATGGGTGTCGCAAATGTGTACGAGCACCAATGAAGCTGCTTAGCCTGAATATCTCAGATCTGGGGCCACTGCTTTAGTTTTATTCCGCTATCTACTATTATGGCCTGAGCTGCAACAGGAGTTGTGAGATATCCTAACATGGACTAATGCATTAGATCAGACACCAAAACGGGCGCGCTAAAGCCGGTTTAAGCAAAGCCAAGACTGCCATCTAGTGAATGAAACATGTCATTCTGTTCCCTGGGCTTTCATCCATTAAAAAAGGAGTCACTGCTGCCTTTTTAAGGAATATTCAAGGTCGTAAGGCAAAAAGAATACAAAAGTGACATCATAGTGGCAAAAAAGATTGATGTACCTTCTTGTTCCACGCTAATGACAATAAACTTACAGATTATCGTGAGGGCAGGACCCAAATAAATCTTTGGATTAATTTTTTGGATCCTCCTGCAAACACTGAACATGAGCTTTGGAATAATCGGCTTGCAGGTACACGGGGATGCAAGGTGCTGTAATAAAGGCTCTAATAAACAATAAAGCCAGGCTTGCTTGCAGGAACAGTGAGGATGAGTGAAGAAAGAGGGAGAAAGTCAGCAGAACATTCTGTTACTGAGGAAGAAAAAAAGGAAAATACCCTGAAAAATGGTGCTTTGGGGTTTCATATTCTGCACAGACCATTAAAACTCTATTTTATGCTGTTACCTCACTGTAGGTTCAGTGAAATGTCACACACTTTGGCTCAGTTTGAGGCGAAAGATGCTTGTAGATTTAAGGCCTTTGAATTTTTCCCATTTTAATCAGTCTGCGATGATTAATCTAAACCACAGTTGGGTGCTAATGCGCTGCCGGTGTCGTTTGAGTGTGTGTGAGAGTGCAGCCTGGGATTTTCCTGAAGAATTTTTAATTTTGGTAGGTGAGATATTTACAGCTTTGAGACCAAATCCAGACCCATAAAAACACACACACTTTTTTTTTTTACATGCCTCTAAATACAGAGTTAATTTGCTTTTTTTGTCCTCTGTGACATTAGTACATGAACAGTGAGTGTGAGGTGTTTTAAAGGGTTCATTTCATTATTCCAAAAAGCACCCTACCGTCAGGAAATAAACACACTTGTGGAAAATGAAGTGTCTGATGTGGGTGTGAAACTTTTCTAAAGGCCAGAAGATTAGAAAGCATTCAACAAACCTACGCTGTTCACATTTGTGCAGCTCACAGAACTGGAAACCAAGATTTTTCTCCCATGCTATGAATTATACTTACCCCATCTACCAGGCCTTGGGGTAATAAATCAAGGATAGGTTACTGGGGCTATAAAGTCAAGCCACATCTCCCTAATTTCTGTAGTGGCTGGCTGCACTGAGGCCAACTGGAATCAGGGGACTTGCTCTGTGGGGCAGGGTGGTAACACCCAGGTGGTCTGGAGCTCAGGTAGTCTCTGACATCTTTCAAAACGACTGCCACGTCCAGACAATCTTTGGCCTTGTTTTGGCTCCGGGCCTGAATTGCTCCCCTTGGGCTTGTAGATCAGAAACCAGCTTAAATCATACATGTCCTTTTGTGTTTGTGGCGAGCATGAATGGAGTACTAGTGCTACTTTAAACCTGAATCTATTTAAAGTTTAACTATATTTGAATGAATTTTATAGAAACCTGAGGAAACACAAGGAAATGCTGAGAATCCACGCTACGTTTCTCTTTGCCACCAAGGATTTATTTGTTTTGAAAGCCCCCCCGCCCATAAAACTTCCAAGTACTGTGAGAAAACCTCGTAGTTTATTTGGGAAAAGAAGCTTGCCACTGAATAACACTTTGTTACATTAGTTCAGGATTTAATAACATATAAAAAGCAACAGTGTGAGGCATCTAGTCCACTCCTGGAATAAAGCAGAATGGGGTGGAGAGTGGACGTTTATACGAAAACAATCCAAAATGTTCATTATAATTCAAGCAATGGTCAAGACGGCCCTCTCCCTCTTCCTCCTCTTTTTCTTCTTCTCCTCCAGGCGACCTGTAGCGTCGGCAAAGAACATGACGTCCTCTTTGCTCTCGATCTCCCGCTGGAGGAACTGCAGGGCTGCACTGTTAAAACCCATCACATCCTGAAAGAAGGAAAGTGGAGAGAGAATAGAAGCAACAATCGGTTAAACGCCAAAAAGCTTTGCTCGGTCCCGCTCCCTTCCACTCAGATGTCACTTACTCTGATTTCCCGCACTTTTGAGAGTGTATTGGTCCGTAGTTCATCGATGACAGACAGCAGCATCTGGTTACTGGAGATCTGACCAAAATGGATCCTAGAAATAAACAAAACACTTTTATTAGGTGCACCTTGCGAGTGTTATTCATGGTGTGTTATCCTGCTGGAAGCAGCCATCAGAAGATCATCACTTGCAGTTATAAAGTGATGTTAACGGTGAGCAACAATACTCAGGTAGGCTGTGCTTTTAAGTGTGCCATGAAAATATCCTCCATCCACTACCTGCAACCTGAACTGTTGAAAGAAGGACATATGGATCCACGTTTTCATGTCCGTTTCATCCATGTGTCACAGAAGAACCTGATCCTCATCTCATCGGGCGATGTTTTCCAATCTTTAATTATTCATTTTTGTTGAGCCCATTCAAATTTGTAGCCTCGGCTTCCTGTTCTTATAGCGCCTTTGAATAATCTGCATTTTCTCAACATTTTAGTTTCGTTAAAACGTTTGATCATTGAAATGAGCTTCATAACACCTAAAAAACCCACCATTCTTATGTTAATTCGTTTTTTAAATTTATGTTTTAAATCTTTTGTTGTTTAAAATTTTCATGCAGATCCCAGACTCCTGAGTCACCACTCAACTGCCCAAAGATTAAATCTGACTATAAAACAGACAACCATAATAAAGCACGTCTCACTTGAGAAGGAAAAACAGGCAGCGGCAGACCAGCTCCACCTCCAGGCCCTGCTGGATGTAACTGTTGAAGAGTTTCAGGAGCTCGGGGACATAAGGAAAAGGCAGCACCAGCAGAGAAACCTCCAGCTCACTGATGATCACAAAAAAACGTAAAAAAGAAAAAAATCTGAGTGTATTTAAATGCACAGGACAGTGTAGGCAGATGGTAATCAGCTTCACATCATTCGCTTGAATCTTACCTCGATCTGACCTTCTTTATCACATCTAAAACGTAGCGGGAGGGCTTAAAGAGGGGCAGAGACAGATTGAGTTTATAGCTTGAGCTGAAAACAAGGTTTATTTGTGATCTCAGTATGAAGACATTTATTGTTCATAACTCTGTTTCTCTTACCGAAACATTTCCAAAGGCCACGAGGATAGGGTTGGGTTGCGGTGGAGGAAGCTGCAAAAGAGGATGAACTGTTTAATGTGACCTGTGATGCTTTTTAAAAAACAAAAAACCTGATTTAAACTTCTCTGATGTGCCCTTTGATCTTCTCCTGCACATCTGGACCCAAGTCTGTGCTTCTGCCAGTATTTACATGACTCCCTGAAAGTCATTGTGGATCTGCCACAGGTGCCCGGTCACAACTATGTGACTCATCAATTTAAACTACACTCTGGTAAGCGCACAGAGCTAAATTTAGCAAGTAGGGTAGTTTCCATGGTGATTTTTCAAATGCCCTATTGTAAGTGGACAGAGCAGGACTTCCAGTGGAGCCTTCCAAAAACAGCATCACCACTCAGGGTGGTCCAGAAGTGCACAGGAAGATGACCTTGAAGGGAGGAACTTAAAAACTAAGGTAATGGTGTTTGACCTCTTCCTCACATCACTGCATTTGCAGCTGCTGGAAAAATGATTTCTGCTCAGAATCAGCTGAGCATTGATAAAACAAAAAAATGCCTTTTTACTGCACTACCCCACAGCAAAAGTAGAATAACTGAAATCATGACTCAACCTCTTTGCCTGCGCTCTCACAGGCATATCTGTGCTCTTCCATCTTCCTTGTTTCCCCTTTATAAAGCTCCAGAGCCTCCATGATTCGCTCAGCCTGCAAAAAAAATCGAAAAAAAAAAATCGCACAAACAGGGAAAAGATCAACAAAGAAGGCTTCTGATTTTTGACCCTCATAAATATGAAGAATAATTCTTAGTAAAAGGCAACTGAAATATAGAAAATCATCAAGGATTTATTCAATTAATTAATTATTAAAGAAAATATGCTTGATAAAAACTGAATGTGTACCAATCAAGTAAATTTCATTTGACCAAAGTCCGTTAAATTGAACACTTTACAATCCTACTTATGGAATACAATTACACAGAAAATTTACATGTAATCAGATTACTTAAAGTTTTCATTTTGGCCATAAATACTTTTTGAGTGCAGATAATAACTCAGCTAATTACTGAAGAGAACTCACAGCTTTGACTGTCTCCACAGTCTTCTTGCCAGCAGGTGCTGCCTCTCCTTGCGTTTCTCCCGGTACCTGAGAAGCAGAACGTATAAATGCATCACTCATCCAACATAACAGCAACTAAGTGTAGAAGCTGAAAACTAAGCACTCACCACAGGTGCATCTCCTTTAGCCAAGCTCTCCTCAAACTCTGCCTCTCGCTCCTATCGACACAAAAAGGAGGCGGTGTTTAGGTGTTTATGTCAACCACTGTAACATCATCTTTGTGGGCCCTGTCCTCCACCTCACCATCTCCCTTTCTTCCTCCAGGATGATGGGCTCCCTCGTCCTCTCCCAGAGACGCAGGGACTTGTCGTGAGATGACGACACGAGGTGGTCTCCGTTTGGGCTGATGGCCAGACACCAAACCTCCCGATGGTGGCCCTGTGATTCAAAGAGGACGTTCAGTGTTACAACGTAGCGTAGTGGCAACGTTCAAAATGTAAAATGATGAAGCTGAGCAGTAAGAAATGTGGGGCAGCTACAAAAACAAAATCAAATAGGAAAGACCAAGTATCAACAGCTACTGGGTGGAGTGCTATAAAAATTAGATTATGAATTAATTCCTGATTTAAGATAAAACCCCTTTGAACCCTACGGCATAACACTCGTTGTCTGGTTATGGCGTAGGGTTATAACCCGTTTCCGGTTACATCGTAGGTTACAAATTAGATTTCCAGCTGAAGTCTATATAAATTTATTTATTTATTTTAATTTATTTATTTATTTTTTGGATGGGTTAATTCATTTTTCTGTAACATTATTGGGGGGGAGTGGGGGGTATTCATGTATTCATGCCATCTATGTTTTTGTATGCTATAAAACAGAAAAAAGAAAAGATTATCATTTCTGTGTACCTATGTGTTCTATGACAGTCTGGTATTTGAAAAGTAAAAAATAAATAAATAAGAAGTGTGAACTTAATCTAAGTAGAAAATTGATCACTCAGAATTGATCTGTGTGTTTCTGTGAGGAATAAATCCAATGCCATTTCTGCGTAGCTCATGAATGAGGTGTAGTTTGGATTAGTTACCCTAGTTACACAGGCACACCTACTTCCAACTCCTACATCAGTTTACAGAATCATCTTCCCAATCAATCCATCTTCCCCAAATTGTATTTCTATCATTCATACAAACCCTCGTTACTCAGCTGCACGACTGAGACATTGTTTTGCTGTCTCCTATTTCACCACCAGATGTCAATGAAACAAAGCTTTGAATGAATTAACCTATTTTTAAAACAGCTGATGACATGGTTAAACACTGCTTCATTTGCGCATCACAAACGTATTGATGTGGCATCCTGGAGGATCTGATAGGGTCCAGGTATCACCTCATGCTACCGGCAGTGACACTGACAACCAGCCAAATGCAAAACTAGTGAAAAGAAACAGTCAGAAAAGATGAAAAGGGAAAGATGTGAGCGGCCTCCACCTGCCAAACCATTCCTGTTTTGGGGATTGTCTCATTGTTACCCCTCTAGTGCATCTTCTGTCAATTTCATTAACACCAAAGGAGCTGAAACTAATTAACAATTAAATTAACCGACCAGATTAATATCGTAGAAGTTTAACTGACTTCACTCTGAATAAAAAAATGTTCTTTTCATTTTTCGAGCGGTGGGCGTGGGGAAAGCTGTTACCTCAAGTGTCTGGATGTTCTCAAACTTGTCTGCGTCCCACTGTTTGATCTTCTTGTCCTTCCCTGCTGTGAAGAACAAATGAGTCTTGGGAACAAACTGAAGGAACATGACACTGCAAAGAGAAAACAGAGGAAAGAAATTATGAGACAAAGCAGATTTAGATCAATTTCAAACAAGGAGACAGGAAAGAATATTACACAACAACACATTTCAAAGGAAATTAGAAAAAAAGTGAAAGAAAAATCACATTTAATCAAAAATTAATTAACAAACGAAAAGAAATCATCAAGCACAGAAACTGAGATGGTCCATGAGAAACCAGAGGAGCGTGCAGATGAAAGAGCAGCTGGTGTGAAGTTAACAGGACACAGATCAGAGTCTCTAACCACAGAGATGAAGTCACGGTTGGAAGCTAAACTGCCCCGTAGATGACTTCATCACTGAGTAAAAATCTCTTTTATTTCCAGTTGAACCTCTGACTGTTTGGTTTGGGTCTGTGCTGGCCAGTACCTGTCGTCATGAGCAAACATGGAGCGGTGACAGTCGCCAAAATCCAAACCCCAGATCTTCACGTTTCTGTCGGCGGAGCCAGTGGCAATAATTGTGCTATCCTGGTTAAGAGACACACAAGGTCAGAGTCAGGAAGACTCTGGGCTGAAGTGAGTCTTGCAGCTAATAATTTTAATATCTCAACAGTACTCACGTGTGAGATGTCCAGACAAAGTACAGGCAGCTTATGTCCATACAGAGACAAGAAGAACTGGAGCAGCAAAAGGAAGAATGTGTAGATATGATGTAAACAGTGACATGAAGCCAGTGTGCGGTAAATATAAATTTAAGTCGAATCTTGTATGTCGAGCCTACCTTAAGTGTGTCTGTGTAGAAGATCTTGACTGTGCAGTCTAACAAAGAGACAGCCAGCAGTCTGTGGTCAGGAGAAAACTTCACACAGAGAACGTCTTCCTCCAACTGCAGAGTGCGTTTGTGCTTCACTGTCAGCCGTCTGAGTCACAAACACACACACACAACAACTCTGCAGGTAAGTCGTGATGCAATAACACAGTTTTCAACATCACTGCTTTCACCATATATAGCAATGTTTCATATTGCACCTACTGCAAATAACAGGAATAGTAAATTAGGCAGTTAGGGCCAGATATTACTGGACACATTCTTATTGTTTTACATGCACACCGTCCAAAAGAGCATCTCCAGCATCTCCAGGTTATAGCAGGAGTCTTGAGTTGAAGAAAACTATTGCATTAACTGTGTGTCAGCTATGTTGACACACAATAATGACACACAATACTTTGGGCTCTTCCCTTACTTTCCAAGGGCTCAACGCAGCAGATGGATCTGCGTACTCTAATTGGGACTGATTTAGACAGGACGCCTTTTCTGACACAGTCTCAGGGACCTCCTGAGTCTGCAAAACTACACATTCACTCATCCATCTCCTCTTCAGCATCCAAATGTGGACCTTTCCCCCCCTTTTAAAGGCTGAAAATATTAATTTAATGTACATGAACACAAATCAGAACTGATAAGAGTGGACATGACGAGAAGTCGTGTTCAGAGACAAGAAAAAAATGTAAAACTTGTGTCCAGTAACATTAAGCAGTAGCATGAAGGCTGTGGCTACAAACTGCTGTGAGATTATGTTAAAGAGAAGACTTCATGGAAAAAACCAACAACAAAAAAAAAAACGCACACACAGCAGATTCACTGCAAAGTCTATTTAAATATTAAGATCAACCAGATTGACAATATGGAGAGTTGATTGAAACAGAGGCCATGTAATGTATGGGAATGTCAGGTCTGCTCAGACTTGGTCTATTTCTACAAAGATGACTGGAACCACAACCACAGGCAGTTGTGTTAATAGCGCTGACAAAGTATTTAGAGAGGATTTGTTTGGTGAGTTTTGGCCATCAGGCAGTCACTGTCTGCAAACGCTTAAAAAATATTAAAAATAAGCATTTTATTTATTATGTTAATCGATCCTATATATACACACATGTAGCTCCTCAGTAGTTTCAAGCTTATGCTGAACCTGACCACTTTATTCCAGGTGTTAAGGGTCCTATGAGATCATTGAAAATCTACCACATCGATCCTGAACATTGAACAAAATAAACTCACTTCTGGCTCGTCTCCTTGTCCTTTACCAGCTCAAACTCCCAGAACTTCACAGTCTTATCTGCACTTCCTGAGATAATCCCCCTCTAAAGGAAACACACACAAATAAAAAACAAATCAAATCAGTCTTCGGACTTCGATTTTTAAAAAAAAAAATCAGTTTATGGAAAGGATAAGTTGGGTGTGAAAAACACTCAGACACACAAGCTGAGTACAGTGAGGTTTACCTGATCTGGGGCCAGGCAAATTGACCACACAGCTCCATCATGGGCATCTACAGTTTCCAGAAGGCTTCCTGAACCCAGCTCAAAGATCTGCAGCTTCCCACTCTAATAAGAACAAAACACAATCTTGACTACAAGAAAGTCTACAACTTTGTAAGGAGCAATATTCTCTCTTCCAAATGGTTGCCATTAGATTACAGGATTCAGAAAGAAATACATCTACACGCTCAAATCCACTAAATCACCGACACATCAATAACTTATAGAGAACAGTGGTTGAAACTGACTGTAAGCCTTGGACAGAGTGTCTGAATGACTCAGTGTGTCCACATACCTTCGTTCCCAGGATTATCTGTCGGTCTCCAGGCACAAAGAGGGAGCAGAGGGCGTATTCGCAGGCCATGGTGCGAATCACCTGCAGAGTGGATCTGTCACAGTGGGCAGGACAGTTAGAAGACAATGACCAATGAAGCAAGAGCTTTTTCACTGAATGCAGCAAAATGAATCTAATTATAAGACCCTTTCAGGACGTGCTGCATCTAAACTGGTGTTACCTGTTCCAAACTTTGACGGTGTCTCCGGAGGCGGAGAGGACAGCCAGGTTGTCTGAGCTGAAGGCCAGTGTGCGCACATCTGTGCGGTGTCCCCCGAGTGTGAGGCGAGCCGTTTTATCGGCTACGGGGGTCTTGTGTGAGGTCTTCAGGCTGTAGGTCTCAACTGTGTTATTCTGGAGCAGCAGAGCCACCTTCAGCTCACCACCTGCACATGACAGGCAGTCCACCCACCTGAGAGGGGACAGAGGACATGGATGGTGTGTACATGTGAACAGACCCCTGATTCCGAAGAGCGTGGCTAGCGAAGATCCCTGACTTGTGACACAAGTACCTGGGAGGGATGCATCAGGTCAAATATGTGGTTCCATTTATTGTGGCGCCCCCTTGTGTAAATAAGAGAGGAGCCAGACACAACCTTTCTAATTCTGGAAAGTGCCATCCTACATAATTCAGGTACTTCAGATATATTTAGATCAACAACTTGTACACAATTTGAGCTATTTACATATAAGGACAAAATTATGTTGATGTTTGAAAAAGCTATCTTAAATACTCTTTGCCCTGTTTAACTTAAAAACTTGCTGTTTTCATAGGAGGGTTAATAATTGTGTCCTGATCTGTACTTACTTGAATAAGAAGTCTAAATGTTTTTTTTTCCACTTTGCAAAATTTATATTTTATATTTATTTCTATTTGTAAATCTTGTGCAGCACCACTATTGTCAGGTGGTAAGAACTTGTGCTTTTAAATGACATGAATCTTCATTTTGTTATTTTTCTACATGAATTAGCCTTATTTCATCCTATGAAATTATTCAAGGAACTAAATACTGTTAGTTGTCTGGAATTGTACTGCAATGTAAGGCCGATTAGAGCAGTTTATAATACTTCATTCCTGCATGCTCCGCTTTTACTTCAATGTCCAGCAGGTGGTGGCAATGCACACAACAACCATGATCAGAGGAAATTCATGATCTCCTACAGGTAACTGTGGCTTAATGTTTAGAAATAGGGTCACTGGATCAACACAGATAAAGAGACAAACAGCGGCAGCAAAGTGAATTCAAAATGTTTGAAAAGTTAGATTTGAAACAAGAAAATTCATTTTAACATTTATTCGGATGCTATCTGGACCTAAGTTTCAAAATCTTAGAGAGAGCATAATTCGCTGCACTGACCTGATCTTGGAAGATGCCTTGATGTTTGTTAGTCTGATGATCTCGTCCTTCAGCATCCTCTTCACCACGGGCTCCTCTGTCTCCTCACCTGAAGCTTCCTGAGCTCTGCAGAGAGCAGGGATAATAATCATCAGTTCAAAGGGAGATCAACAATAACAAAAAAGCTGAAACTAATCATTTAGGCAGCAGCACTAGCACTTGTCCTTCCACCTCCACTGACATCAGTGTGTTAGAAGTAGTCAAGATAGGTGGTGTCAGTACTGGAGTTATATTAGCGACATTCATATGAAGCTTTCTCAGAAGAGAGCAGAAATACACGCGTTTAATTGTCTTTGGTAAATTTGTCCACCTCAGTATCTGAATGTCTGGCTGATAAAACTAGCGCTGGTTGTGCGGTGGTAACAGTAACAGTCAATGTGCAAATATTCCAAAGAACAGAATACATGTGCGCTTACTTGGTGGCCTTCTTTTTGGCTTTCTTCAGCTTCTTTGTCATTTTTTTCTGCACTTCTTCCTCTGACAGCACAGTGAAGAGCTCCAGGACTGAGTCGTTGCCCTGAAAGACATAGACGGCATAATGTGTGTCATCAATCGCTTTTAGCTAGAAAATTAGTTTACAAACACAAAGGCATTTAAACTAGTATGTGCAATGTTTAAATTACAGCTGATTGTCAGGCAAATGCTGACGGGCAGTGTGACTGTATAGGAGGAAATAACTCAGCAATCAGTCTGACCAACAAAACAAAACCATTGAAACTATTCTTAATCGCATTTAACCATCAGGTCATGTGATCAGAAAACAAATGAATATACAGACAATTACAGCAGGTTGTGAACTGACATACATTAGTGATGTCAGAATGATCTCTTTCACATTACATTAGCGACACTGACTAAAAGCCACAAGACGACCTTACTACTGATGAGTGCCTAAAAGCTACCAGTGAAAGAAGAAACACATACTACAGCATGACTACAGCAGGTCTCAGTGGGCTCAAACTGCACCGAGCAAGCATTACATTCAACCCACATATAAATACTGTGTATTCCAGACATCATGCAGAGTCACAAGGAGCTGTAAGATGCTTCAGTACTAACGTGGCAGGCGATGACTCTGGCGTGGCGGTCTGCTGTCAGTGAGACGACGCGATCTCTAGCTTCTCTCAGGATGGAGCCGGCCTTTTCACAAGATAGGATGCGCTGCCCAAAAAGAAAAAGAAAGAATAAATGTTAAAGAGAGAATTTGGTTTAATTTACAAAAATACTCTAGTTGAAGATGGTGTTGAATAATTGGAACTATTAACAACTGTGAAACATTAGAAAAAAAAGAATCAACAGCACAAAAATGTGGCAGTGCACTGACTTTATCCTTCTGAGACCTACACTGCTTAATAAAGAATGACGTTCCACTACAAAGTAGATGCATGCAGAGCATTTGAATCATTTTACCCTCACTGTAATGAATGCTACTTTACCTCTTCAAGGCTTTCATCCACGTCTTCTTTATTGTCTTCTTCATCATCATCAACCAACAGAGTTTTTCCCTTCTTCACCGTAGGCTCACCCTCAGCTTTTGCCTGCGCAGGACGCGACCAGACAGAGTTTTACGACCTTACAACAACTCCATTAATATCGTTTTTAGAGCCAAAACCTACAGTTAATAAGGATCTGATTAACTTCAATAACAAATTTAATGTAATTGAAAAAAAAAGTGCCCGTGTTGTGTAAAATTACAGGCAAAATAATACAAAAGGGAAATGAAAGACTACTAAAAGCAAAACATGACATCTTCATAGAAAGTAAAGCATCGCACATTAGGGGAGAGACTCCAGGATCTCAAGAAAAACTGTTTGCTTTCTCTCTGATTGTCTTTTTTCAGTAAAGGGCAGTTGGGGGAGGAAGAGAAAAAAGTGCTCAGCTGAGTCCTTTCTCACCTCCTCCAGGTAGTTGATGTCCCAGGCTCGAAGCTCACTGTCTGCAGAGCCCGTCAACAGCCTACTCTCCTGGCTCAGCAACACCATACCCCAAACCTAACATACACACACACATTTAAAACAAAAACATCGAGTCATCTTAATAATCTAGGAAAAACATTAAAATTCCAGTGGAAAGTCTCTTATAATCCCCATTTCCTTCCAGTGAAAGCAGCTAGTCACAAGAGCTCCACTATATGGACCAAAGTACTGCACAGTACACCTACAGGAACTGCTTGGCCATGGAAAATCCTGCCATGAAGCTCCCAGTTCACAGTTTTTGTCCTGAGGTTAATGCCAGAGCAGGTTTGGAACCACACTGTGCGCTGCAGCTTCAGTGTGGGTGATATTACCTCAAAATGCTATCACAAGATGTCAAGGAAATGTGCAATAATGATATTTCTGACACTAAAGAACAAAAAATACTCAATAAATGCTGTATCAATGAGTGCAGCTTGCAGCCAGCAGTGTTTATTAGTGCAAACAAAAGAAAAGGTATTAAACATGCTGTTCTTGTGATGAGTTACTGTCATTAGAGATAGACTACCCAATTCAAAATGTGAATCTACTGCCAGCAGCAGCCACATTATAGCCCAATAGCAGTGACACAGCATTACATGCAGTGACGCAGCATAAGTCCAATGTAAGCACAAAAGCAGGCCAGCTAGTATTTTCTCTGGTACTATGTGGTCGACCTTTTTAACCAGTTACTTAAATTCCTCCTTTAGCACCAGGAGATTGCATCAGTAATTTCCATCCACTGTTTGTGCTTCTTGTTATATGGAGTGTAAGTAGCAAGTGCTCCAGTGTTGCTCAGGTGAGTCATTTGTTTAATGTTGGGTTGCACATCATCAGCTGTTAGCATCTCCTCCTTCATAGCCTGGTTGTACTTGATGGTGTGTTTTTGCCTCAAGTTTGTTGTTTCCATCGTCACCAGGAAGCGTTTTCTTGCACATTTTGTAAAGCATCACACTTTGTTAGAGGTTGCTGAAGTAGCTCCCTTTTACAAAATCTTAATCGTGGCAGAAGGCTAGAATATGATTCTGCTGCAACCTTCTTCCTATTAAAAGGGAGTTTTTTTCTTTCCATTCTTGGCAAGTTCAGAGGAGGTTGTCTGATTGTTGGGGTTTTATTGTGAACAATATCTGGCCCAGCCCTAGTCATACATGTGTGGAATATGTAGAAGGGAAGAAATTCCACAAACGGACTTGGACTAAATGCAGAGAAAGAAGCACCTCACCTCACTGCGATGGCCCACCATAGTCTTAAAGCAGTGCTGTGTGTCCAAGTCCCACCACTTGACAAAACTGTCTTTGGAGCTATACGGTGGGCAGAGCACACAATTAGCTTTTCAAACCTCCATTTCAAATATACAATCCAGTAGACGAGACACAATGTAAACATCACGGTGTCCTACCATGTGACGAGGAGGTTCTTGTCTCTCAGGAACAGGGCCTGCGTGATGACATCTTTATGGCCTCTCAGCCTGTACAGCCCACACTCATTGATGATGTCCCACACGATCACATCTGTGTCCTAAGAGAGGAGTAAACAGTTAACTGAGGTGATTCCTTGCAACTCACAGTCCGTCTTGTAAAATAAAAAAGCATTTTTAAAGGCAAAGTAAACCACTCAACAAACAAACCTCCAATTTATCTTCCATTTATATTAACACCTTTATTTTCGTGTAACTGTTGTCACTTTGATGTTGAGTTTAGAAACACGTCAACACTTAACAAAACCAAGGAACAACCTGCCACACTCACCTTTGAGCCAGTAACAAGTCTCGCCCCGAGTGCATCATAGTGTATGACGCTGACTGCAGACTTGTGGCCGTTGAAGGAGACGTTGCTCTCACCGTTCAGCAGGCTGAAGATTCTTACTGCACCATCTTCGTAACCCACGGCAATATGAACTCCATCAGGTGAAGGGCAGAGAAAGGTCACCTCATGTTTCTGACCCTGCAGGATCAGGACCTACACACACAGAGATGACAAGAATAAAGATAAGAACAGATAAAATCTGAAGGGAAGTGTACCTGGATATGAGTTGTCGCATTGCTATAATCACACTTGAACCTCACCTTCTCTCCTTTTCGAACATCCCAGATGAAAACATGTTCACATGCAGCCACAGCCACATAGCGCCCCTTCTCCCCTCCTCGAAGGGTCACATACGTGATGTTGGCTTTTTGGCTGCCAATGACCCCAAAAACGGCGCTGGCAACATAGCGCAGGTACTGCTTGGTCAAACCCATGACCAGCAGCTAAGGTGATGCTGAATCCTGTTTCACACCAGAGCACAGGAGAAAAATTTACTGTGCACACCTTTTACGGAAGAAAAACAGAGACTCAGTGCTTGATTGGCTCCACCTGATTCTACATAATGTCTGAATAAATTTAAGACAAGTTCAGAGTTCAGCATGTTCTGCTAGATATTGAAGTCTACATTTTCATGAAGATAATACAGAAAACTGTTTTATTATCTTTATAACACTGTTTGAAAAGTTGAACATTACACCCACATGTTATTAGTTATCATGTCATCCTAAAGTGGCTTTGACGCCTCCTGTGCTAAATGTTCCAATATAGTGTGGGGAAGATCGTGAATAGTTTTTATATGAAAAACCAGTTTCCAGATACAACAGGAGGCATAAACACATAAACACTGCTGTAAACATGAACCATTTTAAACTTTGGTACTAAACCACATTTGCACAATCAGGGCACCCCTCTCTTTTTTAAGGACCTGGCTTTCTGTTTGTGCAACTGTTGGCAAATGTTGCCACAAAAATGGAAACATCGTTGACAATGCATGCTTTCCATCATGACAACAAAGACGAAATACATTGTATATCAAATGTACCCAAGAGTCCACATATTAATAGATATTTACAGAAATAAAATGACGAATCTTTATCTATATAGCATAGTTTAATTTGTGCTGTAATTTGTCCCTGCTATCTAGAATATATAATCTACCACGTATGCGTATTAAATATATCACAGTTTTCAAAAATAAGGTTTTCTGTTTTATACCAGCATAAGACACTACATACTTAATACATGTCTGATCTTAGTATGCTATTCCGTATTAATGAGGTGTAAAGTATTTTCGTATTGTTTATAATGTGTCGAACTACGGCCTTTATTTCTGCAGTGTCGATTCAGTGTTGTTGGTCTATTCCTTCGTTTTATGTCCTTTCCTCATAATTTGCAAATCCTGCTTTAAAATAATACACCAAAAATACGTACTACTTAGTAAACGTGTAGCAAGGTATAGCACATCAGTCCTCGCAGATACGGGTACGTTCGTTTTAGTACACAAAACTGCAGGCAGAGTTGCCGGTTTACGCTTCTGGCATTTGACTCAACACGACAACGTCAACCTCCGCCCGCCCGGAGACAAATTTGACCCAAATCGAGTGTGCCTAAGCATGATACTCAGTTACTAGACCCACGTGGTAAAACAATTCTTGGATAATTGTACTTAATAAAAGTAACCATGACATAAATGTATATCTCTAAACGTTATATACAACATTTGCGTTTGTTTCGTCAATGTAAAGCGTCTATGTTGGTCCTCTTACCTTTGAAGTGTGACAACTAGCAACTACCTTGAAGTGCCTGACTTCGGCTGCTGTTTCAGACCCAACCAATCTATCACAAATCGTTACTAAAACAATACCATGCAGTGCTAGTTTGCCTATAAAACTATGCACACAGATACAGTCTATTGGAAATATATATTTTTTAAAAATATTTAGATAGGATTTTAGCAGTGAACTGCGAGTCAAAGAAACCTTTCTGTTTCTCTGTTTTCTCGATTGCGCTCTTTCTATTGCTTTTGACTGCAATACCAAAAAAAGACATTTTATACATTTTTGAATGTACAGTCCAAAATAAAATAATATATTAGCTCTTTACAGATACTCGTTTTTGTTTGTTTAATTTTTGGACAGAGACGTCTGGCTTAGAGCCAATGATTTTTGCGGTTTACATCAATAAAGTGACTCCACAGTGATCCCTAAGCAACCATACCGGAAGTGTTTTTTTAAGTCAGCTGACTAGCACCGGAAAAATAAAATGATCTCGTGAATAGCACCGGAAAAGTGTTTGTCTAACCTATACAAAACAAAAGCGTGTGCTATTTTAATAGGAGAGTATAGACATGACAGAAAACTATAAAGAACAGAGTAAAAGTACATTAAACATACTCTAAAAAATAGTTGAAAGGTCAGAATAATCATAGTCACATGGCATTGTATTTCGTTTGTAATTCCAACATGTAACACATACATGGGACCGCCACTATAGAGAGAGGGAGAACAGACTTTCACTAACTACTTGATAATGATAAAATTAATGAAACACATAATTAATGGAGTCCTAACTGGCTTTTTCTAAAGGAGGGACTAAAACAGAAGAAATTCTTTAACAAGGTGCATTTGTACACTATTAAAGGAAAGGTATATGTATATGTTTTGGGTGGTTTTTTTAAATGCAGGAGGTCACTCGATTTGTTTAATCCAAGCACCTAGCAGAAACGTTTTTTAATCATCCACAGCACTTTATTAATGAAACTTGAGAAATAAATGTAATAAGTGAGATCAAAACATGCAAGCAGACACGTTTATGTTCAGAAATTAACGAATTAGGTCAAAGAAAATGGGAAAATGTAGTTGTCATGCTTATATGAAATGTAGTTTTTGAAATGTAGTTAAATGAAAACATTTCTAGAAGTTTATTTTGAAATGCCTAACGGGATGTTGATTTCTTTTAATACTCCAGACTTTACGCCGCAACAATCAGCTCTTAGCATGGTTGCTAAATGTGCAAATCCTTGTAATTGGCACTTTGAAACTTACTTTTTGACTGCATTTGCAGTATTTGTGCTTGTTAGTATGAGGACCCTGAGGATGAACATCACGTCTTGATTTTATATGGTGTCGTGTCAAGATTTATTAATTGTTCCTTTTATAATTTTGGCGTGACATCACCCCTGTAAAGGAAATACATTGCTAGGTGGGTAACTGTCTGTTTGGTTTCTGAAACACTCTGACCAAAGTGCACTATTTATCGATTTATAAAGAGACTATTGCTTTTCTGGCCTGACATAGAAATGCTTCGGAAGAGAAAGAAGTTTACCTAGTAAGAGACAGACGATTAATTTCTTGTGACGGATGCTTATCACACATGTGTTTGATTATTTTAATGAAATGCAGCTGTTAAAGAGCTAATGGAGTAGTAACATGCCAAATGCCATGTCTTCAAACTGCTTATTTAATTTACAAAAAGTAAGTAAAAGTATCCAATTTGCCACAAATTAACAGCAAGAAAAGCAGCCAATTACAAACAAAAACAGCTCGACCAGCTTACTAAAAATAACTTTCTGCGTTACACCGAACTTATTTAAGGCTTACGAGTTTTGTCGTGCTCATGACATGGTTTTATCTCGAGCTGGGGTTTATATGGTGTTACATGTGTGAACAAAGGGACTACTGTCACACGTGTATTCAATGAAGCGCCCAGCTTTTATCTGGTGATAATGTTATTACATGAGGGTTTCTTGTTGAGTTTGGCGCCGTAAATCAGAGACAGTCTGATATGTGTGTCTGGAATCAGACTGGTGGCAGCCGTGCAGGTAGTTTGTAAGGTCCGTCTTTACTCCAGGTCGTTATTAGGAATGGGAATCGACAGCTGGTTTTCTACTCTCTAATCCGTAGACCTGCTTCATGACAAACATCTTGACTTTTCATTGCAGGGAAAGCTTATTTGTAATAATGATTCCTGAGTTCAGTAAGTGTTTCAGTAAGCCAGGTTGAAATGTGTGCTGTTAAAACAGCTGGCCGAGCTCAGCAGTGCTGTCTGTCTGACAGTTGTGTATTGCAAACGGTGAGGTTGAACTCAGAGTCACGTGCATATTTTGTACTGTCTGAAGACCCGGAGATAAGTAAAACCTATGTAGGTCACTGACATAGTAAAAATGTGGCTCCATTACAGACTCCTACAGATCAGTTTATTAGATAGATTAACAGGATGCATGTTACATATGTATTTGCATAGAAAAAAATAACATCTCAGTCTTATAGGTTTGAATTTTTAAACACTTCTTTATTCTAAACAGTTTATTTCAGACCTGAATGTATTTTTCATGTGCTAGGTAACTGCTCTGTTAAGTGATCTTATTAGGTCTTCTTGATGATCTAATGTCCTCCTCATAGCCACCAAACAGGTCTCTGGAGGCCAGAGCCACCTCCAGGAGACTGGAACACCCTTGAACTGGGTTTTGCACAAAGATCCAATACTTGAAAAATGTTTAACAAAATCATAGGTTTTGTTTTTACCCTTCAAGCTTTCAAAGATAATGTCATTTTTGCCAGTTCTCCCTGCCTGCACCTTTCTGTGTTCTCCTTGTGTTTGTGTGGGTGCTCCAGCTTCCTCCCCGAGTCATTTATGGGGTTAAGGCCAATCAGTGATCCTAACGTGGCCATAAATGTGAACATAAATGGGTTGTCAGGTTTTCTGTGTTAGCCTTGCAACATACTGGTGACCTGTGGCCCGATCACAGCTAGGATAGACTGATTACCTGTGAAAATAAACCAAAATGCAGATCTTCTCAAAAGCACAGCAAACGAGCACTGTTCATTTCCACAATCATCTAGATTTTTATTTTATTTTTTTGTCTGTCAAAGCCACAGGGAGACACTGGAAATAGGCAAATGACTTTATCTTGTACTTGCAGCCCAGCTAGTTGGTGATCCTCTCGAGGCTTGTAGTGCCAGATGGGGATGGATCCTCTGGGTGCTCGCTCCCAGTTTGTGGATATCCAGACTCTTCCCACATGGCAGCAGCAGCTGGACAATGATGGCGAGGAGAAACGGCTGGTCCGGAGCCACAGCATGCTCAGCCAGAGTTTCCCCTCACCCTTCCCCTACAGACCAGATATCAACCGCAAGATCATCCTCTTGTGAGTCACGCTGTTTCTTCACATTGTTGCTGCTCTGTAGAAATCTGTCTTTTTCATAAGAGGTCACAACGTCAGCCACGGTTTCTTCCTACACATTTAGACACAGAATCATATAGTCATTCAAGCAAAAATGTCACAATGAAATAACTAAAGTTTGAAAGTATATTTAACTTGTAGCTTTAACTGGTTTTGGTGGTCTATATGATGTATTTTTTGTAACTATGTCATACTAAATTTCTTCTTTTTTTAACATCTGCTCTTTGCAGTAAGATACAGCTGCTGTGTGTGTCATTGCTTTTGTGAAAGTGACCAATCATACCGAAACTATCAGTAAATCAGATCAATGCCCACAAAAGTTTCACTTTTTACCTGTCAGAGTGTGTATTCCCGCCCACCTTAACCAAAGAGAACCCAACTCACAGTGGCTGACTTTGAGCACTTGGCTGCTTAATCTAAACACACTTTTGGATGCATATCTGTGTATTCTGGTAATCGCTATCAATCATCTGTCATTTAAGCAAAGTGTGTGATCCTAGATACATCCTAAAAAAGGGCAGTAATATTAATGTATTGATATTAGCAGTATCATATAGTAGTAGTAGTAAATGCTGCTTGTGTGTCCATGTGCTCATACAAACCTGTTCAGAGTCCATAACCTCGTAAATCTTCTTTGTAGAGAAACGCATGACTATGTGGAGCCCGACTTGGCAGCAGTTTTTCTTTAGGAGCCTTGTTGTGGTGCCAGCCTTCCCCTGAGCAGTCATCAAGAGCACGCACATTCCTGCCACAATAGCATGACCAGGATTTGAGCGCAATTGACCCTCGAGCAGTGGTGCTTTTAAACCTTCCAGCAGCTAGAATTACAAAGGGGTCTATTTTTGAGCTAATATCAGAGGTTCCATATGACTACAGCTTAGATTTTCATTCTTTCACTACTTTTTCAAACTTACTTTTAAACCCATGGTGGTTAAAAAGTAAAGTCCAAGCAAGGTATCTGAAGGTATTGAAAGTCTTAATAGTGTCTCATTAAATAGATAAAGAGCTGTTGGCTCATTTCTTTTGACAGAAAGTCATTTATAGAGTAATTAAGAAAAAATTATTCTATTTTATTTACTTTATGGTTGTTTTAAATGTCAGAGTCAATGTCATTGGACCTCAAAGCATCATCACACTGAAGTTCTTCACAGAATCTTGTAGCAATGTTACTCTTCCTGTAAGTAATGTTTGTTGATTTATGTGATAGTCATGATATAACTCTGTCAATGTGTTGCTATTTTTATTGTTTTAAAATGAACTTGTGCTTTTCGTGGATACTCTGATAGCGCACACCTGGTACTATATGTTGTTAAATGACTTTGTTCATAAATGGGGAGAGGACGTTTCATTAGTTTGGGATATATCTGCTCTACGACTTAATACAGAAGCTAGCATTTGACAAAACAGGAACAGGGGATTTGCACGAGATCTGTTTCACTGTTGTTTGCAGGCATCCTGCTTGACTTGATTTGGTGACTCATCTGTAATTGAGCTAGGAGGAATGAGCTGAACAAAAAAAATACACAACTCTTCCTCCGTGGTCCTGGTTGCTGAATATGTCTTGTGATCAAACACTGTCAACACATGCATTTCCTCATTGTTTTTTCCTAACACAACCTGAAGGGCTTCTGAACAAAGAGTTGACTTCAGGTATTAAAATAAGCATTAAAGTTTCGCCAAATGTCTTCAAGGTCTAAATGTTTGCAGTATGTTTGATCCGTCGGTCACTGTTACTGTTAGAGGTAAAGAAAAAGTCTTTGGTTACCACTGTGCTGTGACTGGGGCCTGGTGATGACTGTCAATAAAAGTCACAAAAAGCAACTTGGATAATGAACATCAGTAGAAGTTCAATTGGGTGTTGAAATGTTCGGACAGTGGCACAGTTTTCATAATTTTAACTCTCTGTGTCAACACAATAGTTTTTAAAATGCAACAATAAAGTGCAGATTTTTAGCTTCTATTTCCAAGTGACTGTGCAAAAACATCATTCTCACAGTACTCAAATGGATGAGTTACCCAAATAATACTTTTTAAAAAACCCAGTGAATTAGTTTTTTCTTTTTGTTCTTTGTAAAAAGTTTCAAACCCACAGACATTACCAAATAGCAGATTTCCTCTTTCTGATCCTTTGATGTTGGCACCTCTGGAGCCTGTAGCGTGAAACACTTTCAACATACCCAGGATATCTTTGTTTCACTTATACTAATTCAGACCAAAAACAACGATAGACTAGCCTTCTGTTTAACCATGTAGCTACAACGGTGTTCCCAAAAGGGGTGATGTTGGAAACGTATGATGACTCAAACATGATTGTCCATACAAAATATTGTTAGAGAGAGATGAGATTAAAAATATAATGCATGCTATAGTCCAGTATACCTGCTCCAGTTAATGTGTATGTGTAGGACATACATACTGTACGGTGCTTTTATCCGATATTCATAAAAGAAACCCTTCAGTGAATGTGGGCACATTAAACACTTTGACTGAAAATGCGTTACGTTATAAAAGTTTTCTTCAGCCGCATGAATTGAAGCTCAAAGTTTGCATTTAGATTGCATCTTTATTGTTTCATTGTAAATCTGCTGTAGCTGCATACAGCATCAAACTATTCAAAAATTGCGTCCTTGTCCAAAACATTTCCACACCTAGAAAATACAGAATAACAAACTCATACAAAACATTGTTTTATGGCAAAAAAAACCTTTACAACATCTTTGGCAAAATGACATCACAACGGTTTTTTTATACGCCATATCATTCGTATTTACTCTGTATAGTTTTAATAGATTGTTTTTCTTTCCCCACAGTGTTGGTGACATTGCTCTGCTGAATTGCACCGCCGTCGTGAACACCAGCAACGAGTCGCTAAACGACAAGAACCCCACGTCTGACAGCATCCATCAGCTGGCAGGACCCGAGCTCCGAGACGAGCTGCTTAAACTCAAAGGTAGACATGGAAGGTTAAACTGCTGAAATGAGCTTGATTTCACTTTGGTCTTCTCAGAGATATCACTGGGAGTGTTAAATATAACCAGTCACCTGATATCACGCTGGCACTACCGCTGGCACTTTAATACAGAGTAACTTTTATCAAGTCTCTACAGCTGCTGAAAGTACTGATAACACACAAATAAGTATGTTCTGGCTTCTGGCGTCTGTTCTGGCAGGAGCCCAGTTTTCACTGGAACTACTTTCTGCAGAATTGCTTCCAGTAATATGCTTTGAGCTCCAATTTCAAGGAACAAATACAGATGTTCTTGAACCCTGCAAAGATGTCTGGGTTTGTTATTCAATCATCTGCATCACTGTGGATGTGTGACAGTGTTTTTGAGATTGGCTTTTCAGACGTCCCAAGTACAAAAAAAGGTCTAGTTACTGGTTTTTACCCCGACACACTGGAAGTGTCTTTTCATCAAAAAACGTCACCTAAAAATATCTACATTATTATATATATATTGATGCTTTAAGATGCAGTATTTGAAGAAGCTGGTGCTCAAAATAAAAACCTCTGTGTGGTTAGCATACCAGAAAATTTAATCAGCAAATTTAATTGTCAAAAGAAAACAGTTTTCCCTTTCATGAACTCAGTTGTCAGCTCTCTGATTCACATGTGTATTTGCTGGATCAACAGTCATGAGTTTATTTTTAACATGTAATAATAAATATAATAATCTTTTTGTGTGTTTGTGTCCAGGATGTCGCACCGGGGAGGCAAAGCTGACCAAGGGCTTCAACCTAGCAGCGCGGTTCATCATCCACACCGTGGGGCCAAAGTACAAAGCCAAATACAGGACGGCAGCAGAGAGTTCACTATACAGCTGCTACAGAAACATCATGCAGCTGGCTGCGTAAGAATCAGCAACTTATAATTCAGCCCACGTGCTAAACTTGGCAGTAATCGGACTTTCACAAATTTCATCTGTTTCATTCTCTGTCAGAAAGCACCAGCAAACAGTCACTGAATGAAAGTGACTGAGCTTTCCAGCTTTTCAGATTACAGAAACACTGATTTTAGAAAAGTTGGATCTGTTTTAAAAGTTGATGGAAAAACATTAAATCCATCTGTAAAATATGAACTCATTGGATAAATTAAAATCAACCCCCCCAAAAAACAGTGTTTCAGATTAAAATCCACAATTTCCTAATCAATATTTCACAGACCAGATTGTGCCGTTTCTGTCCTGATCTACTTGGTGATATAGATGTTTGCAGTATATGATGAAGTGGAGAGAGCAGTGATGATGATTTAAGGGAGAAGGCTGAACCCACTAAGACATAAAAAAGAAAGGAAAAAGTCAGACTGGCAAAATTTAAATAGTAGTACTCGAGGTCAAAGGAGCTTGCAAAGTGTGAAACTGGCTGATTGGGACCCACACCCAGTTTCACACCTTGGCTCAGGCGATTAGAGGATCATCAGGGGGTCCTTTTGTCCCTCTGTGGGGGGAAACTCCCACTAGGTTTATATCTGGGACTCCCCACCATTTGACCTTAGAACTGAAGAAGCTTCTCGGAAGAGAGGTGAAACATCTTCAAGTAACTTAAAGAAGTCCAGACGCTTTTCTTTGCAAGCTCCTTTGACTACAATGACCTGGATGACTGAGAACCTTCACAGACGTAGTACTGGAGGTATTTAGTGTTTTGTTTTTACCCCTCAGCTGTAAAAAGGCTGGTCAGAGATTGTTGTCACGCCTCCCTCAGGTGGGCAGGCAGCATGGACACCTGAGTTTGTGAATGCGATAAATCCAGAACATGGCAGGAGTTTTAAATGAATACCATACATGTATGTACTAAGAATCTTGGGGAAATTTGAATCTAGAAAACTGAGGGGAAGCACTGACGGCTGCCAGCATTTTCTTTACATGGAATTACATTTTTACCTCCATCAAGGATGTTATGTTTTTGGTAGTGTCATTCTGTTTATAAACACAACAGCTCAGTAAGTTCTGGATGAACTCTGAAAACTTTGTAGGTGTGTAGAGTGGGGTCCATAATAATCCCTTCAAATTTGTCTTAAATTTGTCTCCACCAAGATCTTCAAGGTCAACTCAATGACTTATTAGTCAAAAACTGATGAAAAGCCTGAGAACTTCAAAACTACGATTGTTACAAGTTGGTGTGTATTGTCAGCATATAGAAAGTGCCATATGAAGGTTTAAAATATCATGTCACATTTGACCTCTGACCTTTCTTCAAGGTCAATAGAGGGATCTGAAGGTGCTATATTGAACCATTGTTTGTATTGACAACATGTAGACATATTGGGAATGATGTATGTCACATTTGACATTGTATAGTCAGTGTGTACTGTAGATGTGATGTGCAGTATGTGAGACTGTATTTCTTCATTTTTCACCACAGAGAGCAGTCAATGGCATCAGTTGGCTTCTGTGTGGTGACCACAATCAAAAGAGGTTATCCTCTGGAGGATGCAACACACATTGCTTTGAGTAAGACACACAGACACACACAGGTTTTTATTGGAGTGACACTTTAGTCATATTTTCTTATTTTTTTATCTCTCTTTGTAAGTTTATTGGTGCAGCCCTCCACCAAAATCCCGATTTCTCATGTGACCCCTTTGGAAAATTGAACTCCCCAAGCTTGTAATCGGCCCAAATTCAAAACAGTGGAATTTAATCTAAGAGGTTAGATTGCCACCCTGAAATCACTCAGATCCACTCAAACAGAAGTCTTACTCACCTCTGGAGTTAAAGCTACTACTGGCTGTAAAATAACCACAAAACCTGAACTGAATGTAAGACTGGATATACACGGGGCATAGTTGAGTGTATTAGTTCAGTGAACACCCAAAGAGAACCATATGTGGCAAATATTCTGCTTGTTTGCAAAATGTTTGCTCAGGTTTGTTCACTTAAATACACGACTACAGGTCCACACCACAGAAAAGGACGCATCTCAGTTGGTTTCATCCTCTTCTTAGTCTTAGAATAATTGCAGTTCTCTGTAAACTACAGATTTGCTGTTATTTGTCTGTGTTATCTTGTAACAAACCAAAACAAATGTGTTTGCAGGGACAGTGCGGCGGTTCTTGGAGAATCATGGAAACAGCATAGAAACGGTGGTGTTTGCGGTTTCAGACACAGAGGAGGTTTGTGTGACTTCTTGTCTTTAGTTTAGACCAACAGGAAACACTGAACCTGCATGTTCCTCTTATTTAAAACCAGCTGTATTAAGTTAGCCATGTGCATATTAATCACTAATAGATATATATTCATATTTGTGCTCTTTCAGTCTGTGTTCAAGAAGTTACTCCCTCTGTACTACCCACGCTCTGAGGGAGAAGAAAAGGCTTGCCTACCTCTCATCCCAGCTGACATCGGCAATTCTGAGGGTGAACCAGTGGTTCCAGAAAGACGGATCCGCATCACAGAGAAACCAGGAAGCATTGAAGGTGCAGCCTTCTTCTTCTTCTTTTTTTTTTTTCTCAATAATGTGATGAACAATTTCCTGAAATCGGAAAGGGACACACAACATGCTTCACTTTCATTTCAGTCAAAAAGAAACAAAACATTTCTTCCCTGTAGTTTGAATTTGTAGAATAAAAGCTTTTCTTTTCACTTGAAAGACTTAATTGTCAAGTTGAAATAGTCTGACCGAGCAGTCAGCCGTTTGGCTTTTTAGGCTGTCAGCCATTCATGCTGTTTGTCACTCACTCACCAACGGAACCATAAAACATCTGAGCTCAATCATTAAATACAGTGTGAAGATGACACTGGATAATGATTAACTTAGAGCTCAGGTTGTTTTTGTGAGTCAGTCAGACTGCATCTGCCTTCAGGCTCCTGAAGTGTCAGGACATGATTGTTTTATTTGTAGTAAAGCACTGACAGGACATGAGAAGTATCGCAGACAGATTTTAACCAACATAATGCCTCGTCACAATGATTGTCTCAAAGCCCTTGAACAAAAGTGTTCTCCTAAAAGAAAGAGTTTGATGTGATCAGCACACGACTATCAAACAAAGGAAGATTCGAGAAACTTTCAGAATTCTAAATAGGGAAACTGTTTTGAAGCACATCAAAGCTTTTCTAGTCTCCCAACATTTGTATTTGTCCTCTAGCTAAATGCAGACCAAGTAGTCTTTATTGAAAGTAATCGAGGCCCAACAGTTCTGTAGAAATAGCAAAATAATAAAAACACAAAGGACAAACAGAAATTTTGAGTTTTTAAACCCTCCACATAAACTGGATTTTGTATGACCTCTTTAGTTTACCTCAGCTAAGCCTTTGCTTGCACCCTAAATGTTAGGTTTTGGTGAAGAGGCCTGTGAAAGTAACACCAGCCCATGTGTTAGTGAGTGTTTGTGGTTTCCATTTTGAGCCTCTTGCCTCCATTGACCTCAAGTGTGGTGCCTGCTGGCCTGATGCTTCAAAGCATCGACATGTGGCTTTGGGGTGTTGATCCAAAGCAAGCAGGCTGCCTGCGAGTGAAACCCAATAACAACAGGCTGATGTATACACACTGACAGATGCACATGTCCGTTTGGATGTTGATAAAATGCACAGACATGCATGCAGCAGTGCATGTGGTCTTGGAGAAACAAGGAATGAAACAGACTTGAACCCGAGCCTGGAATCTGTCAGCTGAGTTTATGACTTCATAGCAGCGCTTTCACACACGTGTAACAGCATCCTTGCAGATGAATTGGAATCTGTGTAATAAAATAAATACGGACAAACAAGCAAACCCATGAGAATGTTGCTGCATTTATAATTTGCTAAAACTTGTACACAGATAGTGTTTTGAGGGGAAACGATCGTTTAAAAAAGCCAGAGTTAACTGGATTAATTATTTTTTGTAAGTAGTATCGGATACAAGTTCAGCATTTCATTACGATGTCTTATCTGTTGGCTTGTCTAGATGAATGTGAAGAGGACAGCCTGGAGTTGGATCTGGGTCAGGTTGGGACTCACGCCTTCGCCCGGATGGAGGGCGACGTAGACAAACAGCGGAAACTGATTTTACAGGGACAGATGTCTGAGGCAGCCATGCAGAAGCAACACCAGAGAAAGTAAGAGTCCAAGCAAACTGTGAGATAACTCGATGATGCTTTCAAATGTTTTTCTTTAAATAAATGTAATAACATAATACTTCAAGTGTTTTCCACTTGTATTAACATTGACGTTGCCTGTATTAAAGTTTTCACGTGCAAAATCAAGTGCAGTATTTTCTTCAGTTACTAAACTGTAAATAAGTACAATTTGAATTACTCTATTTATGAAGTATTTCTATCTAATGCTGTTTCAGTTTGCACTGTAAGTGTTTGTCACTTAAAATTTTACTGAAACATTTCTGAACGGCTACGTTTTGGCTGCTTTCATGATCACACTTAAAGTTCTTTTTAGTTTTTTTTGGGGGTTTTTTATAGGTTTTTAGTAGATGTTTTGGCAGTAATTTACAGAGGCAGTAGTTATAGCATGTGTGTAACCGCTAATTGTTCCATATATTTAAGATACTCTTTCTGTTTTAATCCTGCAGCTACGGTCGCTGGCTGTGTCGAGCGAGAGCAGAGGACCTGTCAGACATCGCCGCGCTGAAAGCGTTGTACCAGACTGGTAGGTGTTTGAGCATGGGACGTGCATATTAGATCTTTGAAGGAGTCTTTCAACGTCTGAATGTAGATCTGAAACAAAACCAGGAACCAAAAGACAGTTTTCAGACATGTGTATTGTAAGGGTGCTCGCCTGAGAGTTTCTGTTTCGCCTCTGCATGAAGAGCGAAGGCAATTCATCCTCTCTAAGGCACAATTGACTGTCATCACCAGTAGGAGGCAGTGTTGTTGCACACAGTCCAGGACGAGGTTGAGCACCAATTAGCTCAGCCGATGTCAAGTGAGGCAAAGGTTGAACCTATTTGAACTTTCAGGCCGTGTTTTGAGGTGGGTACATTTAAGCTTTAACATTAAATATATAGTTTTAAATTAAAGAATATTTAATTTAAAACTATATATTTAATGTATTTTACTTGTATCACAAGAAAAGTCTTTCCAAAAAAAATGTTCTTTATGTTGTTGACTGTCTTAGGGAAATATGCAAAAGAAACATTTTACATTTTGTAGTGATGCTACACAAGTAGAAGGTCTGTATGCATTCAAGTAAGAAACAAAGGCTGTCATACAGCCACTAATGCACATTACAGTTGGAGTGTTTTATCCAAAAGTCAGCTTTCCAAATCACTGCAGATTACAAGCGAAAAGTCCAGATCATAGTCACAGACACAGAGGCTGAACTGCTGGAAAACTATTACTCAGTGTTGGCCAGATGACCTCTGTAGGCAGAGGGCCAAACACAGTCTGTATCTCCACACTTCTCACTTACTACATCTGCAGCTCTGTTTCAATACTGTGATACTATATTTAAATTAATACAAAATTGCAGGGTCTGAGTGTCTTTACACTTTACTGTGTATTTGTCCAGGCGTGGATATATGTGGCAGGACGGTGATGGTCGTGGTTGGACGAAACATCCCCGTGACCCTCATTGACCTTGAAAAGGTAACGTGTGCCAGTATGTCAAAGTGAAGCACTTTTAGTGATCTTAGTCATGTCGGACCTCACCGTAACAGATGGTGCAGATTTATTTTTTTGTGTACTCGTAATAACGCAATACGTGTGAGCAAGCACAGGTCACATTGATCTGCTTTTAACCTTGTTCACTGCACGTTTGATTTTACTCCTCAGTACCTGTTGCAAAATGCAATATATCTGTTTTTGATAACCAAGATGGCGCCGCGTATGGATGCCCTGGTGCTTCAGTGCGTTACTTTTGTCTTGTTTTTGTGCATTTCTTCTGTGTCTGGGAACTCCTCTGGATACTCGTACACCAGAGAAGAGCTCCTTAACTGCAGGACTACAACGCCTGTGGACTTATTTCCAATATTTGTCGCATCTGCGGCAGATTTACTGCTGACTCTGATCAGGAAAGTGAGACGTCGAAAGAGAGGTAAGCGAGCCGGCGTACTCGTGCGTTTGAGGAAACGCGGACTGAGAACGGCCCTTCCTGGGATCTTCCTTTCTAATGTACGCTCACTCTGGAATAAGATAGACGAACTGGCCCTGATGAGAAGCATGAACAGAGACTTTGCCTCCTCCTGTGTCTTATGTTTTACGGAGTCGTGGCTCAGTGAGGACATCCCGGACTGCGCGCTCAAGCTGGAGGGCTTTCATCTGCTGCGCGCGGACCGGCAGGCCGCTCTCTCCGGTAAAACCAAAGGTGGAGGTGTCTGCTTCTACATCAATAGTGGCTGGTGCACAGATGTAACAGTGATTGCTCAGCACTGCTCTCCCTCTCTGGAATATCTTTTTATTCACTGCAAACCGTTTTATTCTCCGCGGGAGTTTGCTTCATTCATCCTGGCCGCTGTTTACATCCCGCCAGACGCGGATGCGCAAGCAGCTCAGTGCGCACTCGCAGAGCAGATTCTCCACACGGAGCGGACATACCTGGACTCTCTCATCATTGCTCTTGGGGACTTTAACAAAGCCAATCTGAGCCATGAGCTTCCGAAATACAAGCAGTATATTAAATGCCCGACCAGAGAGGAGAGGACATTAGACCACTGTTACAGCACGATCAGCGGGGCCTATCGCGCGGTGCCGCGCGCTTCACTCGGACTTTCTGACCACGTCATGATCCACCTAATCCCCGCGTACAGACAGAGGCTGAAGCTCTCCAAACCTGTCGTGAGGACCAAAAAACTGTGGAGCAACGAGGCTGTGGAGGAGCTTCGCACGTGTTTGGAGACCACAGACTGGGACACAATGAAGGCTGCTTCTAACAGCTTGGACGAGTTTACGGACACTGTCACCTCCTATATCCACTTCTGTGAGGACAGCATTGTGCCATCACGCACCAGGGTGAGTTATAACAATGACAAACCCTGGTTTACTCCTAAACTCAAAAAGCTGTGGCTGGAAAAGAGTAAGGCGTTCAGAAGCGGAGAAAGGGGCTGCTACAGAGAGGCCAAGTACAGGTTCACTAAGGAAGTGGACGTTGCTAAACATCAGCACTCTGAGAAGATGCAGCAGCAGATCTCAGAGAATGACTCGGCCTCTGTGTGGAAAGGTTTTAGGAATATTACAAACTACAAGCCTAAAACCCCCCACTCCACTGACGACTTGCTCTTGGCCAACACCCTCAACGACTTTTACTGCCGTTTTGACGAGCCATCAGGCAGCCTTCACACCTCCAACGACCCCAACAATAGAGGCACTTTGGACACTCATTCCCCCACCTCTCCCCCCTCCATAGAGCCATCACCACCTTCAAACTGTTCACCTGCAACACCCCCCTCCTCACCCCACACAAAAGAGGATTTCACACCACCTCCTCCGACCACAACTCTTCATATTCATGAAGCAGATGTGAGGAAGCAGTTTAGGAGTCTGAATGCTCGGAAAGCTCCCGGCCCAGACGGTGTGTCTCCTGCCACCCTCAGACACTGTGCAAACGAGCTGGCCCCAGTGTTTTCTGGCATCTTCAACTCCTCACTGCAGGCATGTCATGTGCCTGCCTGCTTCAAGTCCTCTACCATAATCCCTGTCCCCAAGAAACCTAGGATCACTGGACTAAATGACTACAGACCCGTGGCTCTGACATCTGTGGTCATGAAGTCATTTGAGCACCTAGTTCTCTCCCATCTCAAGACCCTCACGGCCCCCCTCCTGGACCCCCTGCAGTTTGCATATAGAGCCAACAGGTCTGTAGACGACGCCATCAACATGGCTCTACACTTCATCCTGCAGCATCTGGACTCCCCAGGAACCTACGCCAGGATCCTGTTTGTGGACTTCAGCTCTGCCTTCAACACCATCCTTCCAGACCATCTCCGAGGCAAGCTTTCCCAGATGAATGTGCCTGATCCCATCTGCCGGTGGATCACTGACTTCCTGACGGACAGGAAGCAGCACGTGAGGCTGGGGAAGAATGTCTCGGACTCCCGGACCATCAGCACCGGCTCCCCTCAGGGCTGTGTTCTTTCTCCTCTGCTCTTCTCCCTGTACACCAACTGCTGCACCTCCACCCACCAGTCTGTCAAGCTAATCAAGTTCGCAGATGACACCACCGTCATTGGGCTCATCTCTGACGGGGATGAGTCTGCCTACAGGAGGGAGGTTGAACGTCTGGTGTCTTGGTGCAGCCACAACAACCTGGTGCTGAATGCCCAGAAGACAGTGGAGATTATTGTGGACTTCAGGAAGCACACAGCCCCACTCCCCCCCATCATCCTGACTGACACCCCCATCACCTCTGTGGACTCATTCCGCTTCCTGGGTACCACCATCACCCAGGACCTGAAGTGGGAGCCCACCATCACCTCCGTCATCAAGAAAGCCCAGCAGAGGATGTACTTCCTGAGGCAGCTGAAGAAATTCAACCTGCCAACACGGACGATGATGCAATTCTACACTGCAATCATCGAGTCCATCCTCACCTCCTCCATCACCGTGTGGTACGCTGGAGCCACTATCAAGGACAAACAGAGACTGCAGCGTGTTGTGCGCTCTGCTGAGAAGGTGATTGGCTGCAGACTCCCATCTCTGCAGGACCTGTACACCTCCAGGACACTGGGGCGTGCAGCTCGGATCTCAGCTGACCCTTCTCACCCTGGACACAGTCTGTTTGACCTGCTCCCCTCAGGCAGGAGGCTCCGGTCCATTCGCACCAGAACCTCTCGCCACAAGAACAGTTTCTTCCCCTCTGCTGTTGGACACATGAACAATAACCACATGACTGTCCCCGCCACTAACACATGACCCTACGCTGTGTCACTGCATCATTTCATGTCTGGCACTGATCACCACCTGCACTCATGTATATATCTTTCTACGTAGCACTCTTAATTCTTATTCTCATGTATATATGTTTGGCACTGATCACCACCTGCACTCATGTATATATCTTTCTACGTAGCACTCATAATTCTTATTCTCATGTATATCTCATGCACATATCTTTCTTTCTACATAGCACTTTAATTCTTATTGTCTGCACTGAAGCACCGCAGCAATTTCCTAACGTTGTAAACCTCAACATCTGGCAATAAACCCATTCTGATTCTGATTTAAATAGGAAAAGCTGCAACTATAAAAGAAAATGTATCAGATGTGGGTGATCTGGTTTTTAACAGAACTGTAAGTAAATAAATACTCACAGTAATCCTGTGTCTTTGTTTCCTCTGCCCGTGTGCTGTAGGCGCTGTTGTACTTCATCCATGTAATGGACCACATCACAGTGAAGGAGTATGTTATGGTTTACTTTCACACGCTGACCGGAGAGCATAACCATCTGGACACCGACTTCCTGAAGAAACTCTACGACATCGTTGACGTCAAGTCAGTCTGACATTTTACTCACCTGATTACACTGAGCCTGTGGCTAATCTAAACCTTGAGCTGAAGGCATGACTGCAATTTTTTTAAGTATTTGCCTTCCATCTTTTAAATTAAAACATGTCAAGTATATTGGAAAACCAACATTAAATCAGATATGAAGTGGAAGAGAACATTGAATAGATAAGGCATTAACTTAGTTCCAGTTTTTGTCTTATTCCTCTGGCATTGAGTCACTGAGTAAGAACAGTCTGCTTCAGCTTTCCATCCAGAACTGTTGTCATCTGGGTTTACAATATATGTTTAAAGTAGAATTAGATTTGGCTGACATTGTTGGCCAACTACTTCTCCAGTCTTAACTAACCAAAACTTAAAAAAGAATCAGACAGAGAGAGGTTGTGTAAAAAAGACGGTCTTTGGGAATTCCCCTCTCATTCACTCCTTTTCTCTCTCAAAGGCCATGACGATACTATGATTGAGTCATTATAGTAGCCGCTTTCATATTTTCTTCCATGCAGCATAGTGCTTACTGGATTTTAAATCAATCTAACGGTCATTTTGTATCAACATGACAAAGGGTCCACTTTTCGAACTAAATCAAGGTGTTTAACATTTTGTATATTAGGTCATACAAACATTTAGAGTTGACTTTCATTTGACCTATTTGGTGTTCGTTGGCTCTTGCTCTTAGCCTCTGCAGCTGCATTAAAGTTGAGAAACATTGGTCGTGCCACAGTACGATACCACCAAGGTTACAGTGTTTAGATGATTGGAAAAGCCAAACAAGCTGTGAAACACATTTGTTTCATTGTTGGCGTTGGCGCGAAGTCTCGCGGTGACTTGAGGCCAAGCAACTTGGCTCTGACTTGGCCTCAAAGAGTTCAAACGAGTTCTAAACTGAGACCGGATAAACCTTTCAAAGACAGCGCTCTGAAAAGTTGTTGTCAGACATGACTTTGTGATAACTGAGGTTGCAGAATGGATTTGGACCTGAATCAGTAATATCTTCCCCACTCGCTGTCTGAGGAGGGTGCACAGTATCCTGCGGGACCAACATCACCCTGCGCGCCACCTTTTCCATCTGCTGCCCTCAGGGAGAAGGTACAGGTCTATACAGGCCAGAACATCCAGACTGGCCAACAGCCTGTATCCACAGGCTGTGAGGCTCCTGAACTCTCTGCCCCCCTCTCACGGACAATAACCATATCCAACTTCTTAATAGCAATGAACTGGTCTGCATTGGTGCATCATATCTTTATTCTCTTCCCCCTCCTGCCCCCCCCCCCCCCCCCCTCTTTCTTAAATAGATAACTATCATATCTGATATCATATCTCACAGTACAATAATATTGAATGGGTTGCATTGTTGTATTTTGTCATGTTTCTCAGGTCTTTGTCTGAATTTCTACGAACATTATTGCTAAGGATTGTCTTATTGCATTGGAGTCACACTGGGTTAAATATGTACACTTGGGTTTTAAGGGGTATTTATTATTTTCTTCTTTTTTTTTGGGTTGTATGGAAGCCCCAAACGCAATTTCATTGTTCTTGACAATGACAATAAATAAATAAATACTAAATACTAAATCGGTCATTCTGTTGAGCAATGACGTGTCCATTGTGTACCATCACATTGGAACTCGATACACATGGAGGCAGATGCTGTTTGATCTCTTTGAGATCTCCTGAAAAGTTCACCATTTATGAATATTTTCGTCGTGCTTAATCGTAGCCACATCTTCCAAATGGAAACCAGAAAGATCTAGACTTCTATTCAGAGATCAGAGTAGACCTACAGCTTCACTGTTCTGAAGTGACTCCTCTATCCACGCAGACTCCCCTGTTTGTGAATGTTATGTGTCCAAAATTAATAAAGACAGACATGAGTGGTCATACAGTAGATATTATTAGTTAGGTTTAAGTGTACGTCTTAATCATCCTACTACTACTGATTTAAAACTAGCACTTGAAACTAGATTAAACAAATTTCTAGTGTCCATAAACATCAACACACACATGAAACCCACACAATATCTAAACGTAACTGGAAAAAAAGAAGGGGTTGAAATTTTGTTAACTGGAAGCCACCAAAGGAAAAACCTAGAGAAACTCAGGTACTCGGTGGGTAGGAGAAGCGTTTATAGTTGTCATCTCTTTTTAGTTTTGGTTACTAGAAACCAAACTTGCTTCCTGTGTCAGTGGGAAACTCCATGCAGTCAAGACGTACCTTTCCACGCTTGTCTTTCTCAGGTTTCATTGCTTTCTTACTGTCTATTCTGTCGGTTTCACAACACCTTTCTTAACCTTCATAAAGAAAACTGAAACTGTAGCACATTCCTGATGTTTATCCTTTATGTTGTGTGATAAATTTACCCTAAGGGTGTCAGATGCAGGTTACGCGATATATTTCAGTGAGGCAGGAAAAGGGAATTTAAAAAAAAGCAAACCTTGCTTTCACAGAGTCTTTAAATGCGAATGAAGACGCCTTCATTCAGCTTCCCCTTTCATCGGAACAGGAAACCCCCATTCAGTCATAAGTGACGAGGGCGAACGTTTGTGTTCTGCTGATTCATCAGTGCAGCCTTAAAATGTTAAGGATGTTTAGGCTCCACCACCTCTGCAAACTTTTAGCTGGACCTAACGAAACCCAGACAACAGTCTGCCCTCTACTAAAGGCTCATTTAATGTGAAACAAAAAACGCTGAGGTTATCTGTTTGCTTGTACACTTTCTGACTTGGATATTGTACTTTGGCTGCAGTAGAAAATGATGACTGCTAACAAGTTTGTCATTTAGCAGGGGCGTGGGTCTGGCAGAGCTCTGTGTTTAAAGCACAAGAACTGTGCTGCCTGTCAGTCACAGAGACAATCAAAGCCTTTTTTCAGGGAACTTTGTGTCCTCATTCTTCTGCAGGGCGAGGAACACACGCACATCACGTTCAGGGATCACTTTACTTCTAAACAGTTACAGTTTCTGTCCTAGCTGTTTTCATTTAGGAGTATTTTTCTTTCTCTGCAACATTTCTCAAGCAGTTGCTTTGTTTTGGGGTTTTTTGGTTTGGCATCGTGATATTGAACCCTGGTCTGGCTATTTGGCTATTGATTGACTGCAGATGCATGTTAGCTTCAAATTACCTAACCAACAGACTCTCGCCAGATTGAACATATCCACAGTTTTGGAAGCGTATATGTTGTCTGCATTTAGCAGGAGACCGATGGACTCGAGAGTGATTATTTTTAAATATCCTCGGGTCCGGCTCTGGACCAGTGCAGAAGGCCACAAGTCACGGTTTTGTACGTTTGAATTATTTGGATAACTAAAAGTTCCTGTGTGTTCCTCTGATGGACAAATGTTTTGGTTTTTCTTAACACAAGCAAATTTAGTATGGATGGAAGTTCAGGTCGGCACTATTTCCAGAGTTTTCCAGAATGCAAGAACTTTTTGGCAGCATCCAGAGGGGCCGGGGTTAAAGGGAAAGAGCTTACTATTATTATTTAATTTATGTGTTTTATTTTAAGAGTAAAGTGGAAATGTTGAGTGTAAAGTTAAAGTGCATGGACTGTGTGGACAAACGTGTTCTCTCTGGATAAATCTGAACCTGAATCTGAACCTCACCCTGAAGACTCAACATCTGTGTGTGATGGTTGATTCCTACAATATCAAGAAGAACTTCCAGATGCAGCACATTAATTTAAAATATCATCTGAATTAGTGAATATCAGAAATACGAGGAATTTGGCTCTAAACACATGTAACTAGTAACTGACCCACAGTTTTAGTTGGCGCTCTCTTACTCTGGGATATACCCCTGATTTGTTTGTTAGTCTCACAGTCTGTTTGTTTGCTTCTGTCTTGAAAACAGAGATGCGGGAGTTGACTCCAGCAACTTAGGAATGGCAGACATAACAGGCTTATACCGGTTTGGTAACCTCAAGTTTACATGTCATGTTTTTGCCAGTGATGTGGCTCTGTTGCTTCATTGGAGCATGGTCTGTAGTTAAATAATGGTGATTGAAATTGAGTTCCTCCCAAATGTAGATGCCTCTCGGGCCCCTCTTCCATCAGGGAGAGTTGGTTGCGTGAGACTGACAGACTGGTGAGCCATCTGTGGTTTTGGCTGCTTTGACTGAGCTTCAGATACGAGTAGATGGAGACAAGTGTCTAAAATTAGCTTCCTTCTGTAGACAGTTTGGCACAGTTTTATGGCTAAAGTTGTCTGATCAAAGCAGCGTAAAGCAGCATTGTAGTATGACAGCTGCTGTAGCTGACACTGTCGATTAATTGTCTAATTACCTGTCTGTTCAATCAAATAAATAACCAAGCACTGGAAAAACATTTGGCACTTCCATGTGGTAAATGTGTCCATGCTAATGTACAGGATGGAGCTGATTGTAAAGTGGTGTTTTTGTGGGACAGTAAATGTGTGGCTTTGGAAACAGCCACAGAAACATTGTGTCTCCTCTTTCAGAACATCAATCATTTTCATTTCATAATACAGGTTTTTTTAATTTTATGTTTGATTTCCAGAATAATGAGTCATAGGGTTGCTGAGAAGTATTATTCCACTAATGTTCTGCTTTATTTCTTGCAGGTATAAAAAAAATTTGATGGCTTTCTACTTTGTACATCCAACATTCCGCTCGAAGGTAAGGGATGGTTTTATTTACAGTTTCTGCAAAGCTTATTTAATATACAGGCCTGTGTAAAACATTTATATTTCAGTTGATAATGTATAAATGTATGAAAACAAACCTTGTCTGTGTTGTTTATTGTATTTCAGATGATTTTGATCAAGTTTTTATCCTTTTTTTGTAAGAAAAAGAGTGAGCACAAGACATTTAAAAAGCCATATTTATACATTTAAGATTAAAATGCTGTGCCTTACACCCTTCAGTGGAAACTTATTTCCACTGCTTGCCTCATTCTTTTGTTCACTAGCCGGAGCTCGTGACCACAGGTGATAGTAAGAATCTAGACTGACCTGTAGATTGATAGCGTTGCTTTCATGCTCAGCTCTTTCCTCACTACAGCACACCGACACATACGCACCAGTCTGCCTGTCAGTCTCCTGCTCCCCTCACCCCTCATTCACAAACAACACCATGAGATGCTTAAACTCCTCCACTTGGATCAGCAACTCATCCTGACACAAAGTTGGGACTCCACCGTTTTGCCGTCAAAAAAAACATGGCCTCAGATTTGGAGATTTGTGCTAGTTTTCATCCCAGCTGCAAACCACTAAAGTGCAAGCTCGAGGTCACTGCCTCAGAACCACACATCTGTAAAAGGCAGACAACCAGGAGCGTTTTGCTTTTCTTATTAATCTAAGTCCTTACATTCCTACCACACTGATCCAGAAAATATTTTCCTCTTTAGGTAACTTCTGGTTTATCTGGTTTCTTGATAACTTTTTCTTTATTCATTAAAGTTCAGTCTTGCTCAGTTTTCTGTTTTTGTTGTGTTCAGTTATTCTTTGATTATTGCATGACTGGTGTCCTGGCAATGTAAAATCAAGCTTGAATGTTTTTAAAAACTGAAGTAAAAGTATCCAATTTGCCACAAATTAACAGCAAGAAAAGCAGCCAATTACAAACAAAAACAGCTCGACCAGCTTACTAAAAATAACTTTCTGCGTTACACCGAACTTATTTAAGGCTTATGAGTTTTGTCGTGCTCATGACATGGTTTTAT
This sequence comes from Mchenga conophoros, assembly GCF_057382185.1. Taxonomy (NCBI): domain Eukaryota; kingdom Metazoa; phylum Chordata; class Actinopteri; order Cichliformes; family Cichlidae; genus Mchenga; species Mchenga conophoros. The sequence continues at coordinate 9,333,178 of NC_140541.1, forward strand.
CTCGAGCTGGGGTTTATATGGTGTTACATGTGTCAACAAAGGGACTACTGTCATACGTGTATTCAATGAAGCGCCCAGCTTTTATCTGGTGATAATGTTATTACATGAGGGTTTCTTGTTGAGTTTGCCGCCGTAAATCAGAGACAGTCTGATATGTGTGTCTGGAATCAGACTGGTGGCAGCCGTGCAGGTAGTTTGTAAGGTCCGTCTTTACTCCAGGTCGTTATTAGGAATGGGAATCGACAGCTGGTTTTCTACTCTCTAATCCGTAGACCTGCTTCATGACAAACATCTTGACTTTTCATTGCAGGGAAAGCTTATTTGTAATAATGATTCCTGAGTTCAGTAAGTGTTTCAGTAAGCCAGGTTGAAATGTGTGCTGTTAAAACAGCTGGCCGAGCTCAGCAGTGCTGTCTGTCTGACAGTTGTGTATTGCAAACGGTGAGGTTGAACTCAGAGTCACGTGCATATTTTGTACTGTCTGAAGACCCGGAGATAAGTAAAACCTATGTAGGTCACTGACATAGTAAAAATGTGGCTCCATTACAGACTCCTACAGATCAGTTTATTAGATAGATTAACAGGATGCATGTTACATATGTATTTGCATAGAAAAAAATAACATCTCAGTCTTATAGGTTTGAATTTTTAAACACTTCTTTATTCTAAACAGTTTATTTCAGACCTGAATGTATTTTTCATGTGCTAGGTAACTGCTCTGTTAAGTGATCTTATTAGGTCTTCTTGATGATCTAATGTCCTCCTCATAGCCACCAAACAGGTCTCTGGAGGCCAGAGCCACCTCCAGGAGACTGGAACACCCTTGAACTGGGTTTTGCACAAAGATCCAATACTTGAAAAATGTTTAACAAAATCATAGGTTTTGTTTTTACCCTTCAAGCTTTCAAAGATAATGTCATTTTTGCCAGTTCTCCCTGCCTGCACCTTTCTGTGTTCTCCTTGTGTTTGTGTGGGTGCTTTTTCTTTATTCATTAAAGTTCAGTCTTGCTCAGTTTTCTGTTTTTGTTGTGTTCAGTTATTCTTTGATTATTGCATGACTGGTGTCCTGGCAATGTAAAATCAAGCTTGAATGTTTTTAAAAACTGATGAACGGTTCTTTACACACATCCATTCTCTTTCTTCACTTGTCTCAATCAAGGTTTCAACATGGTTCTTCACCACTTTCAGTGTATCTGGCATGAAGGAAAAGGTCCGCTACCTCGACAATCTGCAACAGCTCTTCACCTGCATCAAGCCTGAGCAGCTCGATATCCCTCCATTTGTCTTGGAGTACGATGCACGAGTAAGAACACAATAACAGAGAGATCCATAACTCAGTCCTATGTTGTTTGCACATGATCCACGGATATCTTTCAAAGTGATTTGAATCATTTTGGAAAGGTAACTGCTAAAATACATAAAGGATTTGATAAAGCTCTCAAAACTAGCCCAAACGTTTGTTCCAAAAACCCCACACAGGTTGGAACTATTTATTTTAACATAATCAAGCTGACGTCCATCCAATTATTGCTCATCTAATTAGCTCTCCTTCACCAGCAGCAATGCATCTGAAGTATAAAGCAGCAGGTGTTCTGCCTTTGCCACACAGTATGTTATTGCAGATGGATAGAGCTACATTAACCTAGTAGAAATGAATGGTGTAAATCAGCCACTGAGTAATGCTGAAGGTTTTTTGTTTTGTTTTTTCATCCTGCTACCTTGTTGTGGCTAACTGCACGGAAGGTCAACCATTAAATAGACAGGAAATGAAAGCACATCAGATAATGTTGTAGGCTGATTCACTCAGCGGTAGGAGCTCAACGATTTGCAGAGGTTCAGAAGTGACATTCAGTTATTATTTTCCCTAATTATTCTTATTTTTACTACCTGCCTACCTAATGTGATATTAGAACAGAGTGTTTTAATACTGGAAAGTGGTTCAGCTTTTGCCACTTTAAAAACTTTTTAACATTTTATAGTTTAGCCATATGTGGTTATAGTCTGACCATTACTAAAGTACTTTGTAAAACATCTAATTTGGGCCAGTTTTTCTTTTTTTTTAGCTTTCTGACTTTACTGTGACAGGCAAAGTATGTCAGTTGGGTGCAGCTGTGGTAACCCCTCCGCCTTCCTCTGTAAGAGTTAGGGTTCATTTGAAGTAGTGGCTAGAAATTCTAATGTAGACACCAGAAAGTTGGTCCCACTTTCTCTAGATGACTAAAATATAGGTCAGGTGCTGAAGCATGTGGTTTAAAGTTACAAGCGACCTGCCAAAATAATTTGATGTGTCAGAAACATCTGGAAGTTGCAGCAGATTATCCCAGTTAATATATCTTAACTTGGAAAATATGTCACTACATTTGGAGCGCTGATGTTTGGAGCCAGTAACTGACTTCCTTTGATAAATTAGAGTTTGTGTGTCTCCACCTCCCTGTAAGCATCGGTTTTGCATTTTCAGATGCCGAAGGACGGACCGTAACCCTGTTTAGCCTCACGTCAGCTCTCTGGCTGATGGTGTTTTAGTAGAAATATTTAGGTAGGCTATGTTCCTGTTGATGTCTCGAATAAACCTGAAATCACACAAACCTTTGTGTGTTTCTATTCACGTTCTTTTTTTCATCAGTTGTATTTGAGGGATCAACAGACGAGACAAATCTCTAGACTTTCCCTTTTCTATTCTCCTCTTCCTGATGTAAACCAGAGATGGTGGAAATGATTTCTGTTGTTCTTTGTCTTTTATTTTCATCTCCAGGTTTAATTTCACCTGTTAAACCGTTGACTATAACCTCAATTAAAATGCCCAGGATGCTTTGTGATTACTAAATGGACAAAATAATTATCAATAACTTTGATTAATCAAGATTTTTATCGTTTTAAGAAAAGTTAGCTGATGTATTTTTTTTACTGGCATGTTTGAAGAAAAGCAGGTGAGGAGTTTTTGATTATCCACTGATAACTCTGCCATCACACCTTCCCCTCAGGTTAAGAGTGTAATATCAGTAAATAATATCAGTCGCTCTTCTTGTTTTCATCTTGGTAACGTTACCCGCCTTCGTCCTTCACTTACTCCAAACAGCACTGCCATACAGTGCTCTTGTCACATCTCGTTTAGATTACTGCAGTTCTCTGTGGTCTACCTCATAAATCTCTTCATAAACTGCAGTTAGCTCAAAATCCAGCTGCTTGTATTGTATCCAGAATTGGATCTAATGAACGTATATCACCTGTTATTAACTCCACTGGCTTCCAGTTCACCTACGTGTCAATTTCAGATCCTGCTTCGGGACTACAATCTCTCTCTCTACTTTCAAATCGCGTTTTAAAACCCATCTATTCAGAACTGCATACCCTTCATTTTGACTTGGTCTTGTCGATGTTTACCTTGATTAGCTTTTATAGTTGTTTTTTTATTTGTTTACCTTGTAATAAATAAAAAGTGTTATTAATAATATTTTTATTATTAACTGTGGGTGTCTGTTTATACTCGGAGCTAAAATATGGGGAAACATGACAGATTGATGGCACATGTTTAAGCGTGTTTCCTTTTGGCATTCACTGAGTTGCCATGAAACGACGTAAACATTTGGATGTTCTTTAGTGGCATCAGCTAAAACAGACTGTCAGAGTAGAACGTCAGCGTTGCCCCTATTTTGAGTACTGAGGAAATGTCAAACCCTGAGGAAGCATAGTTAGAATCAAAAACAACGTCTAGTTTGTTAGTTTGATGCAGTTCGAACTTAAAAAAACGTTCTTGCATCCTCCGTTTCTTTAGAATAATTCACTTTTTCTTTGTGTTTTTTGAATAGCTGATATGTTTGTAAACCACTGTGGATATCCACTTATTGATGTTGGATTGCAGCAGTAACAAGCTTGTTTTCATATTTTGTTACTCGGGGTAGTTATGAATAAAGACACGAGGTCACGGAGCTGTAATAATTACTGGTAGATGAGAAAATGCACTTGTACATGAGGTTACCTGTACAATAAAGTATCATCGTTTCAGATTCAGCATTTTGCAGGGAATGTAACTCCAACAGTGTCCTGATGCATCAAGACACAGAATCAATTTTTTGGAACAACAATGTATTTTCCACTTTCAGCACAGCCAACAACCTGGGGAACATTGTTTATATTGACACCTACCCAGAAACACTTGTCCTGCTGAGCTTAATTACAGTGCTGATGGAGTCCAGGAAGTAATTGCTCTGTTTGTTTGCTGAAATTGAACCTAACCAGGAGGTAAATTCTTAAACAGAATCTCTTTGGAATCCTCGGCCAGTTTGATCAGTCGTTAACTCTCACAGCAGACTCAGAACAGAATTGGCATTCGTTTATACCTAAAAGTAGGAACCAGGGCTTTCACTAAGACTCTATTTGCGCTGTTACTAACTACAGAGGTTGTGTCCTTAAACTCATAAGATGATGCCACAGTTTTTTTTCGTAGCAGTCAAATAAACCCCGTATTGCAGGTTTGAAGCTTCTAATGGGGGTTAAAGTGCGCCGTGTTCCAGAGCCTACACCAGAATGGTAAGGATGATATGACGTGTGAAAGAAAGTTGGCTACAGTTACCACTGAGCTTAGATAATTGTAGATTTTCTCAAAAGGGAAATTGAGATGGTATCGCTCATGTAACCACTCACCAGCCGTCCATTTTCCTTTATTAGAAAACAAAAAAGTGAAACTTGCCTCATTCTTTGTTGGTAGACTTATTTCATTTCACAACACCTGCTGGCATTTCACCATTGGCTCTCAAAATGGCCTCGGATCGACTTGTCTTTAGTACTGTTGGCTGTTTTCACATTTCTCACATTTGGCCACATTTATTTTAGCTTTGCTTGTCAGAGTTTGACTAAAGTGGAATCTATTATTTCTTTTTAATGCTCTAATAAGCCTTTTCAAGGCACACTGCCTACAATAGATGAGCTGTTGTGTAAATGTAATTATGTAAATATTCTTCTTGCACAGAACTTGTTTGATTACAAGTTTAAATGGCGTATTTTCACATCCAAAAGGAGTTTTGTTTTTTTTTTTTCTCTCTCAAAAATTTTTTATTACTTTTTTTGACAATCTGTGTGGAAATTTGTGGGGTGGGGGTCTTTCCCCCACTGGTCTACAGCTAAAATCCTTCTGAGTAAACATAATCTAACTTCATTAATTTTTGGCCTTTTTATGCCTTTATTTGTTTTCTGGCTCTTGTTGTCATGAGGTGCTGTTAGTTCTTAGACAGCTACTTTGGTAAAAATGGCTCAAATGTGGATATGTGCTCGTTTTATATGCTTGGGATTAGAGATGGACCGATCCGATATTACGTATCGGTATCGGTCCGATACTGACCTAAATTACTGGATCGGATATCGGAGAAAAATAAAAAATGTAATCCGATCCATTAAATATCACGAAAGCACCTCACAAAACTTGCAACACGCCGTAACTCACCTCAGAACGTTAGCACTCGGAGCAGTATGCATCACGTGATAGAGCGGCTGTGGCATGCGGGACCTGTCGGTGGTCTGGATAGCATGTGGAGCTTCGCTAGCAACCCGACATTTCATCTCCGACAAAGTTATCCCCGAGAGAAGTAAAGCAAGCGTGTAAGTCCATCTCTGAATGTTTGTAAAGCATTCCTGCGTTAAGCTTAACAAGCGATATATGGAGCGACTGCCTCTCGCTCTCCGGCTGCTACTTCAATCATGAAACTGCTTAACGATCAGCTGATCGGCTTTTCTGTCGCGAGTCCGTCTCTCTTGTTTGCTTTTGGCCCACTTTGCACCAGAAAGAGGAAACCAGCGGCTGAACAACAGCAGCACGTTTAAGCTTGATAAGCTGTTGTTAGAATTTATTTAATATTACTTTCTACTCAAGGATCTTTTTCTACGTAGCTGACGGCTGTAACTGTGCAGGGGCGGATCTAGCAAAGTTTAGCCAGGGGGGCCGATAGGGCATGAACAGGGAAAAGGGGCACAAAGACATACTTTTCTTTATTCTCATTTAAAATGTCTAGCTTTTAATAAATAATTATCCGAATCTTACACCCAAAGTTTTAATTTGATGTAAAAGGAATAGAAGTCCATTACTGTATATAGTAACTATTAAGTCTACGGTAATATATATACCTGTCATGGTCCTGGGTCGTGCGACCCAGTGTTTTGTGTTTTAGCCTATTTTGATGTTTATTCTTTGTTTAGGGTCACTAAGGCAGTCCAGCCATTTGTACATACTACCCGTGTATTAAGTCTCCCTTGCCCTTCGTGTGGTTATGTCATCTCCCCTGTACTACGTCTCCCCGGTTCATGTGTCTTGTCTAATCTCCATGTTTCCTGTTTTACTTTGAAAGTCTGTATTCACGGTCAGTGTATTCAGTTTCACTCCTTCTGTCCTGTCGTTAAGTTCATGTGTGTCAGCTGTGTTCCCATGTGTGGCCACTTCCCCTAATCATCCCTCATGTGTATTTAGTCTCTGTGTTTCATACAGTCTGTCTCGCGTCGTCTGTGTTATCTCCCCTACCCCTTGTCATAGTATCCCAGCCATAGTTTGTATTTTGCAGTCTAAATCTCATTAGAGTCATAGTTTCCCAGTCTATGTTCAGGTTTTCCCTCAGTTACTTTGTTGTTCTTTTCCATGAGTTTTTCAGCCATAATAAAAGGCTCGTTTTGGTTGGAATCCACTCCTGCATCCTCGTTTGTGTTCGCACCTGGGTCCACCACACACCTTTCCGCACGGTCTGCCTCCGCAGACCTTGACAGTACGACGCGACCATGCCGGACCCAGCGACACAAAGACTGGAGATTGTCCAGACAGTGGAGTCGCTATGCGACAAGTGGCTGCACTGTTCCAGTGAGGAGGAACGGGAGGAGTTCGCCCGCCAGGTAGGGGTGTGCGTGTCTGTGTTCCCCTGGTTATGGGAGACGCTGCACCCCCTCGTCAGCGACCTTCTCGTCTCCGCTCTCCGACTCCGTCCGCAGCAGCAGCGGCCCGGTGGGCGTGCACCTTCACCAGAGCCGTGCCATCGCGCCGTTGCCCCGCCGCCTCATGAGCCAGTGGCGGTCAGAGTCGGAACGGTGAGGCTCACCACGGACACACCATTGGCTCACACTTCATCAGCTTCCGCATCTTCGCCACCGCCTGCCTGCACGGAGATGCCCGAGGCTGTTGACTTCGGTGAGGAGGAGCGACAGCAGGTGTTGCGAGCGTATTGGGAGGATGAGCTACGCTGGAAGCCCTGGCTTATCTCCGAGGAGGAGCTTCCGCCAGCCGCCCCGCCTCGGACCGGCCGCCCGTCCTCGCTGCCTCGATCGGACTACTCTTCTCCCGCTTCCTTTCTGGCGCGGATGTGGTCGGAGGACGAGGAGCCAGTCACCACAGAAAACCAAGTTCCATCCGCGTCCACTTCAAGACGGAAGCGGCGTTCACGTCGCTCATCGCTACGGCATGTCTCGCCCTCCACTGAACGACACGAGGAGGCTGTGGAGGTAATGGATTTCGACCTCGAGGAGCGGCAGAGCGCCGCATGCGCGCAACTGGAGGAGGAGCAACGGGGGAAGCCAGGGCTCGCTCCTCACTACGGTGAGATTTTCCGCGGGACACGCCTGGCCTTTGGGGGCCCCCGGAGTTGCCAGGAGCTCCCGCCTGACGCTCCGCCAACACTCGCCTCCTCAGCCTCTGCGTCACCGCAGGAGGCTCCACTTTCCATGTTAACGGGGCCCACGGCCAAGAAAAAACGGCGTTCGCATCGTCACCGCATCACCCGATGCTCGGAGGTGAGTGAACCTGTTCTGTCAAGCCAAGTTTCCTCTGAGCGGGCGGCATGTGAAGTAACTACAGACTTAGCCGGTGATATGGCTGGCAATGAGCTATTCACCAAGCCACAGGCTAGGGACAGTCCTTCTCAGCCGATCATGACTGCTTCACTCAATCCTGCAGGGACCACAAAATCTACACATAGACTGAAAGAGACTTCCACTGATTCTCAGGGTAATAGTGTGAGTAGTGGGGTGAAGGTGTTTCCTTTTGTGTCTTTTACCATGTCTGAGGTTCCATCCAAGTCTGAGCTATCTGTTTCTGAGCCTGACCTCAAGAACTGTGTTTTCTCAACTCCGGGGCCCTCTGAAGCCACAGTAAGCAAGGATATTGCAGAGTTGGCAAATCATGGATTAAAGTGTAACATGACTAGTGATCCTGTTTTCCCTGCTACTCTTGTGTTTAATGAACTGAAAACGGTGAACGCCGATCATGAACTCACTCTAACCTGTCAAGATGAAAACATAAATGCTGATCATGGTAACCTGGACTGTGTAACGTCACAATATGAATTCTGTCTTCCTGAAGGTCATACACAGGGTGATTCTGAACTGTTTTGCTCCAGCACCAGTACCTCCACTCAGGAGATGGAGGCTGAGATCAGGGTTAATGTGACACCGTTTTCTCCTGTCTCTGTGAACTCATCACTGGATAAGATTTTAGCCTCGAACAATGTTGTAACCACTCACTCTCAGCCTGAAGTGTCACCTGCTTCAGTTAATGGTTTACGTACCGTTTTGCCTGTATCTGTCTCTCCACTCAATATAGTCATCACTCTGACGCCACAGATCACTGCGGGTGCAGGTTCCAACAAACACATCCATCCAACACACCACAGTCATGCTACCACGGTGACATTGGTTAGGTCCATACCTGTGTGTTTACTGTTTTTTCAGGAGTTAGCTCCTGATGATCTAAGCCTTGTTTTTGTGGATCGAGTGGCAATTCTTGTTTTCCGTATGGTTGAACCAGCTCCTCTGAGCCGCACACTACCATCGGTTAAGTCCAACCAGCTTATGTTGGCCTCTCCTAGGATTACTGAGACTGGGCCAGTAACCTGCGAGCCACCTTGGACTGATGCAGACTCTGGGAACCTAATGATTGCTGGCTCTGAACTGGTGGTCCCTACCACTGTTCACTTCACGGTTTTTCATGCCAAGATGTTAAGCCCTATAGACTGTTTTCTACCTGTTTTCTCTCTCTCTGGGTTTGTGCCTCAGCAGCCTGTGTTTCCTCAGCTCCTAGTCCAGCCAGGGGCCTACATAACCGTTTGTCCTGCATCTGCTGTTGGACTCCCAGGTGTGCCTATCCGGCACCCTGCGGCGACACCATCGCTTCACGTCACGTTAGCTGGAGGGTCCGAGGGGCCCGTCCAGCCACCCGTCTCCGCTGGAGGGTCCGAGGGGCCCGTTCAGCCACCCGTCTCCGCTGGGGGGTCCGAGGGGCCCGTTCAGCCTCCCGTCTCCGCTGGAGGGTCCGAGGGGCCCGTTCAGCCTCCTGTCTCCGCTGGAGGGCCCGAGGAGCCCATCCAGCCTCCTGTCTCCGCTGGAGGGCCGAGGGGCCCGTTCAGCCTCCTGTCTCCGCTGGAGGGCCCGAGGGGCCCGTTCAGCCTCCTGTCTCCGCTGGAGGGCCCGAGGGGCCCGTTCAGCCTCCTGTCTCCGCTGGAGGGCCCGAGGGGCCCGTTCAGCCTCCTGTCTCCGCTGGAGGGTCCGAGGGGCCCGTTCAGCCTCATGCCTCGTCAGCTGGAGGGCCCGAGGAACCTGTCCAGCCGCCACCTGCGGCCACCTCGTCGTCGCCTGGTCCTGCTTCAGCCTGTGCTTCGTCTGGTCCAGCTTCATCCGAGTCTTCGTCCTCGCCTGGTCCAGCCTCCGCCTGTGCTTCTGCTACGCCTGGTCCAGCCTCCGCCTGTGCTTCTGCTACGCCTGGTCCAGCCGGTGCTTCTGCTACGCCTGGTCCAGCCTCTGCTTCAGCGTCGCCTGGGCCAGCCTCTGCTTCAGCGTCGCCTGGGCCAGCCTCCGCTTCAGCGTCGCCTGGTCCTGTGCCCTCCAAGCCTCGGCCGGTACGCCTGACACTTGGGAGCCGCCGCTGCCTTCCGCGCGGCCGGCCCCCTGAACTGCTCCGTCTCCTTCGTCGCCGCCGCTGCCTTCCGCGCGGTCGGCCCCCTGAACTGCTCCGTCGTCGCCTTCGTCGCCGCCGCTGCCTTCCGCGCGGCCGGCCTCCTGAACTGCTCCGTCGCCTTCGTCGCCGCCACTGCCTTCTGCGCGGCCGGCCTCCGGACCGGCTCTGTCACCTGTGCCGCCCGCCTGGTCGGCCCCCCGACCATGTGACCCGTGTACTCTTGTGCCTGTGGGCTCTGGGTTGGCCCCCTGAACTTTGTTTTGACTTTGGTCTTGTGCTCCTGTGTGTTCTGTTGTTCGTTTTGTTTCCTGTTCTGGTCCCTCCGTCCTGGTCCCCCGCCTCCCGCCCTGGGTGGGGTTTTTCTGTTTTTGTTTGGTTTCTCGGTTTTGGGCTGTCGGGAGCCAGCCCTTGAGGGGGGGGTATTGTCATGGTCCTGGGTCGTGCGACCCAGTGTTTTGTGTTTTAGCCTATTTTGATGTTTGTTCTTTGTTTAGGGTCACTAAGGCAGTCCAGCCATTTGTACATACTACCCGTGTATTAAGTCTCCCTTGCCCTTCGTGTGGTTATGTCATCTCCCCTGTACTACGTCTCCCCGGTTCATGTGTCTTGTCTAATCTCCATGTTTCCTGTTTTACTTTGAAAGTCTGTATTCACGGTCAGTGTATTCAGTTTCACTCCTTCTGTCCTGTCGTTAAGTTCATGTGTGTCAGCTGTGTTCCCATGTGTGGCCACTTCCCCTAATCATCCCTCATGTGTATTTAGTCTCTGTGTTTCATACAGTCTGTCTCGCGTCGTCTGTGTTATCTCCCCTACCCCTTGTCATAGTATCCCAGCCATAGTTTGTATTTTGCAGTCTAAATCTCATTAGAGTCATAGTTTCCCAGTCTATGTTCAGGTTTTCCCTCAGTTACTTTGTTGTTCTTTTCCATGAGTTTTTCAGCCATAATAAAAGGCTCGTTTTGGTTGGAATCCACTCCTGCAGCCTCGTTTGTGTTCGCACCTGGGTCCACCACACACCTTTCCGCACGGTCTGCCTCCGCAGACCTTGACAATACCCTAGTAAGCTATAGTACTTTTTCCTTTGGGAAGGTACTATCTGTGCAGTCTGCAATTTTGCTGAAGAAAGATGTTGAATCTATTTAATATTTCTTGAAAAATAATTGATTTCTGTGCATTTTTTTCACACTGCATCAAATTAAGGTTGATTACGTCGATTAAGCATCATGAGGTGGAGCGTGAGGGGTGGTTCCCTATTTTTTATTTATTTATTTTTGTTGTTGCTGGGAGTTGGAACCCTATTAGTTAGGTTGCTTAATATTTACGCTAAGTACTCTTTAAAATACCAGAATAGGGAGGATGGTGTAGGTTTAAGTTTATTAGATTGATCAGTATTGCTGAACTATGAAACATTTTTTTTTGCATACAGGTATAACAGAATAGCTTTAGTGTAGTTGTTGTTTTAAACTTGAGTATGAACTTATACAAAATTCAGCAAGATATTTAAAAAAAACAGTTTTGTTGATTAAAAAACACTATATCGGATTCATATCAGTATCGGCAGATATCCAAATTTATGATATCGGTATCGGACATAAAAAAGTGGTATCGTGCCATCTCTACTTGGGATCATTGTCCTGTTGTATGATCCATTTTCAGCCACGCTGTAGCTGTCAGACAGATGGCCTCTATCATATTTCTATATACAGAGGAGTCCATCATCCACTCAGTGACTGTAAGGTGCTCAGGTCCTGAGGGCCGAATCATCATCCAAATCGATACCTGTCTACAACCATCCTTGACAGTTGGTATGAGAGGTTTTGGTTTTCGTCAAATGTTTCGCTGTCCATTATGGCCAAACATCTCCACTTGAGTCTCATCTGTTCTACAGGTGTTTTGCTCTGTTTACATGCAGCTTTGCAAATCTAAGCTGTGCTGCCGTGGTCTTTTTACAGAGAAGAGGCTGTCGCCCAGCATCTCCCCAAACAAGCTATAGTAGTTTTTAGTCTTTTTCTAACTGTACCGTCATCACCAACTTTTACATTATAGAGTCTGAGATGCAGCTCTCTTTGTTATTTCTCTGAGCATTGCACAGTTTGACTTTAGACCGAATGCTGCGATGTTCATTCCTGAGATGCACAACTGAACGCACCGGAACAGCAAACTGCCAGAATGTCTTCATTTATAAAGTGCTCACAGTTACTGCAAATCAACTCATCACAAGCGTCTGATTAGCACCATCTGGCTGCTGCTTACCCTCTAAATTCATATGGAAGCAGTAAAGGTTTTTCACAGAACTACATGGTCCTGTGAAAACCTTCTTTTGCACATGAATATCTGCTGACCTCTACTCTGAGCTTGGACTTGAGCTACCTAAATCTAAAGCTGCATGTTTTTTTTTTTTTGTTTTTTTTGTTTTTTTTTTAAGTGGATCAAAATGTGCCTCAAAACCACTTTTAATTTTCTTTCTCAATATGCTGTCGACATGTAGCCGAGGGATGAACCAACACGTCTACATGGCGTAATATTCTGGTCAATTAATGAAACAGATGTTTCTCCCTGTTACAACACCCCACGTAGACACAACATCTTGGTCTGACATTCTAGACTCTGAATAAATGTATTATTTTTTTTAAATCATCATTAACGTTCAATAACCGTGCTGTCCTTTTTATGTGATGTTTCTAATTAAAGTTTTTGTGAAAAGTTTACAAGCTCAGCATTTAATAATAACACATAAATGTAAAAAAATAGAAAACTTAAAAACAGTAGCCAATCAGCTATTTCACTGTCATACATGGAGCCCGAATATAAAATTTCAAAGCAGACACATTCTGAAAAACCAGCATCCTTTACTTAACTCGGCTGCACACTCACACCTTGATTCACACTCATGTTTTTGTGCTTGTATATTCAGTAAGAAGATCTTTTGCTTAACTAAAACTTGAATCTTTCTTAATGTTAGCGTGTTGACATAATCTTTAGCTTATCAGTGTAATTATTCTACCAGCAGAACAAAGCAGTCATGCCACACCCAACACTGCTGCCGTCTCTTCTGACAGTAGAACACTTTGAAGTTGTGAAAGGCTCTGACAGGTGTAGTCAGATTACTGCCCACAAATTTTTTTCTGCATTATTAAAACACGTACAGCAGCTAACAGGACAGCCTGCCCCTCCTGGTACGAGGAATACAGCTCCCTGACACTTTGCTATATCAAGAAAACAGCACAATAGACCTGAATGAAAGCGAGGGTGGGTTGTGATTCATGAATAATTTACTTCCTGTTAGCATGTCCTTTCTGCAGCTGCTCCATCACATTATTGTCTCCCCAAAACACTTCTGTTGTGTTTTGTAAGGCTTTGTTTATTTCTTTGTTGCAGTGCATTTGACGTCTCAGGGCCACCGTAGTATAAGTCAAATTCTCTTTGTGTTGGCAATAATCACTTTAGTGTTACCAGCTTTGGCTCAAGCGATCTGTGCTAACCCAGGTGTTTGTTTTATTCTCATCTATAACAGGTGAACGGACCCTACCATCATTCAGAGGCTTCCGGTCTGTGACACGAGTCCAATCGAATCTTTCTGTCCCAAGTGGCGAAGTGGTGGATGTCTTTTCTGGACATGAAGTTTTCTGTGTGGTCTGACCTCCAACCTCCTCTTTAAGGCTTTGAACCTCAGTTGAGGAAACTCTTCTTTTGTTCTGTTCCTGCCAAAAAAGACCAAATTAAGAGTCGCAGTGCACATATAGCACGGCGCGGTCTGGTGAGCAATCATTGTTACTCACCACAGACTATTTTTGGATCTGGCATGGCTCCTGGATTATGCCTTATACTGAGAGACTTACTCAGCAGTTTTGTCATACTGCCCAAAATATGAAGTATCACATCATAGCTGGCACTTAACTCAAAGGCTTCCCTGTGATGTGGTCGTATCAGACATCCTCGCCCATGTCTCAGAAGATGGCTTTTCAAATGCTGGAGTGATACGGGGAGTGCCTGTTTGGATTTCTACACCACACGGAGCAGCAGAAAGTCTGCAGTAAAGACAAACATTGGGTTTTGCTCAGCCGGAAGTTTTTCTCCACCTGTTTCAGCGTAATATGAGACCGTGAGCGCCAGCAGTCCAAACCGGAAAATTCCAGACAAACATTAATGCCGGGGAGATTTTCTTTGATTAAAAGCACACGTCAGCTGGCTAACATTCAATTTACATCACAAGGTCATCTTCATATTGTGTGAACATGTGAAGTTAGCTTAGCTTGGCACAGAGACTGAAAGAGGAAGCAGAAAGGCTCAGCTTAAGGTGTCAGAGTCACTTCAGCTGTAGCATCATACATTAAGTTAAATTCACAAATATTACAGGGAGATGCCTCTTATCGTCACCATTTCCCAGATATGTAGATCTGTTACTAGAGGCAGTGCTGAAGTACTTCTGCTTAGCATTAACAATGTAAAAAGCCCTGTTTGTTTTCCAGTAGCTTTATGGTGGGCCTGAAAGGAAGCAGGGCATGTGTGCCTCTACCAAACTTGTTAACACCGTGTCACTGAAACGCATATTTAACCTCACACATTTAACAACATATGCCTAACATTAACTGCTTCCGATCTTTGACAGTTCTAACTTAAATACTATAAAACACGTTAATTTTCCTGTTTCTGGAGATGGAACATTTGTAACTGTTTCTTGAAGCAGTAACTGGAATCATTAAAAGAAATTGGCCACTAAACAGTGATACAGTTCTAATAAGGCAGTGCCTCTGTAACCCACAACAGTGGAAACATGATGTACAAGTGAACCTAAATTACACAAGTCAAGTCATGAGGAGTCCTCACTCTCACAAGCGCCGTGAAGGAAAGTGATTAACTATTTTTTGTGCTTTTGTGTCAAATCGCTCTGTTACTCAGTCACTAACTCCTTTGTTTGCACAGCTCGCTTCACTTTACGTTGTCGTCTGTAGTTTGATTTATCTTGGACTGCCACATGTGTGGGTGTCCAGGTCAAATGGAGTGAAGTAAACTCTGAAAGCATTTCTGATTGTCTGAACCTTCGATCAGTCATGATGTAGCAGGACCCCCGCATGTGTGGTAGCCCAACACTGACACTATCACCATAAATCGGGGGGTTCACCTGTGTGTAGTTCTGCGTTCATCCAGGCCAAACATCAGGAACTCTGCATGATTGCATTTGAACTGTGTTGGCTGCATGGAAACTCTTTAACCTTGAAATGAAAGCGGGGATGTTATTTAACACTAGCACACAGAGTTCAGCTTCTAACTTTTGAGGTTTCAGATAATGTGATGTGCACACTGGTGGGGGGTATATATCTCGTGTCACTTACTCCAGGAGCTTCTGTTTACTGTGTTTGTAGGGCTCCTTCTAAAATCAATAATAAATGCCCTCGTGAGGAAAGCATGCGCAGTCAGATTGAGCTATTTAATGTCTTTTGTTGTTTTCCTCAGTGCTTTGAGTTCCATCCAGTGAAATGAGGTTAGTGTTCCCTCCTTTGACAAAATGAAATGTGCTGTCACTGTTTTACCTTCAGCTGAATCGGTCAGCACAGACTTGCTGTTAGAACTGTGATTATATCAGAATGTGCATCAATGAGCCAAAATATCTGTGTGTAGATGTGTCCTGTTTGGGGGAGTTTTTTATCATTTTAAAGTGATATGTGGAGGGCCTGCTGTTTGACATCCTCTGAGCTTTACAGGAAATGATGTCATTCATGTTTAAATTTCCTGTTCTTTTTTTTTTTTTTTTAAACACTTTGATCACAAGAAGTTTTTTTTCTTGATAATAACGGGCTTAGACTATCCTTTTAGAAAAGAGCTGGTTGTATTGTGGAAAGTATTTAATACCTGATGAAGAATAAAGATTGATTTTGGTGCTGTAGAAACGTTTATGTTTTCAAAGTGACTTTTCTGCTTAGTCTCAGTTTTCTTAATAGCGCCTCAAGGTTTTGCTCCAATTTGGAAAAAAGTGTAAAGTTTAATTTCTAACGCAACTCTGAATTCTTACAATCATCATTATTATTATTCAGGTGCATCATAATATTCCATTTACCTCGCAGCTAATGGATGAGGAGAGATTTGGTGCTAAGCTTGTGATGTGTGCTCTGCAGCAACTTAGTTCTGTGACATGAAAATTCCTCACACGGTTTACATGAAGGGTATTTATGCAACTCTTAGCATTTCGGAGAACTCCATGTTGCTTTGAGTTCAAGCAGTTTAAACCCACATTCCAACACATATGGTTTGGCTTGACTAAACAGTGAGGTACGGCTGAACGAAGGACGGCTTTTTAACTTCTTACCTTTCAGCCTGAAAAAGTCCATATAGTAAGTATTAATGTTACAACACTGTGATACATTTATTTTTATACATTTTACAAAATTGAAAATTCTTCGTGCTTGTGTTTAACATAAAGCAGAACGTGACACTAAATAAAAGTAAGAATTCATTCTTTTTGTGGCTCTGCCACAGTTTTTCCTTCCACTGTTGTTTAAACGGGGTCGTGTGATTGTTGGGGTTTTCTCAGGTTTCTCTGTATTATTGTCGGGTCTTAACCTTACAATATAAAGCACTTTGATGCAGCTGTTTTAATTTGACGCTATTTAAATTAAGTTGAATTGAACTGTGAGAAATCGGAGAAAATTGCAAGTCTGTTGACATCTCCACAAACGGAAATTCCCATCCATTATACTTACATTCAGAGTCCAGCCAGAGCTGCGTTGCTTAAAAATAGAAATTCTTTCACAAAATGACGTAAGCGCTCAGCAACCCTGCTTTCATATAGGAATAGAACCACAAATAGAACCAGTTGAGTCGTGTCCCCTATTACAGAGAGACGCACCGCAGGTGATTTGTACTCATCAGCACAGACTGTTAGGCGTCTGTCTCTGTGTATAAATTAGATGGCAATTGTTTGCTAACCTTAGCCAATCTGTGGGCGTTTGCATGGATGTGCAACACCTTCAACCTCTTGCTGGCAAGCTAGTTGCTGTAAACGCTTACAATCAGTCTCCAGCAGCAGAAAAAAAAAAACTATCACCAGTAAACCAACAACTTTTCCTGGTTGCAGAGATTTGATTTGATTTTGGCTCTTATATTCTTGTACTCTTTGTAATAAAGAGATAAATGAGATGTCTGTCTTGTGTTTATTTATTTCAAATTGTCCAGTAAACAACTCTTGAATTTTGAGTTTTAGGTAATCAGCTGAAACGGCTGTTTGCACAAACAAGAAAGAAGTCTCATTTTCAGAGGCTGTTTCCAGATATGTGCGCTAATACAGATTTAGTACTCTAGTGGCAGCCGGAAAATAAACTCTTGTGGGCATGTTTGTGATAATGGAGGAACATGTCCACAAGGCCCACTCTGTGACTGTGTTTTTGGGACAGCACTACAGCCTTGATGACAGAGAGGAATACTGTGCTTAAGTTCTGGTGTAGCAGAAGAACAAAAGACTGCTGGGATCAACGGGGCGTTTTAGAGGCTTGTGAGTCTATCTGCATAAGAAATGTCAGGACACAAAGGGAGTAACAGCCACACAGATGGCACTGTAATTTGGCTCATTTATATTTTAACACAGTGTAAAGATCGTATAGTGTAAAATAATTATCTTAAAATAAAGGGATTCATGATTAAATCCCAGTCCATGGCTTAGATCCTCCAGGGCGACACATTAAAAGGTTTGCTGTGTCTCTCAGCTCGGTCTCAAAAGCATTGAGGAGATTCCAGGAGACAGCAGTTGCTCTAGGAGAGCTGACGAGGACCACAGAAGGTCCTTAAGCAATCAGCAGAACCGGTATCTACTCCTATGTCTGAGGAGGAACAGTGTAAGCACTGCCAGAGTTACAAATTGACCTCCAGCAGGCCACTGGTGTGAATGTCTCTGACCAAACAATCAGAAACAGATTTCATGATGGTGGCCTGAGGGCCCCACATGGGCTTGTGGGTCCTGTACTCACTGCACAGTGCTGTGGAGCCTAACTGGCATTTGTAGTTAGAGAAGTCACATCATCAAAGAAGATGTACTGTTAAAAAGAACTACGCACCTTGGCTAGATAATGAACTTAAGGCTGCAATCTCAGAAAAGGATATAGCAAAAGTAAAAGCACATAAGTCTGTCAGTCCACAAGAGTGGGCAACATATCGTGAGTTAAGAAATCAAGTAACTAAATTGAATAGATGCAAGAAGAAAGGATATTAAGCTAAGGATATACCCTATCACCACCCTGTCACGCCACCTTATACAGGATGTTATCATGAATAATAAGCAATGCCAGTTTAAGTTTGAGACAGTAAATGTTGAGATGGTGGAGCGTTTATTAATATCACTTCCTGATGATACATGCTCCGGCTCTGATAACATAGACAGTAAACTGCTCAAAGTTGCAGCCAAGTTTGTGTCCCTTCCTATATGTCACATATTTAATAGATCTCTGGCATCCAGCTTATTTCCATTGCAGTGGAAAGAATCGAAAATAATTCCTATTCCTAAAAACAAGAATGACATTTTTAATGGTGTCAATAGCAGACCTATTAGTCTACTCCCTGTTCTGAGTAAAATTATGGAGAGGATTGTCTATGAACAAATTCAACATTGCTTAACAGAAAATCATCTACTCACTCAGTTTCAACATGCTTACAAACCGGGTCACTCTACCAGCTACCAGTTATCGGTCATATGAATGAGAGCCATTCATATGACCGATAACTGGTATAAACATCTAGATGATGGGAATTTGGTCGGGGTGGTATTCTTGGACTTTAGTGCTGCATTTGATTTGATAGCTGGATTAGAACAGGTCTGCCAGATTAAATTACTTGGTATTAGCATAAACCACCACCTTTCATGGTCTCAGCATATCGACTATGTTATTAAGGAAATGGGACAGGACATAGCTATGGCTAGGAAAGGCTCCTATTATATTACTTCTTCAATTAAGAAAGGTGTCATTAATGCACTAGTATTATCTCGTCTAGAGTACTGCTCAATCATTTGGTCAGCAGCTAATAAGACAGATCTGGACAGACTTCAGTTAGTCCAGAACAAAGCGGCCAGATTAGTGTTAAGGTGTTCATATTATACAAATATCGATAAAATGCACAATAAACTTTCTTGGCTTTCTGTACAAGCTGGATTATACTATGGCTTACTTGTATTTTTAAAGAAAGCAATACTGTTAAACACACCATATTTTTTTCTGCTCAGTCGCAGCATCCAGATGAAAAACATAATCATGCTACACTGTTTTCAGCAAACCGTAATTTAGTAACTCCTCGAGTTAAAAGCAACTTTTTGAAAAACTCTGTTATATTTAGAGCATCTTTTCAGCGAAATAAGTTGCCTTGTGCAATTACAGAACTGGCTTCTATTCATAATTTTAAAAATCACTTAAAAGCCTATTTAGGCAGCTTTTAATTTATTGTAAATATTGTAAGAGGGCAATGTCATTTGTAGAGATGGCACGATACCACTTTTTTATGTCCGATACCGATACCGATATCATAAATTTGGATATCTGCCGATACCGATATGAATCCGATATAGTGTTTTTTAATCAACAAAACTGTTTTTTTTTAAATATCTTCCTGAATTTTGTATAAGTTCATACTCAAGTTTAAAACAACAACTACACTAAAGCTATTCTGTTATACCTGTATGCAAAAAAAAAATGTTTCATAGTTCAGCAATACTGATCAATCTAATAAACTTAAACCTACACCATCCTCCCTATTCTGGTATTTTAAAGAGTACTTAGCATAAATATTAAGCAACCTAACTAATAGGGTTCCAACTCCCAGCAACAACAAAAATAAATAAATAAAAAATAGGGAACCACCCCTCACGCTCCACCTCATGATGCTTAATCGACGTAATCAACCTTAATTTGATGCAGTGTGAAAAAAAATGCACAGAAATCAATTATTTTTCAAGAAATATTAAATAGATTCAACATCTTTCTTCAGCAAAATTGCAGACTGCACAGATGGTACCTTCCCAAAGGAAAAAGTACTATAGCTTACTAGGGTATATATATTAGACTTAATAGTTACTATATACAGTAATGGACTTCTATTCCTTTTACATCAAATTAAAACTTTGGGTGTAAGATTCGGATAATTATTTATTAAAAGCTAGACATTTTAAATGAGAATAAAGAAAAGTGTGTCTTTGTGCCCCTTTTCCCTGTTCATGCCCTATCGGCCCCCCTGGCTAAACTTTGCTAGATCCGCCCCTGCACAGTTACCAGCGTCAGCTACGTAGAAAAAGATCCTGGTGTAGAAAGTAATATTAAATAAATTCTAACAACAGCTGATCAAGCTTAAACGTGCTGCTGTTGTTCAGCCGCTGGTTTGCTCTTTCTGGCGCAAAGTGGGCCAAAAACAAACCAGAGAGACGGACTCGCGACAGAAAAGCCGATCAGCTGATCGTTAAGCAGTTTCATGATTGAAGTAGCAGCCGGAGAGCGAGAGGCAGTCGCTCCATATATCGCTTGTTAAGCTTAATGCAGGAATGCTTTACAAACATTCAGAGATGGACTTACACACTTGCTTTACTTCTCTCGGGGATAACTTTGTCGGAGATGAAATGCCAGGTTGCTAGCGAAGCTCCACATGCTATCCAGACCACCAACAGGTCCCGCATGCCACAGCCGCTCTATCACGTGATGCATACTGCTCCGACTGCTAACGTTCTGAGGTGAGTTACGGCGTGTTGCAAGTTTTGTGAGGTGCTTTCGTGATATTTAATGGATCGGATTACATTTTTTATTTTTCTCCGATATCCGATCCAGTAATTTAGGTCAGTATCGGACCGATACCGATACGTAATATCGGATCGGTCCATCTCTAGTCATTTGTAATGGAAATTTGTGTATTTTGTCTTAGTGTTATTGATATTTATATGCTTATATTTTCACAAAATATTGTAAAACCTTACTGTGGATGGAAGAGCCAAATTATGCGGATATTTTGCATCCACTTTATTGTGTAATATTCTATTTGATTGTATTTGATGGTTTGGGCCCCAGGAGGAGCAAGCACTGTTGTGGAAGCTAATGGGGTTCCTTATAAATAAACAAATAAACAAATAAACATTACATCAAACAAAAGTCGTTTTATAGAGAGCTGTCAGCATAAGGCAGACGGGACGAGGCGATGCTTATCATGAGGATATTTTCCCCCTTCCTTTTTTCCGTGTCGTGTAATAACCAGGATACTGTCTTGCACACAGTTCTGTTTTTTTGAGGAATGGAGAAGGAAACTGGACCAACATGTCAGCCATGTGTTTGTATAGTCAAATATATTTTATTATTATTTCGTAGCTCATGTGTACATACTGCTGCGAGTGACTGACCCGCAGGAGATGTCAAAGCCCTCTGGTGTGTTTCTCTTTAAGAAAACAGGAAAGATGGAGACGCATAAGTGGCTGAATAAGATGGCTAAACAGCAGGTGTTGCAGTCAGTGTGGCTTTTTCCACCGTCTCATCTTCCCTTTGCAGAAAACAGCATCATTTTCCAGGAAGTGAAGAAGAAGTGGCCCCTTTCCTGATTACCCCCCCCCCCCCACACACACACACACACACACACACACACACACACACACACACATACACAACCCCCACCGCACATCCAACCTGCACGTTGCCCTCAGCACCTCCCATCCCCTCACCTGCCAACATCCTGCTGACCACGTTGACCCTCTTTCATCTCTTTTTCAGTTTTTTTTAAAGTCTCTCTATTCGTTCTGGATTAAAGTGCTGGGGGAGGGGGGGGGGTGGAAGGATGTTGCTGTCTATTCTGTAAATGAAGAGCTGCGGAGAGCACAGGACCAAATCTATCTTTTGTAGGCCTCTCTCCGTGACAAGCTGGGGATTAGCCGGCCAAAACACAGACAAAGAGAAGAGCAGGAAAACACAGGAAAGCATCAGTTGCTTCTCACAGCACACCAACAACTAAAACGTGTTACTTTAACTGCAATTCAAAGAGATATCACAGTTTACCTGGCAATTTAGCCTGTCATTGACACACAGAGTGAATAAAGCACTATTTAAAGGTGCTATTTCACCTCAACTGCTGTGAGACATTAGGCTGCTTTTGATTTCACTAGTTGAGTTTCATGTCATCCTGTCACTGTCAAAGTCTAGTGTTTATAAAGTGTGTGAAAAAAGTGAAGCTCAACAGGTTTGAGCACTGTTATTACTCATTATAAAAAAATAGTCGTTTTCATTTGAAAATATTTGCTTACTGCTTTCTCATCTAAGTTTTTACTGAGATGAGAAAGCAGTTTGTCACATAGACTTTAACAGCAGCAAGTAATCATATGTGTACCAGCACCTCTGTGGTTTTAACTTGAGTTTCATTCCAGGGAAGACAAAGAGACTTCCTGAGGGGTGTCCAATATGTGATATATGTTTAGCCTAAAGTCAGAGTGTTGATTGTCATGAAGGTGGTACTCTTGCTCACAGGCTAGATAACTATGTGTAATTTCTGCTCCAACGTATATACACAGTTTGGGTTTAAAGGTGACTTTAACTGCCATATTTTTATTAATTCTAACAATAGAATAACAACAACTTGCTCTACAGAAAATATTTTATTCTCACAACCTGTTGAGCCTTGCTAACCCCACAAATTAAGCTCTTTTATAAAGTCACAGCCAAGCTGTGTGTGTGGGGGGACTTTTGCATTCAGTAGGCAATTCAGAAAATATATAATTGAACACATTTTTATGCTTGGTCATGATTTTGCTGCCAAGTCTGTTTGAAATTGCAAAGAATGAAAAAACATCGCTTTTGCATATTTGTCACATTTCAAGTCATCAAACAAATTTTAATATTGCACAAGTATAAGCAGCGTACATACAAAATGTTTTAAATGATTTCATTTATTAGGGGGAAAAGTTATACAAGCCTAGCTGGACCTGATGTTTCACCTCTCGACCTCGTGATAGGGTGGGGCTAGGCTTCACAATGAGCTCACCCAAAACCCTGGCTGATTGTGACCCACACCCGTTTTCACACCTTGGCTCATGTGATTAGGTAGAGGATCAACAAGGGGTCCATGACCCTCTTGGGGGCACTCCTATAGGGCTTAAAATCTGGGACTCCACCAATTTCTCTTAGGGTTAGGAGGTGAAACGTCCTCGAGGTAACTCAAAGAAGTCCAGATGCTTTTCTTTCCAAGCTCCATAGACTACGATGACCTGAATGGCTGAGAACCTTCACTCACATTTGCAGTTCTTGCTAAGTTTAGGGGACAATTACTTTTTCACACAGGTCCAGGTAGTTTGGATAAGTTTTTAGATTTAATAGATGAAATCACAATTTCAAAAAAACTGTAACAAAAATTTGTGATGGAATTTGTTTTTCACTGCACAGTGGCTTCCTCCCACAGTCCAAAGACATGCAGTTAGTGGGGTTGGGTTAATTGGAGAATGTAATTGCCCATAGGTGCGAGTGGTTGTCTGTCTTCCTTTGTCAGCCCTGTGTTAGGCTGGCGACCTGTCCAGGGTGTGCCCTACCTCTCGCCCCATGGTAGCTGAAATAGGTTCCAGCACCCTGCGACCCTGACAAGCAGAAGAGGATGGATCTTATGTTTTTATGATAATGTCTCTGCACTCAGTCCATTGTATGAGTGCACTTAAAGCAGAACGCCTGTGTTAACAAAGCAAGATGACAAGTTAAGTTGTGACAGCCATTATTTCTGATTGGGGCTATGCTGAACTTTTCTACCCATTTTATTAAAATCTCACCAAGCACGCTTAATGCAGATGCCACCACACAACCTGATGACTCATCTCAGCTTTGAGGCCAACTGTAGCACAGATTGGTGTGAATCTGTTTTACATGACAACAAGTGAAACCCATTATTAAAATCCACTGTTACTTCTCACACCAGGGGAATATGACAGAAAATAAAAAGCTGTGAATCAGAAGGACTTATCTTCAGGTTTGGAAGATACATGCAGGTACCCAAAAAAGACAAACTATTGACAGACGAGCTAAACCTGCAGAATTAAATGAGGTTTAGACTGTAAGCCTCAGCATTTCCTTTGAAGCAGTGCTGTGTGAATCCTCAATCAATAAAACACAGGACCGATTTCCCGTCTTGTCCATACTAGTAATTGTTAACATTTCACAGAACAAATGGAGGCTTTAAGTGCATGTGGAAGCTGTGCAACGTGTTTATCAAATATGTGTTTGATCAGAATCACAGCCAGACTACCAGAGAGTGTGAAGGCAGTGGAATGCTAAATAGAGAAAACTGAATATTTTAACTCGTTTCCAGTGTTATTACCTCCGGTCATGCTGATAGATTTCCCTGCTTTATGATAAGATTTGATCAAGGAGCATTTTCTTAGATTGTGGATTTTATTTTCTATCCCCAGGCCAGTGTGGTTTGTCCCTTTTAACTACTTACAACCACACTGCAAACATTTCTGACCCCAAGTTGAGTCTGCTTGCTGGAACATGTCTGGTCCTCAGTATAATAAAAGGGAAGAAGAATGCAAAGTTAGAAGAAAAAACAGAAAAAGCACAACATGTTCACAGAGGCATGAAAACCAAAGGAAAATCTGATGCACGGAACGCTGACATGATACCGGAGTGCACGAAAACAAAACAACAAGCCGTCGGGTCTGCAGCCATGTTAGTGGCTCTGTGAGGCAGCGCTAAACAGAACAGATGCTGAATGAGTCAAATGTGAAAAAGGGTTCCTGGATTAGTTACCACACATGTCGTTCAGCTGAAATTACACATTTCAAAATTTTCACTCATCCCATTCAAGGGCTTCGAAAATCTTTGAAAACATTCATAGCATGGTAAAAAAAAAGTAAAATAAAAAAACCCAGTAAAGTAAAATTTTGTCCAGCCTAGGGAGGGGCGGCCATCTGCCCCGACCGATTGGGGGATGATGCGTGTATGTCTAATCAGGACAGGAGATCAAACTCAGTTGTGGTACGTGGATCCATCTTTTTCATTGGACAGTAAACGAGGATGATAGCTGCACATCTAATTTTGCTTTTTCCTTAATGTCCTTAAGGTCTCACAGACTGTATATAAAGATGGATGTAGCCACCGTGTTATCACCGGCTGGCTAATGAGTTTCTTTGTGATCCACTGAGCTGATAGAATAGAATAGAATAGAATAGAATTCAACTTTATTGTCATTGCACATGCACAGGTACAGGGCAACGAAATGCAGTTTGCATCCATCCAGAAGTGCTTTAGTGATATAGATATATTACAATATATATTAGCAATAATATAGATATGTGAGTATATTACAGAAATGGGTCTATTATGGTATGTTATAATGTACACGGTATGAAGTATGTTGTGAATATTCTATAACTATAAGTATGTACAGGCTGTAGTGAGCACAAGCTATGTACAGGATATGAACAGGATATAAATATGAAAAACTATACAGAATATGAAATGAAATAACTTTACAGAATCTGGGATATACAGCTATACAGAAATGGGAACTATGCAAGTTGTAAACAGTTGTAGGATTAAAGATTATCGAATGTACAGAATGATTATTTACACAGAGCTATACAGTAGTGCAGTTAAGATAAGTGAGGGTGTAGATAGTTTCTACAGAGGCTATATAAAGTGCTAGTGCTTGTGAGTGGTGGTTCAGTCCATGTTATTATTGTGTGTTTGAGGGTACAGTTGTCCATTGTGTGTGTGTGTGTGTATGTTCAGTCCATGAGTTTAACGTGGGTCAGATGTCAGGAGGCAGAGTTCAGGAGTCTGACAGCTGTGGGGAAGAAGCTGTTCCGGTACCTGGTGGTCTTAGTCCGGAGGCTCCTGTGGCGCCTCCCAGAGGGCAGGAGGGTGAAGAGTCCATGTGATGGGTGACTGGGGTCTTTGATGATTTTCCCAGCCCTTTTCAGACACCGCTTCCTGTAGATGTCTTTTATGGCAGGAAGTGGTGCTCCGGCGATGCGCTGGGCAGTTTTCACGACCCTCTGCAACGCCTTCCGGTCCGAGGCAGAGCAGTTCCCGTACCAGACTGTTATACAGTTGGTCAGGATGCTCTCGATGGTGCAGCGATAGAAGTTCACCAGGATGTCTGAGGACAGGTGGTTCTTCCTCAGAGTCCTCAAGAAGAAGAGGCGCTGGTGAGCCTTCTTGACCAGCTTGGAGCAGTTGGTCGTCCAGGTGAGATCCTTGGAGATGTGGACTCCCAGGAACTTGAAGCTGCTCACACGCTCCACAGCCGTCCCCTTAATGTGGATGGGTGGATGTGGGTCAGCATTCCTCCTGTAGTCCACGATGAGCTCCTTGGTCTTCTCGGTGTTAAGCAGCAGGTTGTTTCTGTCGCACCACTCAGCCAGACGATCCACCTCCTCCCTGTAGGCGGCCTCATCGTTGTCACTGATGAGGCCAATCACCGTGGTGTCATCTGCAAACTTAATGATGGTGTTGGAACCATCAGCAGGTCTGCAGTCGTGGGTGAAGAGGGAGTAGAGGAAAGGGCTCATCACACAGCCTTGTGGTACACCGGTGTTCATTGTGATTGTAGATGAACAGCGGTTATCCAGCCGGACATGTTGGGGGCGGTTGGTCAGGAAGTCCAGTAACCATTTGCAGATGAGGGAACTGATACCCAGGTCTGTCAGTTTCCTGATGAGTTGTGAGGGGTGGATTGTATTGAATGCTGAACTGAAGTCTATAAACAGCATTCTGGCGTAGGTGTTGTTGTTGTCCAGGTGTGAGAGGACAGAGTGCATTGCGATGGAGACTGCATCCTCTGTGCTCCTGTTCCGGCGGTATGCGAATTGGTGGGGGTCCAGGGTGGGGGGGAGACAGGATTTGAAGTGTGCTAGGACCAGTCGCTCTAAGCACTTAGTGATGATGGGGGTGAGTGCTACTGGGCGGTAGTCATTGAGGCAAGATGGGTTGGAGTTTTTGGGTATCGGGACGATGGAGGTGGATTTGAAGCAGGCCGGTACCACAGCGTGGGCCAAGGACAGATTGAATATGTCTGTGAGCACTCCTGCAAGCTCCCCAGAACACGCTCTGAGAACACGCCCGGGGATGCCATCGGGACCTGCAGCCTTGTGGACATTGATCCTGCTCAGCACCGCTCCTACATCGGTGGGGGAGAGAGTCATAGGTTGGTGGTCTGGCGTCATGTCTGCTTTGGTTGTGGTTGTGGGGTTCCCTCGCTCAAAACGAGCATAAAAGTTGTTGAGCTCGTTGAGGAAGGAGACATCAGAGGATGCGGGGGAGGGTTTGGTGGTCCTGTAGTCTGTGATGGTCTGGAGTCCTTGCCACATGCGTCGGGGGTTGGAGTTGGAGAAGTGTTCTTCTACCTTCTTTTTGTAATGGTGTTTGGCTTTTTTGACGCCCTTCTTTAGATTAGCCCTGGCTGTACTGTAGGCGTGTGCATCTCCTGACCTAAAGGCGGTGTTGCGGGCCTTCAGGAGGAGACGAACATCCCGGTTCATCCAAGGCTTCTGGTTGGGGTACATGGTGATCCGTTTCTGGGTGGTGACACTGTCTGTGGTTTTGGAGATGTAATCCAGTACAGATGAGGCGTACTGGTCCAGGTCTGTGTGGGTGAACATATTCCAGTCTGTGTTTTTAAATCTGTCCTGGAGCACTGCGTCTGTCCCCTCTGGCCACACTTTAATTGTCCTCACAGCAGGTTTCACACGTTGGATGAGTGGTGAATACCGAGGTGTGAGGAACAGGGAGAGATGGTCCGATTGTCCAATGTGGGGGAGGGGTGTGGCTTTGTAGGCTCCAGCCAGGTTGGAATACACATGGTCTAAAGTCTTGTCTCCTCTGGTGTGGCAGGAGACATGTTGGTGGAATCTGGGGAGGACTGTCTTTAAGCTGGTGTGGTTGAAGTCGCCAGCAACAATAAAAGCAGCCTCGGGGTGTTTATTCTGGTGTTTGTTAATGGCTGCAGAAAGTTCTTTCATGGCCAACCTAGCATTAGCGTCGGGGGGTATATACACGGCAGTGAGTATGATCGAAGTGAATTCTCTGGGGAGATAATAAGGTCTGCATTTGACCATTAAAAACTCCGCATTAGGTGAGCAGTGACTCTCAGTAGTAGTGGAGTTCATGCACCAAGCATTGTTAATATAAATGCACAAACCTCCACCTCTGGTCTTGCCGGAGTCATCTGCTAGCCTGTCGGCTCGGTGTGTGTGGCGTCCTGCTAACTAGAGCATGCACTGAACCTGTATATCATCCCTTTTTTGATTCTAATGAGTATTAAAGTCCAGAAAATTAGCATCATGTTGTTTCAATAACAACATGATAACACTTTTTTTTCACGCAAGCCTTTGTTAATTAGTGCTAAACACAACGTGGCAGATAAGGATCTTGTTTGATTTTTATATGTTTGATCCCCAAAATAAGAACTGGATGAAAGACCTGTTATTGATGCTGCGAAAGATAATTGACCTTTGAAGAGTTTTCAACAGAAACAAACACGTCCCCATCGTGCACATCGAGGAGTAGAAAAGTCCGGGGAAAACCAGAAACAGAAGGATTCTTTCGAGCACATGAATATCTGCATAGAATTTTTAATGTGGATGCATCAAAAAGCTGGTGAGATACAGTACTTCATCCTAAACCACAAAACCACAGACAGACCATAAATGTGTTTGCCAGCTTTTGCGATAATTCATCCACAACTCGTTGAGACGTTTCAGTCTAGACTAAAACAGAGGAGCTGATAAGCTGGCTGCACTTCCATGGCAGGAAAACAGTGACATAGCAGAAACAGCACGTCCAACGTGCCTTTACATCTCAGTTCAGCCTCCAAAGGCACAATATACTGCACAACTCATATCATCTCATATATCAATCATGGCAAAATAAAGTAAACCAGATGGCTGTTTTTCAGCTGCATTTGTCAGCGCTTCAGTCCATAGACCCACGACCCAGACTTGTGGCGATGTTTCAAAATGAGCATGTGCTCACTTGATTAAAACTGTACGCGGGTCCTTGGGTCTGCCTTTCTCAATTCTCTGGGACGAGGGGGCAAGAGGAGGACAGAGTGCAGTGAAGGGATTAGGCCACTAGGGGGGACAAGTCAGGCTGAGGTACTGTGAGAAGGGCTGGTTTGAGCTTCAGATCAGGGAAAAGGATGTTTACTAACCCCTGCTTCATTTTGCCTTGTCTAACTTTGTATATTCCACTAAGTTAGTGTCATTTCTAAGCATTATGCCTACCACTTTAAAGTGTCATTATTAGCCTATTTATTGTGTTTGCTTTGCTTTTATGTAGCATTTGTTGTGTCAGGATACCCAGGCATGCTCTATCAGGATGCAGCACACATACAGTAACAGTATCAGTGGTGCAGATAAGCTCTTGTGTTGGTTATATGAAACTCGGTCCAACATCTGGGGTGTATTGATACTAGCTGGGACACTGAGTTATGTAAACACATTATCCCAGTTAATGCACCCTGGTGTTAAGAAAGTAACTCCTCGCAGTTATATTTGGAACATTTAAATGATGCATTTGTTTAGCGCTTGCATGTTTCTCAGGGAGGAAACACAGCTTGTTCCATCTAACAGGCACAACCTTCACAAACAGAGGTTCAGACTGTAAACAGTCTGTCTGTGGCCCAAAGTCACAGGTCTTCTTAATGTTGTCGTATTGCAGCCCATGCATTATGGAAGACAAAGAATGTCAAAATTTAAAAAATAAAACACATTTAAAACCAATTTCAAATACAAGAATTACAAATACAACAAGATGCACATTTTTTTTAATTTCTGAATGTATTTTCTTTTTTACATTTATTTATTTATTTATTTTTTATTTTTTATTTTATTCTGTCTCTCCTTTGCATTTTTATCCAAACTGATTTTGGTCATTTCCATTTGATGCTTCTTCATACCTCAGCTTTACAACATTTAAATGGGAAGTATAGTACGTTTTACTACATAACAATCATACTTTTTTTCACTTTACGATTTAGTATGTTTGTGTGAAATACTCTGTACTTTTCACCAGAAGTACAGTCTGTGTGGAGTTTGCATGTTCTTCCCGTGTTTACGTGGGTTATCCCTGGGTACTCCAGCTTCCTCCCAGAAATACACAGTTGCAGGGTTAGGTTAATTGTAATTCTTATTTGCCCATAGGTGAGAATGTGAGTGTGAATTGCTGTCTGCCTCTCTGTGTTAGCCTGGCGACGTGCATTAGACTGTGGAGACCCTGAGCTCCTTCAGCAGGAGAAGTGCAATGGCAGGTCCTTCATCCCAAGAGCAGTCAAACTCTTGACTGTGCACAGGTTAAATACCTGCTTAAAAAATTTAAATGTCCATGTGTGCCCAGGCGCACCAAGCTTAGGTCCAGTCTTTTTGGGGTCCTTTGCTGTTCCTAGGACTGCGCTCTTCTGAACAGAGCTCTTGTCTGTTGTCCTTGTATCTGCTGGAGCCACTCGCCCACTTTGAGTGCTTCAGCTACCAGGGGGATCATTGTTACTTTCAGCTTCCACGTGTTTTCGAACGCCTCTCTCAGTCATTGGTATTTCTCAAGCTACTTGTGTCGCTTCTTCCTGATGTTGCCGTCACTTGGTATCGCCACACTGATCACTACGGCCATCTTGCTCTGCTTGTCCAACACAACTACGTCCGGTTGGTTAGCTATCAGTGTTGGGAAGGTTATTTTTGAAATGTATTCCACTACAGATTACAGATTACATGCCCCAAAATGTATTCTGTAACATATTCCGTTACGTTACTCAATGACAGTAACGTATTCTGAATACTTTGGATTACTTAATATATTATCAAGCTGTTTACAACTACGTGAATGTACTATTGCTGTGTGATTTATTACTGTTACTGAAGGTTACTCACCATATCAATAGCAACTACATTTTTAAATCTTAATATAAAATGAGTAACAGTAGGTGGACATTAGGCAAGGCTGCACTTTTTGCAGTGATCTCGTATAGAAAACTATTCTGCGCGTATATAAAACATGTCCGCGGCTCCGAACCGTAGTAAAGGGACCTCTGGCTAATACGTCGGATTCGTGTCGGGCTCGTAGCTGAAAAATAGCTTTACTTTGTTGTCTGGGTCAAGTTTGCTAGCGAGAGACAGAGAGAGGCGTTGAAAGGCTGCTCCAACGGAACTTATTGTTTCGGAGGAAAACACGAACACGGTGTACAGTCGAGTCTTAATAGCTTACTTACAACTGGGCTCGTCAGGCACTCTTCTTGGCTGCAGTGGTTATTATTATATTTACATGCTTCCAGCTCCCGTTTCTGCTCGATGACAGCTCGTACTTTTCCACTCGCCTTTTTCTCCCTCCTCGCGCTCACAGACACATAACGGGTATGGCAGTCCATTCTCCCTGCAGCACGGACTACACTGCCCATGAGGCTACATTCTTTAGGGCTATGCCTCTAACAATATGCTATTGCCTTCTGTTGCGAAATCGATCAATGTAGAGCAGTGAGACAAACCACGGAGGCCCCAGAAAAGTGCAATCAAACGATGAGTTTATTAACACACAGGAGAAAACATCAGCATATGTCCTCTGACCAAAATACATGTTGTGGACACTTATAAAGCAGTGGGGTACACGCCCCCCCATGGCGTCAATTACAGATTAAAATACGTTCCAGACATTAGTCACAGTTAATGGTACATCTTGTACATTTTTAATGGCTATAAGCAGACATAGAACTTCTCTTTTCTATAACACCTTCCATACAAGGTAATAAACTTCAAGCCCTCAGAGTCTCTGGGGCTAATTATTGGTCATCTGTTGCCAAGTAGAGTAAAACATAGTAAGACACCAAATGAGTTAAGGCCTCAGGCCTGACACATTCCTAGATTATACTAGGCCACAGCCAGGCTCCACCATCAGCCAGCAGGCCACATCCAGCAGACCCAGCCAGGCTCCACCATCAGCCAGCAGGCCACAGCCAGGCTCCACCATCAGCCAGCAGGCCACAGCCAGGCTCCACCATCAGCCAGCAGGCCTAGCCAGGCGCCATCATCAGAAATTCCGCTTCCGGGTCCCTCGTGGTGGCCGCCTCGTGCTCTCGCTTCAGTATGCCACCCAAGAAAGGCCCAACACCAGAGGAGGTTGAGGACATTAAAACCTCCCTCGGAGCGCTGTGCGGAGACGTGGCCGCAGTCAGGGCACAGCAGGAGCTGCTTCTGGGGCTTCTGGAGGAGGTAAAACAGCTACGCCTCCAAAATGCCGAGAAGGACAGACGGATCATGGATCTCGAGCGGCGGGTGGATGAGCTGGAGCAGTACACCCGTACGAACGACGTGGTCATCAGCGGTATTAAAATCAAGCCGCGCTCGTATGCGCGCGCGGTGGCCGGGAACGTCGGGGAGCCCAGCGACGAGGAGACCCGCTCGGTAGAGCAACATGTGGCGTCCTTCCTCCAAAGCAAGGGGATAGAGATGGACCTGGAGCACATAGAAGCATGTCACTCACTGCCCAGGAGGAGTGACAGACTGCCGGCCATCATTATGAGATTTGTCAATCGGAAGAACAAGGTCGCACTGCTGAAACAAGGACGCAAACTGAAAGGCACGGACGTTTTCATTAATGAGCATCTGACACGAAAAAACGCAGACATCGCGAGGAAGGCAAGGCAACTGAAGAAGAACGGTAAAATACAACATACATGGGTAACAAACTGTAAGATTTTCATTAAGCTAAACGGGACACCAGAAGAGGCAAAAGTACTGATAGTGAGGAACATGGAGGATCTGGACAAGTATAACTGACACCAATGTATCAATTACACCAGGAAATGACATGGACACGTTGAAATTAGTTCTTCAACAGAAAGTAATTGATCTAGATTGTGAATATAAGGAGCATAATATAATAGATCCAGAAATAGATTCTGAAAGTAACTTTCTCTCTTCTTTTGTTAAAAATTGTAATTATTTCACTCAGGAACAATATGAAAAAGAAATTAACCTAGACGGGAAGCTCTCATTAATTCACTTTAACAGCAGAAGTATGTACTCTAATTTTGATTTCATTAAGGACTATTTGCAACAATTTTCTCGCCCCTTTAGTGTTATAGCCATCACTGAAACTTGGTTCAATGTCGATAAAGGAATAGATTTTTGTTTGAATGGATATGATTTAAAATACATGAATAGATTAAATAAGGCGGGCGGCGGGGTTGCTATATATGTTCATAACTCTATAAAATATAATGTTGTAACAACTATGTCTATGGCTATTGATGGAATTTTGGAATGTTTGACTATTGAGATTATGAATGAAAAAAAGAGAAATGTTATAATAAGTTGTATATATCGGACACCCAGTTCAAGTATTGACACTTTTAATGAATGGATAGAAAAAACGTTTGCTTCGGTGAACCAAAAATTACTATTTATCTGTGGTGATTTTAACATTGATTTGCTAAATCCAACAAGGTTAAAAGCCATTGATGACTTTACTGACACAATGTACAGCTTATCACTATATCCAACAATAACAAAGCCAAGCAGAATAACTTCACATAGCGCCACTATTATTGACAACATTTTTACTAATGTCATGGATTTCCAAATTAATAGTGGCCTGCTTGTCTGTGATATAACTGACCACTTACCAGTTTTTACTTTGTGTGACTGTGATTTAAAAAAAAATAGATACCAAGATCATGATAGCAAAGCGAACAATAAATGAAGAAGCAATTCATGCCTTCAATTTCGATTTAGCACAACAAGATTGGAGTTCGGTGTATGAAGAGTCAGATGTGGACAAGGCTTATGATAATTTTCTAGATATTTTTACTATGTGGTACAATAAACATTGTCCTGTAAACGAACACATGACAAAGAAAAAAAAGATAAAAAGTCCTTGGCTCACAAAAGGAATTATTAATGCTTGCAAAAAGAAAAACAATCTGTATAAACAGTTTATCAAAGTAAAAACAAAAGAAGTGGAACAAAGATATAAAGCATATAGAAATAAATTGACTGATATTATAAGAACGAGCAAACAACTTTATTATAGAAGAAGATTATATGAAAATAAAAACAATATAAAAGGAACTTGGGATGTGTTAAACAACTTAATTAAACAAGGATCTTCTGGAACATCATATCCTGAATATTTTACTGATGCAAATGGTGAAAATCACAACATGAGTAATATTGTCGATGGGTTCAATAAATTCTTCATAAATGTTGGCCCTGAACTAGCAGCGGACATCCCGTGTCATAAAAATGAAAATATCAGTAATATAAAATCAAATCCCTTTTCACTGTTCCTCTCAGCTACAAATGAGCAAGAAGTAATAAATATCACATTAAAATGTAAAAGTAAGTCTTCAACTGATTATCATGACATAAATATGTCTGTAGTTAAACAGGTTATTCTGAATATTGCTAGTCCCTTAACATATATCTGTAATTTATCATTTCAGTCCGGTTGTTTTCCAAAAAAAATGAAAATTGCGAAAGTAATACCACTATATAAAAGTAATGACAAACACAGTTTTACCAATTATAGGCCTATTTCTCTACTGCCTCAATTCTCAAAAATTCTAGAAAAACTTTTTAATTCAAGATTAGAAAAATTCCTTGAAAAACATCAAATAATAAATGTTGGTCAGTATGGTTTCAGAACGCAAAGAACCACTTCAATGGCGATAATTGAGGCAGTAGAAGAAATTACTGATACACTGGATAAAAATAAATATGCAGTTGGTATTTTTGTTGACCTCAAAAAGGCCTTCGACACAATCAATCACTCAATTTTACTGGATAAATTGGAAAGATATGGTATTCGAGGGAAAGCTGGTAACTGGTTAAAAAGTTACCTAACAGGTCGGGAACAATATGTTAGCATAGGGCATTACCATTCAGAGAAACTTGGTATTACATGTGGTGTTCCCCAAGGGTCAGTGTTGGGACCAAAACTTTTCAATGTATACATAAATGATATTTTTGATGTTTCTCAAGTACTTAAACTCATACTGTTCGCAGATGACACCAACATATTTTTCAGTAGCGATGATTATACTGATCTTGTAATGACTGTAAACAGGGAGCTAAAATTAATAAAAAAATGGATGGACATAAATAAATTATCATTAAATATAAATAAAACTAAAGCAATGTTTTTTGGTAATTTAAAATATAATATAGAATTACCAATTATCATTGAAGGTGTACCAATTGATAATGTGAGTGAAAACAAATTTTTGGGAGTTATAATTCATAACAAAAGTTCATGGAAACCCCACGTCAGACACATAAAAACCAAAATTTCCAGAAGCCTCGCAGTTTTGAACAAAGTGAAACAATTCCTTGATAAAGATGCACTTCGTACTCTGTACTGTACCCTGGTTCTTCCATATCTTACATATTGTGTGGAAGTGTGGGGAAATACATATAAAAATACAACTAATCCATTAGTCACAGTACAGAAACGAGCACTGCGTATTATTCACAAGGCTGGTTATCTAGATCATACTCACAAATTCTTTCTTCAGGCAAAGTTACTTAAATTCCAGGATCTGGTTAATTACAATACATCCATAATTTTGTATAAAGCTTTTACTAAACTTTTACCGGCAAATTTACAAACTAGATTTGAAATTCGAGAAAAGGTTTATAATGTGAGAGGCTTTGGAGAATTCAAATTACCCAGAACTCGAACAACCCGTAAAGGCTTTTGTGTGTCTGTATGTGGTGTGAAAATCTGGAACAGTCTGAGTTTACAATTGAAACAATGCAAAAATATTCATAGATTTAAATTTCTCTACAAACAGTTGGTCTGGTCACAGTATACTCAATGATGCTTTTAGTGTGCTCTGTAATGTCTGTCCTCTTACCATTGCTGGTATGGATTCCAAAATAAAAAATAAAAAATAAAGTGTGCGTATGTATGTACATATATGTACTTGTGTGTGTAGATATATATGTATGTATATGTATGTGTGTCTGTTACTTGTAGTTATTACTGCCTGTTACCTGTGGTAATGCAATTTATAATTTATATATTCTGTATTCAGTTATGAAGGCTCTAATTGTTGGTTGCGAGCTGCCGCTTAGATGCTTGTATCTGCCCGGGGCTGTTGATGGGTCTGTATGCAATGATGGGCGTAGCTGCGGGAAGTTTATTGTTTTTTTTTGTTGATGAGTGAGTATAGGGGTGGGATTTAATAAGTTTTCTTCGTCCCACTCCTTTTTCAGGCAAGTTTTGTTTTTTGTTTTGTGTATTTTATGTTCAATATAGGTATTTGTTGTGCCTGAAAATGAATAAATAAATAAATAAATAAAAATAAATAAAATAAATATGTGTTATATGTATTGTAAGCATGCATTGCGGTTATCCTTCTATGTTCTAGTTTCCCTCAGCATGTATCACCTGGACAGTCACGCCAGCGAAGCTTAAGACCCTTAATGAACCGAACATCAACTTGAAATAAGCACAAATATGCAATGTGTATGAAATACTTCTGGCTGTACCTGTAATAAAAGTTAACATAATGGAAGGATCCTCAAATGAACATCTTCAATAGACAACTTTAATGCAATATCAATACTGTGAGAAATATTGTTAGATGGAATAATGCTGTAAAGAATGTTATTAATGCAGTTATAATGATGCAGATTATATGGCAGCAATAAAAGAATTTCTGTATCTCCACACTTCATATTAAATCATTTTTAAAAATATTTCTTCACGTCATTATGAGACGCGAGATTGAGACAGACATTAGAGCCTCTTAGTGCGTGTTTTGTTTTGGTTTCCACCGGCGTGGAATTACCAAAAATAGAGAGGGCATAGCCTAACATGTGAAACAGGAAAAGACCGCCGTGTAATCCGTTTATTTCAACAAAGTAACTGTATTCTAAATACCACCCTTTTAAACAGTAACTGTAATGGAATACAGTTACTCTTTTTTTGTATTTTAAATACGTAACGGCGGTACATGTATTCCGTTACTCCCCAACACTGTTAGCCATCACCAGTTTATCCGTCTGTATCTGGAAGATCCAACAGGATCTCAGCTTGGTTGTTCTCAACCACTCTTGGCGTTGTAGCCCACTTTGACCTTGGGACTTCGGGGCCATACCAAGCCAGCCATTTGGTTATGACACTCCATGTATGCCCTGCCTGCTAGCATCTTGCATCCTGCTTTTTTGTGCTGGATATTACCATTCCCAGTGAACTTTAAAACATAAAGTAATGTGTCTTATATGTATTTGAGTGTATATAGTACAATTATACACAGATTCACGTTTTCATTTTGACCCCTGTGCTCATGTAACAGGTAAATTTCTGGGACCTAATGTGAGATCAAATAAAGTTATGTTAACTTCAATACAGTCTATAGACCTTCGGTTTGCGTGTTACATGTTTGCAGTTATTTGTGTGATTTATAAAATCTGTCGCATAGAATTAAACAGCTTGGGCTAAAAATGTGTCTATATTCAACGCTATGATCGGGTCTAGTCTTTGGTGGGTCCGTTCCTTGTTCCATTCCTGAAACAGATGGTTCTTTAGCTTTAACGCACTCTCAAAATTTAAAGACACATTTAAAACACCACTCGAAATGAATGCCAATAAAAAGAGGTGAGCCTCCAGCAGCGACTTTAAAGTTTCTCGGGTTACAGATGTTCTCATATAAAAGGCAATGAATCGCTACATTTGTGTGTGGATGTCAGATCAGGACACCCAGCATTTGTTGATTGTAACATGAGAATCTTAAAAAAGACATGCTCTAAATAGCCTCAATAGTTGTTTAAGTCATGGCCAACAAAACAAAACATAAACATGATTTAAAGGACACATTCCTCTAAAATTATAATCTGCATATCTGAAAGATGACAACTGCAATTATAGGAGCACAGGCGCACAGACGCTGTTCCCCTGACGAGCGGACGCTGAGCAGGAGAAACAGGGGCGGCTGGGGAAAGACATTTTGGTGCCGATCCTCATCACTTGCTCAAGTTGTTTGAGCATTGACCTTGGCAGACGACAGCGCCATAGAAGTGCCCTTCTAAAGTCCTGTTTTCATTTCAATTCGTCCTTCCTCAGAAGACCAAAAAGCAGGAACTCAAATCTAGGATTAAAACAGTGTGGCTTTAGCAAGAGAAGGTTTTCAGAACTCCAGTGCCATCACAAAACAACTCAAAGCATGATGAAAATTTGCCATTGGTGCCACATTTCATTATTTGTGTCATATGTCTTTATTGCAGTAACATCAGGAAAGAGTATCTCGTGTTTGAAATGGAAAACATTACATTTTTATGTTTGCAAAAACATTGATTGGAGCAAGCTCTGTTCCCAACTGTTGTTTTATAGGGCTTAAACAGTTGAGACTGGTAGCAGGGACAATGGTGATGCGCTGCTTCTTCCCATAAGTGACTGATCTAGCAGATATTAACAGCACCAGCTGTTGGACAGTGAGTCCTGCTGCGTGCTGAACGACCGAGCAGTTCAAAAAGATCGCAGTTTATGGTGTGATAATTTCTCTGCTAAATGAATGCAGCCTGTTCTTACAGTACAGAAAAAGTGCCAAATGGCATGTCACACAGTTACAGACTGTGCTCTTTGTGCATCTCACTTTCAGGCTTGAAACTGAGAAAAATTGCATTCTAATAATCCATATATTTGCACATACTGAGCTCAGTTTGCTCATTTCAGCCCTTGAAAACAAAAAGCTGTACTTATTTTGGGTAATTTAGGTTGAAAAGTTATTGCGAAATCTATTATTTACAGTCTCCAGAGGTGGGGAGTTTAAGGTAATGGTGTGTTTTTGTCAGGCAGTTTGATGGAAAACAGCGGCTAACCTGGGGAATGTGGGAAACTTTGTGTTTCGGGAGCTTGACTGCTCTGTTTTTGCTTCTACTTTGGTCACACATTTCTCACAGCCCTCCTCCCAAATGCTTTAACTGTACTTAAGTTTTGGTCCATGTGGTTTTTGCTCACTTAAGTCATGATATCCCAGGCTGCTTTAAACTCTTACTTTTAAGTCCAAAGTTTTTGCCCTCCAAGTTGTCCAATGAGCCAGATTGGAGTCTTTGTCGGGCCGATTCTGGTCCCCGGGCCTTATGTTTGACACCCCTGGCTTAAGTTTCATTGCTTCATATCCTATGCTTGCATGAATGGTCACTGTGACTTAACTGAGACATAGGTCACAGGGAGAAAAACGGTTTCAGCTTCCTCCTGCTAACATATGACAGGAATTATAAACCATGTTGTGCTGTGGAGGGTGGAATAAAGTGTGTTTACAGTCCACAAAAAACACAGTGGCTCTATTTCAACCCTAGCTTTTCTTTTTAAAAAACAGAAGAAGAAAGAAAGAAAGAAAAAACAAACATCTGAGCTTTGTTAAGACAGTCGTTTTACTTCAGTGGTTTTTCACATGTAACTGTCGACAACCACAAACGAGCAGAGGAAAGATGAAAAGAAACTCCCAAACAGAGAAACATGCCTGTCATTGCAGTTCAGTTTTAAGTTTAGCAACAAGCAACTAATCAGTGACGGACAGAAACTGTGAACAGCAGCTGGCGCGCGAGGTTTCCTGTGTGCCTGGTACTGAACCTGCGCTCGGCAGATGCAGCTGTGAAATCAAGAGGACACAAAGCATCTGGATCTTTAACCAAATAAGAGTTTGGGAAAATGTTTTGCTCAGTTGCCCAGACGCTTATCATCACCAGTGTAGAAAGGATACAGTCACTGTGCTTAAGTGCAGCTTGGAGTTACTTGCACAAAGGTATTAGCTTTTATTTTTTATGATATATACTTATATTACAAAAAGATTTTTTTTTTCTTTCACAGCAGACAACAATTTCAAACAGTTACTTCATAGTTTTACATTTCACATTTTTATAAAAGTTCTCTCCTCACTGTGTTTGACATTAGCTGTTACAAAGTCTCTTCTGAACTTCTCTGTTATCAGCAGCTGTTTGAAAGTTTACTCAGTAGTTAAAACGAATCATGACCAGCTACAACAGTTACACTCAGTTGGTGCATCAGTGCATTAACCATCTAATAATGTCAAGATTTTACTGTTACAAGGCGCCGCTTTACTTTTGAATCTTTCTTTCTCTCTTTTTGAACAATTTAATACTCATTAGCATAAATCAGAACTCAGATATTATTTTACTTAGAATAATTACAATGAAAAGTATAATTACATTTATACTCCTTGGCCTTTGCTTCAACATCAGGCACTGATTGAACAATCATATTGTTGCCATGATGCCAGGTCTCTCTTGGAAATGAGATTTTTAATCTCAATGAGATTTTTTTTACCTGGATAAATAAAGGATTAATAAAAAAAAAAAATGTACCGCACTTTATATCTGCTGTGGCTGTTTTTTTTTAGGTGTTTTATAAATAAAGTTGACATTGTATGGTAAGTAAATAGTTATCATCCCATGAAGGTACAGCGGTCTACTTCACTACTAACCCCTGCTTATTTAGTAGGTTTTCAAATCCACTTCTCGGAGTTGACTGACACGAAATTTTAGACGTTTGTTTCAAACACGAGCTCTGACCACTCATTAAAGGCAGTCATCGGCTTGGTTCACATCTGCTCTTCTGTCTTAAGTCTGTGCTCAAAGTTAGAAATATACTGTTAAACAGACTGAAGCTGGAAGAAGAACAGACGCCTTGAAAACACAAAGCTTTAATAAGAACAGTGTGTCAGCGTGCATTAGGGTTCCTAGGAAGGATCCAAATCACCTCACACACGTGGACGCACATTCAGCCTGACGTTCTTCAGGATTTACAGCCGGCCTCATGCTGCACTCTCCTCGCTACGCTGAAAATATGTAGAATTCAAGTGCGCATCTGGTGATTTTATTAGTTGGATTTATCTTCCAACACGGATTAACTGGCACTGCAAACTCATCTTTTTGAATTCATTTGGGGGCGGTGTGGAGGAAGTTGGGGGTTAAGCAGTGCTCACATATGATATGTGAGCTGCCTCATGATGCGAGATCTGCGGGGCTATATTTTACATAGCATGCTGGTGGGGTGTGTGTGCTGAAGGGGTTGATTGTATTTCTGGGAAAGAAACCATCAATGCGTGGAAAGGTACATGAGAACGCTCTGTAGCCTCTGTCTCTTTTTCTGTTTCAGCCACAGGTTGCTCCCCCCCTCTATCACCTGTTTCTCAGGACCTTGACGTCCTCCTATATATGGCGCTCCTCAGGGGCTCTGCGTGATGGGGCAGTGGTTCATGGTGTTTGTGCAGCTTGCATGATTCCTGAAGAATCATGGACAGTTTACACAAGCTGCCAAACTTCACACACTTGTTTTTTTTATGTTCATGTGTTTATTTCACAGGTCCAGAGTCCAGACAGCCACCATACATGGAGAGGAAGTTTAACAGCGTTAATAGACCTGCAGGCTGACAAATAATTATTAGCTGGGGGAGGATTTTAAATCCTTGAAGTTTGCAAAGAAGAAATCAAAGAAGAATATTTCTAGTTGGACACCACTGCAAGAGATTACACAGGTGAACTGGATCTTACAACACAGATCAAAAACTGCAAACCTTGCAATATATATATGTATGTATGTATGTATGTATATATATTTATATACATACATACATACATACATACATACATACATACATACATACATATATAGATAGAGAGAGAGAGCAAGGTTTGCAGCTTTGAGTGCAGGACACCACTGTTCAAAGACTATAGGAAACTGTAGGATGTTATAGAGCCTTTTCAACATTAAACACGACAGCCATGGATGCTTGGTTACACTGGGATGTGCAGTGCTTAGAGGGGCTGTTTTGTTACAGTGTTTATGCAACTCTGTGATGCTGTATTTTGATGTGCCACAGAAACTTTTCTTCCTTAACCTTGTAACACCAGATTTATCATAGATTTATCATATATCATTTCATTTAATTGCAACAAGGTTAAATCAGCATGTTTGTTCCAAACAAAATGTGAAAAATTCTGCCATAAATTAAATCTAATAATATTACTAGTATTATTAGATTTAAATGTTCATGATGGGCTTCTTTTCAGCACCATTCCAGCCAAACGAGCAGCACAGATGGTGAATAACTTCTTCTTACAGCCTGCAGTAAGAGTAAGAGTTTAAGGTTGATCAGAGTGATGACAGCACCGACAGAGGAGAGCCAGAGCTGGAGGGCATGTCATGTATGAATGCAAATGTGCAATTTGAGTTAACTGCTTGAGCTAGCCTGCAGGCTTTGCTCCATTAAGAGTCATTGCATTCATCTTAGCAGATTATACCCTGGATCATCATTAAATTGCCATAAATGTTGAGGTTAAATAAAAAAAAATTACAGTGAGTATCTGGCTGAGAGAGAATCAGCGTGAGCAAGTGCACTCTGTACTTAATGTGTCTGCTCTACTGGGAGTGAAACAACAAACCATGAGATAATTGTTATAAGGTGAGCTTGGGCAATTTCCGCATCTTGTAGGGGTTTGTGATCTGGGGAAACCAAAAACTGGAGTGGAGCCAAAGATAGTTTTTGTTTTTCAGATTAAAAAAAGGATTAAAATGGTCTGGCACCTTAGCAATAACGTCACTTTTTCAGCAACAGCTGGGTAAACTGAAGCATGATGATATTTTCTGTGCTAAAACAGGATGTCAAGAGTTCAGGTTCACACCATAAATACTTCCACCTGATAATAAAATAAACTAAAACAAGAATAAACATCTACATTTCAACACTGAGAGCTGAATCCCTCCCAAACAACCATCTGATCATCATCATCATCATCATAGAGCGCACTGAGCTGCAGCCTCAGGGGCTCAAGAATGAACTAAAAACTGCAAAAAACAAAAACAAAGTGCCAAAAACTGCATTTCCCCCATTGGACACCTGAGCACACCAGCCTCTCTGAGCTGCAGTACAACCTAAAAAAGTGAGACACACAGGAAACGGCTCTCCTTCAAACTAAAAGTTCAGTCTCACCAGTTCAGCCAACACATGCCGAAGGCAAAGCTTTTACTTTGGAAGCACATGGTCTTCATTTCTGGTTTGCATCCCACTTATCCGAGTTTCCCTACTGGTTGGTGAGCAGCTGACGAGTGTTTGGGGAGAAATCAGCATATTCCACACAAACAGCTGGTGACCATGGCAACCTAGTAGCTACCAAAACAATTGCAAAGTTGTTTTCGTTGCAGCACTTTAAACCTCTTTGTTGCTTCCAACAACAAGCGATCCCCAACAACCAGTTGCCAACTGTTGGAATATATACATTTACCTAGCAACCACTGGTTGCCAGGGGTCAGTGATTTGTCTTTAGACCTGCATCAGTGAATTTCACAGTAACTGTCAGCAACCACTTGCAACCAGTTATGGAATTTACATTTTTCCCTTTCAACCAGCGGCTGCCAAATGGTCACTGTCTGGTCTCTAGATCAGTGTTAGTGAGGTCATTTAGACCTTAATGTGGTACTTCCCAAACCAACAGATGGTGTGATCTCTGGTGCATATGGTTCCTTTTCCTACATATCTTGGACTAGAGCGGCCAGTCCAAACGCCAAAGTGGTTTGAACCACTAACTTTCTGATCAGCAGAGAAGCTGCTCCACCTCCCCATATTGAGCAATATGTAAACACCACTATAAATGTGGTCATAAGTAGTCACAATATCACACACAGCTGCCACTACTACTACTCATTTGCTTCACACATTCTATAGGACTGCATAACCAGGCCTGTGTCTACCTGAAAGAAAAAGATCTTGATAAAAAGTGATTAAAAGAGTCGCCTCTAGAAAATGGTAGAAATAAATGTGGTTGTACAAGGTCAACACCACACTCTCGATAAATCCACTCAATAAAAAACTTTATAGGGTTTGAAAGATTCTGTAAGGACTTGATTGCTTACAACACAACAAATATATAAATACACAAGCGAATATGCAGAACAAATGCAGTTACCCTGAACATTGGATTTTTTGAATGGTTCATTGAGAAGAAATATGATCCTATGACCCAATCCAATTAAAAATATGAAGTGAAAAACATCCAGTAAAGGGATATATTTTGTTAAAAAGCTGTTCATACCCCCAGAAAAGCTAAGCCTTCCAGACGCTTTGTGTTGTTTCATGTATATTTAAATATCATGAAGTCATTAGTCGTTGAATAGATCAAAGCTGCCAAAAGCACAAATGGATACCATGGATGTTGTGGGCAGAAACAGCTGTGCTTACCGATCTGAGTGCACGAGCCCGTTCCTGCTAAGCCAAAAGCACGCCTGACATTACAGCAGCTCATCCTACGCCAGCAGAAGCAGACATGAGGAGTCAGGTTTGACAACATTAAGTCTCTCCTGCACTCAAATCCATCACGAACAAGCAAAAAACACACAGTAATCAGCAAAACCATCATCCCAGAAAACAGATGCTATCACTTCCACAGCTCATTACTTGCACCTCTTTTGCATGGATGCTGATGAGGTTTCTGATGAGAGATCTACAGCGTGTCAGCCAGGCATTAATTAATCCACGCTGACCCCAAGGACCAAGCACTGAAAACAGGAAGGCACAGAGGGGATGCGAAAACATTTTTAGGATTAATTACCACCAAACGAGCTCTGATGTGCCACAAACGTGCCACATGTGCGGGAAGCAGCTGTAAAACATTT
This sequence comes from Mchenga conophoros, assembly GCF_057382185.1. Taxonomy (NCBI): domain Eukaryota; kingdom Metazoa; phylum Chordata; class Actinopteri; order Cichliformes; family Cichlidae; genus Mchenga; species Mchenga conophoros. Next base: position 9,377,695 of record NC_140541.1, read on the forward strand.
AGACGGTTCAAGTGACTCTAAACAAAGCACCCTGCTGAACTACTCCCCGCCCTTTCTGTCATCTTACAATTGTCTCACAGTCTGATGATTCCTGCAACATTGTTGATTCTGGTAATGACTAATCATGCTAACTTTATTCTGCCCACAGTCAAACAGTGGTGGGCGTTGTGAAAGAACAAAAAAAACCCTCTTCTGTAAATAATGCTGTTTGCCATAGAGTAGCTAAATGTCACTTTTGACCTTTGGGAGATAAAAAAAAGTTGATCTTATTCTTTTAATAAATCTCCGTTAAAAAAATATAATAGATAAGCTTCGTCTGTACATGCACTTGATCCATCGAAGAGCTAAGTTTCTCTAGTAACCAGTTAACACAAAACAGTTTTAGTTAAAGACTTCACAGAAACAGTAAGAATGCCGCTTTGTTCCACAATAAATAAACGAAACCAAGAAAACTAAAATAACAATAATTGCAAGATTACTAAACACAAATTGAAAAGCCACCTAATAAAATGTACTTTACTTAAGCAGTTAAGCAGAGTTAAAAGCCCTATTTGCTCAGGACTTGTATTAACCTGAGAACCTCTAGTAATTTGTAACAATCATGAAGGTCATCTGCCATCATAATCATCCAAATCTACCACGTCTGGAATTTGGAATAAGATGCCACAGTACATCACCTACCGCACTCTGCCAAACACAGAGTTTCTGTGATAATATTAACCATGTGAGACTCTCTTCTTCTATCACATCTCTGTGATGCCAGTCACTTTCTTACCTCTTTCTGTTCTGGAGGACTGCTTTGTGAATCATGAATGAAAGTTCGGACAGCGTTTAAGTTACAAATTCAGGAAGTTTATGTGGCTACACAGTACGGAGGCACACTCATGGAAAGATCGGGAGTGAACTGAAGGCAAAGATCTCAAACAGGGATGAATAACATGCAAAGCAGCACTGAGCAAGAAACATGTTTCTATTTTTCAAGGCTGAGGGTTAAAAGACAGAAAAAAAACATTAATTAGTAGAACGCTTCCAAAAAAAGAGAACACGCCGAGAAGCTAACCATAATTTTGTAAGGTCCTGTTCTCGGTTTCAGCACTTTGGTTTCTTGAAACAGAAGTTGTCAAATTAGCTCAATATAGTGTGGTGGGGGTTTTTGCCCTGTCTCCCTTTCCTCACCCACAGCTGGTCATAACAGATGGCTGCCCCTCCCTGAGCCTGGTTCTGCCAGAGGTTTCATCCAATCAAAAGGGAGTTTTTCCTTCCCACAGTCTCCAAGTGTTTGCTCATAGGGATCGTCTGGTTGTTGTGGTTTTCTCTGTAATATTGTAGTGTCTCTATCTTACAATATAAAGTGTCTTGAGATTTTTATTTGATGCCATATAAATAAAACTACATTGAATTTAGTGACCATTACACAAGTAGCTGCAGTGCTAAGTGACAGCTAACGCTAGTTAGCTTATTAGCATGAAGCAAGACTATGACATATTGTCTCCATTCTCTTCCTGCTCTCTTGTGCTCTCTCTGCCTTTCTCTGTAGCCTCATGTCTTCTCTGATTAGCTCCAAAAGTTTATTCTCTCTGTCCCTCTTTTACCTTTTCTCTTCCTTGTTCTCCTCCTCTTGATCACCCACTGGTGCACTTGGCCCTGAAGTGTCCTCAGGGATGGAGGTAATTAAAAGAAACAGGCCTAGTTGCAGGCCTCTGTCCTAACACCAAATCAATAAGGGCAAACTAAGGCCAAGTATCTGCAGCAGGCTTCGCACCTATTCCCTCCCGTCCCTGGATTCTTGCATTCCTAAAGGCCGAGGAAATAAAAAATGTCAGTTGACAGAAAGAGAAACAAAGCACATTTTAGGAAATGTAAGTTTATTATCTTGCCCTGCAGGCTTCTCCAATGCTGTCATAATAGAAGACAGAAAATAAGAGAAGAGAGAAACACATGTGCACCATAATGCCTGGATGCAAACTTGGGAAAACTGAATTAGAAAGGTGGTACAGCAGGACACACAATACCCTACAGAATTTATTTACTTGGATGAACTATTTGGTTTTGGAAAGAAGAAAACTTGCAGATAGGAATACTAAAACTACTTCCTGCCTTATCAATATGGGTTCTGTATAGGATGAACTTTATCCATAAATTAAAGATTGCTAAATGTCTATATTACAAACTGCATATAGTTATTGTATCCCCATGCTATGCTGGTGAAATTCATGGCCCCTCCTAGCAGTCTGCACCTTGTTCCCTAAGAAGATGCTTCATAAAAATCTGAGAAAAGTTGTGCATTCAACCAAATGTTTATTAATGATTTTCAACTGTGCAAAAAATACTGAAGCCTAGCACACTTGGCCCCACCCATAAATATGCAAACTTTAAGCCTTAATATAACGTAAACACTATGTTGAGTTACGTTTTTTTAATGAAGGACGATTCATCCTCCTGTTCACTTGCTATGAAGACGGAGATAAACTACAGATACCGAATGTTTTTCTACCAGCCTGTAACCATGTTCATATCTATTGTGGGTCTTGTTGTGTCCTGTCTTCCTTTGCTCTCTTCTTGTCACCCCCAACCAGTCACAGCAGATGGCTGTCCCTCCCTAAGCCTGGTTCTGCTGGAGGTCTCTTCCTGTTAAAAGGGAATTTTTCCCTCCCACTGTTGGCCAAGTGTTTGCTCAAAGAGAGTCGTGTTGTCTGATTGTTGTGGTTTCCTCCCTGATATTGCCTTGGGGCGATTATTGTTAGGATTTGGAAATTTAACATCTATGGAGTCTGTGGAGACTGGCTTACTTTTGGAGCTAGCCTCAAGTGGACATTCAAGAAACTTCAATTGTTGGCAATTCATTTTTCAGCCTTTGAGTTTAGCTACTTAAAATAACAAGGATACTCCAGTCTGGTTTTTTAATGCTTTGGTAAGCTGACATGAAACATGCAATAGGTGTGGTAAGAACTTGGACTAAAACAGACTGTAGTAAAACAATAAAAACTGGAAAGAAGAACAGTAGCAGCTGGGTGACCCACCATGATCTCATCCTCTCTGCCCTGCTCTGTGGTAACTCTCCATTGTGTCTCTTTCTCCCTCTCCCTGCTTACTTGTATCAGTATTTTTCCAGAAATTGTGCATTGTTTGGCCCGGCCAAACACAGTCAGAGGGGTTTTTTGTGTCAGTGTGTGTAGCGGGGGCACGTGGAGATGTAGCTGCACGTACGGGGGAGGGGTGGAGGCAAAGGCTGAGGTTGTGTGGGTTTTTTTTGTAGGCCTGGAACTCCCTCGTGGAGAGAAGTTGTAACTCACCGTGCATTTCCGCTTCTGCAACAGACACTCTGCTGCGAGTAGGAAAAAGGTGACAGCTCCGCAAAAAGAAGAAAGAAAATTAAAAAGTTAAAAAGAAAAGGGTCGTGTTTTTCCAGAGTTGATCTGCATTACTGTTTGTTTATGCGAATTAGAGCAATAGTTTTGTATCGATTGTATTATAATAATAACAACAATGATAATCAGAATGAATATAGAATCATTACTATTAATATATCTCAGAAACCCTAAACATTCGTTTTATGCAGAGGTGTGTTCACAAGGGGGGCATCAGGTGGCACCAGGCACCCCAAAAATATGACCGAAGAAACAAAGTTATTCAATGCTTTAACTCATAGTGCCACTATTCACGTGATACCATCTGTATCTTCCACAGTGTATTAGTCAAGTATTCTTTAAACGTCATGGAAACAGCCATGGCTCTGTAGTTTTATTGTAGATAACCACCAAACTAATTGGTGACTTTCTAAAGAAATAATAAAACAGGAATAAAAACACAAAACAATGTTTGTATTGTTTGGATCTAAATTCATTAGCTTGCACTCTGCACCACGCAGCCCTGCCAGCTGGACTGCTTATTATGTCAACCATGTGTTCACTCACACATGGCGTGCACGTCGACCACGTTGGAGTGCATGTGTTTGGCACACAAACTAAAACTAGCTCATAAATAAACAACTCCACTTCAATTACGGCAGTGTTTTTAGAAGGGACCTTTAATGTAGTCTAAAGCACCTTAAGTGGTAAGTACGATTTGAAAGATGCTATATAAAAACAAGTACATTATGATAATATTCAAACATGTGGGAAAGCGGCGGGTTATTGCCACATACCGGGCATTTTCAGCAGGCAGGGCGTTCAACAAGTCATGGCTGAAACATTCAGCATGTTTGTGGTGGATCATGACTTCGATATATAAGAGTACAACAGTCAAACAAATAGTCAAGTCACTGAATTACTTTACTCTTAAGATAGAGTACTTGTGTTTCTTTATTTCCATAAGATCCAGAGTAACCAGAACAGTGCATTTCTCTTCTGAAAGGGCAGTAGAGAGAATAGCAGTGAGTAAGTCAGTACCATCAACAGCACCCTTTACATTGAAAAACAAGAAGCGCTCAGAGAGCACACACCTCTACAGAGGCAGCTCACTCTCTGAGCAGTATTTACTTTTAAAGGAACAGTACTGTGTTTTGAATATTCATCTTCTTTGCTTTTTTAAAGGTACTTTAAGAAGTTTGTAGTGCAGTAAAAATCAGATAAGGGCAGCATACAGTTCTGCTTTGATTACAGAAACGTTATGTAGGACTAGGTAATGGATAATAGATGCTGATCAGTAAATACCTGGACATGAATAATTTTATTTGATTATATAATATTATACTGCAGAATGTATTTGAACTAACTTGGCAGCTAATTCTCTTTCTCTTACTTTAAAGATATAAAACATAATTGGGTCAACTTAAAAGAAAAGCAGATGTGAAATGTAAACGTGAATGCAGACAATAATGTGATATTTTAAATACCCATATACCAGAATCATTTCCTAAATGAAATACAGACAATAGCAGCAGAATTTTAATCAAAGTTTTAAAGAAAAAAGTCACATCTGACCTTGAAGAAGAGGTCAAAGTAATGAGATATTTAAAATCCCCATATATCATTCCTCATATACCTATATGATGTCAATACGAACAATGTAAGAAACAGAGTTCTATGTGGCATTATCATGACTTTGACCTTTAGATTAATTTACTGACCTTAAAGAAGAGGTCAGAGGTCAAATGTGACATGTGACATGTTTTTTAAACTCATATGGTACTTTCTAGTTGCTGACATTGCACACCACACTTGTAGGAGTCACAGTGTCTAAGTTATAATGTGTTTTGCCAATTATTGATCAACAAATCATTAAGTTGATCTTGAAGACCTTGGTGGATATAAGCCAGATTTGAATGGATTGTTAACCTGACCTACAAACCCCTACAAAGTTTTATCAGAATTCATTCGAAACTTTTCGTGCTGTCGTGTTTACAGACAGAATGACACGCATGCACGCAAACCCTTCCAAACGCATAACTTCCTTGGCAGAGGCAGCAACTTCACACAGACCAAACTCTCTCGAATGAATGGAATCTGATGGAGAGATGCTCCTGCGAGGGGAAATCCATGCAACAGAGCAAAAGTCAAGTGAAGACATGGCTAGAACAAACAGAACCAGCATGAGTTTGCATGAGTTCAGTATTAGCTGCTTTCCATTTCAGGAGCAAACATATAGATCATGCCAGAGTTCACCAGAGCAGCCAGGAAAAGGACTGTTGCTGTCAGGGGTCTGACCATACAAGAGAAAACATCGCCGCACCGACTCTGAAAACCAGTTTCATAAAAAACAAACTTTGGTTTGTGCGGCACATAAAAAATCTCATCCATGCCAGAGTGCAGGGCAGGTGCTGCTTTGCAAAGCGATATTAATAACTTGTAGTTGGGAAAAAAAAGTGTGATTTCAGCTGTCTGCCACAGCTGCAAGCTGTTAACAAGGCCTTGATGCAGGCTTAGTGAACTGTACTTTAGGATTAAATTCAAATGAGTACACTGGACTTTACAACAGGACGCTCTGAAAGACTGTGTGGGTTTACCAGCGTGATCTTCATTCACGTGAAACCACAAACCACAGTGGAGGAGGAAAAGAAGTCCGAGCTGAATTATCAAAATTAAAGGTTAACAGGGCCTATAAAGCAGCATCAGCGAAAGGACAGAGGGGGAATGGAAAAAGAGGTTAGTTAGGGCAGATAACTGCGTCACCTAAGTCCACACAGTGAGTCACTGCCTGCAGATAAGTCACTGCTTTTATGAATGGCAGTTGGTGAGTGTGGGCTGGGGGTGGCAGGCAGATGGGGGCGTCTGGCCTGAGCGGAAAATAACAGCAGATAGTGAAGCTACACCAGAGGATGTGTGAGCATAGCGGAGAGGACTAAAGAGGAGAAACAGACAAAACACACATGGCAAACCTGCTTCCTTTTCATGTTCCCTTCAAGCACCGATTCTGCTCAGTCCTCCACTAAAGCACACTGTCACAAAAGCAATGTCCAGGCTGTTATTACCCAATAAAACCCCTGGCAGGGGGAGGAGTGCTTTCCACTGCACTCAGATCAGCGACGGAGGGATTTAAAGGTCTGAATGCTGAGCTGACGGATCTTCCCACTAAACCGCTTCCCTCAGTGATGGAGACGGAAAAACATCTCTGGTTAAAGTGAGTAGGACGCCCGCAGGGCTGAAATGAAGGAGTCTATAAAAATCCAAACGGTACAAGATCAGAAATACATCAGTACCACTTTCTTTAAGTGCATTCATCCCTTTTTAAGTAAGAGGCAGCAATTAGGACACTGTTTCGCTGCTTGAGTATTTTGTTTTTTAATTATTTTTTTCATCAAGGAGGTGTCAGATGTCTCTCATAATTATCTGTGCAGCATGACTAAACATAATGTCAGAGAGGCACCTTCACTGTGCAGGGGAACAAAAAGTCTTGTGACAGATGGCACGGTCCCCACAGAGCCCTGATCTCAATATCAGAGAACAGCTGAGACAGCCTAAACCCACAGAGGAACTCTGGAAAGTTGACTGGAATAACCAGTTTGCCAAGTACCCCCCACGCACACATCAGAAAACCCCACACCAAGTATTATTATATGTTAAATGCTGATTCATGTTTACTTTAAATAAAGTTAATGATAAATAACACCTACCAGCAGCACGCAATCAGACCCGAGCACTCGCTGTTTGAAAGTACAGCTTGCAAATGCACGTTGGACTGCCGTGCCCAAACAAATACTCACAAAGGATCTACCTTATGTTTTCCTAAATCTCCTTTACATCCTCCTGAGACCCTGCGTCCTCACGGTGGGACACTACACTAAGACATTTCTGCTGATTATGCGTCATTCTGCTCAATAACATGTTTTAAACTTTGTTAAACAATTGTAACTTTGTGTCATCCTGTAAAATAAATCCAACGTCCCCATGTGAGGACATACTTTTATTTTTAAAAAAAAACACATTTATTTATTTTTATATATATATATATATATATATATATATATATAAATAACACTCATCCAAATTAAGAATACTTTAGATACTTTAACAGTTGATGGTGCTAATCTAGCACCTGGTTCTAATCTCTGTAATTACCTGACAAAGCGAAGTAAAGTTGGCAGCAATCATTTCACTAGATGGTAGTTATTGATGGCAGCGGTTCAGGTAAAGGTACAAGGGAAGAACCTTCTAGGAATTTTAAGAGAAGATGGATGTTACCAGAGGATTGGTTAAACACAATGTCATCAGATGTTCGACAGTGGCCCGTTCACCACTGCGCAGCACATGGTTCCTTCTTGTTTTACAGGATGTCGTCTTCTGAGAGAATCTGGACTGAGCTGGCATTGCCGTCACCACAAGCCCAAAGTCTAATCTAATAATCTGCTGAGGAGAACTGGCCCAAATATCACGAAGACCTAAAGTGTGGATCTGCAGCAGGTGTTGAGCCTCAAAATGATCAGAAGTGCTTTCACCACCAGTCTCTGCTAAATGGTGGTGAAAAGGGAAAAAAAAAGAGTAAGGGGAAAAAGGCTTCAAGTTGCTAACACTGGAATACTGAAATAACCTATCTCTGATTTAATCAAAATAAATAATTGATAGAAGGATAAAGTTATGGCTCCACAAAGCAGGTGGCTTAAGAGGAACAAAATCAACCAGAACAAGCTGGCAACACACCACAGGTATACATGAGCTTAAGTCATTTGAAGAGAACAGCCTATGTACTGCTTATCCTTTTATCCATGTCAGAGTCGCTTGAAATTGTAATTTTTAACTTTCTGCATTTTTTTTTTTTTTTAATTTAGGTTATGTAATGATCTCTACTGTAACATGACAAAAACTCAGGATCATTTACTGTGCTTGTACTTAAAACTTCAGTTTAAATGTCAGTTTCAGGTCAACTTTTGAAACCCCGTCATATTTTCTAGTGTATTCCTGCTGTGAACTCTTAACGTAACATCATGAACTTTGCTTCACGCCTGCATTTGTTCTAGCTGCTATAATGTGTATTGCCGAGTCATTTTACTCGACCATAATCCTCCCATGATGTGATGCTTTATTGCTATCGTATAAAGAAAGGAAATTTAAAGTTTACAGAGCACAACAGCAGGTTCACAATAAAGGACCGCCTCGGTTCTTTAGTCAAAGCTCGTATTTCTCCACACTTCTAGTCTTGCTTCCAAAATTTTTTAGTCACATTAAGTAAAATTCTGCTAAACTCCCATTTTCTTAAGTCTAAATCACTTGACTGTCATGCTAAAACATTGTCAGTTTTACATGCAAGCTTTCAAGCAACAAACAAATGAGGCACATATTGCATTGAATACTCTTTATTCATTATTTCTTCTTCAAACACATTTTCCTGATGTACATGTACATTTCCATTCAAAGGAGAGAAAAAAAAAACTCTAGTGAGGTAAAAGTGCTGAAAAATGAAATAGTTTAATGGTTGTAACCATCAAAGTCACAATCACGAAGCTGACAAAAAAGCTCTTCTGCATTAACTATTTCCAAAAATATATATATAGTGCGACAAAGTTCATATTTTCCCCACTTTTTTTTCCCCCCCCATTCAACTTGTGTTACCACAGGCATCCCTTCACACAGGCGCAAACAAACACGCTCCACCACATGTTAACGTAAACACATCGGTTTCTGCTGCAAACAAAATAAATCATCGTCATACAGAAACTGTAGGACAGCTTCTATCACATTCCTATGGCATAAGACTTGCACTTTATACAAGCATAACCACTAAATATCTCATCTGCATCTCCCCTCTAGCAAAGGATACAGCTACAGGTGTCATAAGGGGGGGGAAAAGAAAAACGCTGTACCAATTAACAGCAGCCCAAACATGTGAGCCAACTCAAGGTGGTGTGAAAGAAACACTGGCAAGTTTACAGCAGAAAAAAGTGGCCAGAAAATAAATGCAAACTACAATATTCCCTTTCCATTCACAGAGTTCAGACATACGTCAGCCCAGTAAAGGAAAGGGTTAGACACAAGCCCCGCAAAAGCTCAGGCATAGTCATCAGAGAAAGCCACAATAACCGTAAACATGTGAAAGCAGGGTGGGGCAAAGGAGGATTGGGGGGAGAAAAAAAAAAAAAAAAAAGGCACTGGACTAGTATTCCAGACTGCTATCAACTTTCTAGGAAAATGCAAATTTGCTCGCAGTCTCTTTGACCTCGCTCTTAACAGCTGTTGGTGAGCGACATCAACAAAAAGCCTAAGAAGAGGCTGGTTTTCACCACAGCAGGCTTCAAACTCCAACTGTGAGCAGCAGCTGGCTCTGCATGTTGCTCCAAGCCTCATCATTACTTCAAAGACCATAATCCACTAGGAAAAAAAGGATTTTAGCCTGAGAGTCAATGTTCTGTCCCCGAGCTTTCAGAGACGACGTCTCAGGGTTAGGAGAACACCACTAAAAATACAGCTTTTGGCACAAACCTAGGAGAGCCTCTGAGTAACGATAACATTTTGGAGCGAATGGGTGTAAAGATAAAAAGCAGGGCTGCTGTCGGGGTGTAACGAGCTGAAGTCTGCAGCCTACCTCCACCTTATCTAGGAAGAGCCTGTAGTAAGGGTGAGCAGAGGGAGAGTCAGGATTACAACAAAGGAAAGACGAAAAATGAAGAGAGGTGGGAGGGGGCATCTCAGGATCAAGGGCAGATTAAACCAATTTGCTCTCATAAATTTAAAAGAAAAACAAAATATGAAGGGGACAAAACTGTCTTCAAAAACATGCAGTCCCTGAGGACCAGCACGGCTCACACAGCAACTGACCAAGGCCTCTTTAAAGTGTTCCACCAGTGTGGGAGGGGGTCTTTACTCTGTGACCTCCAGCTACTGTGCCACCGTACAGCTCGTCAGTGCACTTTAAGTATTTCGTGCTTCGAATGGGGAACAGAACAGTCAGACAAACTGAATTAGCCCAGCTGTTTTAGAGAATACAGTCCTAGGCAAATGCTGGAAAGATTATTCAGTTGAAAGGTGTAAATATACAGCACCTGTTAGAAAAAAAAAAAAAAATCTCAAAATGTCAGATTACAGAATGCATTTGGGCAAGACAGAGGTCAACATGACTACAGCGACATGACGGCCCAAACTTATAACAAAAAAAAAAACAAAAAAAAAAAACAAACTAAGATCAAGAGGCTCAGATGGCTGTCATGGGAATGACTGCAGATTTTAAAGACAAAATAAGGTTTGGGACAAACTAATGTTAAAGAAAAATAATCTTAATAGGAAAAAAAAAATCCCTCAAATTTTAAAGTCAAAACAAAATTACTTTGCTCCTCAACCAAAAATATGCGCATTCACCTTATAAACTTTTATCTAATACAGACAGTTTTATATCAAAGCTTCACAGGCTGAAAGAAAACTTTTGCTAACCTTTCCCCCTTTATGACCACCATTAAAAAACCTTTTAAAAAGATCAACTCTCCACAAAGTGACAGGCACTTGAGTGCTTCAGTTGCTGGTTGTAAAGCAGACTTTTGGTCCAAGAGCATGTTCTTAAAAGAAGTTTAAAAAAACAAAAACACGCTGCAGCTAAGCTGACACGGCACAACCTGCCCCTCAAATGTGACCTGCAGCCAGACCAAACTGATCTCCCTCAATTGTTCTATCAACCCCGACATTATGAGCCAACCAGATAAGTCTGTGGTTATCTCGTACCAACACAAGCCACAGTGAGATCAGCAGCAGCAATACAGGGAGCCGAACTTCTGAGAAACTCAGTGCATTTGGGGGAACAAATTCATGAGGAAATCCTCTCAAACTTGGCTGCTGTGATGTCAGGAAAACCAACAGGAGCAGTGGTGGCCAGAAATACTTCCAGCTTAGGTCATCAGTGTGTTCAGGTGTTCAGAAATTAACAGCTAATATTAGGCTTGGCTACAAATAGAAATTCATAGGTTTGGAGCGGCGACTTCATCTCTGCTGCCGTTTTGGTCGTAGCTTCCACACTGATGAAATTCCAGGTCTGAGAGGGGGAATGGTATCCCACTAGCAGGCATGTTGTCTGCCCTCCCCATGACCACAAAAGGGGTTCAAAACGCTCCGTGTCCCATCAGGCAACAGATGAGGACAGGAAGTGATTCAGCTGCCACATATGTAAGGTGGTAGGGCTGCTGCAGATCACACAACCAGGCTCCAGCTCCCTGCTTCAAAGGTAGCTAACCCCAGGACAAAAAAAGAGAAGGATGATAATTATAGACTAAGAGTAATTGGAGAGGCACCGAGCTGCGTCAGAGGTGGCTCCCATTTCAGGGCTGCTGTCGAGCATGCAGTAGCTGTGAGGGACAACCCTTCGGGCCCCTCCATGTGCTGCTCCTTTTAAGGGAAGAGACAACTAGCCTGTCAATCCGGGACTCCCAGCCAAGCACATTCTCTAAACCCCCCCCCCACCAGGCTCAGTCCTGTCCATTTGCCTCCCACAATAACCCAGGGGCCGTGGCATGCTGAGGTCAATGGCAAGGCTTTCGGACTTAAAAGACAGGGAAAGTAGTGAGGTCATGTATTTGAGGCCTACGCTGTCTGAGAGTTCCACTCGAAGCCAGTCTCGACTGAAAGGTACAAGGCTGAGGAAACAAGGGGGAGGGAGGGGAGCCAATCTTATGTTGAAATTCACAGTGGAAAAATAAAAAAATACTTCTATTTTTTTTCTCTTTTGCATCATTTACAAATCACAGGCACCGCTGGCACAGATGTCTCAGAAATATTTACATGTCAAAATGAATTAAAACAAATCGACTCCTCGCTTCCCGCTGATTTCTGACAGGATATTAGTGTACCACCTTTTCTCCCTCCACAGTAAACTTTAACACCGGTGATGAGCTTTCTCTCTCCCCCCCCCCCCCCTTTTTTTTTTGGCAGTCACCCATTGTTACTTTTTCCCCCAATAATACAATAATACTATTTTTCAATATTTTATGCATTTTTTTATCAACTTTTTTTCCAACCTTTTTCTTTTTAAATCAAGATGAAAACCAAATGTAAGGCTACGGCATTAGCTCCTCTTTCCTTTCTCCAAATCACAGCCCATACTTAAATTACTGATGGGGTAAACCTGGAGGTTAAGGCACAAAATGCAACTCCATTAAGAATGGGATTGATAAACAGTGAAACAACCAAACATGAGAGAAAAAGAAAAAACAAAATCAAAACACTTAAAAATATCACTTTCTATTCAATGACCTAGACACTTCTGTCGGTAAAGGAATGAGAAAACAAAAGCAAAACGCTCGTCCAATTAAATATAATTGTGCCTTGAGAGGAACAAATTATTTATTGCCAAACATTTTTTTATGTTTTTTTTTTTTTTCTTAATTTCATTCCTTCTCTTCTCAAAAGCAGCAGCGACGCCATCTTGCTCATCCCAAGTCGTTTGTCTCGTCAGTTACACGGCAGCCATGTTGGAATGTTCTGGTTGGCCACATAGTAGTTGCTGAAGTTGTGGTCCCGGACATAAGGCGCTGGCTGGTAATAGCAGGTGACGCAGGACGCGTCGGGGATCGCGTTCTGCTCCGCCAGGACTCGGAAGGCCATCAGCGAGATGAGGTGAAGGGTCTGCCGCCGCTCGTGACCCATGAGGCACACCGTGCTCTCGTTAACCACTCGCCGGAGAATCATGAGGTAGTCGTATTTGCTCTTCTCCTCGCCAACAAAGTGGCTCTGGAGGTAGGATTCCACCTTACGCTGCTGCTCTCCTATGTCAGGAAAGTCAATGAAGAAGCGTGAGCACATATAGCGCTCCAGGCCCTTGAATTCCTCCTCGCTGGCAGGCTGGAAGTCCCTCACCAGCAGGTTGCAGTACTTCAGCAGGCCACCGCCTCGGATCTCCTCAGGCCGCTTGGTGGCAATGAGCTTGTTTCGCAGGTGGCTCAGCGCAGTGTTGAAGTCTCCATACATGCTTTCCCCGCCAACAGTGGGGTGAAAGGCCTCTGACATGGGTGCCTGCTCCACCTCATAGAAGGAGAGCATGGAGTCCAGCACAATCTGAAAAGAGTCCACACTGAACTCAAACTGCCGACGTATTGAGTCCACAAACTTCAGCTCCACGTTACGGCCATTATTGTTGGAGAGGGAGATGAGGCTCCAGCGGTCCTGCTCTGTGTTCACTTTGACTAGCTTCTGCACGTAGGCCTCTTTGAGGGTCATCGGTGTAATTTTCTCTTTGTTCACACCCTCAGGCAGAAAGTCCAGCAGGGTACTGAGCACAACATCCTTGATGAGCTTGAACTCAGCCTCGCGTGGCAAGTCCACCCTGAAGATGACGTCCAGGTCCTTGTAGCTCCAGCCAATATCTTGCACCAGCACGTGGCTGGCTGTGGAGCCATTAAGCCGTACGTCCTTCACCTTAATGCCGCTGAGCTCAAGGCGGGAGCGCACCCGAGCCACAATATCATTCAGCTGCACCTCCAAAGTAGGAAAGTTCCCCCGTCCATGAACGGGCACGACTTCAGTCAGAACTTCATTGAGCCGGCTCACCTGCTCCCAAGTCAAGACGCTGAAGGGACAACTGTTTGATTCCTCCTTGTTATCCATCTTCTCAAAAAGTTTAGATTGACTAAGGAGGCAGGACAGAAAAAACAAAATGTTAGTGACAGCCCTCAAGTGTGACACATACCAAATAAAGTCTACCATGTGAAAATATTAGCCAATATTCTTTAAAGGAAACAAAATCATTTTCTCTTAATTTTACCAAATTTGGTCTAGCTGTAGTAATGAGTGTCTAAAGGAGGTGGGGGGCGCAGTTAAATGTAATCAAGAACCATTTTCTTGCCGTGAAACAGGAGCAGCAACAGGAGCGTTCAGCACGAGCACAGGAGAACGCGAGCACGAGACAACCTGCACGCTACACACAGTAAAAGGACAGAGCCCGTGAGGTTTCTAGAACAGCTCACTGCGCAAGCCTGCCTTTTATTCCAGAACCGCTGAGAGACAAACACCGAGCTAGCTTCAAGTCCAGTAAAGCCGGGGGTCTCCCGAATAAACAACCGGTACTACTAATAGTTATTCCCCACTACATGGAGCGACAAAAGTCGCCGCGACACACGTTGGGCAAAATTTTAAACAGCAGTTATTTGTTCCAGCTGACTTGTCAATTTAGCCGTGCGGAGGTCAAAATCAAGTTTTACTCTATGTACAGCAAATAAGGCTCAGTGCTAACAGCATTTAAAACGCGTACCAAACTCTGCTCTGAAACTGACGATAAGAATGCTTTATCACTACACTAGCAAGATAGTATTATGGTTAGCTTAGCCATATGGCCATAAAACCCTTTGTGAATTCAGCGGTTATGCAAAGTTAGAATATCCTCAAGCAACACACTTTAGGTATCTACGTCTCACGTTAAAATAGCGCAACCGGCGACACGTTTTTGAATCGTGGCTACAGCACGGCAAACTTTAAATTTAGCAATTCAAACTTAGCGAACGCACCACTTTCCCCAACTACGAAAATAAAACACAGATTTGCGTAAGAAACTGAGGAGGGTTTTAAAAGATACATACATTTCCAAAAGGCTGTTCTGTAAGCATTCAAAGCCCGAAACGTGAGATGTGAAGTTTGCTGTCACGCACAAGCCTCCACATAATCCACTGCCCGACAGAGAGACACAGCCACCGTTTAAAAGACAGCGTTAGAACCACAAACCCACTGAAGACACGCCTGTTTTATATAGCCGAAGTACGACCTTTCCGAAACACATGCACCGCCGTGGCACGACACAGTTCCTCGGACTATGTAATGTGCCGTTTACACTTAGAAAGTACAATGTGAGAAATACAGCGAGGATAGTTAAAATAAAATGCTAACTTTAAATATTAACTCCAAACCTCAGTTTTCATCATCTGCAGATCACATAATAATGGTCGCGTCAGACTGTATCAATGCCCTTTGCTAAGTATCTGATTGGCCAATGAGGTTTATGCGTTGCCAAGTAACCAGGAGCGTCTAGTTTAAGAGTAGAATTTAACTGTTGGTAAGCAAAGATTTCATAATTTAATTTAACTTTGCTGATATTTGCTGATATTTTGACTGTTATAATAAAATCTACTAATTCGTGTTACTTCAAAACAAAAAAGATTCATATATACTCCGGATACATATTTATTTAAAACAGGGAAGCTAAAAGTACCATCTATGTTTCAGCGATAGCTACTGTTAATTATTAGCATTTATGTGTTTGTGTGTGTGTTCACAGTAATTCTGACCCAAAATATTTATCCTGTGCATAATATTGCATTGCTAGTACGTAACTGTTTGTTTAAAAAAATAGTAATTATTACCACTGACATTTGATTAAAGTACTAAGAATGCAGCTATTCTCAAAGCCATTGAATGAGCTAGAATATGGATAAGTAGTCGCTGAAGTACAGAGTAAATGTACTTATACTTTACTTTTACAACTTTCTACTTCCACTCCACTGTATTTTATGTGCAATCATTGCACTTTGTAGTCAATACTCTTTAAGCCTCCAGTGACTTATTATTTTTTTATTGTTAATATTATAAAACTACCTATCAGTGTGTAACTAATTAAAATGTCCTTCAGCTGTAAGTATTGTTTGAGCTTAAAACACTTGTTCTATTACTTAAATAAAAGACCTAAATACTCATTTCATCAATTTCACTAAACAGTCATGTAACACCACCTCTATGATGACATAGGGCTCCACTGAAACCAGAAAATTGTGCCCTGTGTTTTTCACAATCCATTTATTCCTCATTAGATATTCCGAGTTCCTGTGGACACCCCACGGCCTTATTCTTCTTCTGCACTTAAATCAATAAATTCATAAATTAATAATCCTGGAAATACCCCTGTATCTGAGTAATAGAATGCAAATCAGAGGTCAAACAAAAGCAGTCTCTTAAATCTCTTTAAAAATGCTTAAATGAAAACTCTTAATCTTGTTCTGAATTAGAGGGTATTTGATTTTCTTCTTCTTTTTTTATTTTTTTGCAATTACTAGTGACCAATCAATTCACAAATTCCATGGGCTTAGTGTGATCATCTTACACCAGGACAAATGTCTGTCTAAATCTGTCAAACAGTAACCAGTGGTCATTTGCAGTGAGTACAGTTAATCTTCTGTATGTCTTGAAGAAAAGTGTGTTGTTTAATAGATAAGTGGGCAAAATACTTGGCCTTCTACTAACTGTTAACAGCAATACAGGAAGTTATACAGGAAGCAATGATGGCCGATACTTTCCCCAGCTGCTGAACCTACCTCATAGATTTCAATGTAAGAAACCTCACTAGAATTTCACTAGAACACAAACTTAAAAATCCTCTTTAGATCACACCCACATTGATAATCACCACATCTGCATGCTAAGTATCCCCAAGAAAGGTTTTCCCTTAACAATGAATTATTGTTAATGATTCTTTAGAAATAAACTGCAGAATCCCCTGACACTGTGAGAGGACTGAAAAGACAACTGTATCCTGAATGAGAACACATAAAAATGAACAGACTTAAAGAACAAAATGAAACAATTACATAATTTCCTTAGGGACTATTAAAGTACTCTGATTTTGATTGAGTCTGAATTTATTAAGGATTTGCAGCAAAATCAATAACAAAAAAAAAGTGAAATTATTGCAAACCGAACAAAGTGAAAAGTACAGTATACAAAAGTACAGTACAGACATCCCCATTCAACATCATAAAACTGTTCTAAACTGATGTGGGATTTCAAAAATGAATACCCTCCCACACAGTTACACACACTTCCAAAGAGCTGTTCTGTAAGCATTCAAAGTCCAAAATATGAGATATGAAGTTGGCTGTCACGCACACGCCTCCACATAACCCACTGCTTGGGAGACACACACAGCCACCATTTAAAAGACAGCATTCGAACCACTAACCCCCCTTAAGACAAGCCTGTTTTATATAGACAAAGTACTATCCACTGAAACACATACACCGCCGTGGCACGACACATTTCCTCGGACTATGTAGTGTCTGGTAGATATTTTCCCCAGCTGCTGAACCTACCTCATGGATTTCTGTGGAAGAATCCTCACAAGAATTTCATGCTAAGTATCCACAAGAAAGCTTTTCGCTCACTCTCAAACATGAATTATTGTTAATGATTCTTTAGAAATAAACTGCAGAATCCCCTGACACTGTGAGAGGACTGAATGAGAACATATAAAAATGAACAGACTTAAAGACAAAAAATAAAGCAATTTATTAAGGAACTGCAGCAAAATCCATAACAAAAAAGGGAGAAAATTGCAAACTGAACAAAGTGAAAAGTACAGTATACAAAACTAATTACATCCCCATTCAACATCATTATATATAAAAAACTGATGTGAGATTTATTTTCCTCGTGTCAAAAACGAATCCCCTTCCACATTGCTCACCCTTACACATAAACACATCAGTGAATGAGTCAGGGAATAGGTGACTTAAGATTCGGTTTCACGAGTAAGAACCATTTCCTTTCCTCTGTGTTGTCCACGACGATAAGACCGGGAGGTGAGATGAAACCACCGATCAGCAGTGTGACGTTTAAGCTGTGTCAGCTGCGTGGTTGTGGATTGTGGGTAGCGTGGAGCCCCTAAGGGAGCCAGGCTGCACACCAGCGTCAGTGAGTCAGCATCAGGAACACTGATAGGAAACTAGCCGATCAGCAGGGGGATTCCCTCCTTCTGTCTGCCTTAGCTTCTCATTTAAGATTTTTTTTAAAAAATTCTAACTTGTGATGACAGAAACTTTGATGTCATTTTCAGATTTCACTTTAATACAGTTTTAAATGATATTTCATTTAAGCGAACAAAGGGAAGATTGTAAGCTGATAAGGATGAGGAGGTTTACTTTCCCCTTTTATGTGATGAAGTAATCACAAAGATCAGATGAAAGAGGAACTTGTTTTGGGGCAATTGGGCAGTAAAACTGACAGGCTGCAGCTATAATGTTGGTTATCAGCGTTTGTAAAAATGAAAATGTTTGAAAAACAACCCTATGATGACCCTACACAAGATGATGTCTCAGAATCACTTGGCTTTGAATTTAACTATATAAGATAAGATAGGATAAGATAAGACAACCCTTATTGTTATGTAAGCACAAGCATACAAAAAAATTGGAAGCACTGCTGAACCTGGTGTATAGAGACAAACAAACAGTCACACTACTTGAATAAAAGTGTAATAAGAATATGTTCAATACAATAATAAATGAAAGAATAAATAACTAAATATTTTGTTGGTAACACTTTATAATACCACTTGCAACTAAGGATGTATTTCTCTGTAATTAAATGGAATTTCTCTCTATTTTATTTAAAGTTACAATGTATTTACCTACACATACTTACAGGTAGTTGTAGTAGAATAGGGAGGTAACAATTTGGGTTTTTACATGAAAAAAAAACCTGTGTGTGAAAGTGAGTAATTCTAAATATTTAACAACTTTGGGTATTTAACTGGAAGATACAATTTATTACATAAGCAATTTCAAGTACTGTAAAAGTCATATTAAGTAGGTCACAAGAAGTTGTATGTCACAGGAAAGAAGAAATAATTAGATTGTAAGTAGTAGTGGAAAAGTAATCGCAAATAGTGCCTGATTTCTGTGTATAGTGCTGGAAAGGAGACAAAAATTAGACTCTATGCAATGTTAAATACTACATAGGTAATTTTAATTAATGGCTAATTTCCTGATAATTTTCCAGAAAAACAAACAATATTTCCATACCTTGTACTTTTTGGGGCACAGGTCCAATTTTGGAGTGGATTATTTTCTTGCCTAACAAATCACGATTTATTACTAAGCATTTAAACTTACTTCCAGTATAACTATTTCTTTTTTCCTGTAAAACCTGATGTATTACCCTTACTCTAGTGTACCTACCTCGAAGGATGTTTAAATAAATATAATTAAGTTATAATTTCAAATAAAATTCACTGAAATTCCATTTAATTTCAGGGGGAAGTACACCGGGGGAAGTCACTTATAAAGTGCTACCATTTGTGGGTTTTAGACTCAAATTAATCTGATCCCGGAAATTTTTCAGTTAATCAGTAAGATAACATTTTATCATATGCCTTATTGGTAACTGAAGCACCTTTACACTGATTTGGGATACTTTAGAAATAGTTATAAGGCTATGTTTTCAGTTTCTTTCTCATCTTTGAAAATAGTAAAAACAAATACAACAATAATGGACTCCTTATCAAATGATTTGCATATATAGTATATGTCAGTTATCTATGTGTCAGTCAAAGATCTGCTACAGTGTGTCTGCCTGTGGTTTTGGTCCTGACTTCATGCAGAATTGTCTAAGCCTGATGGCAGATGACACCACAAGGCCTCAGGCGGCTGGTGAGTAGTCTGGGTGTGTTCAGAACTTTGACCTTTAAAGCTTAGCTGACATGAGTGAGCCGATAGCTTGGATGCATACACAGATGCTCATCGCCCAGCTACTGCCAGTGTTTTTGTCAGGTGATGCCTCGTGGTGTTGTAACAAAACGTTTGTTCATCTATTGAGGGAAGAATGTTAATGGATGTAAGTGAACTTGTGCACTTCATTAAAAACTGACTTTCTGGCGCTCTCTCAGAGGACTGTACTAAAAAGAAAACACACACCATGTGACTATAAAGGGCCCCTATTATTTTTCCTATCCTTTGGTCTATTATACAAGTTTTTATTATATTTTATATTTTTTATTATTTTTATTATACCCTTCATATCCATGTGAAGGGTCTACAGAGTTACAAAAGGGACAGAAACGCACCTGACAGAGTTGTTCTTTCGCACACAAACGACCGCTGCTAGAATGTCTGTAATGCACTATTTGCATGTCTTTGTATACCTGTTTGCCTACTTGTCTGGTCAGTACACTAATATAATACCTGTCTTGCAGCTACTTAATGTGCTTTCTCAGCA
Organism: Mchenga conophoros; assembly: GCF_057382185.1. NCBI lineage: Eukaryota > Metazoa > Chordata > Actinopteri > Cichliformes > Cichlidae > Mchenga > Mchenga conophoros. The sequence goes on from NC_140541.1 coordinate 9,398,013, forward strand.
ATGAGGAAAGAAAACCAAATGTTGTGTCACTCAAGAACTGAAGACTCTGAACATCAGGTAATCTTAATTTAAACTGCAGTTTCTTATAACTATAAATAGATGGTATGTATATAGCAATTACTAGCACAGTGCTTAGCTGATGTTACCAGTGATTGATTTTCTCTTACATTCACACAAGTGTGAAGAGTCCTTACTGCCCCATACTTGTTATGCCCATCTTTTGTGTACAGTCTGTGCTTCTTAGATTGTAGAAACTTGCTTTTATAGATAAGCATTTTTATAAATAATGATTTATATTCTGGAGAGCACAGAAAAGTTTACCGAAATAAAAAGTAGCCTCTGCTGGTGTCACACCTGAAGAAATACACCTCCAGAATTGTGATGATTAAAATATTGCTATGAAAGCTTGAACCTGACTGGTCTCAGCTTTCTTCAAGCCTGCATGAGCTGGCTGTAGGAATTTTTTCCAGTTCTGTCACAAGATAAGGTAAAGGTCACATCAACACACTCACTTTCAGAGAAATTGGACAGGATTAAACTGCCACATATACATTTACATATACTGTAAATGAACGGTCTCCGGTTAGATTTGAAGGATGCACAAGAATCTGGTAAATGGAAAGTCACAGTCACTGTCATCTACAAAATTACTTTTTATTTAATACAAAAATTGGTTTTTATTGAAGGCTTGTGCAAACTTTCAGCAGCCAACTATACTACACAGTATAGGGCTGACTGGCAGGCTTTAACCAGGGTGGTTGTATGGGGTCAGGCAGGTAGACTGGGGTTTAAAAATGCCTGAATCTGAAACACACTGCTCTTCCACAAAACAATAATGCTTAAAGCGTGGAAATGAACATCTTAAGAGCAGAGAGTCCTTTCATTCAAAAGATAAAAATCACAATTATAGTCTACAGAAGATGGTGCCGACAGGTTTCACTGAGGCTATTTCTTACAACAAAGTAGTTCACGATGAGGCTCGTTATTATCCTGACCTAGAAGAGATGTTGCCGAGTCCTTTAAAAGTCCATTAACCTTAGCCGTACTAGGGTGGAAGCAGACAACACAAATCCTCATCAGGCAACCTACTTGAAGATGAAAACCACCCGGAGGTTTACAGAAATGTTTTTGTTTAATTTGAGGATCTATAATGACAGACAGTGGGAGTCTGGATACAGACGACACAAAGATAACTAGGCACTAAGACTGAAGATGAGCTAGGTGGTTAGCCGCTGCTGACAGGAAAGTACCAACGCAGAAATGACAGCGTGTTGAGCTACTCATTATCTGTCTCTGAAGAAACACTCCTCCAATACTCTGTAACACAAAGACACAGCTATGCAGGAAATAGACCACGCTCTGTGTTATTACCAGGTCGCAGTGAAAGACATCAACAAGGCTGGATTTCCTGTAAGAACTCCTACGCGTCATCTCTCACCTTGCCTAGAATCCAGTGGTCATGTGATCTGATCAGTGTTGTTCGCTTTAACAGCTTGAAGATTCAAAGTGCACACAAACTGGTTTCACTGCAGTGATAAACTTTATGCTTCTATAAAGGATTTAAGCAATTCGACAGGCTATAAGCATACAAGTGAGACTCTATGGACGTAGAAAAACAAACATGAAAGCAATAAGTTGTTTCGTAACAGGTTTTGTAAAATGTTGAATGTTATTGTCCAACGATGCTGAAAAAAGGGACATTTAAAGAGCTTTCATGACAAACAGTCACTTGATCCATTGTTAATGTACAATATTGATTAGTGCAGCTGAAATTTAACACACTAGGGTTTTAAAGACCAGGCAGAAACATCTGCTTAAATTAAACAAACGCGTTAATGTTCCGAGTACATCGTGTTTCATGTTCTCTGCACCTCCGGTTTACACGTCCACCAACATATCGTTTACATTTGTTTTAGGAAGGCACAGGTAGTACTGCTATTATTGTGCGAGGTAAGATCTAGAAGATTGAGTTACTTTAATCTCTAAGCTACAAATGGGCCACATGGCACATTCAGTGGTCTTAAGAGGGCCGAATGAGCTGTGTGTTTGGGACCCAGGTAATTTCTCAACCAGATCAACAGCGATTAATTACAGTTGTCCTTCTCAGAGGAGTACTGTAAAAATAACTATATATTGTGAGTTAATTTAATAACATGTACTTGAATAATGAATGTAAAGTAATACATTTCTAACTCCTTTACCTGGTAAGGGGGAACTATGGTTCTTTACTTCTAGAACTTAATAGCAGACTTTGTTTTGTTAGCTCCCAGTTCCTTGTGGTTGAATCCTGAGCTTCACCCAGTATAAAACAGGTGGGAATAGTAGAGACAAAATATCAACTAAATGGAGCTCCATGCAAGATCTTGCCTCGCCGGGTGAGGATGATCATGAGGTATTTGGTGGATCAGGCCACAACTGGGAGCACAGTCACCAAGAACACCATTGGTATTACATTACACTGTAACTGACTGAAATCTTGGAGTGCCCACAAGGTCCCCCTGCTCAAGAAAGCACATGTACAGGCCTGTTTGCCAAAATCTAAATGACTCAGAGAAGCTTTGAGAGAAAGTGCTGCGGTCAGATGCAACCACAGTCGAGCTCTTTTGCATCAACTTGCATCAACAGCTCTCTTGCATCTGCCAACTTGACCTTTCCAAAAAAAATGAAATGCTTAACATGACCCAAAGGACACTACGCCTGTCAAGCACGGAGGTGGAAACATTATGCTTTGGATTGTTTGAGTGGCCTATGGACAGAGTCTTAAGTCATACAATAACACCTTGGACAAGGTCATAGATGGGTCTTCCAGTATGACAATGACCCAAAACATATCATCAAGGCAACAAAGGAGTGCCTAAAGAAGAAGCACATGGAGAAGGTCATGGAGTGGTTTAGTCAGTCTCCAGACTTCAGTCCTACAGAAAATCTGTGGAGGGAGCCGAAGCTTCAAGCTGCCAAGCTTCAGCCAAGAAATCTAAAGGATTTAGGGAGTTTCTGTAAAGAGGAGTGGATTAAAATGTCCGCAAGGCTGGTGACCAATTACAAAAAATATCCTTCTGCTGTGATTGCCAACAAGGATTTTCCCACCAAGTACTAAGCCATGTTTGGCTTGGGAATCAAACACGTACTTCACTCCATGAAATACAAGTCAATTCCTCACTTTTGTGCAATGTGTTTTTTTGGGGGGATATTTGGTTGATATTCTGTCTCTTTACATCAAAACTCTCAATTAAAACAAAACTGCCACAAAACATGAGCTTAGGATCAAATAATGATTTCCTCCACTGTATTATTACAGAGCAGCCAAGGTTCATAATATATGATTACAGAGTTCGAGCTGCAGTTTAAATAATTTAAACAACAGGATTTCAACCAATGTCAAAGTCATTTGGTATTTATTTGTGATTATTTCTGGATTCTCAGATCTCGCTTGCTTTTCTAAATAACTCGAGCACTGTAAAAACAGCCCTCCTCTGGACGTTCCTCACCAAGCAGTTTGTGTTTGCTGGTGTGTTTCTGTTGTAAATGCAAAGGCCTGTGCTGACAGAACAAAACATCTGAGCATCACTCCTGTTATTTCAGCTGTTTATGCCAAGCCATCTGCCTCCTAAATATGAAAATATGCAGCATGAATGGAGCTGCATACATAGGCAACTTGAATAGAACATCTCTGAAGGGACAGAGGTCTGCACTTTCTCTGACTAGACTACCTAAGTCACTTATATGTGCATCCTCCTACCCACGAGTGTTAGGTGCTGTGCCATCTGAGAGGTGACTCAGTGTGTCCAGTCCATGGGTGGTTAAGCAGCATTGGCCATTAACACATTAAACACACAAAGGCACAACACAGTTCATTTGCATGTACCTTTGTGCGCACCCGTGCAAGCAAACAAGCTGTCACACGAGAGTGCCATTAAAGGTTCCACGATGTCCGCTGACGTAAACATGCGCTAACCTTTTCTGAATGACTCAGTCTGGCCATAAACGCACTGGGCTTCCTCTGCCCCCCCTATGTGCCCATTATTACAGGATCAGTGTTCATCTTAAAGCCAACATGTTCTCCATGAATGTCTGCTGCACTCAGATATCTTTCCGCAGATGAAAAGAAACAGTGTCCCTTTCTTCCTAATCGCCATGAAATTGATTTATTTTACCCCAAAAAGTCGCTTCCAGATATTTATTGCATGCAAGAGAGAATAATAAAACATATTTTAAGAGTGATACAACTGTGGAAAGACATCTGAATGATCCTTGGCGTCTGAGCACAAAAGAAATTGACTGTTAAATGGAATATGTTAGAGCCAGCTAAGAAACATCTTGGGCAGTTCAGTTGTTTTTGTCCATTTTATAGGACAAAGAAATCTCTTCAGAGTTGTAACATCACTTTCCTGAGGCCAAAGCCCATCTGTGTAAGAGAACATTTGTATATTGAAACAACAGCAGAGCAGAGAGACTGGCTCAGGATGAAATTGGCAAAGAGGACACATGACAAAAAGAAAGGCAGGAGAACTTTTAATGGTCTCAATGCAGTGTTAGCAGCACTTAGAACAATAGTCTGTCTGGATGACAGAGGCAGAGATCTGTTCCCAGAATAGATGCTCAATCTCTCCACGCCAAAGAATGCAGTCCCTCCAGTGGCCACTTGAGGCTGTCTCCAAAGATGGGTTGTTAAAGTGCTTCCCTTAACAACTTAAAAAACAGTATTGGACTTTGTAAATATTTCATGAATTCATCACATTGAATTGGGTTTTTTTTATTGATACAGGCAGCATCAGCCGCTAGCTGTCTGGTAGATCTCAGCGATGCTTCTGTTGTTTAGTCCTTTTTGAGCATTTTATGGCATTAATATGACTCTTTGTGTAGTGACCATCCAAGAAGTTTCTACTTTAGATGTGATGAGTGCAAAACGCAGAGCCCAAAAGCAGTGGGTGATATCACAGTGGCTGTGTCCATCTGTTATATGCCGTTTAAAATTTATGGAGGCTGTCCAACACTCTTTACGGGAAAAAGCAGGTTTATTCACCGTGTACCTGGAAAATATGAGACTAAAAATAACCAAGTGCTAAAGCAAATACACTAAATGGACAGCTGAGTATCGTCAAACTACATAAACAGAAAGTTTTCACATGACTAAGTAAACTAAGTAACCAAACAGAGAACTAAGTAAACTAAGAGCACCATTACTCATCTACAGGAATAGGGTAAGTAGCAGCTAGGTGTTGCTAATTAACTGCACTTAATGAATTAATTGCGAGCAGTGTGAGCAAATCTGTAAAAGCAGAAGTTTGGGCTGTTGGCTGGTGTGCAGCATTCAGGAGTGTGTTAACACAATGCCGCTATCTTCCCAGAATCTTCCAGCCTTCAGGTCTGATTAGCCTCAGTTAGCATGTTAAAAGCTCATGACGGTGCAAACAGAATAAGACTGAACTAAAATGGCTTATTTGGAAGGGTTACCAGGAGGAAGTCTGCTCTCTCTAGAAGAATGTGGCAATACAGCCTAGAAAAACATCCAAAAACCTCATCCCACAGAGCCATAAGGTGGTGGAGGACTGAGGACATAGGATCTGATCACCTTAAAGTCACTGAGTTTACCATTAACTCATTTGTATACCAAAATATTCCAATGTGAGGCCACCTGTCTGATTCCAAGCACAACAGTAAATCTACAACTGAATGACTCAAACAGAAAAGAATCCAAGTGCAGCGATGTCCCAGTCAAAGTCCAGATCTCAGGACTGAATCCTTGGAAAACTTTATTTTTTACATGGCTGTAGTACAAGACCCAAATTATTACATCAGTGGACAGAATTCTGCTTAAAACACAAAAAGACAAAAGAGGATTACAGTCCAAGGTAAGGTAATAGGTAATAAGAGGCAACAAAAAACTTCAAACCAAACGAAGCCAAACACTGAACTCCATCATATGAATAACATATGACATTTTTAATGAATGAAAAAACAAAAGGTCCTTGTTTTGGAAGAATATCTTCCTGCCAGTAATGAGATCATGACCTATTTTTGTTGCCAATTTGATTCAGACTTCTTACAGGTGCTCCTGACTCAGCATCACACAGACACTGACTTCCTTTTCTGTTTTCTTCTTACATTCAGTTCATCCAGGATTATGATCAACGTCTCCCCTTCTGTCATCCGCATTATCTCACTGCCGGAGCATACTAAAGACATTCACTGTAAGCTGCTGCAGGTCCAACATAAATTGCAGATATGTCTGTACATAAACCCGCAGATTAGAAAAGTATTGACCCAAATTAGTCTTGTTTATGTGAAAAGAAAAGAAAAGAAAAGAAAAGAAAAGAAAAGAAAAGAAAAATTTACAGGAAATATAACTCATGGCAGTGAATTTCCTATGAAGGCATGACTACATGGATGTCTGTGGCCGATGCTGTAAGTGTGAAATGTCACATTGTGACACTACAGTACGTGTTGTACTAATATAACATAAGCTTCATGTCAGAGTGCTGCAGATAGCTTTCCCTCAACATAACAAGAAACTACACTCTGAACAGCATCAACACACACACACACACACACACACACACACACACACACACACACACACACACACACACACACACACACACACACACACACACACACACAACCTAAAGTATTACTACACAAAGTCTGTATATAAAAGAAGGAATAGATGGACAAGCATTGTTTGTGAAGCTAGCATTTAGCATTTTTTTTAATTATTAATATTTTATTTATTTATTTATTTAAATTTTTAAGTTCAATTCGATTTTATTTATCTAGCACCAAATCACAACATCAGCCGCCTCAAATCACTTTATATTGTAAGGTAGACCCTACAACAACGGGGTATTGCTTATTTTAGTCTTTACTTGAAGACATTTGACAGCAAAACTGGGCACGTCATTCACTCTGATTGGATCTCGTCTTCTAGAACATTTTCATCTCTTTTTTATCCTCGATGAAAGTCTCAGTCACTTTTTATCATTGTTTTCGTCATCCATGAACTTCTATTTCGTTATTGTCTTGTTTTCGTTAGAAACTAAATTAAGTCATTGTATTGATTTCGAGGGTTTTATTTATATCTTTGTTTTGACTCTTTTCAGTTCTCCTCTCTTGACTGACAGTACACTAAAGTTTGTTCCTGGATTTTACTAATATATTTTTTATTATATTTAATGTTTTCTGGCTTCTTTTCTTTGCCTTTGTTCTCAAAATGACTGCAGCTTGGACACCACTCTCTGTGTGATGAACGATTTTACTCGTTATTACTTTTTCACATAGACCATATTAGTTCAGTGAAACCCCTCCATGCTCTTGAAGTAGCTCCAGTGCAGTCATAAAGGGTGTTTGCTTTGCTTCCCTGCCTTGCAGACCTGCAGTTTCTTGGCCTTCTCCCTTTAGCTGCCATTCCTTAATGACATCTCAGTCAGTAGAAACTGCAAGCTGCGATTGCTGCACTCTGAAATCTTTTTATAGCCTCCTCCTGCTTAGTAGACATCAGGCAGTTGATCAGAGGAACATGTGGTTGCTGAGTGTTTCCTTAACGGCCGAAGGGCCAGAGAATCATCATCAGCAGGAAATTACTGAAAACAATCCTTGACCTGTCTTACGATTCCAAAACAAGTCATTTAACCACAATAAATCTGACTGTTTTATAAGAAGAACACAACATTTTGCACGTTCCATGACACCAAATAAAGGCATAATTTATGAATCATGATCCCAGTTTCAACAATAAGATGTATGAAATGTAAATAAAAAAAGAATCCAAAGATTTGCAAAGGCTTGAAGAGTAAGTGTTACTAAGAAGACACAGCTGAAGGAAAATCTTCATTTAAAGTGATGTGAAAGGATGTCTGTATAGGTTTCAGCATTTTTGCTCCTCTAATTTGTAAACGAGAAAAACTACTATATTTGATTTTGTTTTATTTTCTTTTTTGCACAAGTAAAGGACAGTTGGACAAGTAAGTATTATGTAGTGTCTGTAGAACTGTGTGGTGTGATGATGGCTGTGGGGATAATTGGCGACATGAAGACGTCTCTGTGATGACGTACTGCCAGAACGAGCAGAGGCATTTAGAAACTGCATGATGTCTGAGCTGGTCAACAACACTGTTATGCTTTGCTGGCTGATGACACTGCTCACACTTTTGAATCTTTCCAAAACAAATGATATTGTTGGTTATTTTTAGAGAATTTGATCACTATTTATCACTTCATGCCCAGGCTGCACAGCTTCTTCTTTGCCACTTAACACACTGATGACAATTTGTGTTATAGTTTGATAATTTCCTCATTTTTAAGACTGTTCGAGTTATACCTGAACTTTATCTTGTCTGATTTAATGCCAAGGGAGACTGAAGCCTGGGGAACCCGGGCCTGGTTTAGTAATACCTGAGATCACTGACACACTGATGAGGGAAACTTTCGGTTTTCTGTTCCAGAAATGTAACTGATTACTTCTGTGAAGCCAACAATCTCAGTGGCAGATTTCCTTCTACCGGATGAGTTTCTCTGTGACGCCTCATCTCCTGCTGCACCTGAAGCTAAAACTCTGTTTTACTTCCTTATTCATGCAGTTGCTGTGTAAGCTCATGTTTTTACTAACACTGAAGCCACGTTTAACTTTTGACAGAGACAATGATCCCTGGATAATGTAAGTTCAGTCTGTAGTGATCGTCCCCTCACCTGCACTAAAACATTTATTACATCCCTTTTTATGGTTGTACTAATCTGTATGTAGCTTTAGACGCACTAAAACTAATCGCTGGCAATTTAAATGGACTAAATGTGAGTTGCAGAGTGTTTCTGAAATCAGGCTGCAGGTTGATTGCATTCTGGTGGCATTGTGTTGACATATTGAAGGCTGTTGAGCAACATTGTTGAGAACGGTGTGACGGACGTCTAAGCATTTAAAGTTTGGACCCAAGCCTGTAAATCAGTCTTCCTGGCTCTCACTGAGTAAAACATGCCTGATTCTGATTCATATTTTTGTCCTTAAAGATAAAAATCCAGTTTTTTCTTTTAAGGAGTGACCATGTCACTAATTTACGTGACTCTTTTCTTCCCCTCCTGTTTTTCAAGATAAACGTCACTGTCCACATTTTAATCCTCATTCATGTGTGGATTCAAACAGAGGATCTGCTCTCTGTTTACTCATTTCTGTGGTTAATACTTGTGTCAGAGCTCCACTGATGGTGTCTTTCATTGCTCATGCACACACTCGGCGTCAGCTCGCTCACAGTTGACTGAATGAACTCCAGCCTGCCCTGTCTGGAGCAGGGCGTAGGTATTATTAGTATCTGGGTGTGTTTCACTGCTTCAATGCTACAGTGAATGAGGTAGGGCAGAACTGAAATCTGCCACACTGCAATAACCCCATAAAATCAACACCCTAATCACTTCATCAACTGGTTTCCACCTTGAAATTGTTATAAATTATTTACAATAATCCTAATTAGAATGGGTCACTTTGTGAGGCACCACAAAATCACAAAAGGACTTTTATACTTTACTCATCTCATTCAGTAGAAAACAGTCTGAACATGTGACATAAAAAAATAAAGATGCTCTGATAACTGTTCTCATGCATGTTTGTATAAATGGTAAATGGCCTGTATTTGTATAGTGCTTTTGCTAGTCCCTTCTAGGGCGCTTTACACACCCAGTCATCCACCCATTCACACACACATTCACACACTGGTGGAGGCAGCTACAGTTGTAGCCACAGCTGCCCTGGGGCGCACTGACAGATATAAATCATATCTTTGTTTTAGCACTTTTTACACTCATCATTGTTTTCATCAAGGAGTCTAAAAAAAAGAAAAAGCATATTTGTTTGGATCATCAGTGCTGTAAATGACAAAGACTGATGGATTATTGGTTTTTAATGGGATGAAAGTGGCAGAGGCCCATTTTCACCAACCACTCCTCCCACATATGAATGACACATTGTCTCACTTGCTGCCAGTTTAAAGTCTTTTTGGGTTGTTTTTTTTTTTCCAAGTTGATTCATGCTCACACGGGCAGAAAAGCAAACGAGCGCTGCGCTGACATGGTGGCGTGCTCCGGTGTAGTTCCTGCACAAACAACGTCTACAAGGAAGAGACTTCAGAGTGAAATCTAAGACTGCAATGTTTTCATAAAGCGAAACAAGAAGTTAGAGCCATTTCTGGAAAAACAAAAAGTGTTAACACAAACAACAGCTCACCTTTAAGGGAGGCAGCCACTGATACTGAACACCAAAAATCTACAACAGACTGTCAGTCAAGAGAGGCACACTGAAGAAGAGCCACAACAGAACTATCATCCAAAGCAAAGTCAAAATCCAACATGAGCTAGCTACACAAAAAGTAGTAAATGCTAGCTAGACGATAAAAGGGCTAAAGAAAGCTTTTTTACATTTAAGCATCAACTTCTTCCTCCACAAAGACATTAGATGGCCTCCTCTGTACCCCTGATGACAGGTTCTGACACTTTCGCACACGTCAGTAAAGATGAGCATTAGAATCATAATTGAATTAGGCATCGAGCTCAAGACTAAAAGGGAACTGACAACTGTTGTTTCTCAAGAGTGCTGATTCCAAAAGCAAGTCAGTCCACATAAACAATGTTTAAAAAAACCTTTCTTCTGTTATTGCTCGGACAATTTACAGCTGTATCGTAAAGATAAATGTGAGAAAGCAAAACAATTCTTTTGCAAAGCATTGAATGTTGTGGCGCTGCCAGCTGAGGAGCTACGGGAAAGTTAAACTGTGCAAATAGCAGCGGTGAGTCATGTTTGTTCATTTTCCATTACAGCAAAATGCCACCAGCAACACTTAACTACATGCTTGTTTACATCACTATCTTGACTTGCCCGTGTTGTTTTATTGCATGTGTCACATCCAGTTAACACAGTACTCCCTGCACTCTGTTTGCATTGTTTGTCATACGTACAGTGCCTGTTTCCTGCTGGTGAATTTAATTAAATGTGCTGCTACAGTGATCTGATTCTTATCTTAAATTTATATGAAAAAATGGAGTTTTGTGAACTACAGCATTAAAAATTACTATTTTAAGAAAGATTTTAATGGCAGCAACAGATCAGGGCCATGTTTGCTACTATGCAGCATCAGCTTCACTCAGGCCATAAAAGTCTGGGATCTGAGGAGACCCGCTGCTGGACCTCAGGGAGAAGAGCACTGTTCCAAGAACTGCTCAACAGTCCTGTGTCTCCTTGTCATAGTCCTCATTTCATGACGTGCCAAATACATGATTTTATTGGGTGAAAACTATGGACTGCAGGTGAGTTCAGCACCCAGACTTTTCTACTACAAAGTCATGCTACTGTTATAGATGCAGTTATGCACGTCCTTGTTGAAATATGCAAAAAATCTGGATGGGAGCATGTCTGAAAGCTCTATGTATCTGACAGCACTGATGCTCCTTTCCAGACATACTGCCAATACTGATGAACCCCCATATCATCAGAGTTGGAGGCTTTTGAACTGAGTGCTTCCTCTCTTCTTTAGTTCAGAGGATGTGGCGTCCATGTTTTAAAAAAAAATACTTTTTACATTTTGATTTATCTGACCACAGAACAGTTTTCCACTGTTCTTCAGTCCATTTTAAATGAGCTGTGGTCCCTTAAGATGAAGTCACATAAGACCTCTTTCTATGATAGACCTGCATTTTTGGATGGCACTGCAAACTGTGGTTTCTGGAAGTGCCCATGCACCATTTTCCACAACAAAATCATGCCTGATTTCAGGGTCTAACACGGGGGAACAGGTTTTAGATCTCACCCTGGGTCAGCACACCTGAATCAAAACTGGTTCATTACTAGGCCTCTGGAGAACTTCAAGACATGTAGAGGAGGTAATTTAGCCATTTAGATCAGATGTGTTGGATCAAGGACACCTGCAGGACACCGGCCCTTGAGAACTGGAGTTCCCCACACCCACAGTCCAAATGATTTTCAGCGTGTCCTTTTGTGCAGAGATTTCTCCAGTTTCAGAATCCTTTGATATTATATGCTGTGCAGATGAGAGATTCAAAGTCTTTTTACATTTTTTATTCAGAAACCTGAGGTAAAATAGCCTAATTAATGATCAAAACGATGTTTAAGGATTCTTCATCAAAGATGTGTAAATGTGCTGAGATTACTGATTTCCATCCACACAGCTTGTGGACAACCTTTGGGATTTTCTAAGTTAAAAATATCTGAACGTCACTTAAAAAGAAGCTGTCAGTCCCATCAATTGTTATCTGTTAATCACTGAACACCCACACATACAGCCTTACAGTCGAAGAACAACAAAACGTGGATCATCCGGTTGTTACCACACACCTGCAGACATGCAACAGGTGAAAATATTGCAGTCAGGCTTTGACAAGTTCAGACCTAAATGTTGATTCACATGCCACCTGCCAAAGCTACAAACTGCTTTGGTGGTTACACGGTTTTGGCATGATTTGGGCTCATAGCAAGAAAGCACATTTAGCTTAACAACAACAACAAAAGGAGTTACAGGGAACAATCTAAAGTGTTGCGAAACTTCATGGCAGAAAAAAAAACACTTATTTGTGAAATATCTTGGCACAGTAAGGACATCTGAAGTTCTCACAGTCAAAAGCAGCTGTCAGCGAATGCATGCAAACAAACTGTTTACTCTGCAGTGTTTGCGCTCCTCTTTCACATCTGACTCCATGGTTTACATGTGCTGTTGCAAGTGTAACAACAGGCATGAGTAATGTGATGCATTGTGCTCTCTGTGTATCCTTGAGCTCTGAAAACACCCACAATGCATCATTTCCACCCAAGGTTGCAGTCAAATAGTCAGTTTTACCTCCTCAGGGAGGCTCCTAACTGAGGTTTTTGAGTTGCAGCCCTGATAAGAGCTCAGTGGATTCTCTGCTACAGAAAGGTGCTTCAAAAAAACTTGAAGTCACCTATAATCTGATTGCTTACGAAAACAATCAACAGCTCTAATGTGAGTCATTGCTTCTGCTGTATCTTATGCCATAACTTGATAACATCTAAACATGCTTATATGTCTACAGAGTATACAGCCATACCAGGGCATACAAAGAACTATTTAAATGTGGTTAAATTCTACATTGTAAGTTGGTAGATCCAATCTTGTGTGCTCTCAGAAGCTAAGCAGGGTCAGGCCTGGTTAGCAGTTGGCTCGGAGACAGCCTGTGAATATCAGAGGCGACTGTAGCTCAGGTTAACTGGAACATTGATGTTTTGATGCCTGGCTGCTTCAGTCTGCATGCTATTGGACTGTGGATGTTAAATAGAAACTGGTGCATGAGGCATGTTGTATAAAGCACTTGGATAGACTAAAAAAGTGCAACACAAGAACCAGGTCATTTACATGTTTTAAACTATTCTGCCATGAAATGCAGTACATTTGGAAATGTGGGTTGAGCTCTATATGATTCATCAATGATCAAAGTTAAGTGAAGGGTGTGTAACTTGGTTAGCTTGGTTATTTCCTCATTTTGGGTGTTCCAGCTTTTAGGATAATCTTTAATTCTTAGATGTCAGAGATGCTGAAAGTGGATTATGTCTTCAGTGGGAAAAAACAGGAGTGGACAGCAGGATGAGCAACATTTGTTAAGGATTCATTTCATTGTTGAGACTGTGAGCCCTTTGCTTTAATAAAATGCAACACTGGTGCTAAAGTCTCCAAAAGTTGATTCTGTTCATCTGGACGTAGCGTTTTGTGGGAGAAACGTTTCATCACTCGTCCAAGTGATCTCCCACAAAACGCTACGTCCAGATGAACAGAATCAACTTTTGGAGATTTACTTTCCTGGATGATCGAGAATGCATCAAGATGGCACTAAAGTCATTTTTCTCCTTGATGGTTAAAACTTATACAAGTTATATGAAACAGCATGGCAAGAACTCATTGGGTAAAGAATTTAAGATGCACTTTTTTGTAGTCCAATGAGGAAATTGTAGCAATTATGTGAGGACAGGAGTGCTCTTTCCCTGAGTCTTTATGAACTCTCCTTCATCTCATCATGCTTCAGTCCCACAGGAGTGCAGACTGGTTGGTGACACACTGCTAACAGTCGTTAGGGAAAAATCTGTATTCCCCAAGTGGTTGTTAGAAGCTGCTAGCAGTCACTGTCAGTCACAAAGAGGGTGCTTCTCTAAAAACCTACACGTTAATGCTTTGGTTGCTAGTGGTTTGCATGGAAGTTGCCACACTGAGACATTTTCATTTGAAAACGCATCTTTTTCTCTTCGTTCTGGCCTTCTTACCACACTGAGAGGAAAATGCAGCGTTTTGAAAACACTCTCCAAAGCGGATACATTTGAAAACACCGTTTTCACGTCACAGTGTGGACAGCCTTTTTGAAAATGATGACACATTTTAGTCATGTGATGCAGTCATGTGTCCAATTAAACTAAGATAGCGGAGGGCATTATACAGCAGCTCATTAGTCCATTTTAAAAAATGGCTTTTCCTCGACATTTTGTCGCGACGTTTCAAAGAGTCGGAAAGTAAATAAACGGCAGACAGAAATGAGGCAGGTTGTTCGGCCGTTTCAATGTGAACGACTGAAAATGATAGCGTGGACGCGGAGCGTTTTCAGACAAAAATGCCGCTTTCAAATTTATCCGGCTAGTTTGGACATAGCCTCAGTCTACCCCCTGAATTTACTGACTTTCCTTTAATCAAAACTAATTTAATTGGTTTGTCTGTGAATGCAGGCCACAGGACACACAGCTGACAAATATACATGACTTACTGTATGAACCCCCACTACCCCATTTCATGTTTATGCTTACAACCAACAAAACACAACAGAGAAGACCTGTCTTCTTCCCCAACTCAGATATCTGACCGTCCCGTTGATCCTTACCTAGGAATCACTGAACACCCACACGTCGAGTGTCGAACAAGTCAACCATAAAATACATTTTAATGAAAAACAAACAAACGGGGATGATCGTACTGTTTCCAAACACCCACATATATTCAACAGATGTTTGGAAATGTTGTTGAGTCAAGTTTTGACAAGTTCAGATCTCAGTAATGATCCTGTCAGCTGTCAAGCTCAAGCTAGTAACCAGCTCAGGCAGTTAAGTATTAACTTAAGATCAATAAAAAATGTGTCATAACAAGGTTTTGGATATGACTTAGATTTTTGCCTAACAGAAGGAACAATCTGAAGTGTTGCAAGATTTAATGGCAGAAAAGACACTTAGTTGTGCAATTTCTTGGCACAGTAAGAATATTTTGTCTGGTCAGAAACTATCTGCTAATGTATATCCACAGACATATCTAAGGTGACATTTGATGGCGTCCTCTGTATCTCTGACATCTGATATGTATCAATAAAGATGCCGGTTGACAAACATTAGAATGGGTTCTGTGTTTTAGGCCCAGGAAGCTGCACAAGAAGAGGCCTCCCTCAATTGATGATGGACGCCCAGTTATTTTGTTCTATAAGGCGGCCTGAAATATGACAAAAACCACTAACTTCTAAAAAATATTTCTTCCCTGTGCACCGTTTGAGCTCCTCTTTCACATCTGACTGCACAGTTTGTATGTGCTGTCATTGTTCCACATGTAACAACAGCCAAAAGTAATGTGAAGCATTGTACTCCGTGTTATCTTGACCTCAGAAACACTCACAAAGTATTATTTCCACCCAAGGTTGCAGTCAAATAGTCAGTTTTACCTCCTCGGGAAGGCTCCCAACCGGGGAATCTGAGTGGCAGCCATAAGATCTGGATCAATTCTGCAGATTCAGTGTTAAGGAAAGCACAACCTGTAATATTGTCCACTCACCCTCTTTTGCTTTGAACGTTCATTTATGTCTAATTGGATGTGTTCAATTTTCTGTCAAAAGCTCCAAACAGTTTCAACTTTTGCCAGCTGGTTGTGTCACGCCATCAGTAACTCAATAGAAAGATTTCGTTTTCTGCACATGCAAAACAGAGAGTGTTTCAAAACCCAAACAAAACTCTTCTCCAAGCTATACACGTTGGAATAAAGAAATTACACTTGACTTCTCTATGGTATTTGCTTTGTTTTAACAAGGGAAGAAATTCCCATTCAGCCATTTAGACTCCCAACCGCTGGTTTCTTGTGAATATGAAATCAATTTGACTTTCCAGGACAAACATGTGGATGAATGCAGGCTTGTGCCAATATGCAACAGAATCAATGTACCAAGGAAATTCAGAGTAACAGTCAATCAACACGGAGTGGTTTATCTGTGATGACACATACTCGACGCTGGCCACAGTAACCAAAAACAAAAGCACGTCTGAGTTGCTGTGCACGTTCAGCATGCACACAAGCTCTGGGATGTTGAAAGCTAAGAAGTCCACTTTGATGTTTGTTCTGCAGTGCAGGGATCTTCTGTCTCAGCATTGTGGTACGGGCTTTTATTGTAATCCTCTGTTCATAAGAACTGTGTGCTGTATGAACCAACTTCCTTTTTTGACTTACAAAAGCAGATTCACAGTTTTGCAAGATGGAGTGAGTGTTGTTGCTATTGTCGCTGGTCATTTAGAAATACAACATTAGCCCCGACTTCCCTGTTACAAAGGTCTGATTTCTCTTTGTGCTCAGACTCAGATAGCAACCAGTCAGCCATGCACTACTACCACCTGCTTCATATGATTCCTAAAAGCTAATTGGAAAAGGAAAAGAGGAAATAACACAGCGTTGCTCTCCACTTCCAGTTAAAGCTTTCACTTTCTGCTTTTCTTCTTGAGATGATTGAATCTGACTTTTCATGTGAACCATTTCATTTTCTCATTTCACAACTGATTTGATTTTCAGTTTTTGAACATTTTTTATTGTGAGCTTATTATAAAAAAAAAAAAGAAGATGAGCGTGCTTTCAGTTGCTGTATTGGCAAGGTGGTGATCTGAGCTAAAAGTTGATGCCACTATGCTGACAGCGCCGTGAGGTCGTGCTAAACAAGTGCAGCTGAGACTACAGTCTCATCGGTCTGCAGGTTTCTGGTGACTTTCTATTGATTACATTCACATTTTGATCTGATGATGGTGCCAAAGGAATAGTTCAGGGATCACCAACGTGAGAGGAACAGAAATGACCCTTCCAAAGCTTTATACTGGGCCTTGATGTGTCCCATTAGTTAATACTACGTCTGAAATATAGACAGTATAAAAGATGGAGACAGTGACTGTGATGTTTGGTTAATAAAATCAAAGGTTTTAAAGTCCTGAGCTGAGCGTTTTTGTTCTGGATTTGAAGAGAAAAGGCCAGATATGAGTGTTAACCCAAACACACCGCCTACTACTGACGAGTGACAAGTCCTTAGTAAGCATATCCTGGATAATCCTCGCTGACTCTTCATCATTCACCATACAGTTTTGTATTTAATATGAACTGAAACCAGTGACTGAGCTCATTAACCTCAGGAGTGTCCAACGCCAGGCCTCAAGGGCCGGTGTCCTGCAGGTTTTAGATCTCACCCTGGGTCAACACACCTGAATCAGATGATTAGTTCATTACCAGGCCTCTGGAGAACGTCAAGACATGTTGAGGAGGTCAGTTTGCCATTTAGAACAGCTGTGTTGGATCAAGGACACATCTAAGACCTGTAGGACACCGGCTCTCGAGGCCTGGAGTTGGACACCCTTGGCCTGTGACGAGTTGAGGGTTAGGGGAGATCTAATAAATGTGCTAAGCACTACATGTGTATAAAAAAAAATAATAATAATAATTTTAAGTGTAGTTTTAAAGCATCAGTGCAGAAGTTGTTGAGATATTTCAGTCAAACCAGAAATATGAGCTTCACATCGTCACTAGAAGAAAAGTCAGAGAACACATGGCTGTGATATATGGGGATGATGAAGGCTCATTATTACTTAGTGAACAATAAGTGAACAATGTAACCTGCGTGCTTTTGCAACATCTTTCTCTCAAACCAATGACTATGATGTAAACACTTCTATATCTCTATATTCAAAGTGAAATGTATTACTTGAAAACAGGTTAAAAACATTGACCTCTGCCACAGGTGGCTGCTGTTCAGGGGGTAAAGCAAATCATCTGCTAATCAGAAGGTTGGTGGTTCGATCGGTGGATGCTCCAGTCAGCTTCCAAATATCCCCAAGTTTCTCTGAACGTGAATGTTAGACAAAAATCTAGAAAGAACACATCACATATAATTTGATTTGCATGTCACAGAGTGAAATAAGTATTTGATCCCAACCCAGGCAGGATTCTGGCTCCCACAGAGTACCATCTATCAATCCCTTACCATGAGGCGTGAGCTCCAGGCTGAGGACAACCGATGGTCATTCCACATGTTCATCTAATTTTTTTCTGCATTACTTCTGGCTGATGTTCTGTCTCCATTAAACAGTGAGCAAACCTACAAATTCAGCAGAGGATCAAAAAATTATTTCCCTCACTGTGTATGAGGGGACAGCTTGGACGCTGCCACAGTGAACCATGTGAAGGAAGCCAACTCTTCACTCTTCACTCACACATTTACTGTAGATTAGTTCATGTTAATGACACTGATGCTTCAGCATCTTATTAGCTTTATAAGAGCCATCGTTGGAGTCGAGCAGCTGGCCCCCAGTGACGGGTTCTTGGTTATAGACACTAAACTTTGAAGAAAATATTTAATGTTTCCACCTACATGGCAGAATTACACACTCATCTGTGCATCTATAATCAAGCACAGCTCCAACCACTGACAATGGTGTTGTCTTTGTAGGTATTTATTCTTAAACAATGATCAAATTCAACTTTTTGGAAAACTCAGAAGATCAAAGTGACTGTCAGGAGAAACTGAACTGGCCTTTAAACTTCCACCCCAGCAGCTACATTTCTGGGGTGACCAACAAAATTCTGAGGTCAACAAAGAGACAGTCATTAATGAAATATCCTGTATGTTTAACCAAAGTGAAAAATACACGGCTGTGGTATTTTACTTTCTAAAAGCAACTGGTGCTTAAAGCATCATGACAACATGATCGAGTTAAAGCAAAAGAATAAATGTGCTCCTGGTTTCTGATCACTTTTCATAACATCTTTATTGAATCTGTGTCTCAGTTTTAAACATATTTACAGATAGTTTCATTTCATTTCGTTTTTTCGTTTTTTAGTTCAGTAAAAATACAAATACAGAACACTCAGTTTTCAAAATCAGCGCCGCTCCCAGCGACTCGATGGCCGTGCAGGTTTCAACTCGGGCTTCCTCCTCGTGACATGTAGGCGGTGATGATGTCAGTGTGATGTCAGCGACTGCGCTGTAACTACGGACTCTTAATGGACACGATTGTTGAATGAAGGAAAATAACACGGAGGAAATAAAACGCAGGAGGAATGAAACAGTCCTACGACCTGATCAACACAGGAATGCTCTGAGAGCCTCTCTGAAATTTTAAAGGGGGAAAAAAAAAACACCACAGCTGAAATTTTGCTGCATAAATAAAATAAACCAGAATAAAAGTTACCAACATTTCTACTTCTGCGTTACATTTTGTCCAAAAACAAACAAACAAATACAACTTTCTAGATCGATCAAACATGAGCAGCGTTACGAAGAAGATCGGCTATGACTGTCTGACATCACATTAATGTAACCCCCGTTGTCTGCTTCCACTCCCAGTGTTGGAGTTAGTGATGCTAATCGACTCCTTCAGCCGACATCGGTCTGTGTTTGTGCTGTAAAAGCAGCAGGAGCTGTTGGTTAGCAGCCCCGCATCACACAGTATGGCTTTACTGACAGACGACCAGCAGATCTAGTCTGCAAATCCTACTTTCATAAAAGGAAATGTTTGTTTCTTACATTTTGGCGAGAGGACAGGAAGGAATACGCAAAGCTGTCACAGCATTTAATAAATGTGGCTCTTTTTGTGCCGTTATCTTTGTGTCCCAGCAGTTCAGGGTGATTTCTCTAAGTCTCCATAATGTGTGTGCAATTACAAAACCTACTGACCTACTACAAAACACAAGACGAAAGCATAAATGCAAAACATGAAGAGCTCCTGGCTAACACAAAATGACGTGTTAGCCAGTGTTTCCTGTTTCTGTATGGTGCTTGGCTTGTCTTGCTGGTATGTTATGTCTGATGTTTATGTAAAGACTTAGAGCAGGGGAGTCAGACATAAGGCCCAGGGACCAGAATCACACCAACAAAGACTCCAGTCTGGCCTGCTGGACTGCTTTGGAAAATGGCAGACACACATTTTGGACTTTTAACTATATTTTCACAAGTTTCACACCTTTTCCTGCTGACATTCCTTCATGGCCATTCATACAACACCAAAGTAATTAAGTAATAGATAAACAATGAAATGACAGAATGTTTTCTTTCACTTGAGTCTACAGTAAAAGAATTTTGTGTCATTCATTTCTTAGGTTTCCTTCATTTACTACAGCTGCACTTTTTACCATGTAGATCAATGACAAACTTTCGTGAGTGAACTTCCTTTCTTATATTAAGATATCTCTGGGATTAAATGTGCAGGTAAACGTCTTTACACTGACTGAGTCCAGCCCACTTAAGATCACAGTGGGCTGCATGTGGCCCACCATGTAAAATGAGTTTTCTTTAAAGCATCTAAACAAATCTGTGATGTTTAATACTGCTGTTGTCTTTAAGACGCTCCGCATATGAACCAAAGCAGGAGTGGTATCTGGTTCTTGTGTGTCGGATAATCGCTTGCACTAACATTGCTATGATATGAGACAAGCTTACTCACATGTCTGCTGCCCTTTGGGACTTTTTAATGAGTCAGAGAACGGCCCTTAAAAGTAGCAGATCACATCAAACGTTTAAAGCCTTTAGTCAGATTCACATGGGAGAACTGTATCATTCTTTTTTCCCCCCAACATATCATTTTATTTATTTATTTTTTATTTTGCAGACTGCATTACATTATCTGAGCAACCCGAGCAGTAAATCCATCACGCTGCATTAGATGTACCACGAGGAGCTGTGTTAAGAGTGATAACTGGAGGCACTGCTGCGCTGCTAACGGAGCTGCACAAACTTCCATAAACAAGGTCAAGATCTTGACGCGAGTCAGAGTACGGAACGAGCCCTGCTGTGACTTTCAAACCTCAGAGAAAAATGGCTCGAAAATCTGGGCAAAAGATGTGCATCTGGAATCAAACGCATCCCTATACTGGAACTTCAGGCTTGTCCCTGACCTCAGGCAGCACTTACAAGTTTGACTCTGATAAAGTAACACAACTGCAGCTGCATACAGAAAGTATTATGATCTAATATTAACTGAATAGCTTATTGTGCATGTAGTGTAATAACTCAAGTGGAACATGTTTGATTCCTTAAAAATGTATGTTTTTAAGAGTCCGACCAAAACATGTGCTTTAAGTATGAAACTGAAGCAAAGATTTAGGTGGCAAATGATGCATCCGACTTATGAGGTGGGGTGGGTGTAGATATAGGATGCCAGCAGGAGACCATAAGGTATTCTAAATTTATTCACCCTTCTCAGTGCCACTCCTCTACCAACCTCTCCTTCATAGTCTTCCCATTAAAAATGCAAATAAATGATTTTCACCAGGTTTCATATTAACCACAAAACAAACATTCCTATACATAAAGCATGGTTACCCCATCACAAAACGTAAGGGCCTGAACATAATGTGCCTGATTGATGAAAAGCTGGAAAATAAGATGAGACAAAGGTTTACAGAAGCTGTGAGATGATGGGGGAAAATGTGAAGGACAGAGATTTAAAAAGAAGAAAAAGCAGCATTGAATCCTATAGCAGCAGAACGTTTTTTTAAGGAGGGGAAAGCTGCGGCTGTGTCTCTACATGGAAGAGGATCAGGACACATGTGGAGTGGTGAGAAAAGGGGAGGTCTCCTGTAGTCCCCGTCTAATTACTCTTCCACTTATGATGGCCAGTTTTTCTGAAAACCGAGGATCAGAGGAGGCGGTGACCACTGCCACAAACTGCCCTCGCTTTGATGATGTGTCCATCTGCTAGCAGTTCCGGGTTGAAGTTCATCCGATGGAGGTTAAACAGGAAGTGGATATGGGTGGGAGAAGCTGAGGGCTGTGATTCAACCCTGTGTCCCCAATATTGATTTGTCCAAAAGGAAAAGAAAGAAAAAAACGGTTGTGTTAACAGACCCTGTAAAGTCCTGAAGTCTGTCTGCTTGGAAACAAAACAAAACATGACACTTTCATCAGTTTAAGTGTCAAAGTGTTTTTGTAATCCTTCATAGTCAGCTGTCAGCGTGTCAGCTTGAGTCTGCATTGGAGTTTCTTCAAATAAAGACTAAAAGTGATAACAAAAAAAAGCTAATCACGCCTCTGGTTTGGAGCTCTGTCCTTCAGTAAAAAGAGTCGATTCAAGCCAAACACGAGGCTGAGCAGCACACCCACCATCCTTAAGATTCGAGCAGAGAAGACAGATCGACAGAGTCAAAGAGTAAAACATAGAAGTAGAGCGAGTAAAGTAACAGGTCCTCTCGCTCTGTAGTGGTCTCTCCCCACCCCCCGGGTTGATGGTCTCAGTTAGAAATCAGTTGAGAGTCTGAATTGTAAGTTTGTCTGGTGTTCGTGGGTGGGTTTTTCTGGGTAGGCAGGCAAACAGGCCCCTGGTGCCGTGGTGCACAAAAAAAGTGCCAGCCCGTTTACCGCTGAGCGGGCTCGCTGCCGGGCAGGGTGATGTTTCCCAGGTGGAGGACTGGCAGTGGGTGAGCCTCCGTGTTGAAAACCCAGTTCTCCAAGGGCAACAGGTCATCGCTGGAGAACAGCAGGTACAGATACCTGAGAGAGAGGATGCGGGTAAGGGGAAGGACGTGTGAGGGGTGGTGGGTAACGGGGTGAGGAAGAAGAAAGAATTGCATGAGTTGGGTGAATATAATGTCAACAGCTTCGTCATATCAAAGTGGGAAGTGTCAGCTTAAACCAACAATTTAAATCCTAAACCTCTGTTTAATTTAGTGTTTTTACAGCTGTTGATTCACATCTGTTGTCATGACAAAAAACAGCCACAAAACCAAAACAATTATTATGATTATCACACCCGAACAGCACAAACTGCTCCACATGTTGCGAGAGAAACCTGAATAAATACACAGAACAACTCTATATGCAGTATAAGAGTTTACTGCAGGAGGCCGGGAACTCGTCCTAAACACAGTTTACACCGTGACTGAGAAGCTCTCAATTTCATTAACATCTAAGATTAATTAAATTCTCATCTAATTTTTTTTAAAGATTTCAACTTGCTTGTTCACTTCTTAGCTCCTAAATTCTTGACATAAACTCAGACGCTGGATATGTGTGACGATCAGCGTGACTGGCAGCCAATCAGCAGCCTTAGCTGACACTTAGCTGCTGTATTGCTTTGACGCGACTGGCTTGAAGCCAGCAGAGACAAAGATTGAGAAGAGACAGACACCAAAGTCTGCATAACACTGAGCCATTCAAATGTCATCCTCTCAGAGAGTTAGCAGACAGTGTGGCGTGCGACCTTTAACGACTTCAATACCAAAGACGGATTTTATTGGCATCTGATGCTTTGTGGGTGTTAATTTTAAACCCGTTATACTTGCAAATGAAGAGCTGATAAATAGCTTCGTGTAAACACGAGAGCTGACAGGACCGGCAGTAAAACTGAGCTTGCTTTGTTTTATGATTTTCTTTGGCCTGTCAGGCTGTCTGAGTGACAGTCACAACTGAATTACATCAGGTTATAAATACTGAACATTGTCAGGAGGAGATGGCATTCAAAGAGCAGCCAGCAGAGGGAACCAGAGAGCTACATCAGTATTCAGTTCTCCCACTGCGTACGAGCCTTCAGTGAGAGCCTCTTCTCCCTTCATCCATCAGTGACCATGATGTGCCACAGAGCCATGGCAGCTTCCCTTCACGTTAGCTGACTTTATTTATTTGTATGGCTGTAAAAATATCCTGACACCTGTTCACTGTCCCCAGAGAAAAGAAATCACAACAATAACCTGGTGAAATGACTGGTTCTTTGTGTACGAGCAAAACAAACAAAAACAGCGAGTCTCTCTTGTCCACACTATAGACAGTAAACAAACGTTGGATGAAGCCTCTGAGTCTGAAAAGTGAAGCCAGCTAATTAGTGCCTTTAACCTGCATAAATACCTGTAGCTGCAAAAAGACGTCTGTCTATGGGAACGTGTCCGTTTGCCTGGACCTCTGTAAACACTTTGCTGTTGAGTTCATGCCCTCAGTGGTCACTCTGCAGTGCATTTGGAAAGCATTCACAGCGCCTCACTTGTTGCACATTTTCTCATGTTACAGCCTCACGCCAAAATTCATTTTTCACCTCAAATCCCCATTATTGAGAAGATGAAAAAAAGTTTGCTTGAATATCTTTTAAATGTATTTAAAATAAAAAACAATTAAATAATTGGCCGCCTGACTAATCTGAGCCATCAGGGTAGATGGGCCTTAGTCAGGGAGCTGACCAATAACCTGATGGTTTCTCTAACAAAGCTCCAGCATTTTTCTGTGAAGCGAGGAGAACCTTCCAGAAGGACAGTCATTTCTGAGGACTACACCAATCAGTGCTGCATGGTAGAGTGGCCAGACAGAAGCCACTCCTCAGTAAAAGCCACATGACAGCCCCCCTGGAGTTTGCCAAAAGTCACCTGAAAGATTCAGACCACGAGAAGCAAAATCGTCTGGTCTGAGGAAACAAAGATCAAACGCTCATAACTGCCCATCACCTGGCCAATACCATCCCTACAGTGACGCATGGTGGTGACAGCATCATGCTGGGATGTTTTTCAGCAGCAGGAACTGAGAGATTAGTTGAAGTCGAGGGAAAGATGAGTGCAAACAAATCCTTGATGATAACCTGCTCTAGAGCGCTCTGGTTCACCTTCCAACAGGACAATGACCTAAGCCCACAGACAAGATAACAAAGGAGTGGCATCAGGAGCACTCTGTGAATATCCCAGAGAGGCCCAGCCAGAACCCAGACTTGAACTTCTTGGGGAACTAAAAATGGCTGTGCATTGATGCTCCCCATCCAATCTGATGGAGCTTGACCGGTTCTGCAAAGAAGACTGGGAGAAAATAGCCCGCCCCCCCCCCCAAAAAAAAATGGGCCAAAAAAACAAAAAAAAACCCCAAACTGGCCAAAAAATAGGTGTGTTAAGCTTATTACAGCATGTCTTTGTGTATCATACTCAAAAAGACTTCAGGCTGTAATTGGTGCCAAAGGTGGTTCAATAAAAAATTGGGCAAAGGTTTGCAAGAATTTCAAGCAAACTTTTTCACTGTCATTATGGGATATTGTGTAGAAGTTTGAGGTGAAAAATGAATTGAATCCATTTTGGAATAAGGACGTTACATGACAAATGTGGAACAAGTGATGCAAATACTTTTCAGATGCACTAAACGTATCAGTAAGAAGCATTATTAACGGTATGCTCATTGGCCAGCAAATTGTTATTGACAAGTCACTGCACCAAACTATTTCTGAGGCAACACAAATACAAGAGTTTGTACAAATGCTGCAAACTTTGCAGCAGCTTCACTCAATGTGATTGCGACTGTTGATGCAACTGAGAATGAACACTCACCACATGTTTCTACAATGACCACATACTTAATCTACAAATATGTATGAGTGCTCTGTTAGGGCAAACTTTAATAAATAAATAAACAAACATCGGGTTAGAAACTGACTGCTTTTGTCTTCTTCCACTTCTGTTTAACAGATAGTTTGAAATAACTGCAAACGCTTTTCTCTGGTAAACCCCCTCAGTCAGCACCCACACTGAATTAATCATAAGAATCATTAATTAAAAAGCATATTGACTATTCACAGCTTCTGCCAATTGATCGATCCATTAAGACAAACTTACTTGAGTGTCTCAGCCAGGAAGAAGCTCTGCTGCACGTCGTCATAGGTTGGATTGGATGAGTAGACGTCCTTCACCCCCGAGAAACCTCCACTCACCCTGCAGTACTTATCAATGGCCTGGAGAAGACGGGGAGACAGGGGGAGGATGAGAGGTAGAAGGGGGAACAGAAGAGGAATGAGAAAGAGATGGAAGGCGAGTTGTAGGATGAAGTGTAGAGCAGAAACAAGGAAGTTGAGGAGACAGAAAACAAATGAAGGCAGAACAAAGAGGAAAAAAAGTGGACAGAAATGAGAAAATGGTAGAGGGAAGGTTTACATGACAGAAAAGCAAAATGAGGAGAAAGCATTAGAGTGGAGGAAAGGTGGGGGGAGGGGAGTACAATTTTAATATGCTTATAAAAAGCATGGTGTAATTAATTTCTTTGCGTGTGACAGATTAGAGAGTGTCCTGCGGTGACATACAGGAAGCAGCGGCTGCACAAAATGTGAGGAAAAAACAGATTACCACAACTGCTGCCTTTCTGTTCTTTATACTTCATTCAACTTTTGTGTTTTGTTTTTACAAAGCAGTTTCATAATGAAGGTACACACTCATTTGGCTCCTGTTATCCTTCACCCGTGGGGAGCTGGAGTGCAATGACAAAGTAAACGCTTTCTTAAGGTGAAGTAAAGCCCGTGGCCATCCCACAGGGGTATTTACAATCTTCTAATCAGGCTCTTTTCACCTTCATCTGCACATTTCTACTGAAGGCAGATTTACTGTTTCAACTGGAGATATTTTTTCTTTTTTGGGGGGTAAAAACGTCTTTGTTCTCTTTTTTGCTTGTGCACGATTCCTTTCGAGACACACGGTTCTTTCAGGACAAAATGACAGCACAATCGTAGGTGGTTGGGATGTAAATCCCCCGTTTGCTCACTTTCGAGGGTTTATCGCTGATTCTTCAACTGTGAACGATGTGATGTGTCAGTGTTTCAACAAGCGCAAAACAACAAACACAGAGAGCAGCCGGGCCGACAGCAGCAGGAGAACCGGGTCTATTAAATGATCTGACACCTGAGCATTGTGCACTGCGACTCACACAGACAGCTGAGTCAGTCAACGCTTCGAGTTTAAACTGTCGCCAGTGTTAGATTTGTATTGTTGATTGTCATTTATGCTTAGAAATATTTACTTATATATGCTTAGAGTTTTGTAATTAGTTGTAGATTGGTAGAGGTTTTGATCCTTGATAGTCTGCAAACTTTGTGTGTATTAGACAGCACTTTGGGAGCATGAGAGGTCATACCGTGTCTTATTGTTTTATGGTAGGATTAACGTAGCTACGTCTGTTCTAGTCTAAGTGCTCTTTGTTTAGATGAACTGCAGGACTTCCTCACCGTGTCATCTAGGATGAACCATCTAGGGTGAGGGGGAGGCTACCCTCTTCCTGACCAAGGATGTTTGACCCTTTGATCAGCAGTCCACACACACA
The DNA here is from genome assembly GCF_057382185.1 of Mchenga conophoros. NCBI lineage: Eukaryota > Metazoa > Chordata > Actinopteri > Cichliformes > Cichlidae > Mchenga > Mchenga conophoros. The sequence goes on from NC_140541.1 coordinate 9,425,319, forward strand.
CACACACACACACACACACACACACACACACACACACACACACACACACACACACACACACAGGCAAGGTACTCTTTGTTTGTATGTAGACGTCATATGTTAATGAACTTATGCATATTCATGTAACCTCAATAAAAGGACAGTGATATGGGAGAACGGACGAGAGCTACTGGGGTCAAGCGAAGGAACGGCGTTTGTCCGGTTCTCTCCCGTGCACGAGTACCATGAAGAAGTTTGCCTACTTGCGTCTTGCTTGCAGTGTAATTATATTGTCTTAACGTTCCAGCGAATAGGTTCAAGCTACAAACCTAACATTAATTGGTCCTTCGATGCCGGAGCCCTGGAATCGCATTCACCGAGGGGAGGAGGGACACGCTGAAAGACTGACGTCAGCCAGGAAGTTCCTGTGGATTCGCTGTATGTCTTTTCTCCTCGATGAATGGCGATTGGCGGGATTCGAGGCTGATATTACACGCTAAGCAACACCGAGTAAGTTTAGAGTCCAACTCTATAACTGTACGTCTTCGCCGCTCAGTGGGGCGTTGTCCGTGGCCGCTTAGTGGGGCTAAAATTCGCCGTCTAAGTGGGGCGATGTACAAGGCCGCTCAGTGGGGTTTTTTGTACAGAAGCATTAAGTCGCAGAGTTGCGCAGTTCGAACTTTTTTTGGTTCGCCGTCTTAGTGGGGCGAAATACAGACCGCTGTGTGGGGTACTGTAGTGAGTTCTCCACCGCTCAGTGGGGTGTTGAGAAGTTCCGCGGGGTCCAGATTGTGCTGGACAGTAGGCCTATTTTGTGTTGTTTTTGTTGTCGTCGTCGTCGTCGTCGTCGTTGTTGTTGTGTGGGTGTGTGCGGAGCAGAACATGTGGTCTGTGACACCGACTGTTGTTGTTATCATGGGTTTCTAAGCAACCAAGAGTGAGTCGGAGGGAGACAGACGTTTGTGCTGGACTTTGCTCCTGGCAGCACAAAGTATTTATGTAAAAAAGAGAGAGAGCGACGGCTCCACAGCTGCGCGGGTTCACGCGAGCGCGGTCACGCGGGTTTCACGCGGACCTGAGCCGTGCGGTTAATCGCAGGCTTAAAAATGGAAGAGATTAAAATGTTAGAAGTTTTCAGAAAACACACCAGCCTTGAAGAGCGTGTGGAGAAGGCCAGCCCACATCAGCAGCTATGCTCTGGTGGGTGGCTGTCCCCCCACCCCTTGCTGACACAAAACGTTAACTCTTCAGCCTGTGTGCCAGACCATAGACGTAATTGAGGTGGATAGTTGTTAAAAGTCATCTACATTACGCTTGTGGTTGCTTAAATTCAGTACGATGACATGTGAGGTGAAGTGATATAGGTAAATATTTAAACTAATGAAGTGCATAGAGGCACTTGACCTGTGTGGAAGACTGTCGTCTTATTATGAGCCATTGTTGAGATATAGAGCACATCTGTGAAAACAACTAATATGCTCAACCCTGTATGAAACATCTAAAAGTACATGATGGAGAAGCTGAGTTGAATATGAAAGTGTAAGACTTTGCCGCTGTGGGCAGAGCAACTACTGTGTGATGTTGCATTGCAGTTTTTTTTTTTTTTTTTTCTTCTGAGCTGATGAGCAGGCTACACATTATCAGATCGAGAGCTGTCTGAGAACTACTCTAAGAGAGGGAAACAGCGCTATGATAACTGTGATAACTGGAGTGTGCAACGTTTCCATGAGCAGTTTTCCTGCATCTTGACTTGTGTGTAGAGTGTTCATAATATCAGCATCATGTTTTTGATTATTTGTTTGTTGGGTTGAAAAATAGTTAAATAAACTGGTGATCATATTTACGGATCACCATGGCACATATCATCAGCCATGTGATTTATTTTTGCAGATGACAAAGTGAGTGTGAATGTGTCTGACATCACAGTGTTTTTGTGCACTGTGCAAGAGTAATTGCCTTTGATTGTGAGTGACAGCGGTGATTTTGCAGGTCACCAGCTATTGTAAAAAAAAAAAAAAAAAAAAAAAAAAGAGTGAATAAGAGGGAGAATTTATATTGTAGAAAAAAAATAATCATAGGAAAAAGGTTTTGTGTTGATCAGCCAAAAACAACTACAATTTCATTTTCTGCTTTTAAGAAAAGACTGTTCACAAAAACACACACAGAGAGAGAGATGTGTGTTGATTAAGCAGTGATGATAATAATGAAATGTCTTAGTTTGTCACTTTCAGGTGAAAAGCAGACCTGAATCAATTTTCCACATGCAGCAGTCGGAAGAAAGTTATAGTTTAACATCATTGGAAACATGCAGGCCAAGTTTCTGGCTGACTTATTTACAGCGCCATGTGTCTCTCAACCTCACAAGCAAGCAAGCTCTCACCCCTCCCTGAAGACAAGGAATGCAGCTCCAAAGCAATAACATGATAAAGAGACAGCAGCAAGTCCTGAGCAAAGAGTCCCAGCAAAGCAGCAGCAATGTGGACAAACAGTATCAGAGAAGAAGAGCAAACCCATCATCCTGACTGATCGGATGGATGGCACTGTGTTTACAACAGGCTGTGACTTCACTGTGCATGTGAAGAAAACGTTTGAGGAGAACTGAACAGTTGGAGTTTGACATTTGCCACCTGTGGAGTAAAATGGCAAGAAGAGACAGTGGAACACAGGACAAAGCTGAAGGAGAACTGCCGGCTGTTTGGACTGTTGAAGTGGGAGAGGACAAAAGAGTGAGAGGACAACAGAGTGAGAAGACTAGGTGAGAACACAGAGGAATGCTGTTATTTAATGTGAGAAATCAAAATTTGGGTTAGCAAACCTGGGGAAAAGAAAACTGACTGCTTAAGTTGGAAAATTGAGAAGGAGTCTGGATATATGCAAATATAAAAAACATATACATCATATACAAAATCACACACACAAGCAGAACATGCATTAACCCTACTAACACAAACACAAGAGAGCTCATGAAGATTAGACAACATCTTCAGCATGTGAGTCTGTTTATCATCTTGTCCAAGTCACTTAGTGTGATGCAAAGACCAGTGGACTCATAGCACATTAGTTAAGAAATGATTAAATAATAGCAGAGAAATGTGTAGGAAAGGCACAAACACCCATGCAATGAAAATTAGCTTGTTATCTTTCATCAGTGTTAAAATAGTGTCAATTTAGCAGACACTTGTTATTAAATACTGAATTTATCCAATGCAAAAAATTGACTCTCCAGGTTGCAGGACAACAGTTTAACTTTTGTGGGAAAAAAGATCCTGGTTTGACCAACCAGTGATCAGACAATAAATTTAGTTGTTAAAATGGTAAATTGGGAGAAGCTTCCTGCTTGATTGAGGCAGCACATGTAATTTGCTGTATGAGGGAAATTGTCTTTTGTGATACTATTTTGAACATGCATTTCTGTCGTCCTGTCAACTTAGTGGGTTAATAGCTGATATGCAAATTAGTTGATCGGTTTTAGACTAATGAAAGGTGACTGAATTCTAGCACAAGTGAATGAGATGTGTTGGAGTTTGTTGTGTGTTGAGTGGAGACTCTAAAACACTGAGTTTCCTGTTTTGATGTGCGAGTGAATCCTGTATTTAGATACACAACTCTGAATACGTCAGAACAAACGTCTTTTGTGAAGTGCATGACAGCATGTCACATGTTTTATGATGAAGGGAAAAAAGGAAAACTGAATAAAATAGATCTGTGGCCTAAATGAGTGAAGAGCACAGACCTGGTGATTAAACTCATAAGTTAAAGAAGACATTAGGCTTATGTTGTGAGTGGTGCAGCTGATGGTTGGTTTGGAGTGAATCTAGCTGATGATTCTTCTCCTGTTGTGAAGTTGATGAGGAGTTTGTGTCATGACTTAGCAAGGCCTTTTTATTTTGATACTTTCACAGTGCACTGAAAGTTTGGTTTGATAATCTCTGTTATTTTTCATTTTTATTTTTCATTTTTGAAGAAGCACTGATTTTTGCTTGTGAATTTCTTTTCTTTGAGCAGATCTGCAAGTCGGGAATTAAAAGCGTTACACGTCGTCAAGAAAATTGTTGCAAGTGAGTTTCTCCACATTTAAAATGGGTTCAGGAGAAAGCCACTTATTTGGGACAATTAGGAAATGAGAGTCCCCCCCAAAAAGGATTCAACGAGGAAATCCAGTCTAAATTATTTTTCTTTTTGAAATAACGTCGTTTTGCTGAGCGTGGAAACGAATGCGATGATAATTTCCACAATTAGCAAAAGAAGGAACCACTGAGTGAATGAGTAAGAATTTTAAAATAACTGACTGACTGACTGAACATGATTGTGTGAAGCTAACCCCCACCTGACAAAGGTGCAGATGAACCCATGTGTTTCCTTTTACAGGAGCAGAAAGATGACAGCAACACTCGAGGTTGCATGATGATTTAACCTTTTAAATGCCATTTTCTGTGTCTGTGCATTTATCAGGTGTGTTATTCATCGGCTTGTGTTGCTCACAGAGATAACTGTGACAAAGTATGCATACGCCTGCGCAAGCGCTAATATTTGCATTTTCTTTTCTTACAGCATTCCAGTTCTTCATGTGAATTGATGATGCGATTTATACCAGGACAACTGGTTGATGTTTTTTCCTACTACAGGATTTCTGGGTTTATGTGTGAGGAAAACTGTGTTTACAGGTTATGAGTGGTGATGCTGTTGCATTGTGTTGATGGGAAAATGTGAAGGTTACTTTGATAATGTGAATAACATGTGTGAAATTTCCTGTGTTGAGAACTGGTGTTACTTCTTTCCACAGCTAGGGTTGACTTTATGGTGTTTTTATGGCACCTCTGGAACCTGTTGACCTGTGTCTGACCTCTGTCTGACTACAGTCAATGTGTATTGCTAATGTTAGTTTCTTTGAGAATGCTGTGGAAGATTCAGCTGAAACGGACAAGTGACATGAGTGAAACAAATAAGAGATACAGTGTTTCTGGGATAGTTTGATATGGGCTCATTAGCTGGCCACTTTTGAGCCCATAGTAATATATAAGTGGAGTGACTTTGCTTAAGAGAAGTCACTGATTACATTAATGTTAACAGAGTACATGGGATAATCCATGTCTGAGGTGAATTAGGGTAATAGTTGTAGTTACTGATTTGAGAAAACCTGCACATGACACTTGTCTTGCTGATGTTGAATGCTTATTACTCTTATGATACAATTGTTTACAGGTATGAAGTTTGATTTCACTTCCAGATTTTGCTTTCCAGGCCGTGATGGTGTGTATGCAGGCTCCTGGGAGAGCCAGGTGTTAAGCAAACTTAATATGCAACACACGCTAACATCTTTTATTGCAGGGTTACGGAGCTACTCCAGAGGAGATGCCCTGATGTTGCCTGGGACATGATCTAGCTAATCTTTTTCTTTAAGACAGGGATCCAGGTTTGGTGAGTTGATGCATGGGAATGTCCATGCGTCAAGAGGTGGAGTGCAAGGATTAACATTAAACAATGTTTACTATTATTGTTGCAGTGATTTGTGTGATTAGCCGTTTTATTTACAAATATTAAACCTATGCAAGTGGTGCACCCATGTTCAGATGAGGCTTTGATGGCCTATAAGTGAAGTTCACTGAACTAAAGAATGTGGTTTGATGATTGTTGACATGCTCTCCAAATAGAAGTTTTTCTTCTTAGCAAGGGAATACAGGTGCAGCAGTAATCTCCTGAGAAATCTTCAGAGGCCCAGTGAGAAGCGTGAACCATTCCAGGCATAGCTGACAGCCAGGCAGTGGTTGAGGTCAAAGATCAAGCTGGTTGGGGCCCATCATGAAATCAGACCTTGGAGCCACAGCAAGGACCATGAAACTGCCTGCAAAATAGAGGAGAGGATCGTCCACAAGATGGGAGAGAGGCTTCAGGAGGATCAGAGATCATCTTCAGCACAGCAGACATCACACAGAGAGCTGTGCTACTAAGCTTCCAGGGAATCAAGAGGAGACTTCCCACAGCAAGATTTTAAATACAATGAAAGATTCAATATTGACGCTGAGGAAGACGACTAAGGTGTACGACGTGCTCTGCCTTAAACCTTCAGCAGCGTTGGAACATAAACACTCAGGGGATGAGGAGCGTGCCAAGCTCCATCGACAGCGCAGAAGGAGTTCGGGGATGACATCATGATTCTATGAAAGCACAGGAACCAGAAGTTATGGTGGTGATAACAGCAGTTTCCTATGAACAACACCTAATGTGCCACTATACTGTGCATACGATGACACTCTGAAGGCTGCTGGGATCATAACAGCAGTAAGATGACGGAACCCAGCACCCTTTCCACAGAGGTGTTTCTCTGCAGAGCGTGGACAATGAAGGAGTCATAAATATCCCCCTCGCAGGATGAAGGCCTGAAGTGAGGTGATGGGAGGCCATAAAACTAGAGTGCTGAGAGGTCTGCAGCTTTGGAAATAGCTGAGACCCATGTTGACAAACAACAAAACTAACTGGTATGTTTGAATGTTTATTCTACATACATTTGGACTCTGGTCCTATGGACAACGAAACAACTGGAAGAGACATTCATGACGCCCTGCAGAACTCAAACCACTCTGCAGAGAGACATGTGATTTGCACACCCGGAGGAAGCATCACCAAGCTGAGATGTTTTTGAAAATGTTACTTTTTTAGTTTCACTATTAAATTAACAATTTCTTTGGTTGCTCGTAAGATGCAGTTTGCCATGAGATGAGCTCAATGAATGGGGTAACTTCTAATACATTTATTGAACTGTGTACCTTTTCAGTAATTTAGGGTGATTTGACATATGCTGAGTATAAAAATGTTTGCATTGAAACTGTCAGACATGAGGTATTCATACCTGGGAACTTTTCAAGCATAAAGGTCAAAAAGGGGGGAAATGTTAGATTTGTATTGTTGATTGTCATTTATGCTTAGAAATATTTACTTATATATGCTTAGAGTTTTGTAATTAGTTGTAGATTGGTAGAGGTTTTGATCCTTGATAGTCTGCAAACTTTGTGTGTATTAGACAGCACTTTGGGAGCATGAGAGGTCATACCGTGTCTTATTGTTTTATGGTAGGATTAACAGACTAGAACAGACGTAGCTACAAGTGCTCTTTGTTTAGATGAACTGCAGGACTTCCTCACCGTGTCATCTAGGATGAACCATCTAGGGTGAGGGGGAGGCTACCCTCTTCCTGACCAAGGATGTTTGACCCTTTGATCAGCAGTCCACACACACACACACACACACACACACACACACACACACAGGCAAGGTACTCTTTGTTTGTATGTAGACGTCATATGTTAATGAACTTATGCATATTCATGTAACCTCAATAAAAGGACAGTGATATGGGAGAACGGACGAGAGCTACTGGGGTCAAGCGAAGGAACGGCGTTTGTCCGGTTCTCTCCCGTGCACGAGTACCATGAAGAAGTTTGCCTACTTGCGTCTTGCTTGCAGTGTAATTATATTGTCTTAACGTTCCAGCGAATAGGTTCAAGCTACAAACCTAACAGCCAGATTCTGATTTCCATTCTAATCACGCTCAACTTACACAAGTTATGCATTTATAAATCAATCTCTTGAGCGCAGGGCTATTAATGAGTCCTGTTTTTGTGGATTCAGCAAGCACGCTCAGCAAGTCAATTCCTTTTCATTCCTTCTATCGAACAAAGCGATCCAGATTAGAAAACAGAGCACACTTTTGTAATCCTGCTTCTCAATATTCACATCTATTGACGCGAAACAACAGCGACTAACACATATTCCACGTATCACAATGCTTTTCCAGGCAGCTTAACTGGATGATTCCCTACTACAAACAGTTTTGGCTCATTTGCGAGCAGGTGCTTTCCCTGCCTGCACACACAAACCAGAAATAGCTCATTAGAAATGCAGCAATCACCCAGCTGGCGACACACAGTCCATTCTTACCTGCGCGCTCTACTGATTTGTGACACTGAAAATTGGTGCTTCTGCTCATGTCTTATTGACACAGACAGTGCATGGAATTCAAAGTGTGATATCTGTCCTTGTCTTTCAGTTTGCCCCCCTCTCTCACTCTCACCTACACACACACGTTTCTCTATCCTGACCTCGAGTGACCGTTTCACTGTCAGTTTGGACCATAATTCCAGATTTTCACGGGCTGCTGCGTCCGGCAAACTTTGCCCTTCCTGATCTGCACTGCAGTGCCCTGCAACAGCCAGTGTGGCACACGAACACAATAATAACAACCAGAGTGTATCATAGGTTAGGTCCAGGCACTTAAAAGAGACATTTTAACACAAGTCACATAAACACTTGAGCTAAAACTCAACAGTCTGGAAATTTTCTTTCATATTTTACACAATGGTAGGGGTATCTGCACCCACAAACATAAAAGACACATGCGCGCGCACCCACACACACACACACACACACACACGTACCTCAGCACCATCTGTGCTATATAAATTATCCGATAAAAAGTCTACCTGTAGGGAATGGAGTGCAAGGCGGAGCAGTGTTCCTGCCACAGCCAAGTGAGGACACACTGCACATAACAGCAGCTGGGCTTCACCTCTGCATGCACACGCATGCACAAACACACACACGCATACACATGTAAAAGCCAGCCAATGTTAATAGCTGCTGTGAATAGAGGAAGCGTGACAAACAGAGGCAGGTTTGGTGTACCAGATGGATGCAGCTGGGGTACGGGTGTGTGTCTGTGTGTGTGCCTGTGTGTGTGCATGTGAGCGAGAGACAGAGCAAGAGGAAAGGAGGAGCTGAACTTTAAGGCAACAAGCAGAAAAGGTGTTTGTGAAGAGTGGTTGCTGGGATTAAGAGAGCAATACAAGAACAGAGTAAGGTGAGTGAGGAAGGAGAAAGCCTGGGGTGTTACGTCAGAAAGAAACAGGTGAGAAAAGCAATAAGATACACACATGGTTAAATACAGGCAACGTGTAAATATTAAGGCTACGTCCACACTAGTGTGTTTTCGTTTGAAAACGCATCGTTCTTTCTCCGTTTTGGCCTCCCGTCCACACTGAGACACTCAAGGAGAACGCAGCATTTTGAAAAGGCTCTCGAAAGCGCATACATTTGAAAACGGTGCTTTCGCGTCGCAGTGTGGACAGCGAAAACGGAGACTTTTTGAAAACGATGACACAATTTAGTCATGTGATGCAGTCAAGTGACCAATTAAACTAAGATAGCGGAGGGCGTTATACAGCAGTTGTTTTGTTTGCTTTCAATTTTGACAGCCCTATTAAAGATTAATATCAGTCTGTACATGCTCCAGGTAGCTTTTCTTCAAATTCTTTAACTCTCACTCGCTTTTGCAACTTTGTACTTTTGTGTTACTCGCAGCAACAACTCCACCTCATTGTTAGTCCATTTAAAAAACTGCTTTTCCTCCACATTTTGCCGCAACGTTTCAAAGGGCCGGAAAGTAAATAAAGGGCAGACAGGAATGAGGCAGGCCGAATCTGCTTGCGTTTCACGCATGCGCAGTACTGGAATGTAAGCGTTTTCGGCCGTTTCAATGTGGACGCACAACTCTGTGAAAACGACTGAAACGATAATGTGGACGCGGAGCGTTTTCAGACCGGGCTAGTGTGGACGTAGCCTAAGAAACGGAAACTCAAAAAGTCAGCACGAAATGAAAAAGAAACTAGATATAAAAGATGGCTCTTAAACCACCCTACATAAAAAATCCAGACAGGTGTTAAGCATGCGGTGCTTTTACACAGGAAAAGTGAGAGTGGAAGGTAGTTCTGAAAACTCCAGTATTTTGTTAACAAGCATTGATTCAGGTTTATTATGAAGGTGCATATTTAACATACTCAATTAACATGCAGCATGAAATAACAGATAAGTATGGTTGAGTGAATGGGGCTGACACAGAGTGGAAGAGTTTCAGTATGCAAACAGAAAAGAAACTGAGGACTCTCTCACTATGTGCGCTGGTTGCCTAAGTTAATGCCTGTGTATAATATTTAGAGTTCATTACACTTCTGATGCCTCTAAGGGCAAAGGATATGACAACCAAAACAACGTATAAAACACAACACCGTATAAAAATGAGCAATTTAGAGCATAAAAACTTCATGCAGAAAGTCAACACATAGTTTAAAAACACTTGCTAAACATCACCATTCATGATTAGGCTTAAATCTGTCAAAGTAAAAGTATTTTGTTCCACATACAGAGAAAATCCTTGACCACTACACAAAGAAAGGGGATGGCAGCTCTCTTTTGCTGCATGTCCACTTATCCGTGCAGGTTCTCAATCATCCAGGTCACGGTGATCTTAAGTACTTGATTCTTCTTCTTTTTCAGATTCAAAAAGATGTTTTACCTCTTCTTCTGTTCTGGCAGCTGATGGGCAATCCCAGGTCTTTAATCCCAAGTGGGGTTGTCACCTTGGAGGGTAGTGCTGAGAGTCAGTGACATATGCTGTCATCGTGTCAGTCAGTAAGGTCACATGGGTCAAAGTGTAAAGGGAGGTTCAATTGCTTTGGAAGGAGTCACAAGACTGGGCAATAGTGGCTGCTAACTGGTGTCATAGGTACCACAACACTGTTCACTGATGGTTGTTTACACTGGACAAAGATGTCTCCTTTACCCCTCTGTCATCGGTTTTCATGTCCTTTCTCTTTTAAGTGTAGATGTGCAGCTGAGTCTTTCCTGGCTTTACTACACTGGGCCACGTGTTTTTGGAGTGGCTGTGTGGCCTTTCTTACATAAAGGCTCCACTGCACTGCACATTTTGCACAGCTCATCTTGAGTTAGGATAGTTTGTCCTTGGAAATAACTGGTTTTTGTCAGGTCTGTGCACTTCTCAGACAAACCATATTAGGAGCAATAATGTTGTTCCCCCAGTTGTTCTGTTTCTCCCCACTTAATGTCTGACACTCACTTAACCCATTAGTGGGAAGGGTCACAGCAAATCAACACAAGTTTGTTCAGAGTGATCACTTTTATCTTAAGATGACACATTTCCATCTTGTGGGAGTGGTCTCTTCCAGGACAACAATGGTCTTCTCCAGAGAGTTTGAGGGGGTCGCGGTTTGATGAGGATGATGATGTTTTGGCATTCACAATTTCCAGATCTAACCCCAACTGTTCGCCAGCCTGCCATTGGCAAGGAACACTTCAGCTCAACTACTTTTTAAGATAAGATAAAACTTTATTAATCCCTCGGGTGGGTTCCTCTGGGAAATTCGGTTTAAGCTACACAATATCTGAAAGCTGTTACATGCTTGTTTGTAGTTTCCCCCCTTTCATCTAAAATATGACACAACCACAAGACCGAATCAAAACAATCTAATTAACCAAAAACACTGTTTAAACTGTTTATTTACCTGTTACCAAAAACTTAACTGAAACTTCAGGATATTTGAATCAATAAAACTTCTTGATCAAGGGCAGTACGACGTAAATAAGCTGTCATATTTATTAGCATTGCAGGGTGTATATGCATTATTAAAAGAGAGGCAAAGATGAGCCTTTCAGCACCAGCTCTTTAGTGTCAGACACACTGAATACAATCACACTTCATAAACACACCTGCTAATAGATTTGTCTGAAACATGAGCTCGAACACAATTCCTCCCAGTCAGAAAAACAAAGAAAAGGTGACAAGAAGATTGGCAGGACAAAAGAGAAAAGTAAAGAGGGAAAAAAGCAGTAGCTGAAGATGACAAGCAGGCCAATAGAGATTTATACATAGAAGACGCACCGAGTCCCGTATAGCGGGTGAACTCTTTAATCCTCTGTCAGAAGAAGTGGAACAGAGGGGTGAAATGTATAGAGACACTTTCATTTCTCTCACATTTCCATATTGAAGCACCAAAGGAAGAAGATCTAATAACATATCAAAACATCCCACCAGTACAAAAATTGCAAGATGTCAATTTAAATCCCTTCATTGTGCTCTTTGAAGTTTGGTGAGACCTGCACTGCTTTCATTTCACATATTTAAAGCTTAAAAGAACAGTCTACCATAGGTTGCTGATGATGCTCTGTTAAAAGCACAGGCATGGTGAAAATGGTTTGAAAAGACGCATTTATTCTGTCGGTTACCTGCTTTTAGATGAGAGGCAAATTACTACTAATACTAAAGCACAGTCTGACCTTCTGACTCAAAAGTCGATGTTAAATATGGTTTCTACTGCAAAAAACAAGCTCTGTTTACTGTTTCAATGTGCTATTTACTTTCTAATGGACGCAAAGCAAAGAATATTTAAGTAAAGAAAGAAAACTGGAGAAAAAAAACCCTGCAATGGGAGCACTGTTAGTTCATAATGAACAGCTAGACAGTTGGAGAAAAATGGAGCATTTAGTTGAGATTAAAGATCTGGTTAATAACGTAATAACGTAAAATAATTCAACAAACCTAACTAAAAACTAACTTTGAAACATCTTTGATAATCAGTACCGTTTGCTTCATGAGTATTTGCAGTCACCTGCCTCAACCACTGACACTCACGGTTCTTCTCACACCGGTTGCTGGTAAACTTGCATCTTCCCACCAACTCCTTTTCTTGTCCATTTTCATTTTCATCAATTAGCTTTCACATGACATCATTATTGGCGAGCCCACCAGTAAAAGGAGAAACAAGACTCTTCTCTGGTAACTTCCAGTAATTTTTACCAAGTTTGTTTCACCAGAATTTACGGTTGCTAGCAAAGCATTAAGTATGGCACTGTGTGTAACAACACTCATCCTGACTGGGGATTTTTGCTTCAGCGGGAAATCTACACCATAACTATGTCACAACCACAAGCCATCTGAGACCCTACAACAAGCCTATTCAAATGGCGGCCCGCGGGCCAAATGCGGCCCAGAAGCAACCTGCGAGTGGCCCTGCCTGTGGTCCTGGCAGAAACACAGAAAACCCAAAAAATGAATTCATTAATTAATTTTTAAAAAATTAAAAATTCCTACAGCGTAGTGTAGACTGTGAATGCAACACTCCTAGTAGCCTAGCAATATTTAACCCACAATGCACCGTGATGTGAACATATTAAACAATCATCGTAATATATGATGCGACAACAGCATGTCTTTCTCAGTCCAAAAGCGCAAAATTGACAATGAAAACTGTCGGTTTAACCCTGCCAGGACTGACAAATACTTATTCATTTTACCGAGTTTAATAATCTTACAACCGGAGTTGTACTAACATGGTGAGGGTCCTGTACAGCCCAAGAGAGAGCTGCAGCATCTTCCCTTCGTGTTTGCTTCTTGGCGAAGAAGAAAAGGCCTTTCACAGATTCTGAAACGGTGAAATACTGCATGCTGGCCGTGGTGGATGCGGTGAAAAGTGAGTGTGACATCTGCTATTAAAAACGTACTCCTGTAGGACAGTTCAAATATTCGTAGAATTGAAGTTCTGGCGTCAGACGAGTTTGAAATGCTGTTAGATGACCTGAAGAAAACTGATGTAATGTCTATAGCAGGAGATCACAGACAGAACTGATAATGCACAGTTGTGCGTATATGTCCGTTTTTTGGATGGGAAATTGCTCTGTTTACTACCGTTAGAGGGACACACAGCTGGCGAAATAATGTTTGAGAAGATTTCAGCTCTTTTTGAGGAAAATGGTCTGGATATGAAGCGTGTCTGTATACTTGTGACCGATGGGGCTCCATCCATGGCAGGAAAAGTGAGTGGTCAGCGAAATATTTATTTTAATTTGAAAGGGAATTATCAAAATGTTTTTTGTTATTATTATTTCAAATGTGCAAAAAATAGTTTAGTTATAGCTCCCTTTTTTTTAAATGGACCTTTTGGTGTGCATTTGTGAGAGGTCACTACCAGATCTATAGGGGAAAAGGAATAAAAAAAATACTTGTTTTTCAGTACGGTTGTGTGGGTTTGAAATTGATCATGATCTGCTGCTTACTGGCTTCAAAAAAAATATCTGGCCCAGATAAATTCCTCGGTTTGAAAATCTGGCCCAACTAACTTCGTAGTTGAATAGGCATGCCCTACAACGTCACCTCCCTTGAACTGTAACTACATATTGCGCCGACGCAGCAACTATTGTGATTGGCCTGTTCAGTAACCACCGTCTCCACAACAAACAGGGCTGACAATGGCAGGTCAATAAAGTGACATGGAAATACGTTTTGATTAGACTGATGTTATATAAATGACCCAAAATGCTCCTGTAAAGATAAACGGCACAGTGGTGCAGTCGTTAGCACCGCTTAACTTTCCACAGTCCATGATCAGTTAAGTGGTGATTCTAAATTGGCCAGAGATGTGAGACAGATAAAGTGCTCGAGTCATCAGTAAGCCTAGAATAGAGTCTAATCTTACTGACCAGGACACCAAATTAGTGAGAACTAAACTAGAAAAACAAGGTGACAGTAATGAATGAGCAAATGAAAAACAAGAAGAAAGAAGAAAAAGAAAAGTAGCTCCAGCTCCAAATAAGACAGTTAACGAGACAAGCTGTCCTCTGGCTCGGAAACCTGTTACTCAACCACTTGTCCAACTTTGAAAGCAATTTTCAAAAGTTGGCTGTTAATTGTCTGCATCCAACAGAGCTGTGAACAGTGCTGCGAGGCACCAGTGCCAAAGGACACCTTGTGCTTATCAGAGACATGAGCAAAATAAACGCTGACAAAACAAAAATATTTAGTCCCCCTGAGATGAGAACGGGAAGAGAAAGCTGCATAAATCTTTGGTATAGTCAAACAGATACAGAAAAAATGAGTTTCATTTTGTCTTCCGTTGTCTTTTATTAGGAACCACGCTATGCACTACAAAGGACTCTTCTCAAATTAATAACACGTGCATGAATCCTGAGGGACAGCGTTTCTAATTGTTTGCACGTTTGTGTGTCTATGTGGACTCCACGTTTTCACTGTATTCCTGTTTCAAGGATAAGCCTCAATTTAAAAATGCAAAAACATTTTGTTCCACATCCTCTCCAGTAAGTCTTTAAAAACTGCCCGCAGGTATTAAAATCTAATCAAAATGATAATCAAGACTAAGATTTATACAAAGTCTAATCTCTTTACCTGTACTGCTTCCCAGCCCCACTGTCGGTACTTGGGGTCATGGGTGAACCTCCACATGTACCAGTAGGTCTCGATGACCTCCGGCCGCAGGATGTAGTACTTCTCATTCTGCCGAACAGCCACTGCCTCCAGGCCGCTGTCGAACTTGAAGGCCTCTGGGCCGAGCTTCAGCACTTAAGACAGAGAAAGAAAGGTGAAATGTAAAGGAAAGGCCAGGAGGTAGAAGAGAAGGGAGTAAAGGTAACATTGGAAGAAGAAAAAGAGGCAAAAGGGACAAGAAGAAAAAGCCAGAAAATAGTGGAATGAATCAAGGATGTGATAGAACAGAGAGAGGAAGGAAAAGAGTGATCAAATAATTAATGGATGAAAAAAACAGAGAGGAGATAAAGATTATCTTTTGCTCCGTGCTTGTCTTAATATGAAATAGTGCCTGTGTGTAAGCAATAAAAAGCATCCCAACCCACTGATTTTACAGGCTTTTCTTCTTTTTACAACCACTGCTTTCTGCCAATGAAGTGTGATAGGCATTAACAGCCTGAGTGGAAAATTACAGAGGCTGACAAAATAGTGACAGGACTGTCCCTGAACGGATTAAACACACTGACATGCATACGTATGGGTTGACACACACATTTAATGGCTGCTTATTAAGAAACAGGCCAACTTTAGACAGCCTGACCACAGCTATCAAATTCTGACTCTCTCCCTTTCTATTCTTTATTTGTCTCTTTCTCCATCTTCATTTGTTGCCATGGTAATCCCTCCTCTCCTCTCTGTCAAGTAAATAGTATATTTATTATGCTCGCAGGAAATGGCAATAAATAAAGCATTAATAATAAAAAAAGAGCTGAAAAACAGGTACTTTACTAACTGCATAGTTTCCAATTAGGACAAGCAGAATTAATTGTTGGTTGAGTCACTGGGAGGATTTTATAGATGGATTTACTGCATGGGCAATCTCAGGGCCTGGTGATGAGATTTTTTTTTTTATGTGTAAAATGTATCAGTGTATATAAAACATTTGAGTAACTGGATCTTAAAATACAGAACGTATGTAAAATATTTTAAACAATTTGTAAATTAGTTGCTTAAACCATAAATAACGATTGGATCAAGTCAAATGGAAATTGTCAATCTGCTAGCAGGAGTGGGTGATTTTCCGAGCTATAGTCCTGCCTCCAGTGGGTGACCTGAATGCTAATGCTGCTAGCCTGAGTTTACAGGAGAACTGGAGCTTTGAGACAAGTGACAGTGATGCTAGCACTACCAGGCTGTGCTAAGAGGGAAACTGACTGTGTCCTCTGACATCTACTGTAGAGGATAACGACACCCATTCAACATTTTCCTAACGTATATAGTTAAGACTATTTAACACTACCTGTCAGCATCTGATCCACACCAACATTAAATGTTTAGGATATTAGAAAGTCATTAAAAAAAAAAGACAGTGACAGTGATCACTTTTCTCTAGCATGTATGCTTGTGTATATTGTGTTTGTGTATGCAGCACACTGCTTCCTCACCTGTCCTGTCATAGGATTCGTGGCAGGTGTGCGCGATCTCAGCTCCTAGCTGCAAATAGTGTCCGGCCTTGTCGTCAGGTGAGCCATCGGCGCCCAGTGCAAACATGCCTCCGGCGAAGCAGGCCAGGTGGCCCATCTTCCTCTCCAAGTGGCCATTCTTCCACTCGCCAATGAATGTTAGGCCACCGTTGGATTTGCGTACGAGGTGGCGCTCGATGGCCTACAGGAAGAGAGAGCGTGCAATTGTGGAAACAGCAAAGGCTCTAATGGGAAGTGTCAACATTTCAGAGAAGATGAAGACCCAGAAAAGTAGAATATAGCAGCTTGTTTTCAGTAACAACATGCCTGTGTATGAGTGTGTTTAACAAGATAAGGTGGGAAACAGGAATTACAATATTAATACTGGTATGTGGACAGAAAAAGGTTACACCGTTTGAATGGGGCATTGACACTGAGGGCAACTGCTTGAGGGTGTGGAGGGTCAAACAGAAGAAAACTAAAGCAGCAGTGACGGTCACATTTGAAATCCAGCCACATCCTTCACCCTTTGTGCCGCAGCATCTGCTCTGCTCAGTCTCTGACACTCTTAATGATGAGTAGACAGCTTCATTAACATCTGCTTTCTACTAAATCCACTCCTAGTTTACTTGAAAACAAAGCAATGTCTTCCCTTTGCAAAGGTGGATACTGAAGCTGGTCAGCGGGGACTCTGTGGTTATTAAAAAAGAATAACTGCTGACATTTCCAGTTACAGCTCTGACTCATCTGCATGCAGTATACGATTCTTCATAAAAGAAAACAATCTGTATTTTAACTTTGCAGCATAAGTCACTACGCTGTACCTCGATGGCGTCATCGTAGGTCTTGCGAGCCTCTGTGTCAGTCTTGTCTGACATGAGCCAAGCCTTCAGCAGGTACTCATAAAAACTGTCCCCGAGTCCTCCAACAGACGTGTGATCTGCAGAGAGAGAGACACAAAGAAAGCTCCAAGTGTCACCGCGTGAGCGAAAGAGGAAAAGCAGCAAGAGCCAAACAAATGAGAAAGCCAAAGTGAATTATTTATTTTTTGACTTTGCCTCAAAGTCCTTGGCAGAGTGTAGCATATGGCATCAAAAGCATTTTTTTTAATCAAAACCTTGGGCATTTTTCTTCTCTACATCCACAATATATCAGCAGTGTGCATCCTCTCTCGTCCCATTTTGTTTACCCTCTCCCTGATGTGTGCGCTCACATTTCAGTGTCCCCAATCGTCCTTGTCAAAGTTTACACAGCTTTCATGTCTGCCCTAATTTGCAGGACACCACAAAATGAAAATAGGATGCCAGAATCTGGCAGTCTGGGATCGCAATAAGAAAATAAACCCCTGAGAGCACTCAGGGCCCACTCTGATGGCACTTTGGTCAGTTTCAAAGGCAATTTTACTGACCCACAAAATATTACTTAAAAAAACCCCACAGGGCTTGAATGACTGTAAATGATCCCATATATACTGACCTTTTTTACATTTGGTTTTGTGAGTGATAATACTGCAAATGAATTGGTGCCTCAACCACTTTTGCACAGATGAAATGTTTATTCAGCTCTGCCTTCACTCGGGGAAAAACTAGAATATTCTTCATCCTTCAGCTCTGTGTAATCATAGCTGATATTTGAGCAGATGCTTTTTGTCTCATCATCAAGGAGATTCTTTTCTTTATGTGATTAACATGCCCGCAGGTAAATGGAGGGATGCACAAAAGACTGGGAACAAGGAAGATGAAAAAGCAATCTAAGCAATGAATTATTCATCTTTAGTCCCAAAGAGTGCGCAAATCTCACAAACAACCTTGAAGACATTGCCGAGGCCAGTGTGGGCTGACGCATGAGTTTTTGTCTGGATTTCACACGTGTGTGCTTGAGTCAGTATTTACACAAAAATGACAGCAAACAGCTGAGAGCCTGTGTCTATGAAACTACTTAAAAATGAGCACAGTGAGGTAGTCAGAGCATGGAGGATCATTTGGAGGGTTAGATGACAACTACTCTGATCCCCCAAAGAGTCTGGGCACTCTAACGTACATGACAGGGTGCAAAATGGAGACTGGAGCCAGGGGAAACAAAGTGGACTCACATTACAAGCAAGTCCACTTTATGTTCTAGCGTTCTTGTTTGGGGGCATAACAAACAGCATGTCTGACCTTTAGGAAAATGAACCTCAGATAAAGTAAACGATCGATGTATTTGTGGTATTTTGCTTAGAAAAGAGGCATTTGAGATGGTTGAAACAAGTCCTCTCTTTTCTTTTTTAATGCAAAGACCCCATTTTTAAAAAATGTGGTTATTGATTAATCCTAAACTACTGATAGCTTTAACAAACTATGTGGACAAATGATGGAAATTGCCAGATTCTGCAAATATAGGACTTCTCAATTAACTGCTATTTCACTGTTAATTATTAATCACTAAATAATTATTGTCTAATTATCACGTTTTCCACTTTTTTAATTTTGTGACTATTTGAATTACTTTGATATTCGGAGGGTTAGGCTGTCTGGAAAAAAAAAACCCAAACAAAACTGGGCACTACCACCCAGAAACATACAGTGTGTGCCAAGGTCAATCCATTTAACTCACTGTGTGTGCGTTTGAGATAATTGACATGTGATATCTTCATGAAAACATCGGTCTCACTGTCCTAGGAGCAACTATTGTTTTTCTTACACTTTTTTTGTTTTTAAGACTCTAAATAAAGAGCTGAGCTGTTCGGAAGTTTGGTGAATGATGAGCCAAACCTTTTCATCTGCTGTAATTAGAACCCGACTGATATATCATCCGTTATTAAATATTTGCAGATTGCAGGTTTTGGTGATGTTGCATAGTTTCTTCACCAGATGCATTTCCATTTCCTTGTTGGTAACACATATTTGACATGCTACAAACACAACAATCAGCTGAATCAAGCAGCTCTGGGGAGAGATTAAGCAAGTTAATCCATAACTTTATATTTTCAGAAAACTTGACCTTGACCCTGAGGTATGGTATCAAATAAATTACCATCTACTTATCTACTTTCAAGGGAAAAAAAACAAAAATAACATTTATTATGAAATTAATTTTCTTGGAAAAGCCATGTACAAATGAAAACATGCCAAGCTCTAACAGTCTTTTTCTGTTTTGGTAGTTTTATTACAACTCTTTACTCATACTCTGTTTTACTGTCACCTCTCACAGTTTTAACTTAGCATCCACCCACATATACTCCCTAAGCGCCTGTCTCCATTATTTTCTGTCAATCAAAGCATCTGGGTCATGCAGAGAGCACCTGCCAATCAAAGGCAGGGTCTGCTGAGGTGGCAGCTTCAAACACACAGACAAAGACGCATGTGTAAAAAGACGCCTTCACAAAGCTTCACACACGTTCTGTTTCAAAGCAGAGGTCAAGGACACAGGCTGCCTGGAAAACACAACATCTTTGCATCTTATCAAAAGAGACAGTATAATGATTTTATGTGAAGGACCCGAACCAGCAGAGATTGACATATTGTTATTGCAGTTTTTAAAAACAAACAACTGTCTTTGCATATACAGCAAAATGAAAAGTGGGAACTCTTTAGGATCACCAGGATTTCTGTACTAATTTTTCATACAGAGTGACTGATCATTATTTATTTCACAATTACACACTGTTGTCTGGAAACTGTTGTACTTTTCATGACTTTATTGAACACAGAGTGCTCACTTATCGTGCAGGCTGTTAGTGCACTCTTTAATTTAGCATCCTTTAATGTCTTCTTTACCATTTCAATTTAATTCAATTAATTTTTTTAAATTATGGAGCGCCAAATCATAACAGTCCCCTCAAGGTGGTTTATATTGTCAGGCAGACCCTACAATAATACAGAAAACCCCAACAATCAAATAGCCCCCTCTTTGAGCAAGCACTTGGCGAGAGTGGGAAGGAAAAACTCCCTGAAAATCAAGACCAAGCAAGTGTTTACCCTTCTCCTCCCCAGAGGGTTCTGTCCTCCTTAGCTCACCTTAGGACACCTGTGTTACAGATTTACCACAAACTACCCACCGGAGCGAGTTTTTGACCCACTCCACGTGCTACTCCTGCAAAGCAGCACAGAGGTACACCCCCCATTCAGCATCGTGAGAGACTCCTCTGTATTTTTAAGAAGGTGAAATAAAGTATATCGATTTGTTATGTCAGGTTGTGTCTATAATTGTGAGCCAGATTTAAATTACACCACAGTACACCCTGGAATTCTTTGTAATTGTACATAAACTGTATATAAAATATGGTCGAGTTATACCGAAAATGATGGATAAATTGTGGCCACGTTATGGACTTCAAAGAAATGCAGTTCACAAACTAGTCGGCAAAGTTCCATTAGAACACTGTTGGGCTCGGCACCACAGTTTACATGATATACACTCAGCTCCAAGTTCTTTAAGCAGTAGTGACAGCATCAGAAACAATGGAGCTGGAGCCACACAACTGGATGATCCCAAACAGGTTTTCCAGCATTATATTGTGTGTAAACATTTTCACGTAACAGAGACATTAAGCTGATACAATATAACTACTCTTACAAGAGGTAACCTGTTCATAGACTAGACTATTTCGATCAAATAAAGAATATATTAGTCAAAATCGAGGTGGCGATTTTTCTAAAAAATTCAATGAATAACCATTTGGGCAAAGAATAAAATGTTTTCACTCAACATTTAGTCCTATTGAAAGGAGGAGAAAGGAAAAAAAATTACAAAACATAATTGGGCTTCTTTCAGTGACTCTATATCAATTCAAGATGACATCAATGAGAACGGGAACGTTATTGTCTTGTACACGAGCCAGAAAAGTTGCAAAAAAACTGGCAACAAGTGCAGAAGCAGTCAACATAGCTGCTTTATCCAAGCTGCTGTACACTGCATAAATAATAACTTTTTAAAAAACAATTTATAAAGAGCTCCGAATAAAGAGTAGTCTGGCAAAATGCCAGCCAAAATAAGTAATAAAAGAGTTTTAAAACTTTTATCAAGCTGCAGAAAGACACCGATACTGTTGGTAAAAAAAAATCTTTATAGGTGTAAAGGCAGTTCTCTTAATCTTCAGGTTGTTTCTTGCCTACACTCCATCCTTTGGGAGAAAAGAGTAAGGACTGAATAATAAACTTTTACCTGTAGCAGTGTGTACAGCCTGTAGATACTGAACCTATGTAAAACACTATTCTGTCTGGGCTATATTTAACTCTGATACATGAACATCTAGAGATGAAAGACAAGGACTGTATACACAGGAGCAAAGAAGAGTCACTGCGAGGTTCCAAAGAGGGAGTGGGTGCTGTGTGTAGATAGGTAGCACTGTGTTACGCTAAGACAGAACAGTGTGTGGTAATAACACTGTCAGTCACAGCTGGATCTCATTAAGAAAGGGGAGCTCAGACTCATTCCTCATTAGTCTGGCTTAACTACTGTCTACACACCTACACATTAACATACACGGGGCAACGCTGCACATGCTGTCAACACACGCTTCCAATCTTCAAACGGTCTCATCCAATGCCAACATTGGCAGTATTCATAATTCAAACATAGAGTTATTGCAAATAAACCCCCATCACAGAAAAGAAAGGTGTTTTTCATCCTGTCTGTTACAGTTAGTTTCACCCTGAAATAAGTACAAACCAATTAAGCTTTTTAGGAAGATAACAGAGCCTCCAAATAGTGGTTGTCTACTTGTCACAGAAGATAATACGGTAAGAAAACCCTGCAGCTGCACAGATTTTAACTCATGGTCTCTGTTAGGTTTGTTTGCTGATACGGTACTAAAGAGAGAGAGAGACAGCCTCACTGCCTCTCTGTTCTGAAAAGCTCATCCTCGTAATGAATTTAAACAAATGTATCTCGTCTCGATTTGACATTTTCTGTCACCGTGTTCTGTTTATCTTACAGGTCTTCTAAATTACACAAAGAACAACCATATTTAACTTTATGGCAATTTACTTTAATTTAACCTTAAACATAATTCAATAGGTTTAAAAAAAAAACCCACTGCTGTAAAGAAAAGAGTTACACACTCACTCCAAAACAGAAGACTGGATAATAATCATCCATCCATCCATCCATCCA
This sequence comes from Mchenga conophoros, assembly GCF_057382185.1. NCBI lineage: Eukaryota > Metazoa > Chordata > Actinopteri > Cichliformes > Cichlidae > Mchenga > Mchenga conophoros. Next base: position 9,447,960 of record NC_140541.1, read on the forward strand.
TCCATCCATCCATCCTCATCCGCTTTATCCGGGGCCGGGTCGCGGGGGCAGCAGCCTAAGCAAAGAGGCCCAGACTTCCCTCTCCCCAGCCACCTCCTCCAGCTTATCCGGGGGAATACCAAGGCGTTCCCAGGCAAGCCGAGAGATATAATCTCTCCAGCGTGTCCTGGGTCTGCCCCGGGACATGCCTGGAACACCTCACCCAGGAGGCGCCCAGGGGGCATCCTTATCAGATGCCCGAACCACCTCAGCTGGCTCCTTTCGATGTGGAGCAGCAGCTGCTCTACTCTGAGCCCCTCCCGGATGGCCGAACTTCTCACCCTATCTCTAAGGGAGAGGCCAGCCACCCTTCGGAGGAAGCTCATTTCTGCCGCTTGTATCCGCGATCTCGTTCTTTCGGTCACTACCCACAGCTCGTGGCCATAGGTGAGGGTAGGGACGTAGATCGACCGATAAATTGAGAGCTTCGCTTTTACACTCAGCTCCCTCTTCACCACGACGGACCGGTGCAGCGTCCGCATTACTGCAGCTGCAGCCCCAATCCGTCTGTCGATCTCCGGCTCCCTTCTCCCATCACTCGAGAACAAGACCCCGAGATACTTGAACTCCTCCACTTGGGGCAGGAACTCATCCCCGACCCGGAGTGGGCACTCCACCCTTTTCCGGCTGAGAACCATGGCCTCAGATTTGGAGGTGCTGATCCTCATTCCCGCTGCTTCACACTCGGCTGCGAACCGTTCCAGTGCGAGCTGGAGGCCATCACCCGATGAAGCCAACAGAACCACATCATCCGCAAAAATCAGAGATGAGATTCTGAGGCCACCAAAGCGAAAGCCCTCCGCCACTTGGCTGTGCCTAGAAATCCTGTCCATAAAAATTATGAACAGAACCGGAGACAAAGGGCAGCCCTGGCGGAGCCCATCACCCACCGGGAACGAGTCCGACTTATTGCGAACCTGCATCTACTTTTAACCAAGCTCCTGCAACGGTTGTATAGGGATCGAATGGCCCGTAGCAATGGGCCAGACACCCCATACTCCCGCAACACCTCCCACAGGACACCCCGAGGGACACGGTCGAATGCCTTCTCCAAGTCCACAAAACACATGTAGACTGGTTGGGCAAACTCCCATGCACCCTCAAGTATCCCGGAGAGGATAAAGAGCTGGTCCAGTGTTCCGCGACCAGGACGAAAACCGCATTGTTCCTCCTGTATCCGAGGTTCGACTAGCGGACGAACTCTCCTTTCCAGCACCCTGGCATAGACTTTCCCAGGGAGGCTGAGGAGTGTGATCCCCCTGTAGTTGGAACACACCCTCCGATCCCCCTTCTTAAAGATGGGGACCACCACCCCGGTCTGCCAGTCCACGGGTACTGCCCCTGATCTCCACGCAACATTGCAGAGGCGTGTCAACCAGGACAGCCCTACAACGTCCAGAGCCTTCAGGAACTCGGGGCGGACCTCATCAACACCAGGGGCTCTGCCACCAAGGAGTTGTTTAATAATCAGTTTAACTTAATTAACTAGAGGCAAATTTTGCCTTTGTTGTACCTATCAATAAATACACATTTAATAAACAATAAGTGTTTGCTTCCAAAGTTTGAAAGTGACAGTAATTTTATTGTAACAGTGATCATTAAAGATCGATCATGTTTAAGAGTTTGTGTGTGAGAGAGGCTTTTATTGGATGATTGAGCTGAGACTGGTGGCTCTACATTTCCTTACAGGTACCCACAAATATTCCACTGTTGATAACCACTTATTTATCTACAGTTAGTGTTTATCAATCTCTGAGCCATAGCTAAGCCTCGCCAATAATATGCTATAAATCATAAAACTGAACTGTGCATTTTAAAGTGCATTTAATTAATTCAATACTTAATTGTCCCATGAGGGGAAATTGGATTAGCATTGATACAATTAGAAAAATGCTAAGACCAATAAAATATGCTTAGTTTGTCTATCAGTCCCTCCTACACATTGTCTGGGCCAATAGAAACCCTGGTATGACGGTAACACATTATATCATGTTATAACGACTTTGCTCACTTCCCCTCACGGTTCGCTGAGCCTGCTGTTACATAGCGTGGCTTATTAGCCAGCTAGATATCAGGTGAGACATGAAAATATTTCAGTTACATTGGGAAGTGACACTAAGCCGCAGCCAGCTAAATCCCTGTTAGGATTATGAGGAGGTCATTGGAAAGTTTTCTTTCCTGCAAGTGCTCCTCAGTCCCAAAAGGTTTCAAATTCCTGCTATAGATGACTGGACAGCAACATTTTATAGCTTCATGGAAAATGATGACTGAAGTGAAAATACAGTGAAATCACTCACTTCTTTTTAAATTTTATTTTCCTATATTCTATTATATTGTATTGTTGCTGCTGTTTGTACTACTGTAAGGTGACCTTGACGGTCTTAAAAGTGTCTATAAACAAAATGTTTCATCATCATCATTATTACTATTATTATTATTATTATTATTATTATTATTATTATTATTATTATTACTTTGCAACAAAAAAAAAAATCACCATTTAAGGATGTTGCTGCTCAAAACTACTTTGATCTACCTGAAGTTTCATATTAATTACACTGCTCTCACATAACTCCCTATAATCAATAACACTGCTAAGGCAACAAGGTCAAATAGCAGCAAATTAATGTGGCCTGGCCATAAAAATCACGATGCAGACACTCAAGGAGCAGCATGCAAGTGTGAGCAGGAAACAAACTCTGCTCATATATGCAGACTGATCTACACTGAAGGCACAGAAATACACATGCGCAGAAAAAGTTGTTATTTTAAACATTTTATTTCGCAGGAAGGTAAAGAAAGGCTCATTTCCTGACTCATGCATGCACATAAGCAAACATAAAACATCCATCATCACCTGCCTAGTCCTCCAGCTTGCCAGTTGACTATCCATCTGTTAATGCATTCATTCATCCATCAATCAATCTGCCCACCCTCCATCTTCAAACCATTTATTTCTCCCTGCTTTTGGCTCATAGTCTGTGCACTTACAAGTGCATCAGTCTGACTGCCAAGCCACCTATCCATCCATTAATGAGCCTCTCCATTTATCTATCTGTCCCTGAGTGCTCTTCATTTGTTTTGTCAAGTAAAACTAATAAAATGGAGACTTAAGAGTGGCACCATCACCTCATCTGTTTCTCTTTTTTCCCCAGTTTCTCCATCTTACTTTGGGTGCTGTAAAACTGAACAGGCTGAATATGGCACTCTCTTACCATGGCAACTATACCTAGGACAAAAAAACCTCAAACACTATATATTCAATTTGAAACAGATTTCATCTTTTCATTTCCTCTCACTGAACTAAAGAGCAAACCCCAAGCAGATTGTCATATCTGATCTTCAGGCAAAAACTATGGTGCTCCATAAAAAAAGTGTGCACACTGAAAGGGTATATTTTAAAAACCACAATGCTTTAATATTCTGTTGGAATTCCTAGATAACAAACACCAGACCCATATATAACCACATATCAGTCAACTAGCATCTAAGTCTCTGATGTGAAAGACATGCTTAAAAAATGAATGAACAGATAAATAAACAAAGAGAAATATTTAGTAGCCCCTATGAAAGATTGGACAATAAACTGAAATACTCTTAAGTACTGTTAGGGGTCAACGAGCATACATTCAGGGCTCTGTGTGTGTGTGGGTGTGTATATGTTTAGACATCTTTGTGAGGGCAGAAAATTTGCACACTACTATACTTGTGGGGACCAAATGTTGTTTTAGTGTCAGGGTTAAAGTTGGGTTTAGGCTGAGGATTAGGATTAGGCATTCATTTTTGATGGCCAGGGTAAGCGGCTAGGGAAAGCGTTATGTCAATGAGATGTCCTCACTAAGATATGAAAAGGAGTGTGTGTGTGCGTGTGTGTGTGTGTGTGTGTGTGTGTGTGTGTTTTAACCAGCATTACATTTACAATCTGCAGAGTTACTGATTATATTATATACAAAAGTTTCATTTACTACAACACTCTGTTGGCCTTCTGTCCAGCTAAAAAACACTTCTCCTTACTGCTTGCTTATATAAAGGAAAAAAGCAACAGAAAACGGTCCAGTGACGCACTTTGTGTCCAAACCCACATTTGAGTTAGCATTTACCTTGCCTCAATACAACAGCAATCATTCTTTCTATTATTATTTGTGTTTTCCAATGTATAATTCAAAACTTGATGTACCCCTGACTAATGCTTGCTGTCTCTGCAGATCATTTTTTCAGCAGAGATATAATTAAAGAAATGACTGCTTTCAGAGAAAGAATAGTTTGCCACTGCATGCCTAACTTTACTTCAAGAGTTCTTCATTTCCGCTGGCTGACTGCCGAGTGTAATCGATATACTGGGAATACTACATTCCCCTTATTCCATTTTCTTCTACTCCATTCAATTTGTTCTCATTAAACAAGATCCATTATGCTTTTCATCTTTTCTTCACTTAGTGATAATCTGTTCTCATTCTCTGCATTGCTCTCCTGATTCCATGATCATTTCAAGCTCACAAGAACATCGACACTTCCCAAATGCAGCAATGCAGGAACTCGAGCATTAAATCATATTTAATGCTTAAAAGAAATGCTTCATTACAACACTGGAAAAGCCATTTCACCCCAACAAATGGAACACTGAAATGTATGAACAGTTCAGCAAATGCAGGATTTAAGCTAATGTCTAATCATGAAAAAGTAAAACATCAAAAAAGTCATAAATTAATGCTAACAACTACAATGCTTTAATGAGAGCCCTGGAGCTATGCGATAATGTCAACACAAACACATGTACTTACGCTGGCCCCAGCGGCCCGTCCGGGGGTTCAGGTAGTTTGGGTAGAGCCCGTTGGGTCGGTCCATTTTGGCTAGTAGCTTTCGGATGTGCATCACCTGAGAGGAACACCAGTCGGATCGGTTTTAATCCAAACAGGAAATGTTCTCCTTTTTAATCTAAATATTTCAGCACTTCTATTTTGAATGTGGTTTCTCTTATTTAAGATAAAAGGCTATATTTTTTTTCTCAAAAAACTGTTGGCATTTTCTAGACCGTTATCCGCAGTTAAATAACAAATCAGCACGCCAGCATGAAAATTAGGACATATAGTGTACATTCATACTATTACCTTCTGATAGTAGGCTGGGTTTCCTGTCAGGTAGGTGAGGTGAACAAACTCCATGTGGAGGGTCCCAAACTCAGCCAGGATGCTACTGCCTGCTGACGCCCAACCCCAGTTACGGCCGACCCCACTGAAGAAAACAAGAACAAACAAGAACAAAGAAATGACACTTGGTCATGGTGGCAAAGGGTTAGGTTTCAACTTAAACCAATGATGGATGGACAGTTTGAATAAGGATTTACGTGTCAGTTTTTAGGGCAAGGATTTTCAGATATCTGCCTTATTCACATTATCAGAGCCCAACAAGGCTAGCCAGGCCTTCATTCTTATCATCATCATGGTTTCCTCTAATGTTTCTTATCTTGGATCTATCAAGGAATTTGTATAACCAAGACATATGCTAACCATTTCCCTACTGTTGCCTTTAACAATGCGAAAAAAAGACAAACACATTTGTCATGACCAGGACTGCACCACATCATATCATCAATGGCAACACCAGATTAAATTAAACATGATATAAAAGTATCATGTTGTGATATCACAGATAAATGCCACAAATTTTAATTCCACGCTGTGCACATAAGACGAAACTCCCAGGAACATGTGAGAGCAAGAGCCACATTTCAGCCTCTGTTAAGGATTTAGTATTTAAAAAGGAAGCTACTTAAACTATCTCCAACATAATACGTAAGAAAACAGTTTCTTCTAAAGGTGAAAACAACTTATTTTACTACTTGAGGCAAAAACACAGTCAAGCACAACCACACTGTGAAGGCATGCATAATACCAGCAGCTGCAATAAACGTTAGCAAATGACTCCGCTCATCCTTGGAGCTCTCGCTAGCTGCACTCCATAAGACAGGAAGAGCACATGGTTCATGGAAATTACCGGTACTGATGCGGTTACACTGAAGTAAAGAAGGGTTTAAAGATACAACATGCCAGAAAAAACATTTTCATTTTCAATTTTATTATGTTGCAACCTTTTTAAAAGCTACAAGGTTACATTACTTTTGTCACTGTTAAACTAAAGTGTTAATCAGTCATGTTGCACTTTTACTTAAAATTAGAAACCATGCAAACTAACTTTAAGAAAGTTTGATACTATTTTAAGTCTTTTAAATGCAGGTGTATTTCAGACTTTTTTAAGGACCTGTGTCAAGTTTAATAGGAACCTAATAAAAATTTAACAGGAATGCAAAAGAAATAAACTTTTTTAATGGCATGTTTTACATTTTTCATCTTCATAACAACCATATAAATGTGCTAATATGGTATATAATCAATTTAAATATCTTTTGGTCTAGAGAAACACAGCAGAGCTTCAGGCTGTTCATATGCTCTGAAGTAAGAGTTGCAGCCAGTAAAACATCATCTTCAGCTTTACATGACAGGATGCAACATTAATAGGCTGTGACTTGTGTGTTTGTGTGTAAAGCACCTTATATAAACAGGTTTGTCACTTATTGTTTTTTCTGGTTTAAATTCCTCTGTGTACAGTTGTTCCCAAGGGTATTTGTGGTGCGTGTGACTGTGTAGCTATGGATGGTGATCTGTGTACACGTACACATACACACACACATAATAACTGAATATGTAGCGACCAGCAATGATGTAATTTGATTTCATTGTTTCATGCTGAATAAGAAAATGTAAACTAATAATAGAGAGGGCAGGCTAGGACAGGAGAGAGCGTACACATGAGGCATAAAACTGCACAAAGTTTCTCATTCTGTGCATGGGTGAAATGAAAGGGAGGAGGAAAGAAAACGAGAATAGAAAACACTAACAAGAACAGAAGGAGATGAATGTTAGAGTAAGATTATACATCAGGCAAGCAGAGCACTGTTAGAACCTGCATTACAAACAGGATGGCTACATGTTTCTAAAAGTTGAATTTAACACTGGTTCTGGATTTTTATAAAATTAATTTGCACAACTTCCAAAAAATTCCCTCAACACTTGGGCTTGGCTTTATTGAGATGCACACACACACACACACACACACACACACACACACACACACACACACACCCACCCACCCTTTCTGAGTTTGGAAGACCTAAAAAGAAAAGTCAAAGCCAACTTTTAAATACATTAAAAGCAATGATTTTACTTGTGAGGTCCAAGCAGCAAAACTGTGAATGTGTTTCTACCTTTTATTAACTCTTTCAGTGGATTCAACAGCACCTTAAAAATGTGTATGTTGGTAAGCAAGATGGCACCGCGTATGGATGCCCTGGTGCTTCAGTGCGTTACTTCTGTTTTGTTTTTGTGCATAACTTCTGTGTCTGGGCACTCCTCTGGATATTCTTACACCAGAGAAGAGCTTCTTAACTACAGGACTACAACACCTGTGGATTTACTTCCAATATTTGTCGCATCTGCGGCAGATTTACTGCAGACTGTGATCAGGAAAGTGAGACGCCGAAAGAGAGGTAAGCGAGCCGGCGCACTCGTGCGTCTGAGGAGACGCGGACTGCGAACTGCTCTTCCTGGGATCTTCCTTTCCAACGTACGCTCACTCAGGAATAAGATAGACGAGCTGGCCCTGATGAGAAGCATGAACAGAGACTTTGCCTCCTCCTGCGCGCGGACCGGCAGGCCTCTCTCTCTGTGGTAAGACCAAAGGTGGAGGTGTCTGCTTCTACATTAATAGTGGCTGGTGCACAGATGTAACAGTGATTGCTCAGCACTGCTCTCCCTCTCTGGAATACCTTTTCATTCACTGCAAACCGTTTTATTCTCCGCGGGAGTTTGCTTCATTCATCCTGGCCGCTGTTTACATCCCGCCAGATCTGGATGTGCAGGCAGCTCAGTGCGCACTCGCGGAGCAGATACTGCACATGGAGCGGACATTCCCGGACTCTCTCATCATTGCTCTTGGGGACTTTAACAAAGCCAATCTGAGCCATGAGCTTCCGAAATACAAGCAGTATATTAAATGCCCGACCAGAGAGGAGAGGACATTAGACCACTGTTACAGCACGATCAGCGGGGCCTATCGCGCGGTGCCCCGCGCTTCACTCGGACTTTCTGACCACGTCATGATCCACCTGATCCCCGCGTACAGACAGAGGCTGAAGCTCTCCAAACCTGTCGTGAGGACTAAAAAACTGTGGAGCAACGAGGCTGTGGAGGAGCTTCGCACGTGTTTGGAGTCTACAGACTGGGACACAATGAAGGCTGCTTCTAACAGCTTGGACGAGTTTACGGACACTGTCACCTCCTATATCCACTTCTGTGAGGACAGCATTGTGCCATCACGCACCAGGGTGAGTTATAACAATGACAAACCCTGGTTTACTCCTAAACTCAAAAAGCTGTGGCTGGAAAAGAGAAAGGCGTTCAGAAGCGGAGACAGGGACTGCTACAGAGAGGCCAAGTACAGGTTCACTAAAGAAGTGGACGTTGCTAAACATCAGCACTCTGAGAAGATGCAGCAGCAGATCTCAGAGAATGACTCGGCCTCTGTGTGGAAAGGTTTTAGGAATATCACCAACTACAAGCCTAAAACCCCCCACTCCACTGATGACGTGCTCTTGGCCAACACCCTTAACGACTTTTACTGCCGTTTTGACGAGCCATCAGGCAGCCTTCACACCTCCAACGGCCCCAACAATAGAGACACTTTGGACACTCCTTCCCCCACCTCTCCCCCCTCCATAGAGTCATCACCACCTTCAAACACTTCACCTACAACACCCCCCTCCTCACCCCACACAAAGGAGGATTTCACACCACCTCCTCCGACCACAACTCTTCATATTCATGAAGCTGCCTGCTTCATTCCCTTTATTCCATTTTCTTCTACTCCATTCAATTTGTTCTCATTAAACAAGATCCATTATGCTTTTCATCTTTTCTTCACTTAGTGATAATCTGTTCTCATTCTCTTCATTGCTCTCCTGATTCCATGATCATTTCAAGCTCACAAGAACATCGACACTTCCCAAATGCAGCAATGCCATAATCCCTGTCCCCAAGAAACCTAGGATCACTGGACTAAATGACTACAGACCTGTGGCTCTGACATCTGTGGTCATGAAGTCATTTGAGCGCCTGGTTCTCTCCTATCTCAAGACCCTCACGGCCCCCCTCCTGGACCCCCTGCAGTTTGCATACAGAACCAACAGGTCTGTAGACAACGCCATCAACATGGCTCTACACTTCATCCTGCAGCATCTGGACTCCCCAGGAACCTACGCCAGGATCCTGTTTGTGGACTTCAGCTCTGCCTTGAACGTCTGGTGTCCTGGTGCAGCCACAACAACCTGGTGCTGAATGCCCAGAAGACAGTGGAGATTATTGTGGACTTTAGGAAGCACACAGCCCCACTCCCCCCATCATCCTGACTGACACCCCCATCACCTCTGTGGACTCATTCCGCTTCCTGGGTACCACCATCACCCAGGACCTGAAGTGGGAGCCCACCATCACCTCCGTCATTAAGAAAGCCCAGCAGAGGATGTACTTCCTGAGGCAGCTGAAGAAATTCAACCTGCCAACACGGATGATGATGCAATTCTACACTGCAATCATCGAGTCCATCCTCACCTCCTCCATCACCGTGTGGTACGCTGGAGCCACTATCAGGGACACACAGAGACTGCAGCGTGTTGTGCGCTCTGCTGAGAAGGTGATTGGCTGCAGACTCCCATCTCTGCAGGACCTGTACACCTCCAGGACACCTCCAGGACACCTCCAGGACACTGGGGCGTGCAGCTCGGATCTCAGCTGACCCTTCTCACCCTGGACACAGTCTGTTTGACCTGCTCCCCTCAGGCAGGAGGCTCCGGTCCATTCACACCAGAACCTCTCGCCATAAGAACGGTTCCTTCCCCTCTGCTGTTGGACACATGAACAATAACCGTATGACTGTTCCCACCACTAACACATGACCCTACGCTGTGTTCACTGCAGCATTCCATGTTCGGCACTGATCACCACCTGCACTCATGTATATATCTATCTACTTAGCACTTTTAATTCTTATTCTTATATTTATTTTCATGTCTATTTTAGCGTAATTTATGACAGTATGTTTGCACTGAAGGACCGTAGCAATTTCCTAATGTTGTAAACCTGCTCAACATTTGGCAATAAAACCCTTTCTGATTCTGATTCTGATAAAACACTGCACTAAATACTCAGTGTCAGATGGTATTTTTTCTACTCTTACATCTGTATGATATCGCTCACAGGGGATATTGCTAATACAGTTAACATAGACACACAGCTCTGGCTGTGTGCACTGTCTACCTGCTGGTCAAACCTTCTGTCTGCAAGGAACTGTAAATCACAGCAAAGCTGACCTAAACCGAGAGACAGGGAGACTAAAAAGTCTAGTGTATAACCATTATGTATAAACCATTTCAGGTGGCTACATCATGAAGCTCACTGAGAGAAGGCCAAGGGTTTGCAGCGCTGTCAAAGCAAAGGGTGGCTACTTTCAGGAATCAAAAATGTAATGTAATTGAGAGTTATTTATCAATTTATCAAGGTTTAAATTAATAATAATAATAATTATAATAATACATTTTATTTGAGGGCACCTTTCTAAAACCCAAGGTCACCTTACAAAGAGAAAAATATATCAATAAAACATAAGATTAAATTAAATGGTTTCCCTGGATTTTAAGTGTTCAATCGGGTGCTCAATAGGGAAGGCGAGAAGTTTATTATTAGCCTGCTTTATCCATTCCAGAACCAGTGCGTGCTAATGCTTGTTTGGGATTATTGTCCTATCAGAACACCCTCTCAGCTGAAGGTGACAAACTGGCTTCCCTCTGAACTTTGACGTTGGTGTTCAAGGTCATGACAGGCTTGAGTCTTCATAGCTTCTAGGTTGTTCCTTGAACATCTTAACTAATTTCCTCTGATCTGAGGGTGAAAGTCTGGCTCTTCTTTCAGACAAAGTGGTGACACATCTAAGTAACACGTACTTAGTTGTTTGAACTGATGCTCAGTGTCTGTAGTTGTTTACAAATTACTCCATCAAGCTTCTGGAGTGGTGTTTCTAAAGCCCCAAACTCAACCATATTGAAAATGTTTGGACTACGCTTAAATGACGGGTCAGTGCCAAGACACCAACCATTGAACTCCACCCATTCTGCCAAGAAGAGTGTCAAATATCCAGACAGAATTATGCCACAAACTTGTTGATGGCTATCTGGTCAAGATTCAACTTCCAGAGTGGTTTTTAACCAGATATTAGTGAGGTTACATGTATCAATTAGAGATAATCCAAAACGAACTCAAATGTATGTGCTTTATTCTTGTTTTTTAAATTCATTAGAGATGTATGCTGCCCTAGAAAAAGAACACTTCAAAGTAATCAATAAAACACGTGACCATGACATTCGTGCTCGTGATGAGTGGATGTAAACTTCCAACCACAACTGTCGTTAAGTAAAGCAAACTTATATCTGTAAACTCTTCATTAGTATTCTGGTGAAATCTGTTAAATCTTGTGTAGTCTCAAAAGAAAACTGGCATTTCTGACCGTGTGGAATTTATTTCATACTCATTTCAGCATTTAAGAGAACCTAACAGATGATGGGATGGTTTTTAGTGGTAGTGTCACTAACCTCTTAAGGTTGACCATGGCCCAGGGGATACCAGTGGGGGTGTTGAAGGCAGGAAGCAGCTTCTCAGCTAGCTGGACTGCCTTCAGTTTGAAAACCTAGAGAGTGTGAGAGAAAGGGTTCACGTTAAACATATACACTTCATTCATTTGCCCGGCTAAATGTTCGACTCAAAAACCTGACAAACACAAGCATAAAACAACTGCCAACGACCAAACAAATGCAGAATGTTGGATACTGGGAGAGACATGAGTGCTAAATGACGGCCACAGAGCTGAGCAGATTTTTGGAGAATACAGAAATCTTAATATATGCAAAACCTCCCTTCAAACTGTGCTGCAGTTTGAGAGAAATACCGATATCTCTAGGGAGAAAACCTTGCAGGGCATAGGACACAGTCTAGATTTCTATTATCATGACTGGCGTCTAATTTCTACAGACTGATGCAGAGAAATGGACATGTGTTCGTTTGGAGATTACACAAGTTCTGCTGCTAGTTTGACAGATGAAGGCTCAGAAGCCCTTGCTGCAGCGCTTGTTCTTTTCTCAGCTTGCCAATCAAAGAGATAAAAGGAAACTAAGGTTATTCTACTGCTGAACTAACTGAATACCAGTAAATGCTGAAAGCTGAAAATGCCACTGTGGATGTTGTGAGTCAGCTCAGCAGCGACTGAGACGACAACATCTATTGAAAAGACCTTTTTCCAGCAGCAGGCGTTTACTTTCATCTGCGGTCAGTTGACATTCTAATAAACTATCTTACACATTTTACATCATATTTGAATAGAACAGAAAGAAGATGGCTTTTGTTTCCATTCTAAATTGCACAGGACCTTTATTTTGCTTTTGTTTCTGTTTGATGTCAGTGAGATGGGATATTCTTAATATGGTCATCTAAAGGACACAGATCCAGCTGTGAGAACAGAAGCACACCTGCAGAACGGGTGGGTGGTTGTGGTGGGAGTGTGGGGGGGAAAGTGGTGTAGTGTTGCAGGAATGCCAGTGAATGCCGATGTTATGGCCTTTCAATAGTCAAAGTAAAGAGTGAAAGCGATTTATTTTTTACTCTAATTTTCTCTTTTATGCAATTAAAATAGTACAATTACAAATCCTCTTTGGGGGTTGCGTCAGTAAGGGTATTCAGTGTAAAACTCTGCTAAATCAAACATGCAACCCACTGAGGTGACCTCCTGTGGCAGGGAGGAGCCAAATGTAGCCTCTTTATATATTTTATTATAAGAGTCATAATAAATTTAATCTGCCTTGCAATAGTTTTACATCATGTTGTATGTCCACATATAACTGACACTAGGAAGACAGACATGTTTTGGTGTGCACGGCTTTATGCACACAAGTTCAATCTCGTGTCCTGCCTGATTTTTAAGCTACTTTTAAAAAATTTTTCCAACAGCCATTTTTGTAAGGCAACATTAAACATGGATGTAGCTTCTGGGTTGAAAAAATTAAGCCAATGCATAAGTGCCTAAAAACCTGCATTCTATCTGAAAACCACCACATGTCAATAACAGTTATTACCAACCCCCAGTGGTTGGTAATAACTCTAATAAACATTAACACAAGAGAAGAAGACACCCTACAATGAGTTAAAACATGAACTTGTTACTTATTACTGCTTCAAAATCTTATTTGGTTTTCATATCTACCCATTTTCAGTGATATCTACTTTAATAGCAGGAAATTAACTAGGCTTATAATTCCTTTGTCTCTCTCTTTTCCATATTTTTTAAGAAACCTATATCTGACAACTGCATAATAAAACGCGAAATTCTGTTTTTGGCGTGCCACCCCAATATTTTAGTGCCCCCCATATGGGAACCCCTAAGAAATCATTCTTAAATAATTCTCTCCCTCAGACACTAAGACAGGCTTCGGTCTCATTACTGCATAAAGAAGGAAAGGATCCTACCTGTTGTGGCTCCTATCGACCAATAAGCCTTCTTAATGTAGACTTTAAAATCTTATCCAAACTGCTAGCAACCCGTTTGGAAAGAGTTCTCCCTTCTATTATATCAGACGAACAGACAGGCTTTATTAAAGGAAGACATTCCTTATTTAATATACGGTCCCTTCTTAATATAATATACTCCAAAAATCATAGCACTGTCCCTGAGGTGGTGATCTCACTGGATGCTGAAAAAGCATTCGATCGAGTGGAATGGGGGTATCTTTTTGCAGTCTTGAGGAAATTTGGTTTTGGTGACAGTTTTATATCTTGGATTCATCTTTTATATACTACGCCACTGGCATCTGTTTGTACTAATGATGTGAATTCTGAGTATTTTACTCTATCACGTGGTACACGTCAAGGTTGCCCACTCTCACCTTTACTTTTCACTTTAGCAATAGAGCCTCTCTCTGTGACTCTCAGAACGTCGCCTCTGTTTCAAGGGGTTATTCGTGGTGGTACGGAATATAGGGTTGCTCTGTATGCAGATGACTTATTACTATATGTTACAAATCCAACAATTCAAGTATTTCCTCTATAATGAAAATACTTCTGAGTTTTGGCTCTTTCTCTGGGTATAAGATTAATATACAAAAAAGTGAATGTTTTCCTATAAACCCAGTTGTAAAAGAGCTTAGACAGACAGATTTTAATTTCCATTTAGCTTCTTCAGGTTTTAGATATCTAGGAGTGCATATTACCAGTTCATTTAAAGCTTTGCGAACAGCAAATCTTAACCCTTTGCTGACCTATGTAAGGTTGGCTTTTCAAAGGTGGGCAAATCTTCCTGTATCACTTCTTGGCAGGATTAATATTATAAAAATGAATATCCTACCTAAATTCCTCTATCTTTTTCAGTGTATCCCATTGTTTCTACCTAAGTCCTTTTTCAAATCTGTGAATCAAATGATTTCATCATTTATATGGGCAAATAAGACCCCCAGGATTAGTATGTCCTCACTACAACAGGGTAAGCTCAGTGGGGGTCTTGCTCTGCCCAACTTGATGTTTTATTATTGGGCAGCCAACATTCAGAAGTATACCTATTGGCTGCCTGATCCTCAGGCGTCTTGGTGTTGCCTTGAGGCTCAATCATGTTTCTCTTCCTCACTCCCAGCACTATTATTTTCATCCCTTCCCGTTTCCCTGTTACGATTCACAGACAACCCCTGTTCTAATTGGCTCTCTAAAAATATGGTATCAATTCCGGCGTCACGTCAATTCTGTCTCTGCTTCTGCTCTGACCCCAATCTGCAAAAACCACCTCTTCCCCCCGTCCCTGGTGGACTCCTCCTTCCGTATATGGGCAAGAAAAGGTATCAAATGTTTTTATGACTTCTTCAAAGATAACATTTTTCTCAGCTTTAGTGACCTTTGTTCTTTGTATGATTTGCCCTCGTATCATTTGTTCCGCTACTTTCAAATAAGACACTGTGCATCTTCTATCTTGCCAGAGTTTCCAAATCAGCCTCTCAAGCCTTGGTGGGAAGACTTATTCCAGTTGAAGCCTCACAGTAAGGCTCTAATATCACAAATATATACTTTAATTACGGCATCGGGCAATTACTCAACCAAGAAAATTGCCTCGAGTTGGGAACAGGAACTGGGTCTTCAGTTTGTTGAAGGTTACTGGGACAAAGTAATTGACAGAATTCATTCTTCAGCCTCATGTGCAAGACTCTCCCTTATTCAGTTTAAGACGGTATACAGATTACACTTCTCAACATCTAGATTATCTAAAATATACCCCAGCATTCCTGACCTGTGCAACAGATGCAACACCTCCCCCTGTGATTTAACTCATATGTTTTTTGCCTGCCCGTCACTTCAATTATACTGGACTTTTTACTCTGAAGTGCTCTCTCATGTTTTGAGCGTTACTCTCAAACCATGTCCACTAGTTGCCATTTTTGGTGTTTCTGAGGACGCCACCCTGAACCTTAGTCGTAAGCAACTGGATATTATCGCTTTCACTTCACTGCTGGCACGGCGTCGCATTTTGCTGTCTTGGAAAGCTTCTCACCCTCCAGCCCGATCACTTTGGCTGGAAGATGTTATGTTCTTTTTAAAAATGGAGAAAATAAAATTTAGACTCAGAGGAAATGTTAAGTTCTCACAGATGTGGCAGCCTTTTATCATTTACTTTAATTCGTTGAAAACACTTACAACAGACTGAACTTTTGTACCACAGGGTTCCCTTTTGTTATGGTTTTGGGAGGGAGTTGATTTTTTAAATAATTTTTTGTTTTTTGTTTTTTTCTGTGCGTGGGTTGTTGTTTTTTCTTCCTTTTTTCTTTTTTCTTGTTATCATCCGAATTTTAAAGGCATAATTTGTTTTGATATATGTCTTTATATCCGTTGGTACTTTCTGCATTGGGCCTGATATGTCAAATTACATGTGCAAAACTTTATAAATAAAGAGGAAAAAAAAGAAAAGAAATAATTCTTGAGGCGACACTGATCATGTCTGCTTTTTGCAACCAAGATGGCGACTGTGGAAACGCTCATCTCCAGGCTTCAAACGGAGCCTTGAGAAACCAGTGAGTGATCATGCTACCTACATCCATGTCTTATAGAGTCTATGGCCGAAATCTTGGCTGCGTGTAAGGAAGACACGTTTGAAGAGTCAGGAGACACAGGTTAAATTAATATAGAAGAAAACAAACAAAGTGGACAATATTGTAGAGCTTATGGTCTGAGTTGAAAAGATACAGTAAATGTAAGGACTTAATACAATATTATATTTTCAGTTGATATGCCCACTACTTATGGTAAGCTACATTAAAAATGCTGTATAACAAAAATGAACTGTTGTGCTTTGTTCTTCTTTTTTTTTTTAACCTCATATTGTACATTGTGGAGGGTTGTTAATAGCATCTGCATGGTTACAGTCTTATACGAAAACGATCATTCACTGTTACATGCCATGATAAGTGGCACTGCTGCTGTTCTTTTTCTCTTGTCTTCCAGGTGTAGAGCTTCCACCTACTGGTCCATTCAAATTGAACTGCTACGTATTTATTGGCTGATCTGAGCACAGTAAGCCAATTATACAACATTCAGAATATAAAATCGTGCAAAGTTAAAACAGTTAATCAAAAAAACATGATTATTGAACATGTGTGCTTATAGGAGGTGGAAAAAATATCATCACAGAGTCAATAAATTAATTAATAAATCAATGAAGTTCATGGAGTATTTGCACCAAAGAAATCCTATGAACTTAACAGAAGTTTCCACAATAATCAACAGAAACTGGGAGGTCTGGGTGAGCTGATATGGACCGACTCAAATCTGATCTCACTGCAGCACTTTAGTGAAGTGTGAATGGCAAACATGTTGCCAGTAAAAAGAAAATGGTTCAAGAATGCCAGGCCTGTAAAAAATTTCAATTTCCAGTTTTGCAATGTGTATTTCACTCATGGAGGACAGTTGTGGGACAAATGCCCAAAGAGGCCTTTATATAACTAGTAGACAGCAGTGCCACTGAGAGAAGTGGTTCAGCACAGGGCAGACGGAGGCTGATTCATCAACACAATCTGTCAGGGCTGAACAGTTTTATAGAGAGACCAGATCTATGGAAAATTCCTGCTGTCTCACAAAGTAAGAGGGAGCAATAACACATGCTGGTGTTTGCAGAATACTTAAGCAGCCAGGGGGACACTGTACAGAAGACTTGGAGGTCAAACTGTGGAGTTAAACATGAAACAAATAGAGACAAGGGGAGGGAGAGTGGGAATGACGCCGTCAAGCCGATGCAAAATAGGCCTGCATATGAACAAGATATGAATTGCATGAAAGGAAATGAAGAAAATTTACTCAGAAGGCTGAGAAGGGATGAAAGAGGCAGAGAGGAAAAGAATGATGAAAAAGTAGGCTGGTATAGACGGGACCACACCCAGGACAAGACTATCACATCTCATCTGAGGGCAGATGCTGTCCAACCAGTACTGGTGGGATTTTTATCAAACAGGCTGAATTATCTCAAACCAAACACACACACTACAAAGTAAAGGAGGACGGCTGACAAAATAAACTGAGACCCAGCTGAGCAACACTTATAAATGTGTGCAGATTTAAGATTGTCTCACAGTACAAGTAGCAACTTAAGTACTTAGAGGGGAGTGAGAAACTGTACAACTGAACCATGTTTGTTCTGTGTGTTTGAAAGCTTTCTTCAGAGACGTTGCACACTGTAAATGTGACTTTTACCTTCCACAACAATAAAGACTATTAAGGGCAACTTTGCTATTCTATGCCTCTTCTACACACATTAATATTTTATAGTCATACTGGTTTATTTTTAAAACACCAAATAAAACTATAATTTCAAGCAGGTACACTGTACGCTTTAGGAAACCTATGACACTAGCAGAAAATGATGGCAGTGTTGTTTCACCGTGCACGGTGTGTAAACAGCCGGTTAACTGCTGGGGATCACTTACAGAACTGTGGGCGTATGTGGAGCTGAAAAGCTGTTTCTTCACGCAGTGATAATGGCACGCCTATATTAGCAATTCCTATGGAGAGATTTGCCTTTACCTTCTGCACCCGACTGACTTTTTTTTGTGTCAGGTTGTGAAAGTTGCACTGTCATAAACCGTCATAAACCTTTCCATCTATCCGTGGCCTGTTGGCTGGGTGCACCGAGGCCCTTGACAAACTTTTATTGGCAATCTTGCTGCTGATGCCATCAAGCAGGAACAGGAGCCAAACGACCCACCGGGGAAACAGTCAGCCGCGTTCACAGATAATATTGCACTCTTTATGATAATCATTTCCCTCCACTGCCTCCATTTACATGCAGAGCTACAAGGAAAAAAATGTTAAGGAAAAGCAGCCAGAAACCAGATAGGTTTACTTTTCTAACAGACAGCACCAAAGAGAATCAGAGACAGATGTAGTGTTTCTGCTTAATAACTATCCGTACATTTGCCTGACTGATGCATTGCTACACTTAATACATGTAATGTTTGAGCCATTTTACTTGTTTTGAGGCAATTAAGCCTGATTTGAATCAAACTTTGTCAATGACTGCATTATTTAGTGAAAGTCATGTGGACATTTTTGGTACTAAATTTGTAGAAAAGTATGACAAGTGTAGCTTGATTATCCATTTATCACTTACAGTATATGAAAGGTTGTTGTTGTACCATCAGATTACATAAATGGGGCCTGTTTTGCTCTTTCCCAGCTTCATATTTTTAACCTAAGGTTCTCCCAGAGTTAGTAAAAATTATCATACTAAATACTGCATGACTTCCAAACTTCTTGATGTATGCTCAATCATCTAGGTAAGTAAATCTCCAAAAGTTGATTCTGGTCATCTGGATGCAGCGTTTTGTGGGAGAAACGTTTCGTCACTCATCCAGGTGACTTCTTCAGTCTCAGCTGACTGCAGGTTTCCCCAATCTTATAAACAGTACATTTGCATAATGACTGAAACCAGCCCACTGAAGGGACAATGGGCTGGGAGTAGAGCAGGGCGATATGGCCAAAAATATTTATCACGATATATATTTGAAAATTTGCGATAACGATATAACCGACGATATAATTGATGCGAGACAAAATACAACTCCACAACATTACTAGCGCAAAAAGACAACCTTCCATTTATTTTCACTTAAACAAGAAGCTGGTTTTTATGTACATTAAAGCTTTATAAAAATGTAACAGTGCAAATGCAAATTCCTTGCTGAAAGTTTAACCAAAAGGCATTTCCAGTAGAAATGGGCTGACATATCCTGAGCATAACCATGTATAATATCCACTGAAGTTAAAAAGAGGTGCTTTGCAACATTAAACTGCAGTGTGCAGTACGTATTTTTCGCACCATAAGGTGCACGGGATTATAAGGCACATTAAGCGAAACAAAGCAGTCAGATAAATCAAACTTTATTAAACTCATTCTTCTTGCTTCCTCCACTTCTGTACCATTGATTCATTAATGTTGAATTCTCTGGCAGCTGCTCTATTCCCATGTTGTTGCAGTATATTAATGACTAACCTCGTATTGTGGATGGATTATCTCAGTTGTTCTCCTGACTGAAGTTTGGTCCGTTTACAGCATCCTGCCATGCGATTGCATTTGTCTCTAACCATGAAGAACCTTCACGTTAACTTTTATAAGTGGAAAAGTGTTAGTGTTCGTCCTCCAGCTTCACTGTTTATGTTATGCTAACATAGCTGTGTCGCTAGCGATCACGTAGCACATCATTATATACCAGCTAGCCCAACTTCAGTAACCCTACAAACGTCACTGCTGTTTAGTTTCCTGTCTTCATTTATGTTGCAAGTGATAGCAGAGCTGTACGTTTGAATTTTTTCAGAAATCTCTCAGTCAGAACATGCTATATCATGCTTAGGTAACTAGCGAAACTAGCGAGCTAACTTCCGCTAGCTTCCTGCTAACTTCTAACTCCGTTAAATGTAATAACTTTTGTTTTCATGGATGCCTGGAAGTTAAACTTTATAGTTACACCTGGTAAAGCAGCAATGCTGATCGTTTTATTAAAGATGAAAGAATTTAGACAGTTTTTAACTCTAAGTGATGCTGCAGTGTTGTTTGACCTGAAGAATACAGAGTTTAGGACCCAGATTACGCCCAGATTTAAGAGCATCTTAGTCCGACAAATATGACAATAACAACGGCCGCTTGCATGTTCTGCAAAAAAATGTGCTTTGTCGTGTATCTGACGGACAAACACCAAACCAGTTCCACATCACTGAAGTTGCACCATTTTTACAAACCAATTCTGGTTCATCTGTTTCACTCAACAATCGGCCGTGTGCGTATGAAAACAAAGGCACTGCGCATGCGCGTTTTACTCCCATTCTATCGCGATATTTCATTTTCCTATCGTTGCCTAACATTATACCGGTATTACCGTGAACGGTATAATATGGCCCAGCCCTAGCTGGGAGGTCAGTTCCTTAATCTTAATTATGCAACTTTTCATGACCATTGATCAACAACCACTGATCAAAGCCCACTGACCAAAACCCACTGATCAATGGCCATGAGTACCATTCACAGAGAGTTGGGGAATGGCTACAATCACAGCATTGTAAGATGGTCACAGATGTACCCTTAGGCCCCCTCCTCGATTCAGAGATGGTCTTTCCCTTTTCACGTATATTGCCTCCTTGACTCCACGCTCAAACCAGCGTTCCTCCCTGTCACTGTGTCCTCATCCTTGAAAGAGTGTCCACTGGCCTGTAGGTGTAAATAGACTGCGGCGTCCTGGCCTGACGAGCTCTTCTGTGTTGTGCCATCCGCTTCGCCAGAGGTTGTTTGGTTTCCCCGATGTATAAATCCTGGCAATCCTCCTGGCACTTAACAACGTACACTATGTTACTTTGTTTGTGTCGGGGGACTCGATCCTTGGGGTGGACCAATTTTTGGTGCAGCGTGTTTTGGGGTTTGAAAGCCACAGAGACCTGGTGTTTACAAAAAATGTATCTCAACTGCTCCGATACTCCTGACACATATGGGATCACTACAGGTTTTCGCTTGGGCAGCGGTTGTCCTTCTCTCCTGGATCGGCTGGAGCTTTTTCTAGGTGCCTTTCCAGCTTTGACAAAAGTCCAGCTGGGATAACCACATTTACTCAGGGCCCTCTTGATGTGCTGTTCTTCTGCTTCCCTGGCTGCTGTGTCTGTGGGGATGGTGTTTGCTCTGTGTTGTAGCGTCCTGATGACACCCAGTTTGTGCTCCAGTGGATGATGAGAGTCAAACCTTAGATATGTGTAGGTTTACGGTACATGTCAGCTTTTAGATGTCCCCCATTACTTATGGAAATCTCACAGTCTAAGAAGGCTAACCTGAGACTTTTCGTATCCTCCCTGGTGAATTTGATGTGTCAGTCCACTGAGTTAATGTGATCCGTGAAACGTTTCTCCCACAAAATGCTACGTCCAGATGAACAGAATGCTTGCTTGCTTCTGCCTTATATACTGCATTTCCAGTTTTGCTTGCATGTCTCATTTATTCACACATAGTTGCCATTTTCCTAGCAAAATACAAAACAAAACAAAACAAAACAATGAGATGTGACTCAAGACCTTTGCGCAGTACAGAAAATAGAGAGCATAATAACAGGTCCTCTTCAACAGAGCAACAGAACAAAAAGCCTCAACATTTAACTGCCCTCGAACAGGTTGCTGAGAGATTTGGCATTAAGTAGCTCCAAGAGCGCGTCCTCATTTCGTATTCTTCATGTCTACTGAAAGTTATTCAACCTCAACTTTGACATTCTGTCCTATTCTCCAAATGATTACTTAATTGTGAAATGTACCACTGTTACATCATCAACAAACCAAAAAGAGAACCCTGCGTCCTCACTGCAGCGGAGTACCCAGAAGGCCTATGTGTATCTAATCAAATCAAATCATATCACTTTTATTGTCACATCACATGTGCAGGTACATTGGTACAGCACATGTGAGTGAAATTCTTGTGTGCGAGCTTCACAAGCAACAGAGTTGTGCAAAATACAATAATGTAAACAAGCAAAATACAAGAATGGCTACATCTGAAACTAATAAATATATGTACAATATATAATAGTATATGCATTTCTGGATGTGTATACTAAATATTTTTCTACGTGTGTGTGTGTGTGTGTGTGTGTGTGTGTGTGTGTGTGTGCACATATTTTACAAATTAAATAGAGTAAACAATAAATAAAATATATAAAAATATACAGAGTTGAGACATGTGCAAAACAGTGGCATTACTGTACAGTATCTATTCTGTTGACATCATATTTACTGTAGCAAGGAGACAAGATTAGGATATTGAGAGCTGTGAGGTAAAATCCTTGGGGAGGATGAACCCAGACAGTGTGTTCTCTGGTGTTTCCCAACTTGTTTCTGTCATTCTCCCTCCAGGGCTGACAGCTTTAGGGTCCGGCCTTTTAAAATGCATTACAGAACGCCTCGAAAATCGACCACTGAAGGATGTACTCACCCAATGAACACACACGCACACACGCAGATGTGAAACACACAATCTATAGGGGAAAAAAGCGCCAAGGTCAGGCAGTGAATTTAGGTCTGGCACATATATTTTGTACCTGAATAAAAAGCTGGAATGGCACTATGCTAATTTGAACTTATCACTGATATATCACTATGAGCCTTTGCTGTATGTTAGTTGCCAAGTAACAAGGCATTGTTGTACAGCAAAGATATGGGACAATGTGGAGACAGTGATGCCATTACATAGTTAGGTAATAAATCCTGGGGATCCTTAAAAATACTTGCTGGGTTAGTAGTGCCCTGAGGATGTGCGCATGTTTGTTTCAGTGGGTCAAATTCACAGAGAGCAGGTTCACGGTATGGCAGGAAAGGCTGGAGGTTTATAGGGGGACACCAGCTGGTTTTGTGGTCCTCGTGATAGACATTAATGCTGCTGGTACGAGAGGTTTCATTCTTACTGGGACCAGCTGTGCTAAGCATGTGTACAATGGTCCTGTATGCCCATTTGAATGAAACTACCTGCCAAATGGGGCATCTATGTTACATCCTAGGGACTTGGAAAGCTGCTTCCACCACTCAAACACGTCTTGAACTCGGTCAGTGATCCAGTTATTGCACATGGGGATATCAGTTGTAAGCTGCAGGCAGCTGGAAGAGACTAGCATCACTGCAAAGCACTCTGATAGGAGATGTCAGAGTATGATACAGAAGCACAGTGTGCACAAGTACAAAAAGGAAAAAATATAAAACATATACACAAAAACCATGAACAAATACACAACGTATAGCTTTAACTTTTATATTTGCAATTTAAAAAATGCAGCTGTCACCAACAGGTGGCAGAATAACATCTAGAACCAACAGTTAAGCCATTAGAAAAAACTGGAACCTCCCACTTGGCCGAGGCCTTTCTGTGCAGAATTTACATGTACTCCCCATAGGAGCTGGTTACCCCACACAGCCTGGAGACATGCTTGTTAGGTTAATTGGTGACTCTGAGCTGGCCATAAGTGTGGATGTGGGATTGGATGTGGCGACCTCTCCACCTCTAACCCTGCCCCTCGCCCTATAACCACTGGCATAGGCTATATTCACAGACCATAAAGTGGTTAAGCAGTTCAGATTGATGACAGTAGCCCATCCATTGAGAATAATAAAACGATGCTAATATTTGTGCAGTATTCCTGCTAGACTTTCTATCCACTGCAAAGGAAAACGCTAAGTTAGACATCTGTGCTGGTGGAACAATCTTTGCTCTCAACATAAAAGTCTTTAATCTGATGAAAAAGGACCTTCACTTTGTGTCCAAGCATTTTGAAGGAGACAATCTGTCACATTACTATGAGTGCAATGAAAGCTCCTGATGGCAGGGAAGCTAGTCTTACACAAACAATTCTCCTGCTGATGAAAATCACCCCTGCACTGCCTGAAAAGCACAGGAGGACAGGCTTTGACCCAGTCCTCCTCCTGGCGATATCAATAAGGCTAAGTGAAAAAAGCTAAATGTTCCACTCCATGCAATGTTGTAGCAGCTGGTACATGAGCATTGCCTCTGAAGTAACTGCCCTACATCACAGCAGGGTCTCTCTGCATTCCTCTTTCCTATATGTTCCCCATAAATATGAACCAGTGATACTTGCCCACTTAAATGTGATATATGGGAAATTCCACTGCAAAAAATAAATGATCAAACTGCCCTGTGAAGATGAACTCTTCATTTAGGTCCTTCGGTAAAAGAATAACTACACATCACTTACAATACTAATGCTATTATAACAAAGTAAAATAAAACTCTAATTTGTATCATTCAGCAGGTACAGGTATGATTAATTATATTAAGCACCAACTCATTCCCCAGAGGTCACTCTCTGAAAAGAGCTGCTGTACAATTAAGCGCTTGCCTAAATGACTTAATAAGATCAACATTTCTCATACTGCGATACATACAGACACACACTCGCTATATGCAAGAAGATGCACACAGTCTCTGGTGTAAGCAGTGGGCCACAGTTGACATGTAATGGAGCCTCCTAAAGGGATTAAGGGGTAGACTGTGAAATGTGCTGAATGTGCCTGCTTGGTAAGAAGGGCCCTGGGGGCCAGCAGGAGAGACAGGATTAAGTCACCCCCACCCCCCGTGTGTGTGTGTGAATGGTTACAGTGTCATTTCCATACTTTGTCTTGCCACTTTGCCATCACTTGATCCATTTGCTTATATTGTTTTGCACCCAATGGGCCAGGATCAAAGGCAGAAGGCACAAAGATGAGCTGCTGCAGAGAAAAACTCAAAGGCCATCATCAAACTGGCTCCGTGACAACTTCATTTGTTGCCATCGGAGTGAATCAAACAGACTGCCGTCAAATGTGACACATTATCCATTGAGCATTAACTGAAATGCTGCACTAATGCCTTTAAAAAGAAGCTATAACTGATGAGTTACTCTGCCTTCATCGGGTCTTGTTCTGGTGTGTCGTCCCACCTGACGCATTTAAATAGTCTCCACTGTATTTAGTATTTAGCTCAAAAGGCAATTCTTTGTCAAATGTTGCCATATTTTCCTGGAGGACAGCTAAAAATAGAACAAAGCTGACTTGTTTTTCCTATACAGGAAACGACTGAATGAAAATCAAAATGTCAGACAGCCACAAATAGCTGTAACTGGATGTTATGGTTATGTGATGTTTAAATAAAGCAAAATTTCAGATAAGCTTCTCGTGAAACTGAAGCACAACTTTCATATGAACTGCACACCTGCAAGTCTTCACTATTAATTCATACAGACATATCTTTCCCCCCCATTTCCCCATTCTACATCCTTCTCTTCTTTCCCTCATTAACTTAATTCTTTTAGCCTCTATCCTCTTTCTTTTCCTGTCTTCACAGCATGGTCCATTTCCCCACATCTTTCTGCTTGTCATCTCTGCTACCAAAATCTCTCACTCTTTTTCTGTCCTCCACCCCTCTTTGCACCCATTTCTCTCATGTCTCCACAGCTCTCTGGTTTAATCTCATTTGGGCCAACCTTGTTCTCCTTCTAGCTCCCTCCTCTGTTTGAGGTTGCGCTTTTCCCCCTCACTGATTTGCAAGTTTTGTTTGCAGAGAGAAATGTGTGAAGCTGTATTCAAATTTAAATTTCTCTCCTGTTTGTTACACCATCTTGGTTTCCCTTCCCCTCCCCTGAAAGTGTGCGTGCCTGCTGGCACAACAGCAGCCAGTTACTGAGCATGTCATCACAGCAATATCTGCAACGGAGAAAAGGATTCTTGGGGGAAGCTAGACAACTGCTGCTAGAAACAGCTGGGGTGGCCTCGATATGCACTGCTATCTTATGGTACCGAACGTCAATATTGATGCTACTTAACTTGAATCCAGTATATCTGCAAAATATACATATTGTAATCATTTTTTAAATCAACCTTTTTTCAGTGTTTTACTATTTCTTATCATATAAATGTGTATTCCATGTGATTTTGTGCAGAGTGCATTATGAGCCCCAATAATGTCCATACATGTGCTGTCCAATAATAATGAAAACTGTATGGCATTATGACATAGTCATAGATCAAAGTCTGTAAATGAAAGATGGCTACAGCTACTTGGTTTGAAAAATAAAGCTGGTGAGAAGTGCCTGAAAGTTGGCTTTGCTTGTAATGACCAGCAGAGGGCGACTCTTCAGGTTGTAAAAAGATGCTGACGCTGGGTGAAATCACCTGTAAAGAGTAGAGATGGACCGATCCGATATTACGTATCGGTATCGGTCCGATACTGACCTAAATGACTGGATCGGATATCGGAGAAAAATAAAAAATGTAATCCGATCCATTAAATATCACGAAAGCACCTCACAAAACTTGCAACACGCCGTAACTCACCTCAGAACGTTAGCAGTCGGAGCAGTATGCATCACGTGATAGAGCGGCTGTGGCATGCGGGACCTGTGGTCTGGATAGCATTTGGAGCTTCGCTAGCAACCTGGCATTTCATCTCCGACAAAGTTATCCCCGAGAGAAGTAAAGCAAGTGTGTAAGTCCATCTCTGAATGTTTGTAAAGCATTCCTGCATTAAGCTTAACGAGCGACTGCCTCTCGCTCTCCGGCTGCTACTTCAATCGTGAAACTGCTTAAATGATCAGCTGATCGGCTTTTCTGTCGCGAGTCCGTCTTTGTTTTTGGCCCACTTTGCACCAGAAAGAGGAAACCAGCGGCTGAACAACAGCAGCACGTTTAAGCTTGATAAGCTGTTGTTAGAATTTATTTATTATTACTTTCTACTCCAGGATCTTTTTCTACGTAGCTGACGCTGGTAACTGTGCAGGGGCGGATCTAGCAAAGTTTAGCCAGGGGGGCCGATAGGGCATTAACTGGGAAAAGGGGGCACAAAGACATACTTTTCTTTCTTATTCTCGTTTAAAATGTCTAGCTTTTAATAAATAATTATCTGACACACAAAGTTTTAATTTGATGTAAAATGAATAGAAGTCAATTACTGTATATAGTGACTATTAAGTCTAATATATATACCCTAGTAAACTATAGTACTTTTTCCTTTGGGAAGGTACCATCTGTGCAGTCTGCAATTTTGTTGAAGAAAGATGTTGAATCTATTTAATATTTCTTGAAAAATAATTGATTTCTGTGCATTTTTTTTCACACTGCATCAAATTAAGGTTGATTACGTCGATTAAGCATCATGAGGTGGAGCGTGAGGGGTGGTTCCTTATTTTTTATTTATTTATTTTTGTTGTTGCTGGGAGTTGGAACCCTATTAGTTAGGTTGCTTAATATTTACGCTAAGTACTCTTTAAAATACCAGAATAGGGAGGATGGTGTAGGTCTAAGTTTATTAGATTGATCAGTATTGCTGAACTATGAAATATTTGTTTTGTATACAGGTATAACAGAATAGCTTTAGTGTAGTTGTTGTTTTAAACTTGAGTATGAACTTGCAGACTTGCAAAATGCAGCAAGATATTTTAAAAAACAGTTTTGTTGATTAAAAAACACTATATCGGATTCATATCGGTATCGGCAGATATCCAAATTTATGATATCGGTATCGGTATCGGACATAAAAAAGTGGTATCGTGCCATCTCTAGTAAAGAGTGTGCTGCACTAAAAAACTGATTGTAATTGCTTTGGACACAAACAAATTGCAGTGGTTTGCATGTAAAATGGTGATTTGTTTGCAAACACTCACTACTGTACTCTCTGAGCTGTAATGAAATTTGGTCAAGTGGAACATGTCCTTGCAGCTGCAACCAACACATTTCAAAAGGGAAGCTTTTACGTTCAGGTGAAAATTCTCTGTTTCTGATTTGCATTGCACTTCACAGTCTCATGACCACTTGATGAGCAGTTTGCAGTCAAGTTGGTGTCTTCTATAAAACTACGGCCAAGCACGGCAACCTACCAACCTAAAGTAACCATAAGCAAGTTTTCAGTGCAGCGCTGTACACCTATTTGTGATCAATTTCACAACATTGACTGTGACTATGCATTTCCATCCAAATGGTCGCTAACCAGGCTCTGGGCCTGCCTGCCTGACACCTAATGGGACTGAGTGACCTCATCGAGGCTAAAACCATGTTATAAGTGTACAAGTTAGTTTGGTAAACATATTTATCCCAGTTTGACACTTCCAAATCTCACGGTTACAGCACACATACATACACGTACTGGTCAATTCTTCTGTGTAAGTCTGTGCGTCTCCATTAGTCTCAAAACTGTTCTTTCAGTATGTCACCGTTTGAACAGTGCACTCAAATCACATTTAAAAGCAATGTTCCTCTCAATTTAAAAACCAGCAACCAGATGCAAAAGTGACTCCTCCTAACAGCAAGTGCAAAAACACACTGAACTTGTAATTGTGTAGTTGTTTTTAACTAAATCTGAAATTTAGATTTTGATTGACCTACTGTGTTGTACAAGGTTAGCATGGTGTTGTACCATACCTTGTCTCTTAACGCCAAGCAAAACTAATGTGTTATTGACAAAACCACAACAACCTCATTATATTAAATGTGGCTGTCCTAATAAGCTCTTTTTCTATTTTTACCACATCATCTGCAACGCCTAATATTCAACATTAATGAAAGGAGGTTGTTGTTAATGAGTGGTGTTTTTTTTTAATCTTAGACTCACCTGATTTCAAGTTTGCTCCATTTGTGCATCTTAGTGCCAAGTACTAAGATCAGGGCAGCTCGTTCCTACAGTCAAACAAAACCTCCCTCTCCAGTTGACCCCCTGTGTAACCAACCCCCCTCCTGCTGGGCAGCACAGCAACAGCAGCCATTCACGGAGAGAGAGATGCCCCCAATTTGTTTGATGGGTTAAATGAGGTCAAATAGGCAGCCTATGAATACTGGAGTCTGCAGAGCCTGGACAAGAAGCAGCTTAGCTCTACATCAGTGTGCAAACAGAGAGTGAGCAGGAAAGAGGTGAAGACTGGGGCAATGATGGAGAAATGTGAAAAAACTGGATGAAGGAGGAATCTTTCAGGGATGACGTCTTATTAGGTTTAAACTAATGTGTCTTGGTTGCAGATACAAAATAAACAGCATGTATGTAGGCACATTTACTTGTCTCCCATCCATATTTAAGTTTCTGTCCGCTCCACACTTCTTTTGCCTGTTTTTTTCTTGCCATCTTCTTTCTGCCTCCATTCTAGCATTTCTTCTTCATTTGTGATCTCTCTCCATTCGATCTCATCTGCCTTCTTCCTTCTTTTTTGCTTGTGTGTTAGATTTATCATTTGCCCAAAAACCAACCATTTCTCCTTTCCTAAGCTTCTTCCCTTCTTCAATTTTCTTCTTCTCTTCCCTGCTTTTTCTGCCCTTACCATCATTATCTCAGCCCCTCTTCTGTCTCCACCACCCTCAGCTTCATTTCATGTTCCACTGCTGTCATTCTCCATCTCTTTCCCCTCCCTCCACCCATTCGCTTGTCCACAGGGTGGCTATGGCCGTTTATGCCTGCAGAGACTTCAACTTTTCTTTTGGATGCTCTCATCTCATTATCCTACATTACAGTGTTTTGCTTGCTCCCCCTGACCTTCTCCCTTCTCTGTGCAATCTGGTGTTCCTTGCTCAAATCATTCCCGTCATTGGACTTTTCCCTCCACCCTCTCCCACTACATTCCTTTATACCTATATCGCCTCCACTTTTCAATAACATCTAATCTTTACCTCTTTCCTGTTAATTCCCATTTTTCTTCCATATGACTTCATGTTGGTTTTTGTAACGTAACGGGGCAGGGATAGCTCAGTAGGTAAAGTGGTCACCCCATGATCGGAAGGTCGGCGGTTCGAATCCACTTAACGGCTACCCTGAGGTACCCCTGAGCAAGGTACCGTCCCTACACACTGCTCCCCGGGCGCCTGCTTAGTGGGCTGCCCACTGCTTCACAGAGTGAATGGGTCAAATGCAGAGAAAAACAAGTAATTTCCCCATGGGGATCAATAAAGTATCCATTATTATTATTATTATTATTATTATTATTAACTGAAACTCTTGCTACCTAGCTTCAAAGGGACAAGAGAGAGTAAGTAAGAGGGAAATAGTTTTCTTTAAGAGGACAGATTTAGAAAGCTTAATGGGTTTATAAAGAAGCACACATGGGCAAATTATTTGCATCCTTTTAAACACAGTAAAGTACTGCATTTAATTTTGTTTTACAACAACAAAGATATATCCTATTGAAGGCACAGGTAAAGGCAGTTAACTTCTAAGTCCTTTCCCTGCTTTGGTGCTTCAACCTGTTAAATGATTAGCAACATAAAGAAGCAATCTAGAACTACAACTCCACTATTTCATGAGGGCTATATTCTCAAAGTTCTAAAGAAACTCAAAGACATGACAGAACTTGTACAGTTGTAAAGAGCATTGGAGTCTCCATGGCAGATATCACTTTCATCGATAAAATCTTTGATCTAATCTTGCCTAACAAGCAAAGGATCTCTGGTTCGATCCCGGGAGGAGGCATAAATCCCTTTGGGCATCCAACCTAAAAATCTGCCAAATCAAATATATATGAAGCTACACACTGTGGCAAACCCTGACGAATAAGGGAGCAGTTGGGAAAAATTGCCCCGTCTAGGAGATACCAGCTGTAAAAATGTCTGCCTTCTCTTAACTATAACAGAATTGAAAGACGCTTGGCATTTAGCTAAAAATATCTGTCTTCAGACATCATGAGCGATTTAGTCACATAAATGAATAGTTTTCTAAAATCTATTTTTTCTACTACCACACTTAAGTTACACCCACCAACTAAAAGATGCTAGCTAAGGCCTCAATCGCATAGAGAACAGTTGGCAACCGGTTACGACAGGAAATAGACAATGGTCACCTTCAAAGGGAAAATTGTGCGTTACTGCAGACTACAGTCTACAGACAGACTACTACTACTGCTGCTACTACTCTGCAGACTACTTCTACTTTTAAAGGTTTTTGATGCAGGAAAACGCTTCCTGCATAAAGTGGAAACGACAAACTTGTTTCACCATTTAAGCAAAAAACAAAACACACCAGCCTATGAAGGAGATGCTAGCAGCTGGTGATGTGCAACCCCAGAAAATAAACATGTGAATGCACTGGGCAACAGTTTTTCTAAGTCAGCAGAAATTACTCACTTGAAACAGCGTAATGTAGTTTTGAGGCTATATCATCCACCACTTAGCGAGTACTCTGCAAGTGTTTTCAAACAATGACTGGCAACCACAGAAATCTACTTGAGAGCATGTAATTGCAAGGATTTCTCTCAGTGCACCACTGGATACATCTTTGTGACCCATTTCACCCAGCAACCACTTACTCCCTAACAATGCTTGACCAGTGAGGTCACTGACTGGTCTCTCTAGACCTACATGACTGGGGCTTAGCGATCAATTTCACCTAGCGTCTGTTAGCAACCACGAGCAACTTGCAACTATAGTCAGGGAATACTCCGTTTTAATAACGATTTTTATCTTTACTTTGGGTGTTTGTAAAAAATGATCAGATGATCATATTTAATAATTTTAACCTTCCCTGAACTACACTTAGAGACAGGACGAGGAGTGCATGTTACTAAACTATGAATGACTTCACCATCCAGTGGGTCACACTGGACTGTTTGTTGGACTGGGCCTGCAGGCTGTATATTTACACCCTCACAAAGAAAATCCAGAGGAATAAACATCATTACAGGCCAAAGGGGAAAACAAACATTTGATTTTAAGGTGAACTGGCCTGTTAAGTTCCCCTCGCTAAATCAGGTGCAAAAAATTGTTGCAACACTCACTACAGGAGCAATGGGAAACAACTTTGCATAAATGCAGAGAAAACCACTGACCTGCTTCAACACCACTATAACACATACACTACACAGTTTATTTAACTGACAGCAGAGGCCAGCACTCTGTTACGCCATACACGGTCTCTAAAGCCTTACATATCCACTGTAACAACCAGACACGGTGTTTTTTGGCAGGTATAATACCAGGCAATTGTCATTTTAGTGTGAGTATAGATACTATGTTTCAGTGGTTTGTTTTCTTCTGTACAGTAAAACTGCCAGTGCAATAGGCAAGTTTGAGAAAAACCTAAAAAAATAAATATATCATACATAAAAATAACTCAGCCATACAGCCATATCTTTGTTCTTGTGTTGGAGCATTTTATTTTCATACTACTTGCCAGTGAAAGTAACTGATGACTTTGCAGATTTATTAGCAACTTCACACAGCAGAGGAAGAAGCCGTCCTCCAACTGTCAGCAGGGCTGCAGCCATAGATTATTTTAGTAATTGATCTATTCCCCCCAAACAATTCCTTCAACCTTAGTATTGAAAAATACTGGCGGCCGCCAGTGCCGCCCTTCAGCCTCTTAGTAGAGACACCTTGACCTTGAGGTCGACTTAAAGTTCACTGTGATTCAAATTTGTCCAAGTTATCTTAGTGGTAACACCTATGGTAGCAATTTTAATCCTACTTTCTCGAGTTATTGCATTCACAAACTTGGGTGTCCAAACTGCCTGCCTGGTGGGGTGATGACTATAGCCACGAGCCTTTTATAGCTGAAGGGTAAAAACCACCATAAATACTAAAATTTATTTTTCTCCTCTTTCTTGAGCTGAAAATGTTTCAAATTTATATCCAATTGTAAAAGGAGTCTATGTGAAAACCGCTGATTCAATTGTTTTTACACTGGGCTGGGGTATTGCTGGATACATAAGGATGGGGCAGTGTCCAGTCTCAGCAACATCCTTAGATACCATGGTCACCAAGGGATGCTTGGTTGCCTCACTAAAGCCCTTTTTCTATTAGTACCTACTCGGACCTGCTCGACACAACGTGAGGCAGTACGGCTCGTTTTCCATTACAATTGAGTACCGATGAATGTGTTTAACTCACTATATCAATGTAGCCAAACTGACATCATTTGTACGCGACATGAACACTAAAACAAAGGTGGCTGTTACTCCCCTCGAGTCGTAATAAAGCTCAACTTGTTCTTTATGTTTTAACTGACATTTATTTCGGACAGGAGGATTCTTCGACATGCCTTAACATGTAATGATGTCCAACCACAGCCGATACAATGCCGTCAGAACTAAAAAGAAATACAAACTTAAATGAATATTCTTAATAAAGCCCTTAAGCATTATATATGGCGAAACATTCCAACAAAACAATCAATAAAATACACATTACACCTCACACTGCGGTAATTGCACGAGAATATCACGCAACACTAGCGTATTTACATACAACGAAAATAAACAAAAGAAAACTTTTACCTCATTGGCCTCACTCCAAGGGAATAAAACTTTAATCCTTACATCGTGGGGAGGTCCAAAAAAGGCACTCTTTTATTTATCTTACTGTGGACCTGCAAACCTCGTGGCTCGTCTCTCAATTAGCTTGCTGAGTGTGCCAGCCAAAAAATACCCTCTTAGCAACAACAGACTGAACTATAGAAAAGGTTCCTATCTAATTGCACAATTAGCAAAAATAACACATTTAAACATATAAATCCAATGAACAAAACATGAATTACTATTGATTTATTTCTTAATATTTCAACTACTAATTGTTTCAACCTTACATATCTAATAAAATGAACTTAAATGCGAGAGTTGCCTATGACGGCAGCTACAGTGGCAGTTGAGGCCATTTTATACCTGCTGCTCGGTTTGTGGCTTTTAGTCAGACTCGGGGACATTTGGATTGCTTGGAAATCCTGTTGAGTAGGCACTAAAAAAAAAAGTACCTTGTGCCAGGTACTATGACCTAATAGAAAACTCTAAAATGAGTGTCGGGCCGCACCGAGCCAACCTGAGCAGGTACTAATGGAAAATGGCTCTAATTGCAGCCAATTCTAAATGAAAGTGTACACAAAATATAATTTATATCAAATTCCTTTAGAAGAACAGACAAACAAGAGAGAAGCGAAAGATTGTGGAGACTAGTGGAGACTAGTGCAGACAGGCGTTGAGTAGAGTAGGACAAAAAGAGTGACTAAAGACAGGAGAGGAGAAGTTTGGAGGACATAAGAGAAAAGGAGTAGAAAGGAGAGTCTAAAAGAATAAAGCTGGGGACAGACGAGGAGTAAACACAATCCATCACTGCTGCACTGTTTCCACTCTCTCAGGCAAACACCTTCTGAATGTTGATCTCCAACCCTCCTGCTCTTTGTTCTTCTACATTTGTCTGCTGCACCTTTATTTCTGTCTTTATCTGTTTCTCCCTGGCTGGCTTTTATCACTTTGGTTTTGCTTTCTGTCCTTTATT
This sequence comes from Mchenga conophoros, assembly GCF_057382185.1. Classification (NCBI taxonomy): domain Eukaryota; kingdom Metazoa; phylum Chordata; class Actinopteri; order Cichliformes; family Cichlidae; genus Mchenga; species Mchenga conophoros. The sequence continues at coordinate 9,482,414 of NC_140541.1, forward strand.
CAATCTTCCTGAGTGTTTTCTCAGATTCCCGTTTTGTCTTTCTCGTTACCTTGTCTGTGTTTATATCTTTTGGGACTGCACTGTTGGAGACTGACAAATACAACCAATAATAACTAGGAAGCCTTATCTGACGAGGCTGCCCTTGGTCCTCTTCCACACAGATTACATCGGTGGGTTTGTTTTGTAAATTGCTTGTATTGTTTTGGCTTTCCCTACTTGAGCTTCTTGGAAATTTAGAGATCAGAAATTTGCACATTGAGGTTACCCAAAGAAAAAAGAGCAAGCATGGTGGCTTCTGAGGAAACTTCAAAGCTCTCAACGTGACAGGAAGCTTCTGCAACGCGACAAAGCCAAATTCAGCTCAGCAATGTCTTACATTCTTGCCAGCTGTCCCAAGCAGCAGCATGCGTTTCTAATATCATTACCCTCTCATTTCCTGTATGGCCCAGTCTTGCCGTTCTGTGATGCAAGGCAGACTCAACCTGAAGCTGCGAGTCTTCATAACTTACTGGTCTGAAAATAAAGCCAAAGTGAGCATGCTTTAAATCTGTTTTTTAATGGCTGGGGGGACTGCTGTGGTTTCAAATGTCTGAATGTATAGAAGTCAACAGGAAAAAATGACTCCTTAGATGCCCTGATCTATGTCCTGAAAAAAGCCAAAGCGCTCATGATCTTAATCGCTATTACAGCCATACTCAATGGGTTTTTTTGTAAATTACAGTCCCCACTGGTGTCCAAAGTGATAATAATCCTCACTGCCACCCCAAACCAAGGTTTCCAAAAAGCTAAGATGGCAACAGCAGACGCTCAAAGCTTCAAAAACAAGACGCAAACCAGATGATGTCCCAGTGGCTATAGCCATCATTTATAAACAGTATGAGGAACTGAACAACAAGCACTGGTTTAACGTCCAGTAAGAATTGTATCGTATATGAAAACAGAGTTTGAGTATTCAAATTCTGCGTTAGAAGCTGTGGTAATATTAAAGTCTGAAATTTGCAAAGAGCGAGATGAAAGTGTGTACAGACAAATAAAAAAAATAGAATTAACTCTCTATAACAGTAAATATATATATGTTGTGAAGCTGTATTCTGTGCAGGAATATACAGTATGTGAAAAAAATTCTTAATATAATCAAAAAGGGGAAAAATAATAACTGAGGTACTAGTGTCCATGTTTGCGTATTCACGGAAGTTGAAATTAAAACAAAAAAGTTTTTATTTAAAGTGAAAATAGCTCAGTTTTGTATAGTTAAAGAGCCATTATAGAGGCAGTGAGCTCTGTAAACGCTGATTTGGAAGATGATAGGGGTGGGGGAAAAAATCGATACTATGTAGTATCGTGATATTTTGTTTGCTAATAATGTATCGATACAGGGACAGCAGAAATCGATATTTTGTTACAAACAATTTTTCGTGGAATGGAACATGCTCTGACTTCAGAGCCTGTTGATCCTTTTTCTGAGCAAGAATCCTGACATTCCTTCACTGTCAAAATGTGTTTAGCTTTTTTTTGGGCAGCAATAAACATGACAGTTTACCTGTTTTAATTTAAGACACGTTTTATTTTAGTTAAGTTTAAAACTTTTTTATTTAATGTAAAATTATATTTTGTTTTCATTTACTTTCAAATTCTTCAGTTGCTGAATGGGCTGCATAGTTTTCATAAATTGCATAGTTCAGAATAGCTATAATCGTACCAGATGGTTGCATTCAGTTAAGTTGGACTAGACTGTAATACAAACCGTTCAGTTTGTCAACAATAAAACTGACTGAAATGAGAGAAAGACTGAGTGCGAGACTTTGACATTAGATAAAATGAATATTGATAAAGTTTACCTTTATGTACAGAATCTGAATATCGCAAAATATTTTTAAAAATTGCAATAATATCGTATCATGCGTTAAGTATTGTGATAATATCGTATCGTGGGATGTATGGTGATTCCCACCTCTAGAAGATGAGTACTTCTGGGCTTTAATTAATGCTTATTTATCTATACATGTGGGCTCAGATTAGAACACGAGCAAAATGTATACAAAACCAGAGCATTAGTGTTTCTGTGCATTTGTTTGGGGCCATGTGTTTTCTTGCGTTAACTCTAAATCAATCCATCACTATCTGTGACTGTCCCACACACATACAGCTACAAGGATTCACTAACATCCAACATGGGACAGACCTTTAACGCCCAGTTCATCACCAATCCTAAGCTGTTGTTTTTTTCAATCATCTGTTACCACTTTTTTTTTTTTTTATAACAATCTGTATTTATTCTACTGCTGCCTGAACAGTAGGAGGGTTAAATGCCTTGCTCAAGGACATGTTCAGTGAGAGTGAAGAATGAATCTGACTTGCTTTTTCCCCTCCAGAGTCATTCATCATCCTCACTCCCCACTCACATCTCTTTATCTGTAACAATCACCTCCAAACACCCTCCACTCATCTTCACTGTCCCATCGCACAGGTTTCTACACCCTCTCCTCTGTTCCCTCCATCACTGTCTCTCCTCTAAGCCCTCCCATGCTCGATCTCCCTCTTTTTCCACCTCCCACTGCTTCTATTATCACTCCAGTGGGCTCTGATGAATGACTGAGTTTGATTTGGGTGGGGGAAGTGAAATTGAGCAAGGGAATAGGAGGTGAAGTGCAGTGTGGGGAACAAGAGTGGCATTAAGTTTTGCTTGTGAGCCACTTGGGCTTCTGTTGTTATTCGCAGTAAATTATCACAATGTTTATCGGTTCCATAAATCCAACCCACAACCTCTGGACACTCAGTGTGACTGAGTAAAGTTTGTTGAGCATTTTTCAGTGAGTGGGCAGAACAAGATTGTTTTTTGGTTTTTTTTGGGTTTTTTTTAAATCTGCTTCTGAAACATTGCAAATGACTAATCTGTTCTCTTCATGGCTTTAATTACCAAACAAAACAAACGTGTTACTTTTAGGGTGTTTAACGGTCTTTCATTCCAATTTTCAAATAAGTTTTTTGGATTTCTCCTCAGCTGTTAACCAAAATCTAATTGTAAATAAATGGTTAGTTTATGCTTATGCTTTCTACTCTCTCCACTAAAAAAGAAATACAAAACTTGAACTTTGAGACACTCACGTCTATATTTACCCTCTTTTTAATTCAGCCACAGCTTCCCCTTATAGCAGGGATGTGACATACAGCCCACTTTAAACTTAAGTGGGCCTGCTGCCTTACCTCTGTGATATTATCTTCATCTATTGAACTTATGTAAGGACGCTTGGCAACATGCAAGCAACCAAGTCAAAGACTCCATGTCTGAAATGAGGCCAATGTGGAACTGCCATCACTTTTTAAATCGCTACTTGAGTCCAGCTCTAAAAGTGAGTCCATGTGCACAGCCTCCCATAATACAAAAGCCCAACCTTGCAGCATTAAAAAGTCCACTAACAGCCTGGTACAAACAATAGTTCTGATGTCTCTGCTACATGGTACAGTTAATGATTATGTTTATTAGAGCCATACAGTTTAAAAACACATTTAACTAGCTGACAAATTAGCAACCCTGCCTCTGATCTATCATTTATATGCAATCTATAGCAGGTACAAAGCCTTTATCAAGAGCAAATGAATAACTGCGGTTATTTAAATGCATTTTAAAACCACTGGCTATCATCCGATTGAGCTTTCGTCTTAGCAGTTAAATGACTGGCTCACCCCACACACATTCTCTGACCAGATGGCTTCACTGCAAAAATAGACATTAGGACAGCAGAATAAGCTGATGGTTTCCCAGAATGAGCAAAGCATAAAGGGCAAGAAAATGCCACAAAAGTCTTGACCACTAGCATCAAGTTAATGTGAATGGGGTGTCTGCTACTAAACTGATCATATTTTTCACAAATGTCACTTAAAAGACCGGAAATTTTTTTTTTTCAGACTACTTCTTGATGTACATGAAAGGTATGAAGAGAACAATATTAGTGACAGGACAAGACAATAGATTTGTCTTTACAAAAACAACCTTCACCTTTAGATGAACCACAGCAGCCTTCATCTAAAGGTGTGGCCCTATAATCAAAGCAAAATGCCTACTCAGCCCATCGTGGTTTATTTTGAGAACTTCACTGGCTGTCTACTCGCAAAAAACACCGCTTGATTTCTGTATCTTCAGGGTGTACTTGTAGGCATTTCTGACAGCTGTGGTTTGAGAAACAAAGACTAAAGGAAGGGAAATCAGGATTTACAGGAGACAATATTGAAAGTTAGCAACTGTGTCAGAGCTGTATTTGTGGTGAAGTGAAAAGGCTAAGAAAAGCACTGATTTCTTTCGAGATCTGTTGGCGGGCAGTAACCCCCCCCCCATATAAATTCTTGGGAGCACAGTAGTCGTGGAGGTTGTGCTGGGCGAGTTTGATGTATTTGCTCCTATTATAGAGGGAGCACTGCTCGGCTGGGCATGAAAGTTGGAGCGGATTGGATGGACAGAGAAGAGGTGGGAAAGAACAGAAAAAGAAATATGGATGGTTGGATTTAATGTTCACCAGCTCCTTAAACCAAGAAGCAAAATTTGCCTGTTGGATTTAATAGGAGAGGAGAGGAGAGATGAAACAAGGAGACATGAAGATCATTTTTGAGGATTATAGCCCAGGTGATTTGAACTAACATCTATTTTTCATCAATTTTCTGTCCAATGTAGAAAAAAATAACACTAAAAAATTCTTACACTCTCATATACAACACACACAAGCAAATAAGTACTTACTTCCTGTCCAGAGAGGTAGTAGGCAGCCAGCAATCCTCCTATGAACCGAATGTTGACCTCAAACACTGACACCTCAGCATTCTGGAAAATTAAGACAGCACAAAAATCATTAAATAAAGCAGCTTGCTACAGGAAATGGCACAAAGTAATCACTAATACCCAATATCTAAACAGAACAGGCAAAACAGCACTCCCCTATTGGCTCTATTCTCTGGTGACACTGGATACATAACTGTGAACAGTATTAATTTCTGGCTTTGGTGAAGCCCAGTGGTGCTGTATAACAAAACACTAAGATCAATGGCTTCTTAATGTTATTGCTGATTTGCATGTCACGCAGGAAAAGATGCAAAGTGGAAAGGTACTTTCAGACAGATCAGACAGTAAAAGCTGTCCAAGTGAAACAAAAATCTTTGAATCATTAGCGCTGAGCAACAAGGCAGTAACCTGCCAGCAGATATGAAGTGGAACGTGTGAGAGCGACAGGAGAGAAAAGACGTCTTGAGGATTAAACACTGAACTAAAGCCACCACGAGTACACGAAGTGGTTAAGGTGATTTCGCACATTATTTGGGTCTAAAGTTGTTACCATGGTTATTGTTTGCCAATTCGAATTAGTTGGCTGCTCATCCCAATTAATGTGCCTCCAAAGGAGAACCTAATTAAGACTTTCATGTGCACACTTGACTGATTTCACTCTGTGCAATGCTTGTACTGCTGGCCTTGCAGCTTCCTTCAAACCACAGCATTCCTCGTGTTTGGGAAATTGGAAGACTGTGACTGACAACATGGTTGATGACACAGCGACTGTGATGCAGAAATGTTATTCACCTGGAACGCCTTTTTGGTCCCGTACATTCAAATGCTGAGAGCTTCTTGCAATTTACAACATGACCTTGCGCTGATATTTTCACATTAGAAATGAAAACGTACCAAAGATGAGAGAACTCTGCCTACACATTTTTTAAAGTGCAGGCTGAATGACCTCTGTTTACAGTAAATGAATAGGAGAAAGAAGCGGAGGAGTGCAGAAACATTGTGTGGCTATAACATGTTAAGATCAGCCACAGCATGGTTCAAATAAATACATCAAATATTTATGATAGAGCCTTACTGATTACAGTACTCACAGTTTACAGCACTCTCTTCTGTAACCTGATGAGGTAACTCTAACCTGGAGTCAGGAGCACATGTGAACAAGAACATTCAAAGACTGGTTGTGATGCTCAGGCCTGAACACTGGTCAGCACCGGTACTCACATTAGCGCAAACCTGGCCCTGATGTCAGTCTAGCTTCATCTAATCCACTTAATTCATTCAAGAGCCTCTCTTGGCTTCTTGCATTTCCTTCAGTGCAAAGAGCTGCCATAACCTGTCAGATAATGCTTCTGCTGGGAAGTCTTTTCAATAGAGCTATACAGGGAACAGTGAGCCTTCTTGGCATGCCTTCCCCCACAGGCACATTTCCCTAAAGAATGCTTTTCTTATCTACAGAGGCATACAGTGTTACATCTAGCTGTACAATACTGTGGTTCATGTCTGAAAATCTGAGCATCTTTTGAAGGTAAACCCCACAATCTCTATAGTATCTCTTGATCTATGGGCTGTTCGCAGCAGGGTGGATTTTGACCTCTCAGATATAACAGGTCTGATTTGCTCCTGAAATAGTGAAGCCCTATCATTGTTGAGGCTTTCACTTGAGTATAAGCAAAAAAAAAAGGAGCGAGAGCGAGAGAATGTAGCAGCCGTACACTCGATGTTGAGTTAATTTTTATTTTGCAAGCTGTTTGAATGTGTCTTAAAGTACCAGAGTTGCTTCCTGCCTCAGATCCCATGTGTGGATTAGTGCTGGAAGGGGAAAGTGTTGAATACTGCCTGCATAAACCTATTTTCAACTTGCACATATTTTCTCTCTGCACCCAAAGTTTTCAGACTAAGCCCAACTAAAAAGGTTTTCATTATTACCGGCACACAATCAGCACTTCAACAAAACCCACTGAAAGGCAAGATGAGCTACAGGTTTGTGTTAAACCTGATGAAAGGTGGCGACTGGGAAGCTCTCATCCAGCCGAAGGCTGGCATCCGTCTAAAGCAGGATTGTGTAAAACTCAAATACACAGTGGGCCAAAATTCAAAACTGGGCTAACATTAATATTTATTGGAAAAAAAATCTTCCTCCAGATATAAGAATGAATCTTTTCTTATGGACTCAAACAAGTTTTGCTAAAAAAACTGAATATGGAACAAGCAAAGCTTAATACTAAGCAATATATATATTAGCTGTATAATACCAGTAGGCCAGCTCTAATAATAATTTGGTATGGCTTCGCGGGCCACATGTAATTAGGCTGCGGGCCAAATTTGGCCCGGGGGCCAGAGTTTGACACCTATGGTCTACAGCATGAGTCAGCCTTTACTTGTTAGCCATTTACAGCTGCAGTTTAGAAGCACTAAGCCCAATGAAAAGCAGGGACAAAACAACCCTGATTTAAAAAAAACAAACAAAAACAAAACAAAAACAAAAAAGCCTGAGGTGAGCACAGAGGGGGAAGTGGGAGGCTACGTCCGCACGTACCCGGGTATTTTTGAAAACGCAGATTTTTCTATGCGTTTGCACCTTTTGTCCACATGTAAACGGCGTTTTCGGTCACTGAAAATGGAGATTTTTTAAAAACTCCTGCCAGGGTGGATATTTTCGAAAACTCAGTTTTTGCGTTTACGTGTGGACCAATGACTGTTTCTACAGTTTGACGTCACACTGTGCGCTAGGTTATTGTTTCGGTGAAATGAATTTCTACCATGGCGGACTTAGACAAAATAACGTTACTGTTCATTTTTCCTCTCTGCAGTGTTTAAATGCTTAGATATACACACACAGCACTGAGTCCTCCACACATAGGACTCAGTGCTGCTTCTATGCGCCATCTTTGTTTACTCTTTCCCACCCAGGCTTCTAGACTTCTGATTGGCCAACATTTCTACACGGTCAGGAATATATCGCTACCTGCTGCTTTGGCATGTTCCCGGCAGCGTTTTCCTTCGTTTTTGGCTTTTACGTGTGGACGGGATTTTTTTTTACAAACGAAAACAGAAAATCTCCGCTTTCAAAAAATACCCGTGTACGTGTGGACGTAGCCGGAGTTACACAGGTTGTGCAGTGAGGCTTGAGAGCAGCACAGGAATATACGGTTGGACTGAAATCATGTATTTTGTCATGGAGCTACTAAACAGAACATCAGGGTCACTTCATTATATGATCTTCTATTTTAACACTCTTAACAACACTCACTCCCCCCTCTATTTATATCCAACATGTATCAGTACAAACAGATCTGTCAGCTCTCTGTCAGCATTTATTTTTTGTGCCATTTTCTGTTATTGATAATGAAGGTTTGTTTTAAATGAGTGCAAGCCACTGATAAGCCTCAAGAATAGAAAGGTTAGATTGGACTTTCTATTCAAAAAAAAGAAAAAACAAAGAAAAAAAGAAAAGAAAATCAAAAAGCCAGCACAGCTCTGGAGAAAACATTCTTTGGAAAGATAAAACCAAGATCAACCTATGGAAAAGGCGCAGAACAGCTCCTGATCCAAAGCGTACCAAATCAACTATAAAACACAGTGGAAGCCGTGTGATGGCTTGGGCGTGCATGGCTGCCAGTGGCACTGGGACGCTAGTACTTGATGATGTGACACAGGACAGAAGGAGTCAAATGAAATCTGAGGTGGTCAGAGACGTACTGTCAGCTCAAATCCAGCTAAATGCAGTCAAATTTATTGGGCAGTGTTTCATAATACAGATACATAATATAGCATGCATTTCGCTTGTTGAAGACTAGACCCATTGCCAGCAAAAGGTTTCAACCAAATATTAGAAATGAAGATTTTATTTTTAGTTACTGAATTTTTCCAATGACATTTGAGCCCCTGAATTAAAGGTATTGTGGTAAAAATGCTTTAGTTCATCACATTTTTATGCAATCTTTTTCAACCTACTCAAAGCCTGCACTTCAACCGCATTGAAGTTATTTCCTTTAAAATTCATTGTGGTAATGTATGGAATCAAAATTAGAAAAAATATTGTCTGTGTCCAAATATTTACTGACCTAACTGTACATTAAAGCGAATAGGCATGTGTGCCCACATGTGTCAATATGGGAATTATTAAACCCTTTATAATCAACAGTGCCATCAACTCTGTAAACGCAACATGAACATGCTACACGTGTTGGTGTCATGTTCTCAGTATTGTCTGCCGTCTACTCTGTTCTGTACACTGAAAGCAAAGAAATAGCCGGAGCCCAGTTCACACATACTTGTCAATAAAGCTGATTCTGAAAGGTTCTGTGTTAGCTGGATTTTAATCATTATGTTAACAATAAAAGGTAAGAGACACACAGGTTAATGTTTCACACCTCCTTGAATGTATATTTGTAGACTGTCGATTTTAACATCTCTCCCAACCCTAATTGCTGTTTATTCCCAGAGCTTTACATGATGTTAAAACATCCCTGGTGTAAGATACTTGCATGAAACAACATATTTGAAAACATTATGTTTTAAAAGCTCAACAATAACATTTTACAATGTAATTAAAAAAAAAAATCAATTTACAAAAGAATATTCATATTAAAACCTGGGATCTCAACAGCTGGTGAGAATGCATCTTTTTGTTTGTTTGGTTCACAGTGTGTGATTTCACTGAAGTATCCCAACAAATCTGATGACAGACCTTCAAATTTGATAAAACATGTCATCCAGACGATTCAGTTAAAATATTAACGTCTGTCATTGGAAATGACACGAGAGGAGCCAACACAGTAAGTCACTGCTTTCACCTTCAGTAAAAAGGCTTCTAGAAGAAGGAAACTGATGGGAGAAGATGTGTCTAATCATGCCAAACATGACAGCTTAAAGTGAGCAGGACCACAAAAGCTCAGCAATGGTATAAAAATTTTAACAGCAGAATGGCCTTTTCTACCTTGTCAAAGACTGTGAATCATGTGTCTGCATTTCTTATTGCCAGAAACATCATATGCTAGGAAAGAAATCTGAATAAAGAACTCAAATGAATCCAGGAAATCAGACTGGGCTCAAACAACAGCTAGAATTAATCAGTATTTCAATCTCCTTGCTGCATGGGATCAGATCAAATCCTCATTTTGATTGGGGTCATTAATGCATTAGTTAACAAAGTCTATTAGTTTGCTGGATGTTTGGGCCTAGCATAGATGCAGTTCGCATGCCGACACATCCATCATCTGAGGGCAAGCTGCAATGCGGGGGTCTAACCAGGACACTAGAGAGTCCAACAATGACTCACTGCTTGGCTCAAACTGACATGGCAGCTATTTAATCATTCATTAGTGGTAAAGCTGGAGCTGGAGGATGTGTTGGTGGCAAGTGGGTGGCTGAATTGAGAGGTAGACGAGCGCAGGTGTAACATATGCAATAAAAATGTGCATAAATTTGCTAAAAGCACACAAGAACCGCACAGTTACTTTTAAGCAATAAATACTGTGTGTACACACAGAGAGAGAGACCAATTTACTATGTTTATGCAAGATGAAGACGAGGGAAATAATGTCACGACTCTGCAATCACATATTTCAAAAATACTTGTTATTTTCTCATGTATGGTTCGCAGTCCACTTCAAAACAGCTTACAGCACAATTCAGCTGGAGTTTTTGATAACTTGGATCTTATTTTCATTGTTTAGGCTAATGACTTTATTGCTCACTCAACTAACTGGGTTCTAGGAACGGGGCAACATGCTACAAAGATGTCAGGTCATTCAACAAGAAACAAAATGGTAAATTACACTCTACATATTTCTAAAAGACTAAAGATTACAGTTAGAACTGAACCATCCACTAGCTTTGATGCCACAGGCACATGTTCCTGTGTATTGTTGCATGATGCACTGAATTCTTCTCCCCCGCATATCAAACTAAACTAAGAAAAAATGGAAGACAACATATTCGGATGAATTTGGAGTTGCAGGAACTACTTTAATGAATGCTATGGAATGATGAATAGCAACTATTCTTAGTACAGTGGCTATAAAGGGTGTACACATACCTCTTTAAATACCAGGTTTTAGTGAGGTTAAAAAAAAAAAAATGAGACCACAATAACTCACTGACAATGATTTCAAAGCAATTCAATTATTTCAACAAACAAATCTGTTAGTCGGCACACCTTTAAAGGAATACGCTGTTGAAGCAGCAGACAGCGTTCTGTCTTCTTGTGTACACACCTGCTATCAATTAAAGAGACTGATTAACCCCAAATACAGTTCAGCGGTCCTAGCAGGACCTTCCTGACATTTACTTAGTTGCCTGCTGCATCAAAAGCTTTGGTTCACAGACCGCTTACAAAGCATCAAAGAGATTTCACTGTTGAAAGGTATCAGTCAGAAGAAAGGTACCAAAGTTTCCACTGCACTGAATATACCAGGAACACAGTGAAGACAGTCATCAAAAACTGACACCGCAAAGAACTGGATGTCCCCCAAAAACTGATGAAAAGACAAGGTGAAAACTAGCTCGGGAGCCTATCAGAGGATCTAGAGTAACACTAAAGGAGCTGCAGGAATTTCTGGAAAGCACCAGTTGTGTACTATGTAACAACAATCTCAATATGTATTTTCCATTTGTCTGGACTATGGGGCAGGATTGCAAGACGGAAGCCTTTCTGGCAAAGAAAAGCATCCAAACTAGAGCTGGGCGATATGAGATTTTTTCATATCACGATATGTTTTTTTTTTTCATTTCAGGCGATAACGATATATATCACGATATAAGCCAAATAACTATATTTGTAAGATTTAAATGTGCCGTTGCTCACAAGTAAAATGTGAAATAATCAGCAGCTTGTTTTTATTTAAATATTTATTTCCCATAATAAGTTCAACAGGGTAGATGTACTTAAGGAACATGAGACTTTTTCAGATAAATAAAGGCAAATATTGCAAACTACACAAAAGGCAGCCGCTAAAGCGTTTAAGTTTCAAAATAGAATAAACGAAACAGACTACTAAATTGTCAATTCCACTTAGAAACAAAATATTAATTCTAGAAATAAATATTAGTTTGTTTTACAGAAGAACAGACAAAACTGACTAACTTTTGTCAGTATCAAATAAACTGAGAACTAAAAGTAAATTCTCAATCTCTCCTTGTTGTATAGCTTAGCTTTTCAAACGGTTTTAACAGTTACTTTAGTCTGACAAAAGCCGAATGACGAATTAGCGCTTCCAGTCAGAGATTGAGCTGCACCGCTTTATTGTATTTCCAGACTTGCTTTCGGCACAATTTACAGTGCACGCTACTCTGTTTTTTGTCAGACTTGAAATAGCTGAAATACCGTCACATTACGGAACTTCTATGGCTCTTCCGCTCAACAATCTCTCCGGCATTGGAACCATCATCTGTTTTCTCTTCGGTAACCTTCGGTCACGCTCTCGGTCGATTTTTCTCTAGTCGGCACACTCATTTCCTCCATTACCGGGCGGCACGGCGGCTGGCTGCTTCCCAAAACAAATACACATGTGCGGCTTGGCACTTGTGCTGTACGTAACAAGTCACGTGACGCGACGCTGCGGCTGTGATTGGTTCGGCTCTGCACTACTTAATTTGGATTGGCTGTTGTTTTTTTTAAGAGGACAAGAGCGATGAGGCCTATCACAATAGTTTAATTTTTCTATCGAGAAAAAGTTATTTCACAATACATATCGCTATCGTTCTATTGCCCAGCTCTAATCCAAACCCAAGTACAATTTGCAAAAAAACAAAACAAAAAAACCCAAACCCCCAAAACAAACAAACGTAAGCATAAATTCTCCCAAAAGCATGAAGGAAAATGTGTGAGACTGAATTTTTTGGCCACAATTCCAAAAGGTACTTTTGTCTAAAAACAACACTTTTTGTTCTTACACTTTCAGGATGCTCTTCTTCAGCTGGAACTGGGGCTTTAGTCCCATATAATCCCCTCCTTAAGTGGATGAAATTATACCAGTCAAATACCAATCAAACAGCAAAAGTGCCAGAATGCTGCAGATGAAGAGGACTTATACCATCCAACAGGACAATGACACAGAGTACACATCCAAATCAGTCATTTGGATCAGACCTAAATCCAACAGAACAATCTGTGGACTGACCTGCACAGGACTGTGCACAGAAGATGCCCTCTCTAGCTGACAGATTTGGAGTGCTTCTGCGAGGAAGAGTGGCCAAATATTGCCAAGCCAATAAATACTGTGTGTACACACACACACACACACACACACACACACACACACACACACACACACACACACACACACCTATCCAAGAAGACTGAATGCCGAGATTACTGGTTTAAGGATGTGCACACGTCTACAAGTAGCTTATAGTACTTGTAGTACTATAGTACAATGATGGTGCACACACAGAAGCAGCTAACCTCAATGTAATATTGGGCAACTTGCACTCCTATATGCACCGGAAAGTGATTAAACTCGACTAAGAGTGATGTATTTAATCTCCCAAATGGAAATGCAGACTATGGCCTGGTTCCAGCCTCAGTGCTCTGACTGGGGAAGCTGGGTACAGCTGCTCTCTTTAGGTTGAACAAATCTTTGATATTCACAAGGGCCAAGTTTAATAACACTTTTGCTGCCAATTACACTGCCAGGAAGAAAAATATGGCTCACTCCAAGCTGGGATATTACCTGTTTTGTAAAAGGCCCATGCAAAAGCCAGAGTAATGCCATGACCATATTTCTAAGGTTTAGCCTAAGCTAGCTAAACCTTTCCTGAATGTTATAGTATAGCTGGAAGCTTATGCCTGAATCCCCTGCCTAATGCACACAGGTATAAGAGCATCAAACCAGGCTATTAATGAAAACACAGCGACACGCCTCCCTCCTCCTCTCACTTGTTAACAGCAGCTTCAAATCTCATCCTCTCTCTTCTTCTCCTCCCTCTAATCTCCACTCTCCTCTCCCTCCTAAGTAACCAGAGGGCTCTCCTCTCCTGCCTGATTTTTATTACTTCACACGAGTATATTCGCAATTTTGTTTCCTCACGCTCTTATCTCCATGTCACTGTCATTGCATTTGTTTTACATTTAATAATTCTCCATCTTTTTCGTAAGGCACAAATCTCATACTCATGCTGCTAAGGGAACTTTTATTACATTAGCTGCTCCAGTGGGTATTTTGGATATCACTGTGCTGGAGAAGACACTGCTACTTTTATTTAATGAATCCAAATGGGACAATTGTAAGATGACTGTGCCAATTTTCATCTCTTTCTGTATCCTTTTACTGTTTTCTCAGGGTTAAAAACTATAAAATCTTCCGGTGTATCTCTCTCTCTTTTCCTCTGTCCTTTTCACTTCACAAATATCCACCCTTCTTATTCCTGTATATGATGCCTATATTTAATCATTCATACTTCTATCACGTACCTGCCATGTCAACTGCTGATGAATGTCTCTAAATTCTCTTAAAAATGCTTTATATAAACGAGTTGCCCTCATGGACTGTAAATAAATTGTACTATGTAGTTCCATTAAATATGGTCCAAAAGGCAACAGCACAGTGAACAGGCCCAGTTCAGTCATTTAATTTAGCAGAGGTGAGGCCAAGTGACTCTCAACCCAACGCCTATCCATAGAGCTTGAAATAGTTTGTTTTATACGGGTCTGATTTGTATTTACTTGTACAGAGTCACTACTATATCTTTACAGTGGGGCAAAAAAGTATTTAGTCAGCCACCGATTGTGCAAGTTCCCCCACCTAAAATGATGACAGAGGTCAGTAATTTGCACCAGAGGTACACTTCAACTGTGAGAGACAGAATGTGAAAAAAAAATCCATGAATCCACATGATAGGATTTGTAAAGAATTTATTCGTAAATTAGGGTGGAAAATAAATATTTGGTCACCTCAAACAAGGAAAATCTCTGGCTCTCACAGACCTGTAACGTCTTCTGTAAGAAGCTTTTCTGTCCCCCACTCGTTACCTGTATGAATGGCACCTGTTTGAACTCATCATCTGTATAAAAGACACCTGTCCACAGCCTCAAACAGTCAGACTCCAAACTCCGCCATGGCCAAGACCAAAGAGCTTTCGAAGGACACCAGGAAAAGTATTGTAGACCTGCACCAGATTGGGAAGAGTGAATCTACAATAGGCAAGCAGCTTGGTGTGAAAAAATCAACTGTGGGAGCAATCATCAGAAAATGGAAGACATACAAGACCACTGATAATCTCCCTCGATCTGGGGCTCCACGCAAGATCTCATCCCGTGGGGTCAAAATGATCATGAGAACGGTGAGCAAAGATCCCAGAACCACACGGGGGGACCTGGTGAATGACCTGCAGAGAGCTGGGACCAAAGTAACAAAGGTCACCATCAGTAACACACTACAACGGCAGGGAATCAAATCCCGCAGTGCCAGACGTGTTCCGCTGCTGAAGCCAGTGCATGTCCAGGCCCGTCTGAAGTTTGCCAGAGAGCACATGGATGATACAGCAGAGGATTGGGAGAATGTCATGTGGTCAGATGAAACCAAAGTAGAACTTTTTGGTATAAACTCAACTCGTCGTGTTTGGAGGAAGAAGAATACTGAGTTGCATCCCAAGAACACCATACCTACTGTGAAGCATGGGGGTGGAAACATCATGCTATGGGGCTGTTTTTCTGCCAAGGGGACAGGACGACTGATCCTTGTTAAGGACAGAATGAATGGGGCCATGTATCGTGAGATTTTGAGCCAAAACCTCCTTCCATCAGTGAGAACTTTGAAGATGAAACGAGGCTGGGTCTTCCAACATGACAATGATCCAAAACACACCGCCCGGGCAACAAAGGAGTGGCTCCGTAAGAAGCATTTGAAAGTCCTGGAGTGGCCTAGCCAGTCTCCAGACCTCAACCCCATAGAAAATCTGTGGCGGGAGTTGAAAGTCCGTGTTTCTCGGCGACAGCCCCAAAACATCACTGCTCTCGAGAAGATCTGCATGGAGGAATGGGCCAAAATACCAGCTACTGTGTGTGCAAACCTGGTAAAGACCTATAGTAAACGTTTGACCTCTGTTATTGCCAACAAAGGTTATGTTACAAAGTATTGAGTTGTATTTTTGTTATTGACCAAATACTTATTTTCCACCCTGATTTACCAATAAATTCTTTACAAATCCTACCATGTGGATTCATGGATTTTTTTTTCACATTCTGTCTCTCACAGTTGAAGTGTACCTCTGGTGCAAATTACTGACCTCTGTCATCATTTTAGGTGGGGGAACTTGCACAATCGGTGGCTGACTAAATACTTTTTTGCCCCACTGTATGTATAATTGTCTTTTCTCCCCATCTTTTCTTTTCTTAACCTTTATTTTTCCTCTTTCCCTTGCCCATCTATTTTACCCATATTGCGGCCATTTTGCCCTCCCCCCTAATCTTCCTCCTTCCATTCAACTAAACTGTGACTGATCTTGACCAGTTTCAGTTTCTCTCCCAGTTGCATTTCTCCTAACCCAATTTCACCCATGTCCTCCATGCAATCTAAGCCTTTCTCCTCTCACTCTCTCCATTCCTCTTCTCTGCAGAACCCCAGTGATCCCGAGGTTAATTAGCCCTCCAAGTGTCAGGCTGTTAGATCCCCTGCTTGGTGTCCTGTGATTGGCTCAGTAGGTGTAGTAAGAAGCTTGGGCACCAGAGTTTGGTGCCGGTATAAAGACAGGAATAAAAAGAGAAGAGGATTGCCAGAATGTGGACAGAAGAACTGAATTGAATTTAGGGAAAACTGATTAGAATAAACAAGACTACATGTAAAGCCACATTATTTAGAAATACAGAGGCACTTTTAAAGGCTGAGAATGCACTGAGGAGCGAGTGAGTAGTGAAAGATGGGGAATGAGTGAGCTGCTTTGGCTCAGGAGGTAGAGCAGCTCATCTACTAATCAGAAGGTTGGTCAATTCCTGCTTCAGGCTGCATGCCAAATATCTTCAGCAAGATACTAACTCCCAAGTTGTTTTCCAACTTCGGGGGTTATGTACGAATGTTAGATAGTAAACACTTAGGTAGGAAAGCATAGAAAAAAAGTGTTTATGTCAATGTGTGTAAATGGGTGAATGAGGCGAGTTGTATGAAGCACGCTTAAGAGCAGAAAATGCTAATAATGGAGTATATAGGAGGAGAAGGGCTGCAACAATTCATTGCATAATTTGAATACTTCAATTGCAAAATAATTCTCAACACAAATTCTCTGCTTCGATGCTTCCTTTAACACATGGCTCCGTAGCGTCACCATGGAGACACGTTTGCAGCTAAAACACCCCTGCAATATAAACGCATTTAGGAGCAGCGTGACAATAAAACTTTGACATTAAGGGCAAACTCACTGATAACACAACAGCAGAGATGATGATGATGATGGTGTCAAAGTTTAACGTGGAGCCAGAGTCTGTTTACACACCGTGAAGAGCAAAGCGGCGGCGGCGGCGCCATCACCAAGACTGAGTGAAAGAAAACATGGTTCTAGCGTCCTAAACAGCAGCACTGTTCCTGTGATCACCACTGAAGGTCAATTGATATGCCTTAGGTTAGATTCCATGTATATCTTATTTTATTTTGACTTTGGCTCTATTTGAGATTATTTATATATTTTTGCATTTAAGAAAATATTTTCTTTAAAAAATGTAATTTGATTGTATTTACGTGCCATTTTAAAGGGTTAAGTTGTTTTCTTTTTGTTTTCGACAGCTGTTTGCTCTAAAAAACTGCAATTTCTAAAAATGGAAACCAACGAGTAGTTCATTTTGAAAAACCTGTGTGTTCATTAATAAGAGAACAGCATTTCTTATCCGATTACTCGGTTAATCGATGGAATTATCGATACATTACTTAATTACTAAAATAATCAACAGCTGCGGCCCTAGCAAGCAGCACAGTCTCGGTCGTTGTGTCCTTGGGCAAGACACTTCACCTACCGCCTACTGGTGATGGCCAGAGGGGGCGATGGTGCGATATGGCAGCCTCGCTTCTGTCAGTCTGGCCCAGGGCAGCTGTGGCTACAACTGTAGCTGCCTCCAAGAGTGTGTGAATGTGAGAGTGAATGAATAATGGAATTGTAAAGCGCTTTGAGGGCCCCGAAAAGTGCTATATAAATGCAACCCATTATTATTATTATTATTATTATTATTATTAAAAAAAAAAAGAGGTGATTGACATCTGAAAGGAAGGAAAGAAAAGCTGGTGATGGGAGACTGAAGCAGAGGAAATAAATGAGGGGAGCTGCTGAACTGATGGACAAGACATGGAAATGAGAAACACTCAACAGAAAAGGCTGTGAGGACAGGAAGGGAGAAGAAAATGGATAGAGAGGACAAAGTCACGATTGTGACTGCAAAACACAGCCTGAATGAAGCAATGTTTGAAATCATTATTACTATAATGCTCGATATGAGGATAAATACTGAAAATATTCTCTAGTCTAATAGTTTCCAACAGCAACACTGGAGCGATACAATCTAGATGAATTAATTGGTGACAATTCAGTGCCAACATTCACAGGGATTTTGAGTAATGTTTGCATATTATTTATGGTCTAATAGTGCTGATGGGCTGATGAAAAATCATGTCAAGAAAGCATGCATCAGATCAATGAGCACTCCGGTGATATTTATTTAAGTGCAAGTCATCTCTTATGACAGCAGCACATTAAGAGCATTATGTGGACAAGCTGGAGACCATCATTAAGATATTAATGGAAGGCTTAATTATACCCAAGTGTTCTTGGGTATTTTATGTGTAGAGAGGGAAGGTGGGTACACACCACACTGAAGTCCAGATTCTGTTCAATCCACTCCTGGCCATCCTTGAACTCCTCGTGCAGACCCATGATGTACAGAGTATCTACTGCATCCACGATGGTTGCCCCCAGTTGAGAACTACCTGTACAACACACAAGATCAAACAATTGAAATTCTTCCATCAGTTATTGCTCATATGAATATTTATTTATGCAATTAACAGTGACATTGGTTTTACATCCATCAGAGGCTCTCCCAAAGACGCATGCATGGAAAAAGCTGCAAACTGTACACAGTGCAAGAGATGCACTGAACTTATTAAGAGAAAGTGAAAAGTCAGTGCAGATAACAGCTGGATCTATTTTCTACAAAGATTTAGTCTGTGCAACGTTATCGCTCCAACAACGATGATTTACCCCTAACCTGAGGATAAGCACGTCACATATCGCACTACTCAGTCCAAGAGGCCTGCATGTGTGTTGCTGTTCTTTGCCTCTGTTGACAACAGTTCATCCAGTCCACTTTAAACTTGCTTTACTGATTATTTTGTGTTTTTGGAGTGTAAGCCTGTGTACGTCTTTGACAGGACATTCACTGATCACATGGTCAAGATAATTTTCTCTCTGATTAGCCACCGTCTCATTTGGCATTAGCATTGTTCTTCAGGCTCGCTCAATGGGTTTGTCTTTATTAGCACCAAACCCTGTAGCTTTCCTTTTTCCAAAGTACTAACAATTTGTGTGTCTGGTGGCTTTTAGAAAAACTGTGTGTGTGGCGTTAACTGAAATTTGTCAAATATAGCTACAATTACACACTCTACTCTCGCTTACGTTACTTATACTGTAAATTAGTGTGTTTAACTTTAATATAATTAATTTATTACTTAAAGTATGCTTACATTTTTGCTCAATTTACTGTGAATACAGAACAGGCTTGCTGCTGCTGTAAATGTACAGCTTTAAATCAAATCATTGGACATAATTACATCAACCCAGACAGCAGTTACATTTAAAATGTTTATAATACTTCAAATAAATAGTCGGATGCGCATTCACAGCCACAAGCTAACATGACAATAGCTTGTGACATTGACACACCACCACATAAACATTCTGAACAACAAACCAATAAAAAAAAAAAATCCCTCTCACGCAGTTCAAGATGGATCTTTTAAAGCTAATCAGAACTCAGATCATTGAAATCAGCAAAAAGTAGACACAGTTAAAAAAAAAAAATACCAAGAAGCCAAGGAAGCTGCAATCAGTGCATTTCTAATAAAAAAAAGAAAAGAAAGAAGGAAAATAAAAAAAAAACAGAACTTAAAACTGTTGAATTAATATTTTCAGAAAGATATGGAGTGGCCAATCAATGGGCAAAAGCATTCAGCCAAGGCGAATGGTAGCAACCATAAAAAATGATCAGTTTGCAGCCACAGGAGCAGCTCTGTGTGTTTGTCTGTTATTCAGTGACATTTTAAAATGTTTTTCCTTTGCTAATGTGTGTTGTCACAGTAGGACTAATTCAAACACATTGCCACATTTCATTGCCTTTTCCATTCTGAGGAGGAGACTAGTAATCATAAGACATTACAGGAACAGGGAACTGCTTATTATAAGTTATTAAAACTGACTTTGTGCCTATAAGGTTCAACTTTATGTAAATCAAAACCCTCCTTAGAAATTAAAGTGAAAAAAGGAGTTATAGGATATTATAGGAAATATCATCAAAATGACTATTTCATCAGATCATCTACACCCTTTCTACTATTGCCTTCCAGTTTGCTTTAGTTCGGTTTGCATACATTACCACCATATTTCAGAGGTAAAAGTCAGTGGCACTGCCCTTTAAAGCCGTCCCCATTTCATATCAGAAGCTGCGTGAACAGCTAGAATTCCTGAGTCTGCTCGCCATCCCTTCTTATCTATGAATCCATTCAAAAGGAGAGTGTCTGGCTTCATGCAGGAGCTGCAGTGTTATTATCATCATAGACAGGAACCTCTAAATCACTCTAAAAATACACTGCAGTCAGGCGGGCGGAGCTGATAGCAAGATGCCCTGGCTGCCTGCCGGATCTTGACAGATTGGCGCGACCGTTGGTAGAGCAGAGCCCCTCTGCTGCACCACACAACCCCCATCTCCCTCCCTTCTGTCACTTCCATCACCTACAGGTACGCTTGAGGCTCCCATAGCAATGTGACACTGCTGACGCAAAGACAGAGGCCTGTCAAAGATACCGTCTCAGAATACTCCTCTAAAGGTCTTGTGCAATAGCTCCTAAATGCAGTGCTTCCTATGTGTTCACAACAATGACACCTCTGCTCTGTCAATCATTAACACTGTTGTGTTGTGAAGCAAATGAAATGTGACACTAACATTTTATATACGGACCTGTTTTCTTCTAAAACAACAAAAGGGTATCAAACCTCTTGTCTATGGTCCAGAAAAGAGGATTTTAATACCAAAAGGAGTTTTGGTGTTTATCAAACATCTTGAACAGAAGACATCCCAGACAACGTATGTTGTGTTAAAATGTCTTGGATTTGAAGATAACAATTTGGGTATTGATCCAAATAGAAATAAAATAGCCCTTAAAATCCTCTGTAAGTGATTATTCAATCCTTATGTTCATGACAAAACCTGCAAGTGATACTTCAAAGAACTGGAAATACTGTAGAGTCTTTACCTTACAATATAAAGCACCTTGAGGTGACTGTTGCTGTGAATTGGTAACATATAAACAAAAAGGATTGGACTGGATTAACTGATTGGGGACAAATTGCCCTTCTGTATGTAGAGCAGAAGATCTTAGCGAAAGGCTTTTTTCTTTGTTCATTTTTAAAAACTCCAACTTCTCACGTAGTGAAGGTGTTCTCTGGGTTTTTCACCTCGTCCGCCAACATGAAAACCAATGACAGCGGAGCATTTCTTTGGCCAATCCAATCTAGCAACAAGCTCATCAAATGAATCACCCTCCATCTTCTAATCCCAACTCCAAATTCAAAGCAAAAGAAAATTTAAATGTGCAGATTACTTATGCGTATCCGCCGGACTCTTCTGGGTGCGTTTCTCTAACCTTGAGAAATTCTGCTCGCTCTCATCTTTGGAAATAACCTTGTTATCACACCTGGAAAGTTTCTCTCTCCAGCTCAGCCTCCATCTTTTCGTCTGCCCCTCCCTCGTATACCGAACCATCTGCTTGTGCTCATTCATCACTGTCTTGCTGCGTTCTCCCTAATCTTTCCTTGATCGCTCCATTCAGAACCCAGATTCGCGAACAATCCATTCACGCTTTTTTACATATACATCTCATTAAAAAATTTATTTTTTGTTAATTTGACTCAACATCTTTCCCTACGAACGGTCACCATGCATCTTCCTGTATCATCTCTGTCATGTCCTGTTGCCATGGGTTTTCACGACCTGACTGCTCTGCAGCCTTGATATAAACAACACCAAAGGCATCACATGAAGTTGAATTGGTGCTTCCAGGAGTTGATTTTAGGGTTGCCAGGCGCTGCTTATCAGAGACAAATTGGCCGGGATGACGTTTATTTATTCAGGGAATTATTGCCACTGCCTCGTGCACACAGACCTCGCCAGCTGCAAACCAACACACACTCTCATCAGGTCTCCTGCTCTTTTAACATAGATTCATGTACTCTCCCTTCCCTTTGATACACCACACAGCTTCTCACTACTTCAACTGAACTCCACCCCCCACTCTTCAACATGCTCTCTCCATCTATCACAATTTCACACACCTCTCTCTCCCTCTCCCCCTCCATTATCTCTCTCTCCCTCTCTCGAACACTCACACTCTCCGTCCCAGGCTCCGTGCCGGTTTCATTAGACGACAGGTTTCAGAGGCATGAATTCACACGAGGCACGAAAACGTGATGCCATTATTCAGTCTCCATTCTCCCTGTCTTGTAAACTGTCGGCTCAGGGAGAGTGGGAGATGATTGAGAGCTCAGGTGTGTGTGTTTGTGCGTGTCATGCATAAATTCGCTTGGTTTGGCTCTGAATCGAATGAAAATGGAAGAAAGTGTAGAGGTGATGTGTGGAGATACATACAAAGCATTTGTGTTTCAAGCGTCCGTGTCGTGCCTTGTGTTTCTTATCATGACCTCTACACAACTCTGTGGACATGCAGGTCTAGTTGCAAGTCTACTCTTCTTACTCCTGTACAGACTATTTCTCCCTAACATCCAGGGCTGCCCTCCGAAAGCTGAAGTCAGAGATCCCACATTTAAGTTGCAGTGTGTTTGAGGACGTGTGATGAAGCTGAAATCTGAGGTTTAAGTGTTACCAGAAGAGCCGTTCCCTTTAACAAATCTCTGTATGATGCTGCGTTTACTGACCTACAAGAAAGTAAATAAGGGTCTGGTTCTTGCCAAATTATGAGACCCTTCCTCCCTTCAGTAGAGAAGAGCTGATCCAAACAGAACAAGCTGACAACGTACCATGCTGCTCGAAGCCTGGTACATTTAAATGTCGGAAAAAGTTTTTAAAATTCTAAATGCAAACTCTGAGGAAGAGCTACTCCTACTACTACAACAAACAGGAAATGTGTCTAGTGTTCCACACTGCTGAATCTAAATAACACGTGTTATAGGTGCTTGTTATTCCAGGAACTCATTAAGATAGATGGACACATCAGCCATCTATTTTAATTAACATTGCAGCTAGAGAAGTGCAGGTCATGAAATATTAAGCCGTGGAAGTGCCGAATGCAGCCACATGTAGAACGAGGCAGGCTGTGCAAACAGAGCACTGGGGGAACTATGGGTGAACTGAATAGAGAGTCTAGAGTGTGGAGAACTAATCCGAGCAAATAAAGAGTAAAATTAAGAGCAGAGCAGCAGGATTATGCCGGTTTCAGGACTGAAGAGCAGAGATGAAGATGTGAAGAGCTGCAGAATGAGGTGGATCAGTGTGAACAGTGAGAGGTTGCAGGCAGACGTAGACAAAATCAGAAACTTTAACTTTTCTGATTTGTAAAATGAATAAATCCTCTAAACTTAATCTTAAATACCAGTGTTTTAGATCTAACTTATAATTTGGAAATTATTGTAAAAAGTTATGTAAAATGAACAATTTTACATTTACAGGAAATGCCTTTTGTTGCCACTACGTCTGTTGTTGCAGGATGGGGCCAAAATCTTTCCAGTGGTTTAAAAAATGATATTGAAAATCAAGCATTTTCCTGGGTATCAGTATTGAATTTGAAAGTATCATGACAACCCTGCTCCATTTAAAGAAACAGTATTTTCTCTGGAGTGTTCAGGATACCTGGAAATACTCCAGTTCGACTTTAACAAAGTAGCCGAGTTCAGTTAGTGTCACAGGGATTTAATCTACTATCTAACTCGATCATAAATGGCATCGTTTCTTCACAAATGCTGCAGCTGTTACCAGCAGAAAAAATAATTCCTAACATATATGTGGTGCAATTTTGGGAGACGTGAAATAAAATGAGCTGGAGTCACCAAAGTCAAGATTACCATGATGCCTTTTGCTTTAAAGTGAACCTTTGTTCCAACAAATTTAGCAAGCACAGTTAAAGCGTCCTGCACAGTTCTGGACCGTTTGTCCTCTTCTATGGACCCAGGTCCTGTGTGGCCCTGCAGCCTGTCCTGTAATATACCCAGTGGCAATTAATGAAGCCAAATCAAACTCCCCAAGACAATTCAGACTAGCCTGGCTGGCGATGAGTAACTGGTTACCAACTTATTTGGCAGCAGAATTAAACATCTGCTGTGTTCTGTTTTCTGCCTCAGAGTGTTACTGGTCAGTCTGGGCTTTTCAGCTCTACATGAGCTCCCTGGCTAAACCTCAGCCCGGATGCCCGTTTCCAGGCTCGGTGCCAAAGAGCCTCAGTCGGCACTGGTCTGAGTGTAAAGGTATTTGCTGGCATCCCCTTGCCCCATGTGCAAAGAAAATTAAACAAATAGCTTTGACAACAGTGTCGCTTGTGTTTGCAAATGAAGAGTTGAATGGTCAAAGGATTTCAGCTCAGTTAATGATGACACAATCGAATTAGATAGGCCACCATTATGTGATTATATGACAATATGTGCAACTCTCCTGCACTACGGGCGGAGCTAGGATTATAGGGTTACTGTGAATCCCTATATCACATACATATCCCCACATGGCTACTGTGAGTGTTTGTTTTTCCACCCTTGAGCCTAGTTTGAATACAAAGTTGTAATAAAACTGCTGGTATTATTTTCTGTAATTTGGCCTGGCCTGTCATGGACAGAACACTACAGGTCTGTCTAAAAGAACACGACTCAGAACTGAATATTAACTCAGAAGAAAGAAGAAAACAGATTCAGCAAATTTGATCTACACTACATTTTCCATATCCAACAGACAAGTTATACAAAGTTTAGATAGGTGTCTATGCTCTTTTGGTGACTGTGCTAATCTTTGTGAAAAATAATTTAAAAAGGTAATAAAATAAGAGATGTGAGATGTGAACAATGTTCCTTAGCACTGCAATCAAGTTAAAAAAAAATGTCTTCTTGTCAAGAGGTAATAATCGCCCACAAGGACAATGGAACCAGAAAAACATCTGCAAAGCGTATTTTTCATCACTCCATTTTATTAAATCTTAATGACTAAAAAGGTCATCTAAATGATCCATCTGCTCAACCCTCTACACCACAGACTTCAGCCACTGCACAGAGACCTGCCATCTTCAGAAGTTTTCTGATGACTCTGCGGTGGTTGGATGCATCAGCAGGGATGATGAGACAGAGTACCGGGCTGTGGTCGACTCCTTTGTCACGTGGTGTGAGCAGAATCATCTGCAGCTCAACGTGGCAAAGACCAAGGAACTGATCGTGGACTTCAGGAAGACCAGGAAACACTTGACCCCTGTTTCAATCCAGGGGGTCAGTGTTGACATTGTGGAGGACTATAAATACCTTGGAGTACACATTGACAATAAACTGGACTGGGCTAAAAACACCACAGCACTTTACAGGAAGGGCCAGAGTCGTCTCTATTTTTTGAGGCGACTGAGGTCCTTCAACATCTGCCAGAAAATGCTGAGGATTTTCTATGAGTCTGTGGTGGCCAGTGCGATCCTCTATGCTGTTGCATGCTGGGGGAGCAGGCTGAGGGTCGCAGATGCCAACAGACTTAATAAACTGATCCGTAAGGCCAGCAATGTTGTGGGGATGGAGCTGGACTCCCTCAAGGTGGTGTCGGAGAGGCGGATGCTGTCCAAGATAAAGACAATGTTGGATAACACCTCCCACCCACTCCATGACATGTTGGTCAGTCACAGGAGCACGTTCAGTGAGAGACTGAGATTACCGAAAAGCACCACTGAACGACACAGGAAATCATTCCTGCCTGTGGCCATCTCCCTGTACAACGCATCCACTTAACACACTGTTTGCTGCTACAACTACACATGTTTCTTTTCCAAATATTTATTTATAAGTGACTTATGTATGTATGTATGTATATATATGTATATATTGTACTATTCTTAGTTAGTGTATTGTCTGTCTTGTCTTAATGTTGGTTTAAAATGGAGCACTGTAACAAAAAATAATTTCCCCCAGGGATCAATAAAGTATTCTGATTCTGATTCTGATTCTGATATGGGCGTTAAGCGGGTTACTAGGGCAATTATCGCAGCCTTTCTTGTACAAAGTTACTGCAATCTAGCCTTTCAAAAGCTCAATTTATGTTTCGTGAGTCAAAGTCTCCTTTGTTTAAAACACAAAGCATAATGTCAAATGTGGGTCTTTGTCACTGACAGACAAAAAAAAAACAAAAAAAACCCAACAAAGCTGAGGAAAGTCATCTGTATGAAAAGAGAACGTTGGCCAAGATGTGTAAGTGTGGGCAATGGGGAGGAAAGAGGAGTGTGACCTTTCCTGAAGTATTTTAGTTAAATAAAAGGTCAGCAACTCCTACAAAATCTAAATGGTATGCACATGAAATTTTCTGGGAGACAGAACTATACAACCAATTTATCTGAAACAAATTCACATCAAAACAACTGGGCCGCCGAGTACAACTTTTTTACAGCTTTGCACTGCCACCAAACCTCCCTGCACTGTACTGAATCAGATCCCTTTAACAAAAAATAACAACCCGACTGGTTCCAATGAGCCCAAACCAATTATTCAGCAGCAGTTATACAACCTTGATCATCATCTGCTCACATTGATGGCAGACAATAAAAATGCCAAAGCCTGTGGGTACAAACCTACAAGGTGATGTTTTGTTTAAGAACCTTCCCCTTTTTCTTCTCTGTTTGAGAGGCTTATGCACATTCCTGCTGGACTCAGCAGCAGGCAAATCCTTCTGTTTCCTGCTGTCCAACTCGGCACTGGCAGCCCTGCTGAAAGTTTAATCTGAAAGGGAGGCTCACATTAATGTTCTGAAGAAGATTTGATGCCTTGTTTGGGAGCAGAATTCAGGTCTTACTCTTCACTCTCTTTTCACATTGTAACTGTTCCAAAGCCTGTCAGGGTAGGAATTATGTAACAAGCTCAGTCATAAATAGAAGTACCAATTAATTCTAGCAGGTACAGATCAGATCTGAAGTGGTGTCAAGAGGTTACAATTACTAATAATACATTTTTAGAAGCCATAAAAAATGCATTTAACCTTAACCACTAATGTAAGAATTTCCATTTGTTTTCATGGTTATGTTTCACTGCTATCAGATTACAATATATCCAATAACTTACTAATAACTTACTTCCAACTCGGCAAATCAAGTCCATTTGGCAGGTGACTCTGTGGAATATAGTGATGGTTACTGCTCTAACTACAGCCTGACATCATGAACCTGTGATTCCAGAAACACTAAGAATTTCAGTGAGCAAATTTGCCACCGTTACCACTGTGAACCTGAAATGTGCAGACAAGCATGGCAACAGTAACTAAGAGGCATGGAGCTTAGTGAAGCATCAGCTGGATTTCTCTCTGTCTTCCCCTCCACAATCCCTGATCTCTGCTTCACGCTCTTCCTCTGCTTCCTATTCTGCTGCAGAAAGCAGTCTCGAGTCTTTGGGCCATCATTAGGAAGCAATCATCAGGCAAACCTTTCACCCCACTCCACTCTTTCTTACTGTCTCAGTCATCAACACATCCAAGCATACAACGTGCAAGCTTTGGGAGTGAAATGCCTTCAGTTAAACATGCATGGCTTCTCATCCAACATGGAAAATCACTTCTGTTACTAAGTATTAACCAACAGAATATTAGTTTCCCATTATTTCCAAAATATGAGATGAGTAAGAGTTTCCTTTTACAAACAAACAGAATAATTTTTTTTTAAAAAAGCTTGTGTTATAAACTCTCGGCACTGTCAAGTAAATTTTCCTACTTGAAGCACACATGCCCGTGAACAAAGTAACCTAGCTAAACTGTGGTTGTTTGGAGGTAAAACTGATAGTGTCTCATCAGTTTTACCTGTACACGAGAGATGTGTCTGCAAATAAAATGCAGAAGGTGAGTGATAATGACACCCTGTCAGGTGAAATGTTAGGAAGGTATTTATGTATGCAAAACAGATCTAAGTTCGGCGACTCGCCTATGAACAGTAAGGGTTTGGCTGACACCGTTTTACACTTACGAGCACCAAACTAAGACCATGGTAATAGTGCCATAAGATTTCTGGAATCAACCCTCATGAAAAAGGCAACAACAGTGAGGAGTTTTGGATAATAGCTTACAGCTGACATCATGCTGCATCCATAAAAAGATAACTAAGGAAGTACTAGAAGTAGGCTCTGTGGGTTATTCAATATCTTGCGATCAATGCTGACAATACACCCAGAGCAGCACAAGATGCATCGCATTGCTTTTGTTTGTATACAGAGACTTTATGGACATGCACAAATACTCTAACATATCATGAATACCCCAAAAGGTGTATTCAGTTCATTTGGACGTAGTGTTTATAGTGGGAGAAACGTTCAGCTGACTGCAGGCTTCCCCAACCTTATAAACAGTACTCATGGCCGCTGATCAATGATCTTTGATTAATGATCAACGCACTTTGATTGGTGGTTGATCAATGGTCATGACAATTTCCATATTAATGATCAAGGAACTGACCTCATAGCCAAACAGTCAAGGCACACTTTGGTACAAGAACTCAGTTTATGGCACTAGATATTACTTATTTAATATCTGCACATAAACATGTTATTTTGCTTACTGATCATGAAGCCATCACATAAAGGCATGTAAGCAACAGGGTCAAGTAAAGTTACATGACACTGAGTGAAAGTGGTCATTACATCATCCACACAAACCCAGCAGAGATAATGTGAGAAGGAATGAAAATCCAGTAGCTCTACAGAAGATTACATGGCTGAGTCTACTGATTAGCAAAGCTTGAAATCAAAGTAGGGTTTGATCTGGTATTTTTACAGGACTCTGAAAGTGACTGAAGCCAAAGAGAACCTACTGGTACACAGAGGGCCTGTAGATAGTCTTCTAAACCCCCCACCCCCAAATGACTCGTATACTGAAAATCCTGTAATAATTCTTTTTGCTTTACTTGAATGCAGTAATTTATGAGCTTTAATGCCATTAAGAAAAGCAGCAAAACAAAGAAACAGCATCAAATGCTTTTGAGATTACAACCGAGAATGTGTTGTTGAAAACTGAGTTTAAAGTGACAGATCATCTCTGTGGGCAAACAACCAAAGTAATCTTGTAATGGAAAAAGCATGCTATGAATAATGAGGCAGCTCTCTCCAGTACTGAGCTGACAGTGGATCCAGGTGTCCAAGCCTCATCCCCGCTTTGCATCATCCCCATCGCCTCCAACCTAACAGGCCTCTAGCAACAACATGCCTGAGGCTGTCTGTAATATCATTTACTGTGAGCGTGTCAAACTGCCGCTGGGGAAAAGCCATGGGGATGAGATATGAGCAAATCTCCACTTGCAGGTTTAGATGAAAATCGCTGGACTGCAAAACCAATAAAGCAATAACAGCCACTAGACAGAGTATGGATGGCAGGCCTCAGACTCACCACTGAACTCCCTCGCGTGTCGCGAAACGAGACTAAAGCCGCTGAAATTACTTCAAAAAGCCACAAATTAAATCTATAGAAAGTAGCAACCCTAAGAAACAACACTCCTCAATTTCTACTGCAAGTAGGGCTACAACGATTCCTTGGCATCATCGATGACGTCGACTACAACAAATAGTCGACATTTACATTGTCAATGTGTCGTATACTAATACCACGTAAATGCATGTTTGTAACTGCAATACACTACAGGAAGCTATGGGGGCAGTATCGCCTCCATTGTCTGCCAAGACTGGAGTCAAAACGAATGAAAAAGATCGCACTGCAAACGCAAAGCACGAGGACGGAAAAAAAATTAATTGTCTACATGACTGTTACCGCATCATCATTTCTAATTCTGTTTTGTTCTGTTTTAGTAGTATTAGGCACAGGCATATACTAGTTTTAAAAAAATCCAGTGTATTTGCTACTTTTGTCTTACAGAAAGGTCATGAGTTATAGTGGCTTGAACTGTGTAGACAAAGGATGTGTTTGGATCTGAAGTCAAAAATCAACTCAGCTCATCTCAACAGAATAGGGTGGAAAAATAAATGCATCGGCATCAGCGCGAGGCAGAGGAGACAAGGTTATCTGAGGCACAATGGGAGCCCTGGTCCACTTGTTACCATTCTGGCCAGCCCTCTTCTCTCAGGACAGATTAAGGCTGAGCTGGAAGGCATGCAGTGAGCACAAAGAGCTTTACGCATTTTCTTTTTTAACAGCTGCATGGAGGGCATGTTAAATAGAAGCTAGCTGTATACAAACTGTTATGTATGTAATGCTTTTGTCGGGAACAGAACGCTTCTCAGTTCTAGCCTGAAACGGGACGATGCCGCGCTCGCTTGGTCGGAGATGAGAAATCTTTCCACATTGCCCTCCAGTCAAGAAGTCAGGTTCAGAATTCAAGTTTAAAGAAATGCAAAGGGATACTTTTTATCCCAACGTGCAGTGCATCAGGGTCTAGCAAAATATGAACGTGGTTTAAATCCATAACTCGCACTATTTTCATCCAGTCAGCCAGACTTTTGGATGTCTGAGTCCCCCGTGTTAAAAGCAGTCAATGTCAGTAATAGCTAACACAGCAGGAGGTCCACTGCATCTCTCAAATACTGCTTTTTCTTTCTGCATTCTGCACTCTCTCCAAATCACACCAAAACACAATCAATACCGCCTGTAAGAAGACAGGATACGCCTCATCAATAATGGAAGTGTGTTTTGTGAGGAGTGCAATGCTTGATTTTGCCTTGTGTCTTGCTTGTATTTTATTGGCCACCCAGTGAATAATAACAGCATCTATCCAGAGTCAGCTATTACAAGGCGGCAGGGGAAAACCACCCAGACAGACACAATGATAAAACACAAAAGGACATGCTGCAGATGAACAGTCAGACACACATGAATACTAACAAATGGAAGTGCGCACACACACACAAGCAGCATCTATCTACCATTTAGCAGCAGCTCATAAAATAACAGAGGCGCCTCCGGCCAATTTGCCAGACGGAACGTTCCAATTTGACACAAACGCCTCATAAGCATGCACCCTCACACCACACACGCACATAAACGCACACATCCAGCAACATTAGCATAAACACACAAGTCAAGCTGGCAACTCAAACAGATAAACAAGCACAAAGC
The DNA here is from genome assembly GCF_057382185.1 of Mchenga conophoros. Classification (NCBI taxonomy): domain Eukaryota; kingdom Metazoa; phylum Chordata; class Actinopteri; order Cichliformes; family Cichlidae; genus Mchenga; species Mchenga conophoros. Next base: position 9,513,655 of record NC_140541.1, read on the forward strand.
CACATTTTCACAGGTATAAGCTCACAGTATCCAATGAGTTAAATCATTATTGGCAGTGATTATTACTAACACATCTATCGATATTAACCATAGCTCTCCTCATCTTTTCACCATTTACTTTCGTAATTCAAATGAATCAAACACGACACAAAGGCAAAGGCTGCAGCCTACACAGTCATTCCATCCAGCTATTGTTTAGCAGGTTATGTGCTAATTGCGTCTTCTTTACAAAGCTGTGACAGAGGGCTGGATAGCTCTGGATAGCTGTGTGCCTACTTCATCAACTCTGAAAGCCATAGACCACAGATGAAGACATGCAATTGACTAATAACACAAGGAGGTACAAGAAAAAGCTTGGGAACGCTTTGAAATAACCTGGATTTCTCTATTGATTACTGACAGAATGTGACCACCTAAGACAACTGTGGATATGCACCATCTGAACTAATAGCACACAGGCAGTTTGAAGTGGCCAAAGCAAAACTGTAGAGATGCAAGAAGCCTGAAAATGCTACACGTATATTTCTAACATTCTGGCTGCAACAGAAGCATATTTCATTTCTAAAGCATGGCAGAGGCTTGGGTTTGATTTGCTGACTCTGAGCTTGGTTGGCTTTCAGCACTGAAGAGAACACTGAATTACACACTGCATCAAAAAAGCTCAGGGGCACCCATAGTACACAAACTACTTTTCCGGGATCCACCATGATCTGACTCACATGAAGATCTGACCATTTTTATACGTAATAAAATGAGAGATCTTCATAGCTCCAAAGGATTCACAAATGTACAAATGCCTTACAGCAACATCAAACATGAGCACGTATGAAAAACAGCTTTGCTAGCGCAATCATTTTGCCCATTTATCAATTAAGAGAACTATTTTCAGAACTTTTGGTTCATAAAGATACCAGTAACATTTTCTATATCAGAAATTTGGACAACCTTGCTGACAAAAATTCCGTCTTAACTGGGCACTGGTTATTTAAAACTACTATTATTTCTTCACTTCAGCAGCTTCTGTTTTTTAAAATGCCTCAGGCACGAGCTAAGCCAGGTATAAATATTGTATTTGTTACAAGAATGAACTCAAGAACCTTTGTGCTCTCTGAGCTCTCGGGGAACTGAGGACTCAGTTAGCTGGGCTGCACTCGTACTAATAGATTTACAGTGTATAACCAACAGGTCAAATTAGCCAGGCAACCCGGCCAATCAAAGCAATCTGTGCTTTTAGGGAGGAGGTTTTTAAGAGACAGAAGCTAAAACTGAGCATTTCTGGTACAGGATATGAAGAGCTATTGCAACAGATAACAGAAGTAAAAAATTAAAAAAAATTCTGAACAAGCATCCAAACATATCCCAAAATAAAATGATAAATCTGCAACTGAGCATAATACGAGCACTTAAAGTTTGCATAGTTATGAACTTGCAGACTATTCACAGCCAAAATTTATCAGCTCCCATTTGCCCAAAGGAGCTTTGCAGTGAGTTTTAGCCCCCTGCATAGCCTGTCTAGCCTGCAACTTTAGTGTTTTGGTTAATTGGCGCAGTTCTTAGTGGGCGGTCCTTCTCAGTCAATAAGTTCTAAAAAGCCTCTGTACACTTCAGACTACACAGCAAGCAGCAGACAGGCAGAGTGGAGCATCAGCTGCTGAAGAGCCAGATAGTTTTGTACAAGTGCTGGCAGAGACCAAAAAAGAAAGACTTCACAGACTTCCAAACATAGATAGAGATAGATAGTTTAAGCTATAATTCAGTCATTTTAACATTTTATATGAATCGTTTCTGTAAAACATATTTAATTTGAACAGCAGGTAATGTTGTTAATGTTTTGAAAATGTACAAAATGTTCAACTACAACGAGTGTAGTGGCTGGATCATTGTGATCATCATAGATGGCAGATAAAGAGGTGCATACCAATAAACAAATCCCGATTGTCTCTCCTTGTACAAAAAAGAATTTCTCACCAAGCATTATCAGCTACACTGTCTAATTTTAAACCTAACACTACAACTTTACTGTGATAAGGCTGACACATTGGAGTGTTAGCCCAACAGTGAGATTATTTGAGTGTTTATTGCTCACTAACAAAGTGCAGATCTATGCACTAAATAAAGACTTGTTAAATATCTGCAGTATCTCAAATACATTTAGATTTCTCCTGTTCGTCACGTGCATCCTCTTGTTGCAGCCTCAGCGATCCTATGCTCGTGTTTGCAAACATTTTTTTCCCCTAATGTGATATGCATCCTGCTGGAGGCACTATCGCATGACCTTGTCCACAAGAGAAGGAGCCGTGTGTGTTTGTCTGAGTGTTAGGAAGATGGTGTGTGTGTGTGCACATCACGCATGCATCCAAGTGCGACTTATGACTGTGTGAGCAAACTGCCGATGGGTAAAGGCGGCAGTATCTGGCTTACCAAAGATATTTGTGGAATGTCCTTTCTTGGCGATGGGCTTTAGCTCGTTGTGACCCCAGCCGTACTGTCTGTAGCTGTCCCAGGCATGTTTCATCATCTAAAAAAAACAAACAAACAAAAAAAACAGTATGTTAGAAGAAGCAAAGTCCTTTGACACGTGTGACATCACTGTCACAAAAAACAAAAGGGACACAATCATACAGTCATCATGGTGGTATGATTTCAAGTTGCACTGATATAATTTTCATTTGAGCATTACATTGGTTTATTTACAGCAGCTGTTGTAGCCTGGGTTAGTTGTCATAGGAACGTGAAATCCACCAATCAATTCAATGCAAAACAATAGTGTTTTTCTACACACAGGCCCAATGGCAAAGCCTCGTCTTCTATATATCATTATATTACATTACTTCCTTTCAACCAATCATACAGACATCGGTCCACTGAACAGAGAAGAATAAGACTCTACTTTTCATATGAGCTTTGAAAAGAGGCTGGAAAAGAGGAGACTCGGGGAGGGAAGGAGGATAAAAAGAGCAAGAGATTGGGAGATGAGCCCTGACATGGAGGCTGATGCTGTGAAGAGGCGCTCCAGGGCAAACAGAGAAGATGACACAGCCAAGGGAGGAAAGAGTGCCAGCTTTTACTGAATCAGTGCTGCTCTCTATCCATTTCAAAACACCTCCTCCCCTTTGTAACTCTTACACATGTGGCATCGACAACAGAAAAAAGAAGAAGGCACATTTCCTGTCCATGTGGCCGTGTATTGTATATCACAGTCTCATTTATATGGATATCTGCTGATTTCTTGCCCTCTGTTGCAGTCTGTCTACATGACTGTTACCTCATCATCATTTCTGGTTAATGATGATCTCGGTTTTGACAAAGTGACTAAGATGTAGAGCTCTTCCCAATACCAATTGAAAGTTGGGGTTTCCCCAACTACAAGCTACAAAATTTACAAAAATGACAAAGTGCATCTCTGGCCCATAAAATATAGACCTGTCATTTTACGGCCACCAAGCTACACCAGTTTCCCTCTCTGTCCAACAGCCTGCCTCTTTATGCCACCATGAGCATCCAAATCCTCTTCCAACTTTCTCTCTCCTTGGAGCAGGCATGCAGCCAAGCTAATAAAGACAAGGGCCAGAAGTTTCATTGTGTTCTTGGCTTCGTGGCTTTCCATGACGCACTCCGTTCACACACCGAGGATTATAAATCAAATTAATACGCACCGGGACATGGACACTTAAACGTTGGCTGACTCCCTCTGATATGTGTTGATTGGACGCTTCATCAAATTCTGATTGGCTCATATGCCAAGGACAAGCGCTGCAGTGCGGGGAGCTTGACAATGTTGACAAACTGCTTATTTAAAGGACCTTGGAATACTAATTGGACATTAGGCTACAAAATTCAGTGATTGATTCTGACAGCTACCGCTTGCAGTATCTTGGGAGATACATGCAAAGGATTGGGGGGAAGGGGGTGGATGGGCTTGCACTGACCCAGTGGCTGATGCACTCTACAATCAGAGGTAAAGCTCCTCAGTAATTTGCTGCAGAGAGGAAATAGCAGCCAAAATGAACACTCCTGTGACCTGTATTCATCAATATCCCTATGAAAGGGCACTGCAGGATGCTAGAAGGTGGCTATTAGCACCAAAGATATTATTATTATTATTATTATTTGGCTTTATGTTGTACTATGTAGTTCAGAGTAGGGAGCAGGAAATTCTGTTAAATTATCCATGTTCTTGTTCCACACTTCAAGTGTTGCTGGAATTAATCTGTTCATGGACACCTTCATAAGAACTTGAAATATCAATTTCATAACGGAAAAAATGAAAACGTTTTGTGTTTAAGCCAAACTGAACACAAAGCATCTAACACTGTGATAAACTGTGCAACAAAGGGTATGTTTAAGTTAATAAACCGTGTTCCCACCCACACTGCACCAAAGATTCCTCCACAAAACGTGCCGTGACACACGCCTTTACCTCTAGTCAGTGCTGCTGGTGATTACTTCTCTTTTCAGTTAGTACCCACTGTGAATTACTACATCTCGGAGTGTGGAGACATCCAACAGCTTGTGGTGTAGGATAAGGGGAGCCTGTTCAACTCTTCAGAGAAGCACCAGTAGAAACACAACGCTGTCGTTTCACATGATTCATCTTTTCTGTGGCAGCTGCTTATACTTATACTATTATCTTGCATATACTTTTAGTTTTAAAATCCCACTTCTATGCTATTTTGCATTTTCCCCCCCTCCAACCCTTCGATTTGAACTGCAACGAATGGACAAGCTAATGTTTTCCTAAGTTTTTTTTATTGGACAATGGCAATTTGTTTAAACCATTACTTACAAGATAAGAGGATTTTTCCCCCTAAAAAAAAGTATAAATTTGTAGCTTTCTCATTTGGAGTCTAGGCTGAATCTTACTATCTGCAAGTCTACCAGATCCTGCCTCATTAGTACTTGTCATGACTTGGTAAACATCCTACTGCTTTTTTGTTCTGCCAGGTCTGAAGAACAAACTACTTCAGAAAATGCAGAAAAATATAGCATTTATCCAGGTATAACAGCCTGATGTGTTTGTTGTTGCATTGTTTTTTCTTTTTTCTGCTGAAGACCGAAAACTGAAAGCTGCAATATGATGCAAGAGGTAGTACATAAGCGTTTTATTTATTTATTTATATCCGTTATCTGTCCAAGTATACATCTCACAGATTAAAAATCTCTTTTTCTAAGAGAGTTTAGAGACGAGGAGGAAAATGTTTCGCGTTTGGAAACAGCTCATCAGAAAATGTCTTCACTCACGATGAATTATTATTGCGATTTTGGCGAAATGCTGAGTATTGCAACAACATACATTTATCATCTTTTTAAGCTGTAAATTATGTCCTCAAAGTTAGACTGTCAAAATTTTGTTTATCCGATAAAATAAACATAATGTTATCTTACTTGGTTATTTTTTTTGCAACAAAATGGCATTAGCAAGTATACCAATACTGCAACCAAAACCTGCCATAAATGTTTATCACAGTCTGCAACTAATGAGGTCAAGTTGGGAATTATGTGCAATCTGTTTCTGATAATGCAGCAATTAACTGCTAACTCGTTGAAGCTAAGTGTGCCCAGTGTTGGATGCTCTTTGAGTCGAGCCGGTTTCATGCAAGTCTGTTCAACTAACGTCATCTCAGGATGACTGTGCATGGGATGAGCCCTCTTGTTCATAGTATTCATTCAACTATTTAAATGTATTTTTTGAAATACTGATATTTGGTGTATCAGCATCCCTTGACATGTATCAAGATATGGCACGTCAATCCAGAACACCAATAAAGGGAGACAGTAGCACTGTCAAGAAATATGAATATGTCTGTATGTTCATAGGCATCTTTTGTTTTGTAACCATTATTTCTGAATGGCTACATTAGCCAGTGATCGAAGCGCTCACTTGTAGTATAGAGAATTTTTAGAAACAATCTCCTGGGAATTTCTCCTTATTTTTCCAAATCCAGGCCATTTTTTAAAAATTAAAAAGTCATTAGTCATAAACTGGATCATCATCAATCAGCACACTCGTCTCAGTAAGGCAGCCTGTCCCCATTTCAACTGCATAATGAAACACATTCACACATGGTTTCAGTGTCTGAAGACCAACTTAATAAAATCGTGTCTTGTTGTGTTCTGTGCCTAAGGATCGGGAAACCTGTGACTGAAGGTTTTTATTATCGCCCTCTACAGTGTTTTGCTTATTTTCATGCTTCCCAGTTTCTATACTGCAACTGCAAAAGTATTAATCATGCAACATTATACACTCCAGCTCACTCTGGAATGAACTGGCAGCCCAAGAGTGGCCCTGTGTTATTAAGGTCAGAGCCAGAGAGAGATTAAAAACCTCTCTTTCCCTCCCACACCTTATCAACTGATGAGCTTGAAAGTAAAAAGTGAAGTCTCACACACGGTGCAGGGTCCAATGGAAAAGGCAGTGGTATTTCTCATTTGAGGAATTTATTTGGCCAGCCCACAAAAAAGATTTGTCTTTCCATTTTGGTTGAGGAAAAAAAAAATGTAAAAAGCAGTCTGAAGTGTAAAAGTATTTAAAAGGTTAAAGCAAATAGTGAGAAAATGTTCCACTGTGAGATACACTACCAGTCAAAACCTTCTAATTTAATGGTTTTTCTTTATTTTTACTACTTTCTACATTGTAGATACATACTGAAGACATCAAGTATAAGAAGAAAGATATATGCAAAGAAAAAAATGCTAAATAACTCTCAATATGTCCTATGTTTTAGATTCCTGAAAGTAGCCACCCTTTGCTTTGTTGACAGCGCTGCAAACCCTTGGCCCTCTGTCAGTGAGCTTCATGATGTAGTCACCTGAAATGGTTTCACTTCACAGGTGTGCCTTGTCAGAGCTTATTTCTTGCTTTCTTAATGGGGTTGGGAGCATCAGTTGTGTTGTGCAGAAGTCAGGTTGGTGCACAGCTAACAGCCCTTTTTGACGAATGTTAGATTTCATATTATGGCAAAAACCAATCAGCTAAGTAAAGAGAAACAACAGTCCATCATTACTTTAGGAAATGAAGGTCAGTCAGTCTGGAAAATTGCTAAAACTTTGAATGAGGAGACTGGTGCAAATCAGGCCTTTATGTTCAAACAGCTGCTAATAAACCACGACTAAGGAAAAGCAACAAGCAGAAGAGTTTGTTTGGACCAAGAAACATGAGGAATGGACATGTGATGAAAACCTGATGGAAGACCTGTGCTTTGGTCTGATGAGTCCAAATTTGAGATCTTTGGTTCCAGCTGCCTTTGTGGGACGCAGAAAAGGTGAACGGATACTCTCTACACGCATGGTTCCCACCGTGAAGAATGGATGAGGACGTGTGATGGTGTGGGGGTGCTTTGCTAGTGACACTGTTGGGGATTTATACAGCATGGCTACAACAGCATCCTGCAGCGACATGCCATCCCATCCGGTTTGCGTTTAGTTGGACCAACATTTATTTTCAATACGACAATAACCCCAAACACACCTCCAGACTGTGTAAGGGCTATTTGACCAAGAAGGAGAGTGGCCTCCACAGTCACCTGACCTAAACAAGATGGTTTGGGATGAAATTGACCACAGAGTGAAGGCAAAAGGGCCGACAAGTGCTCAGCATCCCTGCGAACTCCTTCAAGACTGTTGAAAACTATTTCAGGCGGCGACCTCATGAAGGTCATCAAGAGAATGCCAAGAGTGTGCAAAGCAGTAAACAAAGCAAAGGGTGGCTATTTTGAAGAATCTAAAATATAAAACATGTTTGGAGAAATGTCCCACTTTTTTCACTACATAATTCTGTATGTATTCATTCATAGTTTTGATGCCTTCAGTGAGAATCTACAATGTAAATAGTCATAAAAATAAAGGGAAACCATTAAATGAGAAAGTCTGTCCAAACATTTGACTGGTAGTGTATGTAATAAATTACTGCAGCTTTGTATGAATCTCTCAATATGTAATGCATTTAATGCTGCTCCAGAGTCAAGAATGCAAAATAAAACCCTGATCTCATGGTAAATGGGCATTATTAAGACTGAAATGTGTGAAAACAGTCGGCAACCAATCTGTATTCTTACATAGACATAAAATTGTAAATTTATCCCAAAGACACGATGTCTTCTTAAATGTTCTTTATTCACAGAATCCAACTCCCTAAATCAAGACAATTAGCTGTCTTAGTCAAAAAGGCAGGTTTGGCTCCATCTTCATGGGTCTACACAATGTGTTAAAAGCTATGACCTTCACAATGGCAACCTGGTAGGCTGTTTGTGCCTGCCCTACACAAGAAGCACAATGTGCCCGTGGCCATTTCTTACCCAAAGTACCAGCAGCCATCATTCAGACACCCTTTATGGCTCATGTGCCGCAGTCTCATACACACAAACACAATTACAATGTACAGTCATGGACAACCACAGGGCAATGAAATATTCGTAAATCTCTCTCTAGCCAGCGGCTGCAACCAAGGCCATTACTCGAGAAAAAAATAATGTATATTAAAAAAATAATACAAAATAAATTATTTTTTTAAAAAAAATCAGCTCAGCTCACACAAAAGTGGGACACAATGACAAGCTTTTGGAGGTTTGGGGAGCTGGAGAGTTATGTGCTGCTTAGAGTGACCTCCAGAGTCAGTCTGACTGATTTAAAGCACCCGTCTGCCTGCCCTCATCTTTCTCATCTCCTTCCAACTCACCCCATGGAGGCCTCGTATCTGGCTTAACGGAAGTCCTTTCAGAAGACGCATTAGGGTGGTAAGAGTGTGACATCTGAATTGCCTCTTGCAGTAAATACATTCATGGCACTTAAGCAGAGGGTGGCAATAAATTCCCCATGAAATTGAGGCAGTAAAAAAGTCAAGATAGGCTGTTTTCAAGCAGCTCTGAAGCCAAGAGTTCAAGAGATGGTGGCTCATAATATGGTTACCTCTGTGTTATGTATGGAACCTCCATCCAAATCAAACAATTCCCCCCATCATGACGACAATCCTATCAATCTCTGGACAAAAATCAACGGGCGCCATGTTTCCAGGAGACAATGAGCATGTCTCAGAAGCCAGATTTTAATCCAAATGGTGATTGCAAGTTATTAAAGGCATTTATCAACAAGTAGAGATTACTAAACTCTTATTATAGTGAATTAAATGACTATCAGCGAGAGTAAGGCTTCCAGGTCCACCGGGAAGACAATGGCACCCTCTCACAGCAGCAGCCTCCCTCAACAGGACAACAAGCGACAATCCAAAAGCTTTTCCTGAACAGATTAAGGTGCTGATCTTGCCAAACTCCAAACATCTGGATCTAAGCAAACATCCAAAAAATACACTAGAAAAGTCCAAATCACAGAGGCTCAGCACCCCAGGTTAACCACAAAGGTTCTTTGTCCACGAGTTGTAGTTTCAAGACATAATAGCAAAGTACAAATTATTAGGCAGCTAGTTTTAATGTTGTGACTAACAATTGCATATGAAACTACCAATGAGTAATGGCCTATAAATAACTAAACATATGAAAGAACTCACAGTTTCAAAGGTAATGCATCATATTGACATTTTCAAGTCATAAAGAAGCTGCAATGCTTATGGATTTTATACTGATAATTTTTATCAAAGCTGAACTAGAAGAAAATGACTAAGATTAGAAGTGAGAACCAAGAAGACTATATTTTCCAGTGAGATGTTTTAAAGGGGAGAGGATGACTCACCCATAAGTGCAGAATAGAGTAAATATTAGACAAATAAATCAGGACTTTTTACATTATCTAACCATTTTTGCATTTTTTTTTTTTTTAAATCAACTAAGTACACAAGCTAAACAAGCCTAAGCTTTACCGCATCAAACTTGGAAAAGAACTGTAAGTGAACTTGACACTGTGACCATTTATAATAAACTTGTAGGTAAACATTTTTCACTATTTGAACATGCAGCTTGTTTTCACATCCAAAATATTTACTACATACTGCTGACCAATGTTCCCTCTAAGCTGCGCACGTTTGCGATTGCACACTGCTGGCACTGTCTCTGCGCACAGAAAATCTGCATTGTGCCCCCAAAAAAATCTAACCTGAATTGAAATTAAAATTAAAACTTTAACAATTCTGTTTTGCAGTGTTAGTCAGTGAGTGACTGGCTGCTCCCGTATGGGATTAGAACGATACCACCTTATCCCATAGTCCAGCCAATGATGCGATTCACATATACGCAGCTAATCAACGTCGTTGACAGACTATGACAGCGTCCTTATGTGCCGACACCGTTGTTTTAGCTAGCAAAGCGGCGTGGCTGATGTGGAGTGAAGCCACGTTAATGACAACGTGTAGAATCATTGGAGATGTGAGCAGGACAGACGGAACAATTGAAAAAGTGTGGACTTTACACCAGTTTTTAAATTGTGCTGATAGGCCACGTAAAACCACAGTTATGATAAAAATATCTGCAATCTTTGGTTTTCTTCCTGAATACTGTCGTTGTTTATATTTACTGCAGGAAGAAACGGTAAAAACTGCATTTTATAAGGAAAACGCTTGAAAGCACTCAACACAAGCAAAAACAACACCAAAAAACCCAGCCTTTCCTATTGGTGGAAAAATGTACCATGTCAACCAATCAAGGGGGAAGTTTTGGGAGTGACACATCTCCGAGATGTGAGAGATTTGCGACGTTTAGCGCAAATCTTGTGTAGTTAGTGTGTAGTGTAGTCAATAGTTTTGTTGTGTGTGTCAGAACAATGAGGCGACTACTGAATGTTACAGGTGTTACAGGAGTGATACATCTCATGTTGTCAGGCCTGCAGGTATCAGGCTGTTGTTCTCCTTTATCTCTTAGTGGACAAATTATTTTTTGGAGTGGCACAAATAATTTGTGTGGCATCAAATTTGATGCAGAACAGCTGATTGTTCTGTAAATAGTTTGAAATGTTGAAAAAAACAAAAACCTGTTCTTTGCTAAACTCAGTTACTTTTTTGAAGAAGTAACTATATAATTCTTTGCCCAACATTGGTCTTTATATACTGCATTTTATTCAGACAGAGTTACAGGACTCCCAGACCACAGACTCATAAGACAAGTCAGAGCTTTATTTTAAAAAAAGAAAGAAAGTTGTGTTTTCAAAATTGGACTTCATGTTATTTTTACTTCCAATAGTGTGAACATACTACACAGGTCATGAACAATTTTTTAAAATTTTCATTGTAAGTGGGCTAAAGCAGTTAATTAAAAGTCATCTAACATAAATGTAAATGCTGTAATTTGATTATTTTAATAAACCATGTAACTTGGATGGACTTGATGCTGGCCAGCGTGACCACAGTGCACACGTCTGCTGCTGCTCACAGTGGTCCGAGGGATCGCTCAGGGAGTTTGTGCGTTCGCTCAGACACATGAAAAATTAGAGGGAACATTGCTGCTGACATAAAGTGTTTTCCAGGTGGATACATGAAATCGAGCTGTAGCCTTCAGTCTCTGAATAAATGTATGAAAATGCAGTGAAAAAAACACTCTTTATTTAAGAGTGTCTTTAGCAAGAATAAAAAGCCTGCAATCAGTATCTCAGACTCTGTTGCTTGTGAAGCTCGCACACAAGAATTTCACTCGCATGTGCTGTACCAATGTACCCGCACATGTGATGTGACAATAAAAGTGATTTGATTTGATTCAGACTAATCAACTTGAATGTACATCACACAGAAGGTCAGTCATGGACTTGTTGCTCATGATTCAATACCAGTTCACAGCATTTTAATATCTCTGGTTTGTGTTTTTGTATTGACTTAGAATTTCATTTCCTTGCGACTCGAAACCTGGTGATTCATTACTCATCATGGTTTTGGGAGCAGGTGGCTGAAAGTCTTTTAAAGTGGGCTCTGTTTTGGTTTAGTGTTATGGGCAAGAATGCACTTTGCACTGGAAATGTTGAATCATCATCCTGTTCACATTTAAATGCAGTGCTTACAAAGTGTTCTTAAAGAGCAGAACTGCTGAATAAATATGAAAGTTCAGGTAATCACTTGCACTCTGGAGCTTTGTCCATGTAAGCAGATGTCTGCACACCCAATGCAGCGAGGCCCTTGAATGTATAATGATCTGCATAGTGTATTGTAACAATGACTTGGATAATGGCTTTCAATCTGTATTTCATCTGTCTACTGAGTGATTTGTAGCTGCTGTGATAAGCACAACTACTAAACTTAGCACAAAAAGTAAGGAAATTTGTGTTTTATTGACTATTTCTTTGCTGTAACAATCCTTGGCAATAAATGTTGTAGCGCTGGAAAGCCTGTCATCTCCCCTTAAATGGTGTCACATTTGCATTTGTGGGTTGAGCAACAGAGTTGAGTATGCAAGTTGTGCCCAAGAAAAACTTGCCAAATCTTCTCTTTCGATGCCAAACAGCTTATTCTGCTATTGGCTCTTGTTTGGTGCCATTTACTGGACTGAATGATTAAAGATTGAAAAAAAAAAAACAATTGGCAATTTAACAGTTTATTTATTTGATAACCAGAATCATCCACAGCCACAACAGCCTGGCATTTGTCACAAGTATGCCAATGTGATTGTTCTGGTCACGCTGGCACGAACAGAACAATCCGGCTGATCCCACAAGAGTTCAATGGGGCTGAGGTCAGGACTGCAGGCAGGCTGTTCCCATCCTTTCCACTCCCAAATTCTGGAGGTAGTCTCCGATAAACCCTGTTGTGTGTAAGCAAACGTTTTCATCTTGAAGGACAGAGTTTGGCCCCAGACTGTGGAGATATGGGACTGCCACTCTTTGTGGAATCTCATTCTGATCTCTCTCAGCATTGAGATTGTCTCCAATGATGACAGGCCTCGTTTTTCCCATGACTGAGATGCTGCTCCACACCATCATGCTGCCTCCACCAAGCCGTTACCCTAATGGTGCAGCAAACAGCATGGCGTTCTCTGTGCTGTCTCCATACTTGTGTTTAAGCCACTCTTACAAGCCATCTGCTGTAGGCAGAATTTGGACAAATCACTGAACATAATGTTCCTCCACATGTTCAGATTCCAGTGCACATGTTGCTGAAACAAGCGCAATTGGGTCTGACGGTGAACAGGAAGTCATGCCAGGCCTCCTGGTAGCCCTGGCTGTGTGCAGTCTGTTCTGGATTCTCTGGGTAGAGAGCCATATCATCCTGCAAACCTTGATAGTAGATCTGTAGACGACTACCTACACTTCTTAAGTGCAGACAGAATGAGGAAACTGTTTTCTTATGTTGTCAACTTATTGTAGATCCTCCATTATATGGAACTTGGCTTTCAATTTGTAGATGATACTAGCTCTCACTCCAAATAATGCTGCGTGTCTTGGTTTTGCAAAACTCCGGGCTGAAGTTGCCCTATGGGCCATATTAAGATCAGTCAAACGTGGCAGGGTTCATGCTCACAGGTGCTGCTAATCAGGTGCTAATCAGGCACCTAATAGTCAGCACCTGGGATATAGAAAATCAAAACAAGAGTCAATGACAGAATAATCTGTTAACTACCCCACAAATGCATTTTTCTTACAAATGTGGCACCAATTAAGGAGAAGAAGCATTGTTACAGAAGTAACACAGAAGTTATCCAAACACAAATTTTCTTACTTTTTGTGCAAAGTTTATATAAAATATTCATCAAATAAAGCATCCACTGCAGAAAGGTTGTTTTGGGAAAAAACATACTTTCCTTCGCTTGAGCAGTAAGAAAGCTCTAATATTTCTTGGGGAAAAAAATCCATAAAATGCCACTTGCTGTAAATTTATGTTATAGGTTTGATGTGTACTAGCAACCTTGTAGTGCTATTTCTATCCCCAAGAGAGTATGAAGTCAATATTATTGTGAACAAAGCCAATATAAGACTACAATTGCTTTGCGATAAAAGACAATTACTGGTGAGTGGAAACTTTAATTATGAAGTAGCAACATAGATGTGGTAGTTTGCCCTGGATTCAGGTGCACACTTGATTACAGCTGACACCAGAGCTTGAAGGAAAACAGTCTGATTTTTCCATTCATGTTTCTCTGATTGCTAAGCTTGGAGAAGGACTGAAGAAGCACAACCGAATTCAATCTTTTACATAGAGGAGAACCACATAATTCCCCCATGAGAAAGCACTTTGAGACAGAAACTGCAGTCCAATTGCAGCTTTCTCTCTTTCGTCAATTGAGCCAGCTCTGAAATGTCAGACAGTTTCCTGAAAGTACAAAAAAAAAGTTTTTTGCCATTCTTGCTCACTCTTAGGGAGGGAAATACAGTTTGATGTATGACGCTCATCCGTAAAAGCACAAGATATCCACACAAAGACAAGTGATCAAACCGAGTTACACACATACACAAGGCAGGCAGATATTTTGTAAACAGACAAGATAAGGAGGGGGGAAAATCACATGACTGACAGTGAAAAACAGATTTCACTGTCAGCCCTGTGATTTTACTGGAAGGGAAGAGATGAAAAGATTAAACTGCTGTCATTTAGACTTTTCTATTGTTTAAATGACAGGAAAAAAAATATTAGAGATAGAGCTGTTGTACTGTGGCAGCAGCCCAAAGGGATAGATGACCATTGTAAGTCGAGCCTGTCCTCTGCCACTTTCAATGTCTCTCTCTCTCCATCACCTGAGGTGTAATTGAGGCTCATTATGCCTGTCCTGTACTTAAAACAATCAGGACGCTCTCTGCCTTTCACCCGATAAAGGTATTCGACACCAGCTCTCCAGCAAAGTGCAGTTAAGCTCTTAGTTTTGGCTGACAGACATGCTCTACCATCAGATATTTCCAGAGGTATCAGCTAATGAATCAGCAACGCGGAACATACACTACCAGCATTGGCTACTCCTACACTTCCATTTAACCTTCTTCAGCAAAACTGTTTATAGCAGATTAGCAACCCAAAAGAAAGAACGAAAAACTCCGTGTAAGGTAAATAACAGACCAAAACCGAGGAGCCCAAACTGCAAAAGCCTGGTTGTGTTTAGATTTTAAGTGTAAGTTATCAGGTTCCTGTCCGAGGAGCTCAGGCAATGCACTGGGACGCACTGTTGGATCTCCATCCAATAGGATGGAGAGGGAATGGAGGGTAGAGGAGGGAACAAACAATTTACCAGAACTTACCAAAAAACAAGTACAAGTGAGATTAACAAATGACAGAGGAAAACACAAACACACACACTTAATTTTTATTCAACCAGTTTAGGATGACAGGGCACATGACAACATGGCCAATAACTTTAAAGCTGTTGAGACAACATCTGAATGTTCTGAATGTTCACTCTGTAGGTTAAGGCTACAACTGCTTTGCGATAAAAGACTATTACTGGTGAGTGGAAACTTTAGTTATGAAGTAGCAACATAGATGTGGTGCAGCAGTACCGGTAGATTTTTTTTCCTTTTCTATATGTGAACAAATCTCAAAAGTACACTTTCTTGACAAAAACTCTCTGAGCTTTATCTTACTACTTTAAATTATTCTTTTCACACTCATCTGGTAGCAGGACAGTGAACACGTACAAGTTAGAGCAAAGCAATACTGACAAGTGGAGCTGGAAGGAAGAAAACAAGGACATCGTCAGGGATCGTCATGGTTACTCTTCATTTTTTCAGTAAGGTACAGTACTCTAAACTATTCTGTGTACATGCACAGTATGTAGACATACCTGTATGATATTTTTAATTACTGAAGAAAGAAAAGCCTTTGAAAAACAAACGTTGGCTAGTACCCAACAAAGGTTTGCGGTCAGGGGTTTGTAACTTGATGATCTAGGTGTGACAACATAGCAATTCCTATAGGCAACCTGGAGCCAAGTCATGAAGGGCTTTAAATGTAACAGACAATCAATTCCAATTTACAGACACTCTAATGTATGATAGATGACTGTTCTGCAATGTACGACAAAATCACTGTGTAGTTATCATCATCGAGTTACTCTGATTTCTACCTCTAATAAAGAAAGTTGTCTTTTTCCAAACTTCAATGGTGACTTGTAATGATATTCAAATGCTTTGAGTAATCTAACACTGATACGCCATTACAGCTCTCCTATCATGGTTAGTATTTATTAATATGTAAAAACATTACGGCATACTGCGAGCAAACAAAGCATTTTCTCTACTAATGGGGCGGAAAAGCAATTCAACCAGTATTAATATTTAAGACTAAACCTTTACTTGCATTGTTGCACTGTGATATCAGTGACTGGACCTCAACACATTTGACACAAGCTGTGATAAAATACTGCTGTCTCATCAGATCTCTGTTCCTCAAACTAGGAGAGGGTCCCGTTGGTGGAGAATAGAGCCCCATGGTGGAGCATGGACTACCAACAGAAAACATGGAGTGAAACTAAACTGAAGGACACTATTGTGCAGACATACATTTCAGAGCCTTTTTTATTTTTAATAATAGACTAAAACAAATTGTGTTGAGGGTATTACCTTTTAGCGTGCTTCAAAATGAAGCACAACAGACAAAGTTTGAGAACTTGAACTTCTCATGTGATTGAGGAACTTTATGTAAGCAAATACTATGAAGACATGAGATAGGAAGGAGGACTTTTTTCCAGGATAAAACATCAGAAATATATGGAAGAGGATTAGAGCCACTGAAGAAAAAAGTGGGCATGTCTTTTTTTCTTCTTTTCCAGAATGCTGAGACAAAAGTCAGAATGCTGAGACATGCACACTCCCCTGTCCCTGAAATAGTTTGACAGAATCTTTGGCCTTAAATAAAAAAATAAAAAAAATAAAAATAGGCAGAACCTTTCCTCCATTTCTATTTCTCAAAGGCATGTCCACCTGCGTGTTTAGAGTTGCCTTCAGCTATGACCTCCAACACTTACTGCTAATAAGGTTCATCACAGTAACATCCAGATAACGAAGCAGGGAAAAAGCTCTAATTATTCCAGCCTGGGAGCATTCGTCTATATTCCAAGATGGTTACCTCCAGTGCTAACATTGTGCTGTTGAAATAATCTATGCTGTGACTTATAATATAAATGTTTCTTGCTAATGAGCTCTGCTTTCCAGACGCTTGCTTCCATTGTCCTGACAGGAGATGATTCTGCGACTGGGGAATTTAGATTTTATGTTTTACTATGTTTCATTTATAGAAGACAAATGGCTTTAATGATCAACACTCTCCCCTCTGGATTAGTGTTCTGTTTTTCAGAACCTTTCTTCTGCCCTTATTATTTGCTCGCACATATCGTGTGGATATTGTTGCCTTCTCCTGAAGGGATGGATTGTCAAATGTCACCACTTAACCTCGTGCTGCAAAAGGCTGGTTACAAGAAAGCATTAAGCCTTACACAACCAAACATGATTGCCTCAAAGAAAACAAACAAACAAACAAAAAAACAACGCTTGTAGCTCAGCCCCAATACACAATACATGCTCTAAAGGAAGTAAAACTCAGATAACACAAAGCCTGTTTATATTGTGTAGATTCTCTTTCCCTGTAGCCTACTTGTTGTGTTAGATACAAATAATACACAGTGTTGTCTGAAGATGAGAAGTGCCCGTTGTTCAGCAAATCAATATGGAAATCCTTATGATTTTATTAAGACTTGTAGCTACCAATGAGGGAGAATCCTTCGAGGCGACTTTTAAATAATGCTGAATAAAGGAGCTGAGAGTTGAGGGGAAGGATTTAATAGTAAGAAAGAGACTGAGGTGGAAACAAAAATAATTGAAAAGAATGATAAGATCAAAATAGAAAGAGAGAATGAGGGCTAAGAGCAAGAGGAGGGGAAGACTTGGAGAGCCAGAGAGAGTGTGAAACAGAATGATGAAAGCTAAGCTGTGCCCTACCCCGGAGGCAACTGTGCTACAAACACACACACTTGCAGTATAGACCCGGTGTGCAGACAACATATGAGGCCATCTGCCAAACACTATCAGGCCTTCGAAAACACGACTGGGGGAGGACACCTGTGAGAAAGAAAGATTTGACACAAGAGATGGAGGAGAGGACACTCATGGGTTCAATTGCAGATTTTTCACATCTCCATCGGAAACCTTTTCTGTGTCTTTATGGGCCGATGCACCTGGATAGCGGCACCTTTTAGACAGCACTTAAAGAGGGCTGCTTTGGTCATTGATTTATCTGGGCTTTACAGCCGCAGTCCATAGCTCTGTAGGGAAACACACACAGGTGCTACCTCCAATATCAGCCACAAATCTGTAATCGTTTGCTTTTGCTCTGCAGTCACATTTGAGCGACTGCTAAGCCAAGTCGCCAATCGCTTCTGTGCCCCTCAGACAGTACAGTGTATGCTGATGATCCAAAAATACTGCATTATTGACTGAACGTTTTCATGTTTAATCTATTGTCCACTTAAATTAGAGCTTCTGAATATAGAACCTGTATTAAAATGGGCAGAATTCCTAAACGCTTTGCACTGGACTTCAAGCCTGGATGTCTGCGCTTCAATCACATTTTAATTTTTTGATATCAAATCCATTGTCCAAATACTTACAGGCCTAAATGTAAGATACTGTAAAGCCTTTGTATGTTGAGCAATGTGTTAGCAACTCTTTAACAGTAACATCTCAGCACATAGACACTGTGACAACATGTTAACATCACTTAACAACTGGAACTCACATCTGTGCCCATCTCTCATCTACAGTACTATAGATTAAGAAGCTAATCATGTTTTTCACCCTTTTGCTTTAAAGTGTTCATGACATCCTATTCTATAACCTGTCTACAGGCACTAGTGTTTTTTAATATTATTAATGTACAAATTTTAGTGCTCCTTTAAGTGAATAGTGCCTTTGAGCGTCAGTCTATTAACTCCAGCCACCTTATTTCAACAGCTCTGGGCCAACAATACCTCATGATGTGACAGGAATAGACGGCAACAGTTAAATTCATTCACTTCTTTTTCTTTCCATCTCCAGACACAGGTTTAATGGCCGCTGATGTCTGGGTCACATAATTAGCTGAATAGCTAAAGAGCACAGAGCTCTGAGCTACTGGATGTTGGGGTGGGGAGAAGGGGGTGTCAATGAAATATGCATTTGGAAGTCATAAAAGCAAGTTCTTTTCTATTTCTGCGGCAACAAAGAGCCTGAGCAGCATGACCGGTCAAAAAAAGCAGAAAGATTACGACGTTGGATCTGACCGATTTCTCTGACTGCCAAACCCTGAGCTGGACTGCAAAAGCTCAAAATTGTAGTCTTTAGCAGTAAGGTCCCAGTAAACACCATGTCATTTCCAAATTGCAGTGCTCATGGAAATTATAAAGATCCTTTATTTGCATTTTTAAAAAGTACCCTTTCTCGTCTATTAGATTTGGTTTTGATAATCAGGTATTCCTGTGCAATGAAGCACCAAATAATATTAACCTTCAGCTTTAGTCTGTCTTAAATCTTAAACATTTTTGTCAAGACCAGCAATTAACAAAACACAAATCCATAATACAGCGCCTGCTGATGAATTATAAGTGTGGCAACAGCTATGGAGAGCCAAAAACAACAAAAAACTGAAAATGAGCACGTTCCATCTAGGAAAGCTGTCGCCTGTCAATATAGAGCAGAGGGAGAGCACTGAAACCTATAAGTACATTTAAATACAGCAAATGATTTAGTTTACTTTTATAAGTGGACAGATAACCGGTGAATAGGTAAAAAATGGTGCAACTTAACTGGTTTGGTGTTTGTCCGTCAGATACACAACAAAGCACATTTTTTTGTAGAATATGCAAGCGGCCGTCATTATTGTCGTATTTGTCGGACTAAGGTGCTCGTAAATCTGGGCGTAATCTGGGTCCTAAACTCTGTATGCTTCAGGTCAAACAACACTGCAGCATCACTGAGAGTTAAATATGGAATCAGAACGATGCCACCTTGAAACGAAACCGAAAAAAAATATTGAAACCGAAAAAAAAATATTGTAACTGAATTTCAGTTACAATATTTTTTTTATTGTTTTTTTTTCGGTAACATTTTCAACAAATATATATTTAAACTACAAAATAAGAAACTTTTATTTTCTTACAAGTGGTTGCTTGAGTTTTGAGACCACCAGAAAACTTCTTACCCAGCAAACAATCCAAACTGATTATACAACCGGAAACAATCATTTGCAATCAGTGATCCTTCGCAGCCACGGACTGAGCGCAGATGTCAATTTGAAGCAAATCAAAATAACTTCAAAACTGATGCAGGAGAAACACTGTCAGAAAAAAAGTCAGGCGGTTGAAATAACGCCATGTAATCTGGGTGGTAACAGGCTGCTGACTGTCTACATACAAAATGAACAATGACAAGAAGATGGATGCTGAAACATCCCTTTGGACTTGAATTCATGGCAGCAAAATGCAGGCCAATAGGCTGCCTCTAGCCGGGATTTAAAAGAGGAAAAAAGAAAAAGCTCCAGCTTCGCAGCCGCAATTGTTTTGCAGAGTGTGATTAGACTTTCTCCTTGGAATCACAAGGCAATCAGGAAAAGGGTAGTGTACTGTGCCGTAGCCCATACAGCTGCTACTTTCTTGCTCATTTGGGAGTGTTCGGCATTCTCTCTGAATGGTAATTATGAAAGGAACAAAAAGGGGCCTTTACGGACAAAGGCGGGTTTGGAGTGAATGGGCCCTGCTCCCATACGCCATGAGTGTTTTGACTCCAAGTGCTGTTTCATGGGAGACGATACGAGGCAATTATGCAGGAGAACTTGCAGGGGGTGAGAAAGGAAGAGGAGCACGGAGAGGGAGATACGCTGGGCCTGGCATAGAGAGCGGGACCAGATAGCACCATCTGCATTCTGCACGTGCACTGTCCGTCTGGCTCGCTGTTGCTTTCAATAAAAGCTGGAGCTCATGCAGACAGGCAACAGAAAAAGTATTCAAATATACAGTACAGAGGAGGACTCACTGGGCCGCACATACACCACACACCAATCCTGCACTTTACTGCAAGACATGGCACTGATTTAACTATGTTAACCAAAGCTGCCACAGTGAAAGGATATAATATCATAAGTGGTATTATACTGTTGGTCCCATGCTGGCAAACGCATACAATGGCACCTGCGTTTCTCAACACACCAACAAATCTCCATTTCCTGCAAATAAAATCTTTAGCAAAAACTAAGATAAGATGTATTTGCTTAAAATGGTAATATGTGATTAAAAGTGCAAATGTTTTGCAGCGCTGCTGTCAAAGAACTGAAAACAAGCACTAACTGTATGTAACAGCTGAGTCTAATAAGCTATGAATATGAAAACGAGCTCTTTCTTCTTGCTGCATTAACATAACCATATCAAAGCAAAAGGGCTTGAAATTGTTTTCATCTGAATTTCTAGATCACTGATGTGCACTTTAATTTTTTTTTCACCTTTCCTGCGTGGGAGGGCCATTTTTGTTTTTGCCCTCACTGGGGGGTTAACAAACAGAGATTGACTTCTTATTTAAAATGAATCAAATCAAGAAAAGCAAGAAGAGACTGATCACGTTACCTCTCTTATCTTGTCTCGTTTCTCTTTGACGTCGGGTTCTGGGGGCTCGCCGTCGCTCACGCCCACCACCTTAGGCATGGGTACCGGCGGCAACGGTTTGGGCCCTACGTCCTTCTTTTTCAGGTCCTCCATCACTTTGTTCTTCTCCGTCTGAATCTCGGCCTTGAGCTCCTCACGTGACTTTCGCAGCTTCTCCTTTGCCTCCTGCAGTGCTCGCTCGTGGTCTGCACGGATCTTATCCCGCAGGCTCTCCTCCTCTTCCCTACAGGAGGAAGGAATAAGATAAGCTTTACTTCTTTATGCTCTGCTTTGATTTCCATTAGACCTCACAAGTCGGTTGCTCATCCCCACAGTGCAATTAGAAGGGTTACTGTAACCATAGCTAACACGCACACAAAAAACATTTGGTGAAGAAAGGTGTACAGAGAGACTTGTGCTTGAAATTAATTAAAGATGGGCATTACAAACAAACTCTGACCCACTAGGAAGTTGATATTTCATTATTTTTGGAAAATAAAACTAAAATATTTACTGTTTACCTTTTTTACATTGATATTTAATAAACTATTGAATTTCTTTAGGTCAGCAGGTTGAGGATCACTGCAACAAACATCTGCAGGAAACCATTTTACTCAGATGATAATGAAAACACAAAAAAAACCATTTTCTCAGGAGAAACCTAACCCCAACCCCATTAATCTGCAGTTACATCAGCTCCAGGAAATGGGACAGGTGTGGAGGAACACAATGAGGAGACCAGCGATGGCAGAATGACAAACATCATCTGTGGTTCCACATGACGGTACAAACCCTAGGGGTGTTGACAAGGCTCTACCCCGCGAGGATGTGCTTCAGTAATGAAAAACAAACATAGTGGGGAGCTGAAGCAAAGGTGACAGGAGGCCGACGACACTTTGCTGCTCTTCTGTGGTCACTGAAGTAAGGAGAAACTGAAAGAATCTCTTTGAATCTCTCCCTGCCCTCATCCGGGTTTGCACAAATATAATTTCAGCCACATGTCAGCTGATACGCAGCAGAGGTTAGCTCTTTCAGCTGCTGACAAATGAAGACAAAATGAATGACCAGTTCAGCTGGAAATAACTAACCACCATTACATTTATGAATACAAAAGTATATTTCATTACAGTAAATTCTAGCTTAAAAACAGCTTTTTCCCTTTATATGCTACATTATTTGATTTTTATTTTACCAAATTACATGCTACTTATCAAATATGAAAGAGATCTGACCCATCTTTAAATCAAAACTAAAAAAAATATATATCTGCACATAGGACACACACTACAGACTCACTGCCTTGACACTTGTCTCTAATATTTTCATTACTCCTTGATGCACTGCTTTAGTTGTCAGTGTCCTAAATGCTTTTTAAAAAAACAAAAACAAAAAAAAACACAATAAATGAGGAATCTTCAAGCTTGCACTTCATCTGACTGCAAACACATGCGACTGTTTATTAATGACCTACAGTGTGATGCCTCAAAGGCATTTATTTCATTTATCTTTAATGTTTGCTTAAAGTAATTCTTTTGTATGTATTTAAGTTAGAAAGAACAGTAAAAAGAGTTAAAAATGTTAAGAAGCTTTAATTTTGAAGGTGAACTTGCTAATAACCTCACTTCCTGGTGGGTTACCTGTATTGCTTCATTTCCTGTTTAATTGCTCTTCCTGGTTCTCTAAGAGGGAGAGTGACATGTGGTCTTGCTCTGAGGCTTATCCACAGCCATCCACTTGGGAACATTGTTCAGGCAACGCCGTAAGTGTATATATTTCACGAAGGTGTTAAAAAGGCATAAATAGTGGTATTTGTGAAAAATTATATTTTATTTGTGATTCATGGAGGTTGATTTGTACATGTTAAAAAAGGCAGTTTTGATGATCATTACTGTTGCTAAAGCTAACACGAAGGTGTAAGGTCACATTTTGAGTTATTTCGTGATGCAATATTTATGTAAACGATCATTTTTTCTATTCTGTATTTCTTTTCAACTACAGTTTTCACCGCTTGTCAAATGAAGATTCTGAGTAAAAAGTCAACTCTACTTGTACTCGTGTATTCATTGACAGAGGTTTAGCTTGGTGTTTGATCGGAGTTGCTACACTCTGCAACAGAACACTACATACAGTGTAACAAACACAGGAAATGTGGGAGGAACTGATAACCTGCTGAGCTCCATGTGGACTCAGCTGCAAGTCTCCCCGGAGTTACAGTTCAACATCTCTAAGAAGATGAGAAAAACAACTCACTGGGTGTGTGTGTGTGTGTGCGTGCCCATGTGTGTGTTTCCCTATCATTGAAACATGCATATTAAAAAAAATAAACCTCGAGCCTTCAACACTACACTATGTATTAGTTTAATTTCAAATAAAATCAATAATCCTGTAAAGTGCTGCAGCTATTCTACAATGACAACGTTACTTTACTTAAAAGCCTGGTGAACAGCGTTTAGCACAGAGGATGCCAAAGAATTTTCTTAAGTGTTTGTAGAATGATTTTTAGTGTTTTCTATATCAGCAGTTAGGCCATGAATACAAATAGGTCACGAACAAGAGAAAAATAAAAACCTAAATGTTCTATATGCGGTTTTGTTCTTGTAGACCTGCGTGTGCTCATTAATTTACTTATTTATTAACTTGTAATGTTTCAGCGTCCAGTTCTTAGCCTGTGTGGTTTCTTATTCGTTATCAATATCCGGTCATGACTTGGGTATTTTTCCCTCTGTTCAGGTGTTTTTCATGCACGTTTACATGCTGGCGTGTACATCCATTCTCAGCCTGAGACTAAAATTACTGCTAATCAGGAAAAGAAAGAAATGGTTAGCAGAGTGAGGTGTGAGACAGCCTGCATTAGAGCAGATGTCTTTATGTACACCTGGTTGATAAAAGGTGATGATATAACGCGAGCTAACTTCACAAAGAGAGGAAGCCTGTCCAGACCCACAAGAGGAGAAATAAGGAATTGATTGAAATAAGGAAAGAGAATAATGTTTAGGTTTTGCTCCTGTATGAGAGCCGCCATACTGCATGAAGCCAGACTTCTGCTCCTTGTTTTGCATCCATACCAAAGATTTTAAAAGAACAGAAAAAAAGAAAAGAAAAAAAACTACTGACAAGTGGTAGGGTTGCTTCATGGATGAGCTTAGGTTATTTCTAAGCATTAATCTCACACAGACACACAAATGTCACATTAGTCTGCTAAGGAGGCAAATGTCAGCAGTGCTAGCACCAGCAGCCTTTTTTCCTCCACCTGTGCAGAATGCAATGCCTAATGAGAAGTGCAGACAGTGGCTGACCGTTTTAACTGTTTTCAGCGTTAGGTTTCACTCTACTACAAAGGGATCCCCGTCGTCCCCGTTTCTGGGGCTAAGCTAAAGGACCAAAACAGCACAAACATGAACAAGAGCAGCGCATACACAGGTTGTTAAACTAGATGTTAAACAAATTTTTGACTCTGCTACCCGCTGCAAATAAACTGCTGCTTCAAAGACTGAGTGTCAAATATGGATGTGCACATACGAGTTGCATGCCTCACTGCACGCAAGAGAATAGACTACCTACATCTATGGACACAAAACAAAATTGAGCCAAAGCTGAAAGATCAGATGGACATGGAATAAAGGCAGTAAAAAGCTGCCAAAAAACAGAACAAATGTATTAACCCTGTCATGGACTGCTGACCTGTCCAGGGAGTCTTAATTGGACAAACAGTTAAGAAAATAGGCAGGTGAAAAATTACATAGGAAAAAGAACAGGGCTATAAGACAAGGCTGGATAGGGGCTGTGTTTGATCACCGCCCATTTTTCCCGTTACACTACTTAACCTGTTTATGTTTGACTGGAAGTGCAACCTTTCCGAAGCTGCACAACAGACTGGTTAAACCCTGGCCAGTTCAGTATATCCCACTGTGTGGGTAGGAGGGGGAAAAGGTGCAAAAGATATGTAGAACAATAACAAGCAAACAAAGTGTGAAGGAAAGCATAAGAGTGTGTGACAGAAAAGAATATGTTTTATACTAATTATCCTTCAAACGGCACAGTGTGCATCCATTTTCTAAGTCTGTCATGATGCTGGATGTGTGGCCAGCAGAGACCAAAATAAACAGCTCCAAGTTATGCAACATCGCCCTGGAAACAACTCATAAATATTCATTATTGCAACTCAGCATGTCTTGACTTTAATTGATAGAAAACACATTTCGAAACAACATGGCATTTACTGTGAATGCAGGTGAATGTTCACATCGTTAGGGATGCTTCAAATGTGCTGCTTTTGCTTTGTAGGGATTTCATGTATGTATTGTTCTTGTACAGACTATAATCCTGCCTGTGTGTCACTATATTATCTGTGATTTGTGTGGGTGTATGCGTGCACATCTGCTTCCTCTATTTTGGGCTCTTTGATTAGGTCTCAGTGTTACAGAGCCTGCACTCTTGGATTTGGATTTTGAGTGCACGTACAGCCAAATGGATGACAGTATAGTCAATAGTACAAGGTTTTCCTGCACACAAAGAAAAGTTTGCCTCTCTCTCAGGATTGTGGTAGCATTTTTTATATGGGTTTTTTCAAGTTTTTGTATCAAATGGCCAGAAAATCTCCAAATAATAAGGAAAAGTGCTTCGGTGGCTCCTTTATTGCCTTCTTTAGCTGAAGATACAGTGTGCCATCCGTTATGAAAAGAGTCAAGATAATGCCATTCCTCAATTCACAGCAAAGCACTATCCGAACATTCATGAAAACCATCAACATAACTGACAAAGTAGTCGAGGACATGCAAATGCTACTTGCATTTTCCACTTCATGCAATATATTACACATCTACTACTACTGTAAACCCATTAAACACACAGGATAACTATGAAAATCATGCTAATAAGGAAATTGCCGCAGACTGTGTGGTCCTCACTGAGGTTTGAGAGGCATTTCAATTTGGTTTATAACAGATCTGATACCAGAAACAGGTGAAAACTTATTCAGTCCATACATATTGCTGAGAAAAGAGTTCAGTTCAGCCCTGTTTCATCACCAGTATCATCGAGGAGCAGAATTATGTAGATCTCAGCTCTAAACACTCAAAATGAGAACAGACCTAATATGTTCCTCCTTTAAAATTCCAACTTTTGCAATGAGATGTTTTTTTTTAAACGAGTTGTTCTGTTCTGCATAAAACAAGGTCAAATAAAGCTAAGGTGAAGTAAGTTTCACATTTTGTACTCCGTCTTCTAGACATTGTAGTTTCAACAAGCTTAAGCGTGGCGTTAAGGAGTTTTCTCCAAGTACAGTTGGATTCTCTGTGAATCAGATTTGTCATTTCCTAAGTCCTCATAATTTTTCCTTTTCCTTGATCTCATGATGTTTTCCATCAAAGTCAAAGAAAAGTTTTTACGGTAAAGAATCATTTTGGGACTTCTCAAACGTACCAACTGCACGCAATTTGAGGGAGGAAAATCTTGTACGTAAGACTGTTGAGATGTATTTGTCCAATAAGACAAAAATAAGACTATAAGACAAAAGACAAAAATAAATGTGTTCATTAGCATGTTCTACGACCACGCATATGTAAAATTGCATAGCATTACGATTTCAGTGCAGCATGATCAGTCTCTGACTACTCCAACCACAGCACTACATGCTAACTCATGTTATCGACATAGTTAGCCCAGAAAAAATACCTACACATACCTACTTCTTTACTATAACTAGTAGGTAAGAAATTACCTCACAGAAGAATCTGTTGTGAACTTCAGATGTACACATGGATCAGAGGCCGAGGGCTCAGTGTGAACCTGGGGCAGGACAACCATCATCTTTGCCATTACCCATACAGTTTCTATTTAGCATTCTTTGATGAGACATCTCCCTCCTATAAGTCTCTGTTTAAACTGGCACCACATCTGTTGGAGTAAGATTCTGCTCCATGCGTTTGCAAACACAGAAAGTCAGAATGCTGTCCCCTGAGGCACAAACACCAAAAATTACAGACCAGTGCACACCACCACTTCTGCTGAATTCCTCCAACACAGACATAAGCCTCCTGCAAACTCTTTTCCTTCCCTGTGCATACCCCTCCTTCTCCTCCAAATTTCCTCTCACGCCACTCTTTCCTCTTCCTGAGCCATTATCAAGACTCACTTGTTCTGAGTGAATCCCTTTGAGTCTCATATAATGTCAAACATGCAATTAAGATCAAATCAACAACTGCCTGACTCAATAACCTCAATTACCTTGAGAAAGACAAGCACGGACTGAAGATACTGTGTACCCAAGTGACTGTGCTGTGCCTCGCCTATAGTTTTACTCATCTGCTCATGTTTCTCACCCCAACACCTTAAAATATGAATGAATGAAGGCAGGCCCCACCTCCCTGATCAGCTGTTGCGCTCATGTCAGCCTAATCACTTCCATATATCATCAACCTTCCTTGCTGTCACTGAAAGTTAATCTTCAGTGGCTTCATGAAATCTGCTGCTCAGCATCCTTTTCCATGGCAACTGAAGAGAAGCAGCAGTTGTCCAACTGCCTGGTGGGGTATCTAGGACAAGTTTTTTTATTTATTTTCTTTTTAAACTGAGGAAAGACAAGGTTCTGGGGAAAGCAGTACAGGCTACAAGCCATGTTTCCATAGTAACACACACACACACCACAGACAGCAAGTCAACACTTAATTACTTAATTGACTCATTTATTCATGGGACTAAGACTGCTGGGCTATTAGTGACTGCACAGTGTCTGTGCAGCTGCAGGGGGAGAAATAAATATGAAGACTGCTTTTGAAAGGACAATTAAGAGTTGCAGGGGTTTATAATCAGTGTTGGGTAAGTTACTTTAAAATAGTAACTTAGTTACATTACTAGTTACTTCTCTCAAAAGTAACTCAGTTACTTCAAGTTACTCGTTACTTTCAAAGTAACTAGTTACTAGGGAAAGTAACTTTGGTTTTACTCAGAATTCTCTTGTTAATGTGTTTCTTCCATAACTTTGCCAGTCTTCTAGCTTGCTTACTTGCCACAAGTGCACTGTGCCACCTACCAATAGAAAGGAAAAGATAATGTGCATATTTCCACGAGAGAAATCCCACGCCTGGACCGTCATTGACTGCTGCCATGATTCTAGCCTACGTCACAGTGTCATGTGCGCCTTTTACATCCAACACAAAAACTGCAGTCGTGGTGCTTTCGATTGTACTCAGAACTTCTGCCTTCTGAATAGGAAGATGTAGGTAACACCAGACTGCAGATGAGCTGCATACAGGGCTGGACTGGGACAGAAAATTGGCCCGGGCATTTTGACTAGAGACCGGCCCACCATTATAGGAAAAATCATAAAGCCTTTGAATGAAAACAAACGCTGTTGTGACAGTGATGTACACTGTTTTGATGGTATATATGCATCAATCTATCAATCGTTTGTTGTAAGATTCAGATAATTATTTTTTAAAAGCTAGACATTTTAAATGAGAATAAGAAAGAAAAGTATTTCTTTGTGCCCCCCTTTCCCTGTTAATGCCCTACATGCGCCCTTGGCCACACTTTGCTAGACCCGCACCTGCACAGTTACCAGCTGTCAGCTACCTAAAAAAGGATCCTGGTGTTATTTGTCTCTCAGAAACAGTTCATAACTTCCCTTCAACTCATTCATGTCACCTAAAAGGTAAACCTGTTTCTCCATCACCTGTTCAGCTCTGATGATCCAGTAAGGACATCTCCTGGTTTCATCTTCATGTTTCCCTCTCACCAGATAACCAAACCGATATCATGACCAGCAGCTTTACAGCTGTGGCTCCAGCAAACATCAGCTGATACTAGAAATTAATATTAAATAAACTCTAACAATAGCTGATCAAGCTTAAACGTGCTGCTGTTGTTTAGCGCGACATCCGCTGGTTTCCGCTTTCGGCGCAAAGTGGGCGATAAACAAACAAGAGAGCCGATCAGCTGATCACTGATCAGTTTAATGATTGAAGTAGAAACGGGAGAGGGAGGGGGGAGAATGAGAGAAGAAGAGGCAGCTGTGCAGCGTAAACACAGAATAACTCCAGCTTTGTGCCTTTTCCATTGTAGCTGAATTACGGGACAAACTGTTCCTTTTCACCTCAATAAGAAACGCGTAATATTTTCTCTGAATACCAGACGGGACGGTTGGCAACTCTAATAACTTATGAACAAAATAAGGTTCAACATCATTAACTTCATAGCACCACCCAGCTGTATAGAAACTCCGTCATGCTAGCTAGCACGCAGTACGGAAAAAGTCAGAATAACGAAAATAAACTCCACCTAAACTTGGTTCATATCTGACCCAGAGAGACTGCAGGTCATAACTTCTTACCTGAAGTTCAGTTCACACTTGGACCGGCGGCCGCCTCGGGTCTCTTTTCCTTCTGCGTCCCTTTTCCTTCATCCACCTGCTGCCTCCACCACTTGCTAATGTTACTGAATCTGTGGAAACTCCGCGATGCCACCACACGAAGTAACGAGTAACGACCCTATCTAAATCCCAGTAACGAGTAACGCGTTCCTGATTTTGGCATAATAACTAGTTACCGTGCTCGTTACCACAATAATAATGTAGTTACCGTAACGCGTTACTTAATAACGCGTTAGTCCCAACACTGTTTATAATCAAGTCAGATTTTACCTTATCAGAGCAATAGATTATGTATTGATACGTCTGGGCAATAAAACAATAAAAATAATTATAATGAAATCTCTTTTCCTGATTAGGAAAACCAAAAAACAATACTTTTTATCATCTGAAGTTATGCCACCTTTGTAAAATGCAAAGCACACACACAACACTAGACTTTACAGTCCCAGATACTTTTCCCTCTCACACCTAGCCGTGTATATTGATAATGTGAATTAGTTAAATCACATGTATTCAAGTAATTCCCCCCCCAAAAAAGCAGCAACTGCAAAATATGCAAACAGTATGTGTGCCACTTGCTGAAAAACAAGAACGCTACAAGCAAAACTGAAATCCTCTTAGCTGGCTACAGTGACAGAGATTAATTTAATGGTGTTGAATGAATCTCTGTCACTGGAGCCAGAGAGTGACATTGTGAAGGAGGTCAAACTGTCTATGAGAAGACAGTTTGACCTCTTTCACCGAGCGTGACCTGCTCTATGTCAGCTCGTGTTCATCCTACAGTTCATCCCTTTCATGTGAGACTGCAGCACAGATAACTCTTCAGTAATCACTGTGCAGAAACTGAAGGCTCCACCTTTAGTGCCACACACATCACTGATAAAAAATAATGCACTGCATTAGATATCAAATAAAGCACACAGGAAGTTCAACTGCCTGGAAAGCCTAGTTCTGTATTGCTAGAGAAAAAACAACTAAAGAAAGCAGTGAGTGTGCACAACTGCACTATCACACAACTCCACTAACAATACATGATTCCACTTAGGTAAACTATGTCAGATTTCCATAAACCATATAGTAAAGTCAGGGAGCCCTGTGTTAATCAGAGAATCAAATGAGTCTTTTTTATTACAATAAAAAAGTTAAATGAGACTGTACAGTAATGTGCAAAGTATTGTGAGTTTTTAGAATTTTAACATTCTTGAAATTCAACATTTGGTACGATCACCTTTATTCCTTGTTGTGAAACCTTGCCTGATTTATTTTAGACAAGGTCTTTGTGTAGGTTCTCAGTCATCCAGGTCATGGTAGACTAAGGAGCTTGGGAAAGGAGGCCACAGAACATCTTTATTTTTTTTTAAAGATGTTTCACCTCTCATCCTTAGTCTCTAATAGGGCTGCCACAAACGATTATTTTGATAGTCGACTAGTCACCGATTATTTTTGCGATTAGTCGACTAATCAGATCATGCATCCATTGGACGTAAAACGTACAGCTTATTGCACCAGCAGCATCTGCTCTTATATAACTATCATTAGCTTACAGCTTTAAGTGTTTACGGTATGTGCTAACTAAAAATAAAGACAAGATGATAGTTTATTAAATTTTAATGAAATTTGCAGATTGTTTCTGTGAAGTTTAATAAACTCCTTGCTATCTAAAATATAACGGGACACCGGAGTATATTCTCGAGCATCTCACACTTCTGATAACCAGTTGTTTATTCAGCTGTGTAAAAACTATAACTTTAATCTCAGCCAAACCGATTTACTCAGGAACAAATAAAATATTAAAAAAGCCAAACAATAACATTTTTAAGTTATCTAAGTGACTTATATATATTTAACCTGAGTAGCGACAGACGGCAGTGGGTTTGAAAACGATTTGGGTGAGCCTTGCCCCGGCTAACTATCGAGCTAGTGGGTAACAGACGTCTCCGAAAACGTCGGAGCGCTTTTGAAAATATGTGGTGTCCTGATAAACTGAGCAGATATTTGAGGTTTACACAGCTACATTCTCGCATGAAAATATGTTAAACGTTTATTTTGTGACCCAGAAAGAATAATAAGAGTAATATTAAAACTAACTAGCTGCCACCATTGTTGGAAACTGAGCTGGGCTGCGCTATGAATTCTGGGACACAGCTTCTTCTTCTTCGGGGTTAATGGCAGCTGGCATCCTTGTACGTGAAGTGCTGCCATCTTCTGTGTCAGGCCGTTATTACACTCTTAAATCCTACTGCTTACCGGTATTCCTGCGTCTTTTGTGATCTTACAAAGCTTCAAACGACGCGTCGACTATTAAATCAGTCGTCGACGATTTTGATAGTCGACGTAATCGTGACTAGTCGACTAATCGTGGCAGCCCTAGTCTCTAATTGTTAAGTTCTGAAACCAAATGGTGGAGAGTTTAAGCTATTTAAACTAGTGCTGTCAGCGTTAATCTCGTTAAAATTACGTTAATCTCGTTAAAGTGACATTAACGCCATAACCGCATTAACACAGCAAATCTCCGTTAGCGAGTTAACTCATTAGAGCGGGTAGCTTGTTAACGCGTTAGCGCCGTGCAGCCCCACGCACGGGGCGATCCGCCGCGTTAATGCGGTTATGGCGTTAATGTCACTTTAACAAGATTAACGCTGACAGCACTAATTTAAACCCAAGTGAGCGTTGACCCACTATTAACCATGTGCCACATCATATAAGCCATAGTAAGGAAAAGCGGTATGTGTCATTACCAACACAGGTTTAGGGTGAAACCAGTGTGAGACCTTGTCTCCGTATCATGTGACTTATAGAGGTCACCTGACAATGAGTAATGAGTTCTCACTCACATTTTGCCAGACCAAACACAGAGCTAATCACGTTTTCATAGTCCCTTGTAAATAAGACAGCATGAAAAGAAGAGAATATGACGTGCCATCTATCCATCCATCGCTCCTCTTCCACTTATCAAATTCAGGATAGCAGAGGGGCTGGAGCCTATTTCAGCTGCCATAGGGTGAGAGGTGGAGTACATCCTGGACAGGTCGCCAGTCTGTTACAATGAAAGCAGGGAAGTGACATTTTCTACAGATAGGGTATACTGTCGTTCTAGAATAGACCACACCCATCAGGATAGAAATATTTCAAATCATAAAAAGTAATCACTCAGAACAACTTTATTTTGATTTGTAGGGACCCATGCCTCTAAAGGGTCACGCTGAGCCAAACCAATGGTTCTGTTTTTTCCTTTTAATTGTCACCCATCGCTATAAGCATAAAAGAAATACTTCTGAAATAGTCTTTATAAAGTCAATAAGTGACCATTCCTCCTGGCCTTTTTGCAAAAAAGTTAACCTAGTTTACCAAAAGTATTTTCATGCATCTACAGTTAATACAGTCCTGTCAAAATGTTGGCCTTACTAAGATACATGCACTAATGTGCTCCCAGAGGATCACAAAGACACCAGAGCCGAGGCCTCTGATGAATAATTCAATCTAACAAGCCCCCCTTCTGTTCACATAGGTGTTAGCTACCTGACAACCCAAGGAAAATCTAAATCAACTGCTGGCTGCTAGAGATCAGAGATTCCACAATAGTAGCTAAGCTAGTCACTCATCTGCATCAGTCTCCTGTGTGCACAGAGAATGGTGTCAGTGCCATCTGCACATATTAAGAGTCATATCTATTCATCAAAGGAGAGAAGATGAATAGGAAGCAGTTTTGGGGAGGGATGTTTTTAAAAATGTTGAGATGCCCTGGTAGCTAGAGGTGCACACATATCTACAGACAGAAAGTTTCAAAAGAAGAAATTATATGATATTTCACTTCAACCAACTTTCAGGTAAGTCAAACAAATAACCTCTAGTTTCCCTTTTGTATTAACCCAACAAATATCTGCTCTGGGTGTATAGGAGTAGACCTAAATCCTTTTTTGCCATTCACCAAGGAGCTCACTTAAAAGCAGAAAAAGTCTTAAAGCGATACACCGACTCAGAACACATATCTTATAATATGCAGTCATTTCACATGATATGCACCCTGAATAGAAAAGTGCATCCAATTAGCAGCACTAAGACAAGTCCGGACCGAAGGAATTTCAAATAGTTACTTCAGCTTCCTTAACCCTGCATTTTTATAACTCTGCAAGTAGTTTTCCAAGCTTTACTCCATCCAAGGGAAAGGCTTGACTGAATCCCTGCCACTGAACACATCCTACACGGGACAAACAGTAACAGTGGGCTTAGATCAAAGTTAACACTTTGTGTGGGCAATTCAAGTCAAGAATCTCTTCATTTCTCCAGTAAAGCATTTGTCCATCTTGGACGCAAGAGTATAGAGAACACACTTCTTTTCAAGTATTACTACACCAGAGTCCTCATGGGAACAGTGCCTGTGAGCTTCAAATGACACTTCTACCTGAGAGACAGCTGTTGGGAGCTTGTGGTACGGCAGCTGAATTTTTGTTTCTCCCCAGATTTCCTTCAACATAAACATACATACACACTTTACTTGTCCTGGTTTTTCCCATGACCCACTTGGCTCAAATGGAGGCTGTATATGTAACTGCTATCCTAAGCTTAACTGTGGGTTTGTAATAGCATCCTCTCCCTCTCTTACTCTTCAAATTCTCTCTCTGCCCTAACAACCATATCACAATAGCTACAATCTCTCAGCTGCAAACATGTGAGCACACACACACGCACACAGCCTTTATTTCCTTAAATATATTCATATTCTCTTTCTGCTGCTCTTGCTCATATCAGCCATCTTTGACTATCCTAGCCTTTTTTCCATCCTCCTCATTTTCCTCCCCCGTGTCAAGTGTTGTATCAATTAGTGTTCAGTTACGTTCGTGCTATGGCATTTATCTGCCTGAATGCATGTTCTTATTCTCCTTTCTCTCGTCGTCTTATTTCTGCATAACTCCCTCCCTCCCATAAATGTCTGCGCAGTTATGATGTATTCTTGATAGTAACTGCATCAGGTGAACACCTGGGCGCTCTAGCTCTACCTTTGATGACCTGCATCGTGTCTGTCTGACTCATATCGCTATATGAAACACAGGTCCCCGTCTCCACCTCAGCTGCACAGGAAGCAAACACTACAAATGGTTGCATGAGCCCTGTGAGACACGGACTTCTTTGGTGTGAAAAAGTGTGATGATGCAAGTGATGCAAAGTTCAATCACCAAGCCTTTGAAAACATGGACTCTTATTTTTCCTGTAAAAACGAATGCACAACAGCAATTTTGTCAACAATAACAGATAAATGGTGTTGCATTACTGTCATTCTGTTTACAGTGCACTAAAAGGTAGAGATGATAATAAAATGAAATCAGGACAATCTGAAAGTAGCATTACAGTAAGAGAAAATGGGAGCCAAATTAATTTTATTATTGGTCTGCTATGGAACAGCTACAGCCTCCATTTTTCCCTTGGTCTTCTTCGTGCTGTAAAAATACACGCTGCACAAACAAAAAGATGTTTCTAATTTCCATGCAACTTCAAACCCTTATAAGACGCTGTGCTAGTTTAAAAAAAAAATAGAAGTTAAAAATAAAAAAGGAGGGGTCTAAGCTCCCTTATTGCTCCTGGTTCTGTCCAAATTTAGGACAATATCAAGGTTTTCCAGCAAATCTGCACTGACTCAGAAATCACCTTTAGAGCAGAGATTACATTCCCCATCCCGAGGCAGATCATAAATCCGGGAGCTCTGTTACAGGGCACAGCACATTATTATCAAGCTGGTACGGCTTTGATACAGCAAGCTGAGTTTTGCAGGGGTTTTTTTTTTTTTTTGGGGGGGGGGGGGGGGGGGGCTAAAATCACATTTTAATTCAGAACGGTCTTTTTGAAATTCAAGCCTTTGGAAACCTGAGTGCCAAATCTTAATTTGATCGCAATGCTGAAACTGACAAGGATTGTGGAACAGGGCTGCCACTCCAGTGTTTGGCAAGAATTGGACTTGGTGTGAAGCTTTGTAGTAAACATGGCCACAACTACAAGGACTACAAGGCCTCATTCTCCCTCTTTACGTACTTTTGTATTTTGGGTTTTTTTCCCCCCTCCTCTCTCTTTACTAACCTGCTGTGCTGCACTCGTGAAAAACAATTCAAACAAGTGTCTTTCTTTTGTCTTTCAAGAGGGCTTGTCACCACTGCCACACTCCAAAGTGACAATAAATGTGAGACAGAGTTAGGCACACTCCACTGGCATTCCTTGGCAACAAAGACAACACTTCATCTAACTTTTTCTTATTTTAATTACCTATTTTCAGCACTACTTTAACATTTTGTCCCCCTTTCATTCCAAAGTACTTCCTCCATTCACTTACAAGTTACCATGCAACTACAGCAACCAGCACACCAATGCATCTCAACAGCTGTATTACTTCTTGGGTCTGTTCCCCATCAGTGGATATCAATTCAAGTTTGTTCTTAAATTATATTATTCATGCTACACATCAATAACAATGTGTAAAAGTCATCACTTTAGACAAATACCAAGCTGCTATCCATGCAGATTGGTATTTATAGTAGAGGTACCTCATCCTGAAAAGTAATTTTACCCAGAGTAGTGATTCATAACAGCTTGCTTTCTCCCGTTACGCCTTTCAACATCCGCAATAACTTTCAGAAATCTGAAAAGGTCTCCCTCGGTTGCATTGCCTCCGAGCGATCACAGAGTGGCTTCAAAGAGTAAATGATACTGCAAGAAGACATTTCTACATCTCTTTCACACACACACGGTGAAATTATAAGTCAGGAGTTCACATTACAGTTGGCTGCGTCACAGCAGTGAAAACCCACACTGTTAACATACTCTTTAACAAAGAAAAACTCAAGCTGTTTTTTGAACTGTTACAGGAGGAAAAATAAATAATAAATTACTAAACTCCTAATTTCTTTTCAGGAAGGTATGCATGCATGATTGATGAGTGTTTGCGATCTTCTGCTGAGTCTCGGGAAATGACAGTGCAAAAACGATGACTTCTGTATAGATTAGGGATAAACTAGAAATGCCTCCCTGCAGTTGCATACTCCTGCCCATTAGTCAAGTTGTAGCTTATATTATGGTCTGTCTAGACTCATAATATACAGTAAGCAATCAAGACTTTATCTTGTGGGTACACAATATTATTTCGGGGGGGGATTCACAACAGACTGACAACCAGAAACAAACACCAACCTCAAACAGCTACTAACTATAGCTTTCCCAACGACTTGGATTCTATCTGTGTTTGGGAAAAGGAAGTATACTAGTGTGTGTTCACAACAGGAGGATTTCTTTAATGAATTATTAAAAAGCCTCAAAGTTACGTCAGCACCCACCCACCCCATTATCGCTTGCGTCATCACTACAGGTATAAAATTTCACTGACACTCTGTGGTATCGTATCGTTACACTGCTGCTACTCTCTTCCTATGTGGGTGCTCCTTAAGACTGGCTATCCTGCTCCTCCCAACAGTTCTCCAGAGAGGAATGAGGACTACCGTCAGCAGTTTAAGTCCAAAATGGGGGACTATGTGAGAGTGTGAAGAGACACTGAGAAAGCGGCTGAATGGACAGCTACAACAGCAACTTGGCCAAAAGGAAAATTAACTGGCAGGAAAATTAACATGAGATGGGCAGGGCTAGTTATTAGCACTGATTGAACTTTTATAATAAAGGTGACAAGAAACATTCACAATCAAATTAACAGACACCGCTCTTCTCCTTCTCTCTCTTTTTTTAAAGGCTAAAATAAGTCCACAAATGTACTTGATGGGCCATTCTTGTACTCATGAGGCCCAACCATGTGAAGTCTATATGTCAGATTAGAACTTCTCTGCACAGGTTTAAGTTATATCACTACAACATAATGTCCACAACATTAAAATGGCCACTCCAGCTTTAGCCCAGATGCCTGGAAATTTTAGGCTTTTGTACCACATTTACTGGAGGAAGGCAGAACTTTTCATGTCACAGCAACAGATAACCTAGAAGCTATCTGACTCGTCACTGCAAACTCTCCTTTAATTCAAAAAGAAAGACGGCACCTGTAGCAGAGTTCCCCTGTTAGGACATAAATGTAGGTCCACTGGCCACAAACATATCAGCGCAGCTAAGAAGTTGGGGAACGAAAAGTGTGTCTGCATTATTAAGATGCTATTGGAACCAGTGATAAATATTGCATTAAAGATCTTGCTGATCAAAGTCAAAGACATGTTTTTAATAGAAGCTGTACCTTTGGGATGGCTTTCAAGCACTGGAAAATAACACAACGTCTGACTGCCACTATATATATATATATAACTTTTTATTGATGTTGTTTTGTTTTGTTTTTTTAAGGGGGCGGGGGTGAGGAGACTTGTAAATCATTATAATACATCATTAAAAGACACACGAATAATGTAATTTAAGAACAAACTTGAATTGATATCCATTGATGGGGAACTGACCCAAGAAGTAGAGGCGGGAATCACCATATATCCCACAATACGATATTATCACAATACTTAATGCACGATACGATATTATTGCAATTTTTTAAAATATTTTGCGATATTCAGATTCTGTACATAAAGGTAAACTTTATCAATATTCATTTTATCTAATGTCAAAGTCTCGCACTCAGTCTTTCTCTCATTTCAGTCAGTTTTATTGTTGACAAACTGAACGGTTTGTATTACAGTCTAGTCCAACTTAACTGAATGCAACCATCTGGTACAATTATAGCTATTCTGAACTATGCAATTTATGAAAACTATGCAGCCCCTTCAGCAACTGAAGAATTTGAAAGTAAATGAAAACAAAATATAATTTTACATTAAATAAAAAAGTTTTAAACTTAATTAAAATAAAACATGTCTTAAATTAAAATAAGTTAACTGTCATGTTTATTGCTGCCCAAAAAAAAGTTGAACACATTTTGACAGTGAAGGAATGTCAGGGTTCTTGCTCAGAAAAAGGATCAACAGGCTCTGAAGTCAGAGCATGTTCCATTCCACGAAAAATTGTTTGTAACAAAATATCGATTTCTGCTGTCCCTGTATCGATACATTA
Organism: Mchenga conophoros; assembly: GCF_057382185.1. Classification (NCBI taxonomy): domain Eukaryota; kingdom Metazoa; phylum Chordata; class Actinopteri; order Cichliformes; family Cichlidae; genus Mchenga; species Mchenga conophoros. The sequence continues at coordinate 9,552,502 of NC_140541.1, forward strand.
TTAGCAAACAAAATATCACGATACTACACAGTATCGATTTTTCCCCCACCCCTACCAAGAAGTAATGCAGCTCTTGAATTATTTTGAGCAATTAACACTGATCACATCAAAGAAATATCTGGAAAGACCTCCAACATGCACAAACATTTGACCACACATCATGCAATCAATTAGCAGTAAGTAATGTCTTTGATTCCCTCACTCAGCGATGACTCTCAAAGCGGAGCCAGTGAGAATCGATACCAAATCGAACTGATAAGTGATATTGATAATTTAATCCAAATAGATTCTTATCAATTCCCACCCCTAGTAATCACTGCCCCACTGTGATGCTGAGCTGCAATTAATAACAGCAATAATCGCCAGTCTGTCTTTAGGCATCAACCCCCCCCATTTTCTCCATTTTTTTAAAAACACATTCAAAACTCAAAACCAAAAGCTTATAATTAAATTTATCATTTTTACCTAACCAGCTCCAGAAGTACACTCACACACAGATCTGTACTTGCCATACGGAGATTTTCTAAGAGGACACCTAATCCACCCTTTGTAAAGCAGCCCGTTTCTTAACGTGGGGAGCCATGCAGTTACACTGGATGCACACACTTATCAAAGATGATGGCTTGCTGCTAATTTCCAGTGATTTCCCAGATTCAGTCTGGGAGTTATTCCAGGAAAAATCTAGAACAGAGCCATCAACAGTTGAACTGCCTGTTAGTGATCAAATGTCGTTGTTATCATGTTGACTTTGTGCAGCATCGGCTACATGAGAGCCACCAAGAAATGTAGAAACTGGTCGAGAAAAAAAAACAGAAGAAAAAAAAAAAAATCTAGCCCATACACTATCTGTATCACTTAAAGAAATGTTGAAAATGGGACGATCGTGGCTCAAAGAGTTGGCAGTTCGTCTTGTAACCGGAAGGTTGCTGGTTCGAGCCCCGACTCGGACAGTCTTGGTCGTTGTGTCCTTGGGCAAGACACTTCACCTACCGCCTACTGGTGATGGCCAGAGGGGCCGATGCCGCGATATGGCAGCCTCGCTTCTGTCAGTCTGCCCCAGGGCAGCTGTGGCTACAACTGTAGCTGCCTCCACCAGTGTGTGAATGCGAGAGTGAATGAATAGTGGAATTGTACAGCGCTTTGAGGTTCTTGAAAAGCGCTATATAAATGCAATCCATTGAAAATGCCACTAACAGAGGTGGTGAAGAGAGAATTGTCATTTGTGAGTCAACTAGACTGTATCAGTCAGACTATAAATCAATTTTACCTGGTGTGTGATTCAGAGACACACGCACACACGTAAAGGCTAATGCCATGCTGTTATTACAGAATAATCATATAAACATCCATGTGGGGTGTATAACAGTCTACCGTTAGCTAAGAGACATTCAGCCCCAACTTAAAACACACTTCTTACTTCTCCTGAATTCCTCTGTTTTGATTTATTAAAAGGTGCATTTTTTTGAATGCACCTTGTATGACTTACTCTTGCCAATATGAGGCTTAAATCAAAAGCTCAATTTAGCAAGAAAAACGCCTTGTTTTTTCCATTCAGAAATTACTATTAAATATTACAAAATACATAAAAGGTTCAAAGTTTATGGATTCAGACATTTTGAACACCAGATAAAATAAATAATACAGTGCAAAATCATCTCATTTGTTACTGCAATTGAGTGATACGTGATGGAATCATTTTAATATGACTAACCATTTATTTCATATTTCTTAATACTCAACCTATGCCGGTGAGTAAATGCATGTATTCACCGACTTGCTCCTCCTGTTAACTTAAGGGATACTACACAAAGAAACCACACGCTGTGTTTTTGGCACGTATTGCTAAAAAGTTATATGGAAAAACTGGTTTAACAAACAATACAGAAACAAGGCCTGAAATCTCTGTTTCACACACCCAGACTTTACACTTCAGTCAATCTGAAGGGCTGCAGCTGTCGTCTACAAACAAAATACCATTACGATGATATGAAAAATGGAAAATTAAAAAAAGAAACAAAGACAGAAAATGTAATTTACACTAAGCAAGTCTGACTGTTTTCCTTTTCCAAAGCAACAGTGTCATGTTTGATGGAAGTCCATTGTATTTCTGCAGTCTAGTCACTTCTTAATACAACTAGCAGATGAAATCTATGGACAACAGACAAATCATTTGGCATCAGCATTCGTCAACATGGATCTCAAGGATGGACTTACATTTGATAAAGTATTCTGCATGTTTTGAAATCTATTCTGAAAGCAACAGCGTGAAAACATTAAAGGGGAATAGTAACAAGAACCTGTAAGCAGACGGGTGTATGGGTTTAAAGTATTTTCTTGACTTTCTTGAAGGCACATTTGATACTGTAAAACAATTCAGACATTCAGTTATTTAATTGTAACTTTAATTTTTAATTTCATCTTATATGCACCAACAGTTTTTTTATATAAGGGAAATTAAACATTGTCAATGTATTCGAAAATGTTGAATCTAGCAAGCTGGAATTTGAGAGCATGTTGGAGTTACTGGAAATCAAATATACTGGCTGCAAGGCAGCTGCTACCGCAGTGATCATTACTTTTAAAAAAGGCAGTACACACCACAACCACACTTAGACTGAGAAAACAGTCAAGAGGGTACTCACGCCCTAATATACTGGTTTACAGTATACTAAATAATACTAGAGTTAAAGCTTAATACCAACACCTGGGGGGGGGGGGGGGGGGGGGGGGGACCCACAATGAGGCCAACAAATGACTTTAAAAAAAAAAAAAAATAAAGATTAGAAAGATGTACTCCCTGACAGAAACCTTCCAATTATCTGGACTTGAGATAGCACTAGGAGTACACTAGCCTGTGACCCCTTAAGGCTGGGGTTGTGACTATCACGTAATTTCTAATGTTTAAGTGGCTATCATCAGCTTACATAGTATCTGAGAGACATTTTTTTGACAACTATAATTTTAGACAGAAAGGCAGAATTAGCAGCTGCTCTAACCATATATAACAGCTTCTAACATAACTGATAGGCCAAAACAAAATCAATTCTTTCATCTATTTGCAAAACAAGCAGGGCCGTTTGCAGCTGAATTTCTGACCATCATTCAGCTACGGTTGTTAGACTTCTTAAAGCAATCAAAATATTGGAAAATTACACTGTTGTCAAAGGCTTAAGGCCATTATAGGTCCATTTTTAGCTTCAAAACTTGAAGCCCCATCGACTTGCTTTAGATCTAACTTTTATAACTGTTCTACATTGTTTGCTGACGCGTAAAAAACCCATTTTGTCTTGGCAAGGTACTTTGCTTTCCTTTTAGCTCTGAACAACAGAAGCCACTATTAAATAGCTTCACCCCTGTTAAATCCACTAAACAGTACGGATGGTTTCACGAGCTTCTGTGATAGGTGGGCCTGCAAATACAAACAAGCACGCCTTGATTATCACCAGGCATAAACACACGCACACATACACACAAACACAAGAAAAATTAATAAATAAAACTACAGAGATTTACTTTGCAGCTGACAGGGAAATTAAGCATGAAGACACAGGAATGATATCACACTAAATGTGATAAATAAAGGTGCTCCTATGTTGGCTTGGACCTTAAATATGATCTGCTGCGCTGCTATGTTGATTTATGGCCCTATCATAGTGCAAAAGCAAAGTTACGGCCCTGCAACACTAACAATAACTGGCAATGTAATAAGTAGCAAAACCAAGGTACTAGTGGTCACATGACTAAAATCCATTGGAGGGATGCAGTACAAAAAGGTTGTACCTGTAGATTTTCTGCTACTTACAGGTGTGTCTGAATCATAAACTCACTTGTCTCATAACACTGTTCACAATTAAACTACTTGTGTTGTACTTGTATTGTTGTACTATTTCATTTGAAGAATTGAAACAGAAACTGATGCATAACACTAGGGCTGCTCAATTAATCGAATTTTAATCACGATTACGATCTGGGCTTTCAACGATCATTTAAAATGACTGAGCCGATTATTAGCCTCTCCCTCGTGCTTTACTCTCGCGCTGCTCTGTGTGGCAAATCCAGCGCACCTCTCTGCATTTTGAACAAGTGTCACAACAATTAAGAGCAGCGGTCCCCAACCTTTTTTGCGCCACGGACCGGTTTATGCCCGACAATATTTTCATGGACCGGCCTTTAAGGTGTCGCGGATAAATACAACAAAATAAAACTAGTACCTAGGGATGGGTATCGTTTAGGTTTTATCCGATACCTCTCATGTTTAGCCGTTTCCCTCTTTTTCTTTGGTCATTTTAGCCTTTTTGGCCAGGGTGAAGGGAGTATCTGCCATCAAACAAGAAGACAGCCGCATGTACCTATGATGATGTTTGCTAGTTCACCTTACATGCATTAATGTAATAACGTGGTTAGCCTACTCAACGTAAATTACACACGAACAACATTAAGCTACTCACGCAGAGAAGAACGGCTGCTGCTGCATCATCATCCTCATCATTTCTGCTACACTGGCAGGGCTAGGGGCCAGGACTCTCCTCTTCGTGTTTTTGGGGATGTTGCTAACTCTGGGTCCGATAACAGACACCACACCCGCAGTAGATGTGCTCGGTGTGAGGTCTCGCAGCAAGCTATCAAATACGGTGCATTTCTCGGCTTTTAAAAAAAAAAAAAACGCTATGCGTCGCCAGGTGTTTCATCGGATTCGAGGTGTTACCTCCTTTGACAGTATCACAGTATCAGCTTAAAGCACTTGTTGCAGGCTGCTAAGTTTGCATATTTTGCTGTGAAGTACAGCCAGACTTTTGACCGCTTCGCCTTGGGCATTTTTAATCTGTAGCTCTGCTCTAAAAGAACGTACGCACCTGGCCCCGCCTACTATCCTCGGAAACGTAAAATGATTGGCTAGAAGTGTATCACAGCTCAGGAAAAAAAAGCACCGAAATAAAGCACCGAAATGTGCGCTGCTTTTCGATCTGGTTACTACCGTTTATGTCAGAACCAGTACCCATCCCTACTAGTACCGGTACCGAAAAAAAGAAGATTTATTCATAACACACGTGAAAAGACCCAGGAAAACCGAGTAAACGATAACAAAATAACGCTGAAAACCGATAAAAACCCTGAAAACTATACATTTCACACCTAAACCTCAACTCTCGCGGCCTGGTACCAAACGACTCACGGACCGGTACCGGTCCGAGGCCCGGGGGTTGGAGACCGCTGATCTAATACAAATCATTCTGAACTTTGCTTTTAGCTTCAGTTGCATGAAAAGGTTTATGTACCTATAATATACTAATAATTGTAGTTGTATAATAAAAGTATTTACTCTAATCAATAAACAATCCTGACTCCAGAAAGTACAACTTCACTGAAAGTTAGCTTCAGTGATACAAGTGGGGATTCTGAGGTTGAAGGCACGTACTCCTGTTTCTACAAAGTTTGGTTATTCACAAAGCCTGATCATTTCAGACAGTGCACAAGAACAGACAATGCTTCCAGTTCCAGAATCTAATAAGAAAATACCTTACATTTTACTTCTGCTGGCTGCAAAAGAGACTTCCAGTATAGAAGTTTATGGGAAAATGACCATCAGCTCCCTTTGCTCTGTGACTTTAATAAACTCTTTCCTGATGTCCTTAAGGGATTATTCACTGAAAAAGGAACATTGTAAATTGTAGTCCAAAACAGAAAAATAAAACAAAACAAAAGAGGATGAAGCTGACAGGGAATGAATGACAGTTGACCAATGAGGTGTTTATAAAGCCACAATAAGACAAACTGTGGAAACAAAGGAAAATCAGCAGGCACACTGCTCTCCTCAGGGGTCGGAGTCCTGCAAAGATCACAGGAAGAGAACAATTTGACCTCTTAAATGAGGTGAAGAAGAGCCAAACACCTGCAGGAACTTCTACAGCCGTTGTAACCACTGGTTTTCTGTCCTCTATGGAAAAAAAATACTTTATATTAAAGATTTAAGGCAATACATCTGAAATGTACAAAGACTCTTCTGCATTTTGTAAATAATTTTTGTTTTGTTTGTTTTTTAATATCCTTGCCAATAGGCCTGCCGATTATAGCAAAAAATGTAATCTCAATACCTTTTGTTAATATGGGTATCCAACCTCTTAGCATCATTTAGCCTTATTATTTACAGATTTTGAGGTAAAAAATTTTATTTAACCTATCTTTTCAGAAACTAAATTAAACAAGCTACAGCCTTTTCTGGACCGAATTTGATCAAATGGCCTCAGCCCACCCAGTTACCCAACTCTAAAGCATGGTGAAGGGAGCATCATGGTTTGTGGGTGATTTGTTATGTCATGACCAGTACATTTTAAAATCATTGAGAAAAAGAAATGAACAGGTCATAGCTGTATGAAGACATTTTAAAGCAGAATGTCAAAGCAGCAGTCCAAAATTTAATAAACTGGAAAGCTTTGGTGCAATGTACAATGATCCAAAGCACAAAATGACATCAACAATAATGGTATGATTGGACAAAAATTAAAGTTCATGTTTTGGATATACCATTTAACCCAACTGAGATGCTTTTCGATTGTTTGAAAATGCTGTTCAATCGGTAATATTAATAATAAAGTTTTGTAAGTTTTGTAAGGAGTGGTCCAGAAGTGTTGCAGAAGGTTCTGTGAGTTACTAAATTCACATAACAAGGTCGCATAATTTTATCAGTGTTTTGAAGTGTGCCCTATTAGTGTGTTATGAATTCAGTCTGACTGCATCTGTCTATATTTGAGACTTGAAGGTGAAGATTACATCACAATTTAAGAGAAATTAAATCTTAAAACCCAATAATTCCAAAGTGTACAGAAACTTTTTCTTGCAACCGTGTTTGGTGACATGGGGATATGACACTCATGATGCGAGATTAGTAAAGAAATGACATCTTCCACTGCGGGAGAGGGAGATTGAAATAGTCTACACAGATGGTGCACCTAATACCTCCAGACACAAGCCCTTTTTATTAGTTTTTATATAACACTTTATGGAAAAAGACAGGAAGGTGCCAAAATGCATGTGGATGCCGAGGCAGGTTCACTGAACCACAGAAGGAGCTACTGATAGATGATCTGATATTTACCGGACAATAAAGGCAAATAATCATTCAGAGGACAGGTTATTGCAGTATTGACTTCGGTAATTCCCAAACTACAGGAGGCCTGGATGGACCAGGCAGAATTCAAATCTTCATTATAATATAAAAAGATGCCTTTTTGTCCAGTTGAAAGAAAATGTGTTGCTCTAAGAAAATATAGATACACATTATAAACATTTTTCCTCATAAATGTTTACTGTAGATTCACTAAAAAGGAGAAGACCACAGCCAAATAGAGGTTAAAATTGGTGGCAGATGGCATTTCTGTCAAACCCCACTGGACACCCTGGCAAGTATCCAGTATGAATGTTCATGTCCAAACCAGGACAACACAATTATATTATTACTCACACCAAGAATAAATGAATAGATTTGTTGGATTGGGATGGCCAATAAGGTTTAAACTGATCATATGTAATAATAATAATAATAATAATAATAATAATAATAATAACTAAAAAACAACAACAACAACAACAAAACAATAAGGCACAAAATGACAATTCATTATTTTTCATTATAAATGGTTTCATCTAAAATGTCATCACAGTTTCTTGATCCCTTCTGCAATATTTTCAGTCTGCTTTGTTATTCAACCACCTCTTTAAAGTCCAAACACATTTTAAATTTGTCTTGTAATACCTAAAACCACTATCCATCCAGTCAACACTAAATACCAACCAGGATGTCTGTATATGTGATCATAAAGGGTTAGAATAAGGATCATTTTTCTCTGACTTCTACATTTCTACTGTAGCTGATAAAATGTCACTGCTTCTGCCAACATGCCCTCTTGCCCCTTTTACAGATTACAGTGCTGCACCTGGCTAGTCCTATGTTGTTTGAGCCAGAACAGAACAAACCCAAGGCAGGATCATTACTGGCCTCACAGTATGTTGAGCTCAACTGGGCTTTATAGCCGAGCATTCAAACAGCAAAGCCTAAGACTTAAACTTGTAAACATCCATTCTGATTTTAAATGTCTATTTACCAAAAGGATCTTTACATAAGGCGAAAGATTTAATTCTCAGGTATTATGGCATCAATATAATAAGCCAATATAATAAGCAGCCATGGTATAAGTCAGAACAGAAATGCAAAGAACTTCCTTGAATGTTCCACCAATCTAACAACTCCATTCTTTAATGTCTGTTAAGCATCTTGTTACTTGTCTTCAGCATAGTTTTAATAAGATAACGGGTGGAAGATCTAAAATATCTTCAGTTTTAAAAGCCAACTATTTCAGTGCTGATCTGAAAACCTCAGCAGAGAAACACCCTCTACTGTTCAGGTAGAAAACTCAAAATTATGCTGAAAGATGCTAAATAATCACCGAAGCATCATACTAGCCAAAATACAGACGCTTGACCAGAAAATAATGCCTTGCAGACAGGAAGGTTACGATGCCTTGCATTATATTCAGTGACACGTATTTACAGCAACAGGGCAACTTTCAACTCTTAAGTGGGTTATTTTATTATGGGCTGTTTTTATTTTCAAAATGTTAGAAGCTTAACAAGTTCTTCTTATGTCTCTACAATAAACTCAGGCATGTCATTGCTCATCAGTCACATAAGGGTCCAGTTAAACCAATTTAACCTGCAAACCCACCTACTGGTCATGCTATGTAACTACCAAAGCGAAAAACATCAAGTAAACTAAAAGTTAACTTGTTTTTGAATAAGCCCACAGAAACCAAGGGAAACCCTGGAAGCAGCGCAACTCCTCCTGGGTGTTTACAAAAACCAACACTCAATGTTCAGTCCGGCACCATGTGAGCAAGGCTACACATACCTCTTCCCCATTACATTTCGTTTCTCCAAAAATTCAATGGCTGGATACCAGCATAGATTAATAACCTTTTCTCCCTCATAAGCTTTACAGGACTATTAACAGGTTGAGCTCGTGAACAAAGAACTGGTTCTGTGGGGGTTTCTGCGGCCGAATAAAGCAAAGGTGAAATTATTATGAGCGTGTTTGGGTTCCTGCGGGTCTCTTTAAATGCTAGCACACCTCATTTTCCTGAGGCTGTTTGAACCCAGAGTCCTCTGGAGCACACAATAACCACTTTAAGAACAGCTGAGGCAGCTATACCAACAAGCAAACTGAACAGATTTCAATAAGCTGTTATAAGAAGGGGTGGAGAGGATAAAAACACCTCACATGAATGCTTGTGTAAGGTTAAAATACACGGAGCACATATTCCTGACTTTGAATTTGCATAAAACTAATTTCCAGACAGGAAGGTTACGATTACTCTTCCTCTGTAAAACACAGTGACATCTCAGTGGCTGTATTTTAATCACATTTCATATACTCCTCTTAATTTCCGTCAAATGTGAAGCAACGTATTTATATTTTTTCTGTCCTTGGTATATCCTTGAAAATGGACGGCAGTGAAGATGCTCATAACTGTGTAGCTTTTTTCCCCCCCGCTCACAGCCATGTTATTAATTCCAAGGAGTTGCTCACTAAGCAATTAAAAATCCATGAATCTGAATACAAAGCTGAAAAAGGCTATAAAAAAATAAAGAAATATAAAAAAAAGTATTCAGTTCATTAAGAAGAAGAAGAAATGCCTTCTGCCATCTGTGACTGCACACTGAACCTACTGGAATCTCATTTAAACAGCTTACCCAAAACATGAAGAGTACGTTGAATGGGATTTATTTCAAGCCTGCAGCATGGAAGTTTAAAGCAATGTTGCCGAGCCCTTGTAATGCATATCAATCCATTTTTTGAAGGCTATAATTCTTCCTGCGAATGTCAAGTTTCTTTTTCTATCTGACTTTCTCAGAAGCTAAGTTTATCCCCCATGACGATAACCTCAGTTAGTATACTGCTGTGTGTGTCTGATGCTACGTCACGTTCCTCTGTAGCTCTGGAAAACCAATCGCTCGCAGCGGATTTAAAATTCATCCAGTTCGACACACCAGTGAGGAAGTGTTTAAGCAGACATCAGATTTCAAATTCTGATTTACTAAAACATACTGATATGTATAACATACTCCAAGGTGATGAAATTTGAACTATCCATCTACTAGTTCAAATTAGGAAAGGCCTAAATGTAACGCACGTTTAATTATATGTAAAACTCCCATGTTCCAGCTTTATAGTGACACAGTTCACAAGACTAACTGCGTTCACACTAGGCATGTGCACGGTCAACAAGACATTTATACACTGCTACTCTTGCTAGTAGGCACCAGAAATACTAGTCGGTTAAATCTATTATTGTTGTTTTACTAAGTTACCTGTTGGTTCAAAGATGTTACAACGCCACCTGAGACCAACTAGTGCTGCAGCCCTGACAAATGCCTGAGACCCCCTCGCTCTCTGTGAGGGAACTTGAAATGAAACAGATTGAAAGTAAGAAGATGACAGCTGCGTGAAACACCACAGCTCTGCAGTACATTGATGAAGAAAATGAACTTTTGTATGTTGGCTGTGTGAGAGAAAACTGGCATATAACCACACTGAAGTGGTCCAAGTAATTTGTAACCACATTATGCACAGACGTGGATGCTAGCCTGCCATGAAAGGGGCTACTGCTGCTAGCAAACATTTATCAAACTAATCTGACACTGTGTGGCCCCAGCGGTATACACGGCACAAAGTGCTGCACATTTCACCAACATTCATAACAAGATTTGAATGTTGAGGAATCCGTTAATGGTCTCAAATGACTCCTAAATTCATACACAGCTATTCTAAGGTCAGTGTTTATCCTTGTCTGTTAGATTGCGCCCAGCGTCTTCTGCCTTTTACACTAGTTAACTAGTCTGATTTTTTTTCCTGTCTCGTTCAAATGACTTGTAAATTAGTCCCCAGGAACATCCTGGGGACCATTTTGTTTTGGACGTGCCCAGAAATGAAATATAGGAGTAGAGTCGAGAAGACCTCAGTGACGAGTAGAGTAGAAGTATTTGAAGCAAAACATGACTGCCACTTATGGTGAAGCAAGAATAACTCCAAGTTTCCCACCTCGACATTTAAAAAAAACAAAAAAAACTTGATAATACGCAGCACCATTTGAGCCCAGCACTGCCTGTTCTGTTTGTCTGAGTCGTTGGACAACAGCAATTACGTTATTTCAAGCAGGCAGCATTGAAAGAAAGGCTTTCAGAATGAAAATATGAACGGGCATCACAGGGAATAAGGAGGCAAAATGCAACGTTGAAACTGTGGGAGAAACTGCTTGGTAATACCCTGCCAAGATTTCAGATAAACTAATGACGTCCGTTACTAGCTTGCAGATGACCTTTTCTATGAAATTGTTCTTCTCACCTGCCCTTTGGCACTCATGCATGTCATAAATATTTTGTGGCTGCAAAATAATATGCATGTGCTTGAATGATTCATACGTGAATGAGTTATGCCAGCGAAAGACCACTCCAATAGAAGGACAATAACTACTGTTAGTTCTTTGGCTACACTGAAAGCACAGTAATGTTTGTGGAACATGTGTGTAGCAGAGCTTGTTAGTAGATACACCTGAAGAGCACGTTCTACTTAAGATTATGTTAGTTAACAGGAAAACAAGACTTGAGGATTTATTTCATGGGTTCTGTTGTGTTTTTAGCTTTTGAAAACAGCACAGCACTGTGGAACTGTCACTATCTACTGGCTGTTAACTGGATTTTGGTGTCAATTCCTCAGACCGGTCTGATTTTGTGATTGCTAAATAGATCTCCGCAGCATATTCCCACTTCTTACACACTAATCTTACGCACGGTGTAGCCACTTTGATTGAAACAGTGAAAATGCACCGTTGCAGCATGTGCAGTGGAAACTGCCTACAACTGTTAGACAGTTGTTCGGTGTAGTGTAATTTTGAAACAGCATGTTAAAAATGAATCTGTGCATTTTCACTAGCTTGTGTTTTCTGTCCATTTTAGCATGTTATTCAGTAAAGGAGGATCACAGCTGTGCTTGTTGGGTAATTTAGCTGGAACTCAGCAGAAGAAATGCTAGTACTCTCATGAGATCAAGCCTGCCATGAGATCTACATACATTTAGTGTTCTATGGTGTTTTTCCATGTTAGTTGGATGAACACTTGTTGGGAAACACTTGGAAAACCACTTGTCATTAACCTGACTAACTCCATCTTCACTTCTGGTGTTGCACTACGTGTTCTACTCCACCCTTCCCACCTCATATGTACACGTACACAGTGAAACCCACAGATTGCAGCCTGGTAACAGAGAGAAATTATGAGAGAACCTGGCGTGACTAGAAATGAATGCAGCAGAGGCACTCACACTGCTCTGAAATGAACACAGCAGTACAAATTAGGTAAATACAAGGTTTAGTTTCTTTTCTATCATTTAAATACTGATTTTTAAAAAAGTAAATGTTTCTGTCAGTGTTCCAGAGTCAGTTGAGATATCATTTGATAGATGCACATGAACCTTGTGCAGAGCACTGCATTCCAAAAGGCACAACACTATTAGAGATACCAAACACTGACCCTGATTTAGGAGGGAGAAAGCGCCTCAGAACGATAGCTGGACAGAACAAATGATAAATGTCAACACTGAAGCCCAAAGTGACCAGTATGTAGCTCACTGCTGACACTAATTTCCAAGCCTGTTTAAGCAGTCACTAAGGCTTTTCAAACAGCCTGTGTGTTCTAGATCATCAAGTTCAACAATGTCTGCCTGCGGGACAAAACAGCAAAACTCAGGCCAAGGTGATAAAATGCCTGCTCTTAAAGAACTAAAACCATTAGACCTAGTGGAGAAACAAAGGGCGAGAGAGCACAGAGCACACTCAGCTGTGCAAAGGAATACGGAACAAAATGAAAGGAGCATTTGTGCTGACGTGTATCACTTGGCAAACAGTAACACACATCCAGAGGCGTCAGATTGTTTGAAAAAACGTGTCAAGACACCTGTTTGAATGACATAAGCTATGTAAAGAACCAAAGATAAACTAAGTACTTACTAATATGTAAGAAAACCAGTTGTTTCTGATCTCCTTATTCACTGTCAAATACACACAGAATATATATATATATATACATATACTTATTTAAATGAAGACACGCTAGCTCTTTCTTTTCTACACTTAACAATACATCTGTGGGCCCTTACCTGTGTCTGTGCTCATCGTGTCCTCCCTGTCCATGTATGATCACCTGTCCTGAGGCGTGCTTGCCCTCCTTGGGTGTGTCAATATGAGGGATAAGCACATCCTCCAAGCCCAGGTCAAAGCGCTTGTGCTTGGAATTATCTGGGAGGAAAAAGAAGGCCCCAAAGCATAAGGTGATGAAGGCACTGAGGATGAGGAGGAGGATGAACTTCTCAGAGAGCCTCAACGTGGCCCTATGGTGCGGGAAGGAGGAGGCACCCGGCGACAGAGTGGGTATCCTGCGGCCCGACAGCGGTAGTAGAGCCGGCGTTGTCATCTTTTGACCGTTTGAAATTGACTTTACTAGGGATGGGGTAAGGTGGGTTTCACAGGTGCCACGGGTTGCTGTAGCGGCATGCACCGACTGGTTAACTTTATTATCTCATCCCTGCTTTGGTAGGTCCAGAAACCAAAAGAGGCAGAGATCCCTCAGTAACAGGGTGACTTGTCAGCAGGAACATGGCCATGATAGTTCTGAAAAAAAGTACACAGAGGCATTCAGTTAGGAGACAAAAAAAATCAAATGAGAGCATATTTAACAGACTAAACACCATTGTAGAAAAACCTTGCCTTTTCCTTCCTTCATTTTTTACCATTTTTTTAGATAGTCAATGCTCTCTATGCACTGGCAGGATAGACGAGTTGATGTCCTTTATAGTCTTTCCTTCAGTTGTCATTTCTCCACCTTGGCAGCATGTCTTTTGTAACCACTAGTATCCTCTCACCATGCACTCTCCCTGACAGGCTTCTACTGAGCCAAACAGCTCTGAATTACAATCAAAAGCAAAGTGACAGCTCAAGTAAATGGCATGTCTTATATCAAGCAAGAGCTGATATATTAGAGTAATAAACAATCCTTTTGGCTTGCTATGGTGATTTTAACAACATGTCATCTGGAAAATAGTCTCTCACTCTCTTTCTCTTTCCACAAACACACACAAAAGACTTAATCCTTTGGCCATGAGAAAAATGATAGATTTTCCAAGAGGCTTAAGGTATCAAGAGTTTGTGTAGTATCTGTTCGATCAAGTGTCCTTTACGCATACTGGCTGTAGTGCCACCGCAGAGTGAGCACAGCTTTCTTTCTACAGTTTCATCTTATTGCAGTGGTGTATTTCTTGCTACCACACATGTATCATGATAAAAAGCACAAAAGTAACACACAATGCACAGTTGTGTTCCAAACTCTAGCCAAAAAAAGGGAGTAAGCCGCGCTTTCTAAGTACATTGCATGCCTGTTTTCTGTGCTGTACTACATCTGAATATCAACCCACCTATTAAACACCCGTGGGCTATACTGGAAAAGATAAGGGTTTTATTCCCTCGTGCCGGCAGATGTGGAAAGAAGACGTGGGGCAAATGTCTCATTCGGCTCAGCAGCTGCTCCAAGTGCGAATGTAAAGGATGGATGGAAATGAAGCAAGTACCCCTTTAAAGACAAACATTGCTATTCGTACTAAAGCCTGCGGGGTTGGCGCTAGACAGTGTTAACAGAGCCCTGTTTTTCCTGTACTTTTCCATCATGTTGGTATGGAGCTGCGTCTCCACGCAGAATACCAAGTTCATTCTGTGACAGTGCCAGCCTGTGTGAGGTGATTAGCCAATACAAAACGCTAGCTAACAAGCAAATGCGCTAACTTACCCGGCTAATACTGGCTAGCAATGGAAAGAAAAAAGGAAAATAAAGTTCCTGTCAACGCTCAGGGGGAAACCCACACAATAAATACAAATAGCCCGACATACGCGTTTCGGTCCGTTGACATTTGAGCTACCCCGGAGGTTGTAAAGACAGAGCTTTAAAACCCTCAGCCTGCCCAGGTGCTAGCTATTTGGCTACAAGGCTAGCACTAGCTAGCTGGCTGGCTGCGAATTGACAGAGGCGGTCTCTTGTGTGGAAGCCACTCTGCTGCATCACCACCTTTCTCATATGCTCGTCGAAAATCGATGCCTGTCGGGATTCCCGGTCCACGTTTTGAAAGGAGTCGCTGTAGCAGGTGTCCTCATGTCCACAAATGAAACACCGTGCTGTCGTGCCGTGGCTGAACCGCTGACCATCAGCTCAGACCCACATAGCGTTACAGCTCCGCGGAGAGGATGTTGATAACCGGTCGCTCTGTTGGACTGCAGCGACGGACTGAGTGCGAGCTGCTGCTGCTCGGCGATTCAGCATCAACTACTCTGCCTACCCGAGTTAGGGACCGTCTGACAATTTCGCTGGGCAGAATTACTGTTCTGTATGTAAAAAAAAGGCACACCAACAATGGCACACACCCCAGCCTGCTAGAGGGCTAGATTCTTCGTCCCTATGATTCACCTCTGTAAAACTGAAAAACAGCTGCAGCGTGCATGATACTACATTTGTGCAAATTATGGTCCAATCCTTCACCTCAATTATTTTTTTTTAGCATTTGTTTGATATACTTAAATTAGAGATGCACCCTTTTCCAGCACAGATGTGATGATTCTATTGTAGTGTTAGATTAATATGTCTGTGAAGGTTCTCAGTCATCCAGGTCATCGTAGTCAAAGGAGCTTGCAAAGAAAAGCGTCTGGACTTCTTTAAGTTACTTGAAGACGTTTCACCTCTCATCCGAGAAGCTTCTTCAGTTCTAAGGTCAAATGGTGGAGAGTCCCAGATATAAACCTAGTGGGAGTTTCCCCCCACAGAGGGACAAAAGGACCCCCTGATGATCCTCTAATCCACTGAGCCAAGGTGTGAAACTGGGTGTGGGTCCCAATCAGCCTGAGTTTCGGGTGTGTTCATTGTGAAACCTGGCCCCACCTTATCATGCGAATTCCTGAGATCAGATGGCCCAGGATGTGAGTGGGCGTTAAGGCGTCTGGGAAGAGATCTCTAAACTGGATTATAGATGGCAGAGAGTTGGTGTCGTAAACCCCCGCCTCTGTTCAAAGATGGTTGCTCACAGTGGACATAGATGGCTTCTTTCACTCCTCTTTCAAACCATCTGTCCTCTCTGTCCAAAATGTGAACATTGGCATCCTCGAAAGAGTGTCCTTTATCCTTAAGATGCAGATGGACAGCTGAGTCTTGTCCTGTGGAGGTGGCTCTTCTGTGTTGTGCCATGCGCTTGTGAAATGGCTGTTTGGTCTCTCCAATGTAGAGGTCTGGGCATTCCTCGCTGCACTGTACAGCATACACCACATTGTTACAACAACATTGTCATCCCCTATGTAGCCGGTGTATCAGAAAAACTCAGGAGAGTTTTCTCCAAGCATGACATCCCGGTGCTTTTCAGACCCAGCAACACGCTCAGACAAAAACTGGTTCACCCGAAAGACAAAACGCCAAAACACAGACTTAACAATGTGGTGTATGCTGTACAGTGCAGCGAGGAATGCCCAGACCTCTACATTGGAGAGACCAAACAGCCACTTCACAAGCGCATGGCACAACACAGAAGAGCCACCTCCACAGGACAAGACTCAGCAGTCCATCTGCATCTTAAGGATAAAGGACACTCTTTCGAGGATGCCAATGTTCACATTTTGGACAGAGAGGACAGATGGTTTGAAAGAGGAGTGAAAGAAGCATCTATGTCCACTGTGAGCGACCATCTTTGAACAGAGGCGGGGGTTTACGACACCAACTCTCTGCCATCTATAATCCAGTTTTGAGATCCCTTCCCAGACGCCTTAACGCCCACTCACATCCTGGGCCATCTGACCTCAGGAATTCGCATGATAAGGTGGGGCCAGGTTTCACAATGAACACACCCGAAACTCTGGCTGATTGGGACCCACACCCAGTTTCACACCTTGGCTCAGTGGATTAGAGGATCATCAGGGGTCCTTTTGTCCCTCTGTGGGGGGAAACTCCCACTAGGTTTATATCTGGGACTCCCCACCATTTGACCTTAGAACTGAAGAAGCTTCTCGGATGAGAGGTGAAACATCTTCAAGTAACTTAAAGAAGTCCAGACGCTTTTCTTTGCAAGCTCCTTTGATTAGATTAATATGCTGTATTCGTCACTCTTGGCAAGAGACGGAGAATCATTTATTTATGTATTAAGGAAAAATCAAAGGTTGATTTAAACACTGTTTTCTTGAGTTAAACAAATACAGTATAACAAATAAGTGTATTTAATAAAATATTATAGCCCAGCTTATATAGGTGCCAATATTTGGTGATAAATCAATCTATATTTTTTCTTTAGGCACACAAAACAAATAGATTTCCATAGCATTCATTATATGTAGTTATTTATGAGTCCTTACTAGGACAAACTTATTTTTTTGTATCATTGCAACATCAATTACTCATTAATGGTCTGGTTGTTGTATTTGTGGAGTATGTGCCCCCTGATCGGTTCTGTTCATAATTTTTATGGACAGGATTTCTAGGCGCAGCCAAGTGGCGGAGGGCTTTCGCTTTGGTGGCCTCAGAATCTCATCTCTGATTTTTGCAGATGATGTGGTTCTGTTGGCTTCATCGGGTGAGGGCCTCCAGCTCGCACTGGAACGGTTCGCAGCCGAGTGTGAAGCAGCGGGAATGAGGATCAGCACCTCCAAATCTGAGGCCATGGTTCTCAGCCGGAAAAGGGTGGAGTGCCCACTCCGGGTCGGGGATGAGTTCCTGCCCCAAGTGGAGGAGTTCAAGTATCTCGGGGTCTTGTTCGCGAGTGATGGGAGAAGGGAGCCGGAGATCGACAGACGGATTGGGGCTGCAACTGCAGTAATGCGGACGCTGTACCGGTCCGTCGTGGTGAAGAGGGAGCTGAGTGTAAAAGCGAAGCTCTCAATTTACCGGTCGATCTAAGTCCCTACCCTCACCTATGGCCACGAGCTGTGGGTAGTGACCGAAAGAACGAGATCGCGGATACAAGCGGCAGAAATGAGCTTCCTCCGAAGGGTGGCTGGCCTCTCCCTTAGAGATAGGGTGAGAAGTTCGGCCATCCGGGAGGGGCTCAGAGTAGAGCAGCTGCTGCTCCACATCGAAAGGAGCCAGCTGAGGTGGTTCGGGCATCTGACAAGGATGCCCCCTGGGCGCCTCCTGGGTGAGGTGTTCCAGGCATGTCCCACCGGGAGGAGGCCCCGGGGCAGACCCAGGACACGCTGGAGAGATTATATCTCTCGGCTGGCCTGGGAACGCCTTGGTATTCCCCCGGATAAGCTGGAGGAGGTGGCTGGGGAGAGGGAGGTCTGGGCCTCTTTGCTTAGGCTGCTGCCCCCGCGACCCGGCCCTGGACAAAGCGGATGAAGATGGATGGATGGATGGATGGATGGATGTGCCCCCTGATGGACAAACTATGCAATGTCAACACTTGTAGCATGGTTGAGGGGTGTTTCTCCCAGTGCAAGGATATAAATGTACTGAACTGGTATGTCATAGTAAAATAACACCTGACAACAGGACCAACATAAATGAAATCAAAATGAGAGAAAGAAGGTATTCACACTTATTCACCTTCTTTACTTTAGTTTCATTTCAGCTGTGTGAGAGTCTTTTCTGAATACTAATATATATTAAAAAACTACCCCAAGTATACCTGGAAAAGCTGATGGAGTAGAAAGCTTGAAATTCTTGCAAAGCTTTCTCTGTGCTTTGTTAGTTCTTAGGCTGGTGGATCATGAAGTAAAAAAAATAACTAAAATAAAGATGGACCTTTTTTAGAGATTAGATATTAAGGGGTAGGTTTTTTTTGTTTGTTTTTTTAAAGAAATGTATCCGATTTTGGGTCAGTGCTGGGTCGATATCAGATCCAAATAACAGATCAATGCACCCTTAAGTTGTGAGTAAAAAGCTAACAGTTCAAAAATGAATAATTTTACTGCATTGCAGTCTGTTTGGGGTCATTATCATACTGAAAAATGATTATCTTGCCAATCAGATGTTTTTCAGATAAAAAAAAACTGATAGTACTCTTCTATATTCATAAATCCATTGTTGTGTAAAAAAAAAAAAGTAAAATATGGATTCATCATTGTCACTGATTTTCAGTCCAGTTCTTATGTCATTTGTCATAGCTCAATATATTTGTGATGAACACTGAATGAACTGAAGGAGCAGTTGACTCTCAGGTCCTGTGTCAGGTCTGACTGGGACTTTCTTCTCATTTCTTAAGGACATGACTTTAAGATACTGTTCATCTGCTGTATCGAAATCAAGCTTTATTAACACACATAATTCCACGATTGCACAGAAAAAGCACAGCATATAAAGGAAAAAAGTGAACATTAACTTCCTTAAAAGTGCTTTAAAAGTACAAATACCTGCAGTTACACACATCTGACTGGCACTCCCCCTCTTTAAGATGACCACAGGGGGCAGCATAGAGCGGTGTGCAATATGCTTTAAACATGCCACTTTTACTGGTTCAGAAACAGTGCAGTTGTGTTTGCCTGAGCATAGAGCTTACAGCATTGTCTGTATATATCATCATCATCATCATTATCATTCATTTGATCAGTAATAAAACGACCAGGGTATTTCACCTTTTTATAAACTTCAAAAACATTGTTTGACAGTTTAAACACTGGAAAATGTAGCTTTTTAAATCCTGCTTGGCTCTACATAGCAAAATAGCACTTTCACCTGCATTGTACTTTATACCACATTGCACACCTTATTCAGTGCATATATTAAGGAGCTGCTGTAAACCAGCACTACTTGGACTGAAGACCACCAGGTCATCTGCAACATATAAATTAAATAAATCTGGAGACAAATTCCCACCCTGTCTGACACCATTGCTAACACCAATGAGGCAGGAATACTGCATTCCCATCTAACCTGCATCTTCTGATGAGCATTCCAGTAATGTACCCAGGAAGTCACTGTCGTTTTAATTTAACAAAAAGTTTCCTGTGGTTTACTGGATCAGAAGCATCAATAAAACACATGAAGACTGATGAATTTTTGCCCCATACAAGTTCACCATTTCCTCAAGTGTGTATATACCATGTTTCGCTTGAAGCCAAACTGATTACCCAGGGAAGAGATATACACACTGACTCTATCCAATAGGATTCTTTCTAGAACCTTAGATGAAATACTGGCTTATAATTATCCAAACAGCTTACTTTTCCAGCTTTGTCCTTAATAACTGGGACAAGCAAAATACACAACATCGAGTCTGGTAATATTACATGGATGATAAAACCAGTGAAACAGAGCACTAAAAGAGGAGCTAGCCTTAAACTAGCATTTTTTAGATGTTCTGCAGTAATGTGACCCAAACTGCAGCCTTTATTATTAAATCATTTATGAATGGTTTCATATACCTCATGTGTATGTGTATCCTTATAGGTTTATCAGCAATGTCAGAATCATCCACATATGGTTCACTTTTTATACAAGTGAACAATGTACTGCAATGCTGTCTCCATAATGCTGCTATATTATCTGTCCAAGAAAAACCTTCAACTGTGCACGGGAGAGTTATTTAACAATTATTAAGAATTTTTACCACTTTCCAAAAATCTGTGACATTATTGTTCTCCATTTTCAAATCTGCTTTCACAACCTGCTCACCTTTAGATGTAAAAACAGTATACTTATATCTGGCATTTGCAAGCCTTTTCTGTTCAAACTCTGGGCCTTTCTTAGGTCTTCCAGCCCAAAAGTTTTTAAGCTACATGCGCTTCATCCTGATACATGGCTACGTGTTCTTCCCAACCAGGCCTGATATTAGGTTTCATATTATCCTTGCATTGTACATCAAATGGTTTACCACTTTCATACAAAGCAGTCACAATATCATCATACATGGAACAAAGTTTATGTTTATGCTCAAGATTCTTACATTTGACACCTTTGCACAAAATAGCTTCTTTAGGCAAATAAATGTTGTTTAAATATTTATCTGTATTATTATAATAGGCCAATACGCCATCTTCACTAAATTCTGACCATTTTACACTGGTAGCATTATTAGTTACATGATTATTTCCAATTGTTGCTGGCAATTGTTACACATTTACAGTAAAAGTAAAAGGTATATTGTCTGACACAGCTACCCCATACTCAGTGTTGGGGAGTAACGGAATACATGTACCACTGTTATGTATTTAAAATACAAAATATGAGTAACTGTATTCCGTTACAGGTACCATTTAAAAAGGTGGTATTTGGAATACAGTTACTTTGTGGATTACACGGCAGTACTTTCCTGTTTCATATTGTGGCGGGTCAGGACTGTTTGGGTTTTGTTTGACAGCTACGTTCTGTAGTTCCAGGCGGCAGCGTTGCAGTTGCCATGGTTACAGGGTGACACTCTCGCTCTGCGTTTCCTGGGTGAGAGAGCGCCTTTTTGTTGTTGTTGTTGTTGTTGTTGTGCTAAGCTAATAGGCAGAATTCAGAATGTAGCATCATGGGCAGTGTAGTCCGTGCTGCAGGGAGAATGGACTGCCATACTCGTTATGTGTCTGTGAGCGCGAGGAGGGAGAAAAATGAGAGTGGAAAAGTACGAGCTGTCATCGAGCAGAAACGGGAGCTGGAAGCATGTAAATATAATAATAACCACTGTAGCCAAGAAGAGTGCCTGACGAGCCCAGTTGTAAGTAAGCTATTAAGACTCGACTGTACGCTGTGTTCATGTTTTCCTCCGAAAACAATAAGTTCCGTTGGAGCAACTCTGTCTCTCGCAAGCAGAGTTGACCCTCACAACAAAGTAAAGCTATTTTTCGGCTACGAGCCCAACACGGAACCGTATTAGTCAGAGGTCCCTTTACTACGGTTCGGAGCCGCGGACCTTCAGTAATAGTAATAAATCACAGCAATAGTACATTCACGTAGTTGTAAAATGCATGATAATATGTTAAGTAATCAGAATACGTTACTCTCATTGAGTAACGTAACGGAATACGTTACAGAATATATTTTAGGGCATGCATTCTGTAATCTGTAGTGGAATACATTTTAAAAGTAACCTTCCCAACACTGCTCATACTTCATAGTCATGTTTCCTAATGCTGCCCAACATCTGTACATATGCAGTGATTTAGCCATAATGTAGCATGCCAAGCTTCACTTACATATGTGTAGCTGTCTTGGAGTGGTAACTCTTCGCTTGACAGAATAAGATCATTATCTTCCCCAAACCAGATTAAGTGGATAGCAGACCGAGAATTGCTGTGCGAAAGATGAGCATTAAAACCACCCACAACATATATATTATAAGTACTTTTATCTTAAATAAAGGCATTTATATGAGCCATCCTACTAAGATATTCCTAATTTTCAGGAGTTCAATAGGGAGTATAAATCATTTAAGGATAAGAAATCTATTGTTATTCTGTGTATATTGTATACCAATACACCGGTCTACAACCAGTCTAACTGGCTTTATCATAGCATTAATTTTTGATTCATTAGATTCAGCAGTAACCTTGAAAGAGCTCAATTTTCTGACAGGTGGCATCTCTGTTAAGTTTCTCTTTAAGATACAGATGATAAAGTGTTTCTGCATCTACAAATTTGGGCAAATTTAGTTGGGAACACACTTACTAGTTTAGTTTTTACAGCTTTTTATGGTACTCATAGCTCCAGTGCCAATGATAGATACAATTCCAGGCCTCTTGTTGCATCCAGTGTTCGCAACATAAACTTGAAACAACCTTCTCCAGCTTCAGGTGAGGCCTGCCCTTCTTCACAGTTTTGATCCATTGTGGGGAACACGTGAAGAGGAAGTCAGATCAACACTTAAGAGCAGTCACACTTGGGTTGACTTCCACAGCACCAGCCTCAACTTGCTCTCAAACATCCACCGTGACTACATGTTTCAATGCACCCACCTCGGTACACAGCTGGTCCATTCACCATAGTAAACAACATCCAAACCGGAGTAGGTAACAGGCGGCAGATCATCCAGGTGATAAGAGACAAATCTAGGGATATTATCCCCACATTCATTCAGCACCTTAAGGCAGGGTTTAATATTGTTGACAGCTTTTTGGAGTCTTTATATCCAACTGTGAGGCAGGACAGAGCCCAAACAAAACGTTTTTGGTGGCTTCAGTCCCCTCAGAGTCAAATGTGTTCATAGCCAACAACACAATTTCTTCCTGACTTGAAGTTTTAATTTTTATCACAAGGAAATTAAGTAGTTCATCCTCCACAATTACCCTGCCATCAGTCGTCCTTTATCTTTTTGTTTTTATTTGAGACCGTTTACAGGCAGGATCTGCAACACCACCACCACCACCATCCAAGTTCACTTTATTAGTGAACTATAGTTCACCTATATACAAGTATATTCAATTTGTATATAGAGTGCTAGGCCTGACATTTCCTTTGTCCACAACTTGTCTGGTTTCCTCAAATTTTTTAAAAGTCAAACTACACACCATATCAAGATATGCCAAATTTTTAGCTAATAGCTCTTTGGGAATCACCTTGTTGGTGCAAAAACACAAAAATGCTACTTTATGCCTGTAAAACTGTCGTCTTTGGCATAATTTGTAGATTTAACTACAGAAATGGGAACAAATTCTATATTTTGTGACAGCAGAGGGTGTAAACATAAAATTAGAATAATGTTTTCTGCTAAGTTGTCTGCTATGTGTAGACACGCTGGTTTATGTCTTGTGTTAGGTATCTTTTTATGTTTGAATAATTCATAGGTCACTGTTGTTGTTGAGTGTTTTAACCAGTGTTGGTCGAGTTACTTGAAAAAAGTAATCAGTAACTAATTACTGATTACTTCCCTAAAAAAGTAATCCAGTTACTTTACTGATTACTTATTTTCAAAAGTAATTAATTACTTAGTTACTTTTTAAAAACACGATTTACAACCTGAATAGGTGATAAAGCGATCGCTTTTTTAGCCCAATTCTACTTTTTCTGCATAATCCATCATACAAAATGTAATCAAATGGAAAAGTCTCTTTTTAAAACTTGTTTTATTAGTTTGAACCTTTTAAAAAATTTAATTATATGCAACATTCTCTGACTGGAAGAAATTTGTTTAACATTTAAACCTATTTTCTGCACATTCCAGCTCATAAAATAAAATATTTTTTTGTGTGTTTACACTCACTCTTTCAAATAGATGCAAGTAAAACACAGCAGAAAATAAATAACATCAAAGACTAGCGGTCCTGTTGCTCTATTTTCACCTGTAAAGCAGGAGTAGGGTAGGCGGAGGTTTGCTCTGGTGCAGGTGTGCCGCAGCGGTCAGTTGAAGAATCCGCGAGTTTCTCTGTGAGTTTTACGTTACGTCATTACATCGGAGCGCACTCGGTGCTTGCTTGGAAGTTTAGGGGTTTTTTTCGCTGTAAAAAGAAGTTTTCTTCCCACGCACAACGGACACTAATGTTTTTGTCACTTTTTATGGAATCAAACTTAAAGTAAGGTCAGTACTTCCATGCTTGCATGCTCATGCTCTCTCCCGCATTCGATATATTATCCATTGTTGATCTGCACACAGCTGTTGTCATGAACGACGCACTTGCTTACGTCACTGTCATGAGACATTCTGGCAAAAAATCACGGTTTTAGTAACGCAGTAACGCAGCGTTCCTACGGGAAAGTAACGGTAATCTAATTACCGTTTTTGCAATAGTAATCCCTTACTTTACTCGTTACTTGAAAAAAGTAATCGGATTACAGTAACGCGTTACTGCCCATCTCTGGTTTAAAAGAAACCCCCCAAAACAAAACAACAAAAAAAGACCTCCTCTGAAA
Source organism: Mchenga conophoros (assembly GCF_057382185.1). NCBI lineage: Eukaryota > Metazoa > Chordata > Actinopteri > Cichliformes > Cichlidae > Mchenga > Mchenga conophoros. The sequence goes on from NC_140541.1 coordinate 9,577,387, forward strand.
ATGATACAGATACAGGTACAGGGACTGGAGTTAGTTCAAAAGCAGCCAATGTCCAAAGAAAAACTTTGAAAGACATTCAGAAACCCTGGAGAATTATGGCTCAAGTATTTTATAATAAAGTTGGTCAAGGTGGAAGAAATCAAGTAAGGTAGCAAGTAAAACCTCAGCACTTAAGCCTAGAGTATAATGTACACTTAGTTACTCTACACTAATTTAAAGTGGCTGTGAAAATTCTGTATCACTATAAAGTATTTAGCAACAATAGATTGTTTAAGCACGTCATATTTAAAAACAATGGTTAGATGATGAACTAGCACAGCACCATGCTGACACATAGTTTAGTTTTCTTAAGCTATCTCAATATTAAAACATGTTATTCACAACAGAAAGCCTGCCCGGATTACTTCACAATTACGCTGTGCACAACAAGTCATGTTGCTGATGTTAATCAACTGGAAATTAAATTAAAAAATGGGAATGTCCTGTTTCATGAGAAGAGCATGTCTTGTTCAGAGAGTTTCCAAAAGAAAGGCACGATCATTCATCCTGAGTCCTAATGTAGACCCCTACTTAGGAAATCTTATTATGTTTTAAATATTGTATGGGACACACAGTTGAGCAAATACAGAGAGACAAAGAATTCATAGTCTTAACCATTTATTCTGGAAGGCCACTAGACAGATGAAGGCAGGGTGGCTGTGTCATATCTTACAAATAAGGCTCACATTTAGGAACAACCATGAAAATACTGCAACATTTTATCTCTATGGTTATTCTGTGAACTGCAGACCGCTTGAGTGAAATGGGACAGAATAAAATAGAGAGGTATTTCTAACTCTCATTAGACTAATAAGCATTTCTCAGTGCTGGCCTCTTAAAGAGATTTTTATGAAACAACAGGACGCAGGATGTCCTCCGGTGCCATCCTTAATCCCCAGAGCTCCAAAGACGAACAACTTCATTATGCAGAACATAATGGAAAGAGACGTTAATATGAACATTTAAGGTCTCTTTCCAAGCACAGACTATATTTGTAAAGCAGTTAAGCAAGGGAATGTATAGCCAATGTTTGCTTCAGCAAGGGAGAAACATTATCTGAGACCATTGTTTCTCAACAGAAATTTACATAGCGGAAAAAAAGAGGCTGAGAAAGAAAGACCCAACATTAAAAACACTCACAGTTTGGTTTTTTTTGCTGCAATATATCCTTTAAAAATATCATATCAGTGCAAAGAGGACAGGGATGTCAAACTCATTTTACATCATGGGCTACATACAGCCTGCTTTGATCTTACCCGGGCCAGACCAGTGAAACTCTCCTTTTCTGTCAGTTTAAAGATGTTTAACTACACATTTAATCTCTGTCTTAATATAAGAAAAAGAAGGGAAATTCCAACACTCAACATCTCAGTTTTTATATATTACAAAGGCATACAATTACAGAAAAGGTTTGGTAGCTCATTGCCCAGACTATCCTGTATTTATAAAACAAGATAGTGGAAAACAGGAACATTTTGTCATTTAATTGTTTATCTATTACTTTAGTGTAGTATGGGGGAGGTCTTTATCAATAGGAAAAAATATATAACATGTGAAAGTACAATTAAAAGTTCAAAATTCATCGCTCCCTTCACATTTTCAAGCCTTCCAGTGGGCCGGATTGGGGTCTGCTGGCTGTGATTCTGGTGATCCTGGTGACTGGGCAATATCAGGCTCTGATCATCATCACTGCTAAAAGTGTTTACATGTGGAGGTCAGTTTCATCTTCTTTTGTCTTCTGTTGCTGTGAAGGATCACACTATTGTGGTGTCATCTGCACTCAAAAAGGAAATTGGATGGTTGTTGCATTTACAAAAGTCTAACTTGTAATTTGGACAAAATAATTTTGTGTTTCTATGGTGGACATAATTAAATCATGTAGGATCTGTATGAAATTCAACAACTTAATTTGTTCTTATTGAGATGACATGATACAATCTAGTAAGAGTGGTTAGTTACCTGGACTCACAAAATTCACAAGCTCACATGATTCCAAACCAGGGGCGGATCTAGAGAAACTTTCTTAGTTGAAATCAAATGGAGTCGCAAAATCAAAGCCCTTTTTCCTTCCAAACACATATGCAGGTGGTTACCAACAGTTAAAATGATTCAAATACAGTAAGTATACACGTTTTTCATATCTATAACTTAATTATTTTCTGTAGACCACATAATTAAACACGTTAGTTACATACCTTCAAATTGTTTTATTTTATATTTTTTCCTGCCTTGCTTGTTTTCATTCTTTTCAGCTCAACCTCATGTGTCTGAATTTAGATGTTTTTTCATTGACATACTGTATTAATATTACTGATCTGAAATCACACAAAAAAACATAAAATCCTAGTATTTTTTACTATAAAAATCACAGACATGTTGAGTAAATTATTTTTATAACTTGAAATGCAAATATAAAATTGTACATTTTGAAAACTTATGCACACATTTTGTAAACATATACAACTATTTATCTAAAAAATGCAGCTAATACACCTGCCGTTTTTTAAACTTTGTACAACCATTTACAAATATTCCTATGACTAAAATGAGAGAACAATCAGGTGTCGCAATAAGATGCCCCACAAATTATTTGTGCCAGTATAAAAAAATAATTGTTTGTCTGCTACAAGACAGAGAACACCACCGCAGCGATAAACCCTGCAGGCCTGATAACAGGAGGTGTATCACTCCGCTTTTCCACCTAGAGACAGTGTTTACATGTTTGCCTTTGTGACATTCATTAGTGCCCTCACTGACACGCAAAAGAATGACTACACAACAGACTAACTACACACTAACTACACATCACACTAACTACACACTCCACGCTAAACGTCACAAATCTCCCACATCTCAAAACTCTCTCTCTCACTCGCTCGCTCTGTCTCGGTACCATCACTCCCAAACTTTCCCCTCTTCCTAAACAACCAAATCCCACGTGTTGACTTGGTCACAGTCAACACGTGGTCACATGGTACATTTCTCAACCAATAGGAAAGAGCTGGATTTTTTTTCTTTACTGTTTTCACGCTGTCCTTTGAAAATGCTTTTTTTTTTTAAAACAAAACAAAACAAAAAACCATGACAATAGTATTTAGAATATCTATCTCTCTCTCTATATATATAGAAATAGATATATATATTACCATAACTCTGGATTTAAGAACTGGTGTATACTTTGAAGTCCGAATTTTCAACATGGGCTGAAAGACTCAGCGTGGCTGATCCTTGTTGCTACACTGAAAAAAAGGGACTGGCCATCTCTTGGATTTATGTAAGCATCTTGCATGCATTTAACACAATTGCCTCATGTTTTAAAGTTAAATGTAACTATATAGTGTAAAAACTACATGATATGCAGAAAGGGTGTATTAAATTGTTCATATCATGTTCAGGTGAAGTAAGTCAATAAGATAGCAACGTTAAATCTCGTGAAACCACGCGTGATTTCATCTCGCGGGCTTTGGATCGTGGTTTAAAAAAGGCATCCATCTCAGTCAAGTCGAGCAGCCAACTCTACGTTTTTGGTATGTCTTGATTTTTTGAATTCATTTTTACCATATTTCAGCCAAATGTAGTTAAACGTCTAGAGTGTCACCATGTAACATGCTAAAAAAGAGCCGTTAGCTTATTTGCTGTTTTATCTGTTGTCAAAGAATTGGCGCTTTTTCATTTGAATTTGTCTTTGGCACAAGAGCCGTAATATCACATTAAACCTAATTACGAGGCACTCATAACATAATTTGGTTTTCTGTGTGAATAGATTTGTCAACTGACTCTTCAGTTACATTGTGTATTTACTGCACCGTGGTGTTAGTGAGATTTTGGACATTGAACAGCTTTAGCTAATATCATCAGCGGCATTGTGCTAGCTTACATCCCTACCCCTCCTGCCCTCACCTGCTGTCCTTTTGTTTTTGTTTTTGTTTTTTTTGCTGCACATTGAGAGATGACCTCTATTCTGCATTTCACCAGGAGTCAGCTGATGGATTGTGGGTTCAAGGTGTTATGGTAAGAAAGTATATTCTATTTTCGTTTCTGTAACTTAATTATAATAGGTTTTTTATAATTATTAGGTGCATGCATACTCACCCTATTAATACAACTGAGAGATCCAAAATCTGCCATAGGTTTAACTTATACCTGTATGTATTGCCAGAAAGGTGATTACTGGACTCGCATTAATGCACACTTGAACTGAAATGAGGTTGTAACTTGTGGGTTGTTGGGTTGCAAATCAGAAACAAACATCTTTGGATTTTTTTTAATCCCATAAGATCTGGAAACACAGTTTTTATTCAACAAAACATTACTGATTAACCAAGCACAGTGCCTGCTGTTATTTCAAAATAATTTTATGTCATTTCAGATAAAATGCAGCATTCCAGTGCATCCCAACCATGCCTTTACAGTCAAGGTTTCTGACGGAGCTGAGTTTCTCTCTGACAATCTGCTGAAAGTGTTTGCAAAGTGATCGGGGGAACAGGGCACAAAGCTAAAGGATGTAGCTGCCATGATGACAGTAAGAACTTTAAAATTCTTTAACTACAAAGTGTATATGTATTGCATTAGGTCAGTAAAAGATTTTTATGCTACATCCATTGAAACAGTCAACTATTACCTGTGAGTAATGATTCCACTAAAAGGATGCCATAATTTTCGTCATGCATTTACTGGCCCACTGAGAAAAAATTATCTTTTTTTAAAAATAAATGTTCTGGAAACTATATATCCATAAAGTTGATGTCAAACAGGAACTTTTGATATTGCTTTGTAGATGCTGGTGTTGCATGTTGACTGGTTTAAAAAGTCAAGAGTTTTTGTCTGGGATCATTTTCTTCTGTGCTACTGAAAAGTTCACAAATCTCTGTTTTCTTTGTTATAATAGTCAAGGATGACATTAATGCTCGGAGTCCCTCATCAAAGTGCTCCGCATCTGTGTGAAAGACAATTGCAACATCTTGGTGCAGGAGTTCATGGTGAGTGTTTTATGAGTAGATTGTGGCTTTGCAACATTTAAAAATGCATTTAGTTATCCACTTGATCCTCATTGGACTGGTTAGGACCAGTAGTCCTCTTTAATAATTTGAAGTTCACATGAGGCCTGGTAGTGAAGCCCTTGAGGCCCCATCCCCACCCCTGTATTAGGGGTCACATCAGTGTGAAAAAACTTTAAATTTGTCATTCTAATGAACAAAGGAAAATCCCACCAATATTTATATTAGCTTTTGTTTGAAAAAATGACCAACTGACCAACAGCTAACCAAATTGTGGGGCTGAAAGTCTAAATTCTAACATCTTCTGAGTGACATAACCTGGATTTCTGATGGGCCGGTGTCTTTCTAACAAAAACTAATGTAAAGCATTTGAAATTATTATGTTTTTCACCCTCTCTTAGAAACTCTGTTAGACCATGAATGGCAGCATGGCAGGCCACTCTTTGGCTATAGCTATTTACTATGTTGCTTGCATTGGTTTAAATTACTCTAACATTAGAACTGGTAGATTCAAAAGAGATGAGTTTAAAAAGGAATCTTAAAGAAATGTTTTGTGTTTAACCAGGACTTGACTGAGGCCACTGCACAGATTGAGAAAACCACAATGAACATCTGTCTCCAGAGGATGCGGCAGGCAATGACTTTTCTGATGTTGTTCTTCAAGATCTGGATAACGTGACCTTTGCAGTAGCCATGCTGTTTGGACCTTTTTTATTCCTTCAACATGAGTTACCCATCACATCACAACTCTGCTACACTTTTGAGGTGATTCAATGGGTGGTAATGGAGTTGGATGCAACTCAGCTCTCAAGAAAAGCTCAGAACTAAGACAAAACTGCTCCTGCAACGAAGCTCACTGTTATGCATGTGAGGTGACCAGCTCTAGGTGAGAGGACATTTAAATCTCACACTTGTTCTGCTGCATTTTTGAAGCTCAATTCCAGGAACGGATCGCAGGGTTCATTTTTATATACTCTGCAACTGCCATGAGGACGAGCCGTTTTTTGTTGTTGTTTGTTTTTCCTTTTGCTCTGTACAAGTTCTGTTTGTCTGTTTGGCAGCATTTTTTAATTTCTCTTTGTATTTTTTCTTTCTTTTACTAGTGAAGAGATGTAGCGTGAACAGTTATACAGTCTAAATATCCCATATGGGTCGTGTGAAATGGTATTTTCAGTTTCATTCAGTTGAAGTAAAGAACGTTGAATATTTCTAAGTGTGCTGTTTTGAACCAAGATGTCACAGTATGATCAGTGCTGTAATTTTTGACAGTCACTGTATCAATGTTATTTTTGCGTCTCTTGAATAAAGGTTTTGACCTGCAAGTGCTAATTTCTTTAGTTATTGGGGTAAAATGGGAGGTGTTAATAGGAAGGTGTTTGCCAATTCAGTAACCTAATTTAATGTTAATGGAAACTAACACTACCTCAAATTGTTTAGTTATAATTGTTGTTTAACTGAATCTTGACGTCAGAGGCCTTAAATAGAATGTTTTGTATTGTTCTTTCCCAACATTTTTCAAAAGAAACAGTCCAATTTCTTTGCTGTGATTGATTCCAGAGAACACGGAAGAACTGACATTATTTAACTGTTGATTTATATAGATTCAGTAGAGGAGTAATGTCAGTTTAATTCTTTACCTACTGCAGTGAAATTAGACATTTTGTTTTGAAAGGTTACTGGTGGATGCCAGCAACCATCTTGGAAGAGAACAATACAATCTGTTATAAGGCCTCCATTTGAAAATTGTGTATTTGATACTAGAATATAATAGCAAAATGTAATTTGAAGATAACATGTAGTATTTAAGTGACCAAGTAGTATTGGGTAAAAGTTATTGAATCGTGTTGGGATAACGTGAGAAAATTGTGAAGGATTAAAATATTCCAAGAGCTCAAATTACTTCATCAAAACATGTTTAAGTCACATTTTATCAACACAAATTGCACAAGTTTATTGAACATGAATAAATTGTGTTAATTTAACTCAATTGTTTAAGTTGCTGCCAAAGCAAAACATCTGTGTGCAACAAATGTCCACCATTGAATTAAGTAAATCCAACAACATATTTTTTTCAGTGTATGTCAGTTTAAATCAGTCATGTGGTTTGGAGGTGCAGCGTGTCCTGGAGGGTTAACACTCACCTTCATTCCATTTCCAGAGTGTAACAACCAACCACCTGTGTGAAATCTGAAATTTCCACGGTATTGTTCAAAATGTGCTCTGGCACAATCAGCTATTGGTTGCTACTGAAAACAAAAAATAAAGCCGTTCTGTGGTATGGGCTGAACCATTTCTTAATGGTGGAGGGGGGTAACACTATGCAATATATTCAGTTTAAGAATTTATATTCACTGTTAACTGTAATTAGGCTCAAAATGTTAATGTTAATCCATGCCACCCCATGGCACCCTTCTTGATCCGCCCCTGTTCCAAACCACAGGATGCTATTGCTATTTATTGTGGTTTAACCTCTCTGGGTACTCTGGTTTCTTCCCACAGTTAAACGTCTTGCAGTTATTAAGGCTAGATTAACTGGTGATTCTAAATTGCCCATACATGTGAGTGCATAGCCCTGTGATAGACTGGTGACCTGTCCATGGTGTACTCTCTTACCCTATCACATCTGGGATTGGCCCTTGCAATCCCGATAAAGATAAGATGATGGATGGCGTGGAAGTTGTTGTAAATCCACTAAGTTTTTATGTTAACCAGACTGTAGATTTTGTTGAACATTATGTAATATGAAGACAACATGAAGTATTTAAGTGACCAAGTAGTATTGTGGTAAAAGTTATTGAATAGTGTTGGAATAAAGTGAGAAAATTGTGAAGGATTAAAATATTCCAAGAGCTCAACTTACTTCATCTAAACATGTTTCAATCACGCTTTACGCCCTTTTCCTTTGAAGACAGTGATTAAAGAAATTACATTTAGGGGAACACATGCATAAAGTGTATCCAACATCAGTGGTGACAGAAATTTGAACCATACAGTTTCTTGGCATAAATATGCAAAAGAAAAAGAAAGATGCAGCAGCAGCTCTATTCACTGCCCTTCCTGAAACTGTATATTTACATATGGCCAGTGCACAAAACTGAACAATCTGAATAAAAATGCAGCATTGTCTGTGTTGCCCAGAACGACACAGTTTATCCATATTAGTCCCTCCGGTGTGTTCGGAACGTCTTTCCTATTTTGGCCACCAACAATGAGTGATCTGTCTTCTTTTTCAAAGGAGGGACACCACTGAATATGAGACAGGTGTCACTTTGCTTTCAGGAGCGTTTCTTGCACTCTCAGAGCAGTTTTCCCCTCACCCCAGCCAACAGCATGCTCCCCGCCAAGAGCTCGCTGAGCTTTCTCCACAAGTGAAGGGTGTAATTTGTTAGGGAACCTCAGCGATGACACTTCTCCTGCTGCTCAATAGCTGGATTTCCTGTGGTGTGACTTGGGCGAGGGCCATAAACCTGGCTGAGCCGCAAACTCTCACAAGACGAGCCACCGGCTAAAGGTGACCATGATTTGTTCTAGTGTGGCATGCATTGGGTCACCAAACTCTGGTCTCTCGCTCTGGTGGAACAAGAGTAAAGTGCAAGGTGACCACATAAATATACAACACACCATTTCAACATAAGTGCACATTACCCAGAATTGGATGATGGAAAGCAATAAGTAGGTCTGCTGAGCTTGAACAGTGGCTGTGCAATACTGTAGCACGAGTGTGATCATCTCTGTAAAGATTTCAGGGGGACTGTTTCTTTTGTACAACTACGTCTAGAGTGAAAACAGTTCAGAGTGAGGTCTGTGGACTATCTACAGTGCCTGAGGTATTGTTTCTAGAAAGAGATTTTTGTGTTTCTGTAAGACTACCGCTTCATTTAGACCAAAATATCTCAAATAAGGCATTAATCTTGTGCACACACTCACGGATAAAAATCCCCTTACTTATCCTTTTGCTTCCCTGTGAACTTGACAGAAACTGAGCGTGGCATTAGTTCAACCAGGCCTCAGAGTCAGCTCAGCTGCAAATGAGCAAATGAAATCCAACCCACATCAGCTCATATCCTTTTTATACACAATATTGCCAAAAGCATTTACTCACCTGTCTAAATCTTTGAATTCTGATGTTGCATGCAGGCTGCTTCTACAAACGTTTGTGAAAGAATGAGTCGCTCTCAGGAGATCAGTGAATTCCAGGGTGGTACCGTGACAGGATGCAAGCTGTACAACAAGTCCAGTTATGAAATTTCCTCACAACTAAATATTCCACAGTCAACTGTTAGTGCTTTTATAACAAAGTGGAAGTGACTCAGAAGTGGTAGACCACAAAAAATCACAGAGCAGGGTGGATTCTGAGATGCATATTGAACAGAGTCAATTGCAACAGACCTCCAAACTTTATGTGGCCTTCAGATTAGCTCAAGAGCAGTGCACAGAGAGCTTCATGGAATGGGTTTCCGCGGCTGAGCAGCTGCATCCAAGCCTTACAACACCAAGCACAATGCAAGGTGTTGGATGTAGTGGTGTAAAACATGCTGCCACTGGACTCTAGAGCAGTTGAGACGTGCTCGAATCACAGTTTTCTGTCTGACAATCCGATGTATGAAATTTGAGATTTGCAATGATTTTCTGAAATTTTTTATTGAAAAGGTTGTCACCACCAGGGCTCTTATCACAGCTCCTAACTCTGACCCCTCTGTCTCTGTCCCTTGCGCTGCTGTTTTCACTCAGTTTGAGCTTGTGACGCTCTCCACTTTAGAGGATGTGGTTCGCCATATTAAGCCCACAGGTTTCCCACGGGATCCTGTCCCTCCACAATTCTTTAAAGACATTTCTCCTAGTATAGGACAGTATCTCCTTGACATTATTAACAGCAGTCTGTCTTCTGGTGTGGTTCCTGCAAATTTCAAACATGCAGTAGTACAGCCACTGCTTAAGAAACCTGGCCTTGATCACACAGTTTTAGCGAACTATAGGCCTATTTCCAAGCTGCCTTTAGTCTCCAAGGTTTTAGAGAAAATTGTTTTTAGTCAATTGAAAGATTTTCTAGATGAAAATGGAATCTTTGAGGTTTTTCAATCAGGTTTTAAAACCCTTCACAGAACAGAATCTGCATTACTAAGGGTTTTTAATGACATCTTTCTGGCATGTGATTCTGGTAACCATGTTGTTCTTATCTTGCTTGACCTAACTGCTGCCTTTGACACCGTAAACCACAATATTCTAATTTCTCGATTACATGATGTAGTGGGTATTGGTGGCACTGCACTTAATTGGTTTAGGTCTTATTTGTCAAATAGAACTTTCTCTGTCAGCCTTCTCGGTTACGAATCGTCTTCTGCTCCTCTGTCATGCGACGTCCCACAGGGCTCAATTTTAGGGCCACTGCTCTTTTTACTGTATCTATTGCCTCTGGGTTCTATCCTTAGAAGGCATGGGATCTCATTTCATTGTTATGCCGATGACTGCCAAATTTATTTGCCACTAAAGCACAAGGATGGCATCTCCATAAAACCTCTTTTGACATGTCTAGATGACATTAAAGCTTGGTTGGCTCGAAACTTTTTACATTTTAATGAAAAGAAAACAGAAGTGTTGGTGTTTGGACCCAGTGGTCCCTGTGAGTCCTCCTGTGTTGATTTAGGATCCCTGGAAGTCTATTTTAAACCTGTTGTTACTGACCTTGGTTTTAAGTTGGACAGTGATTTTAAATTGGACAACCAAATCAGAGCAATGGTGAAGTTCAGTTTTTATCATTTAAGGCGACTGGCAAGACTAAAATCTTTTCTTTCGAGGCAGCACCTTGAAACAGTGATCCATGCATTTCTTTCAAATTCAAATTCAAATTCAAATTCAAATTTTATTTGTCACGTACACAGTCATACACAGTACGATATGTAGTGAAATGCTTGGACAACTGCTCGTGACCTAAAGAGAACAAAAAAGGAAAAGGCTATGAATAAGATAGGAAATAAATATGAAAAATTAAAAAGGGTAAATTTAACTAGGAAGGAATAAAATATAAATTAAGGTTAAAAATGAAATAACTGTACAACACAAATTAGAATGAAGGGTAAATTTAACTGGGAAGATAAAGATAAAATATATAAATTAAAGTTGAAAATAAAATAACTGTACAACAAAATACACAATACACAATATAGAACTATATAAGAATGTATGAAGAAATCTAAATATAAATAAATATATACACAATAACAGCAGCTGTACAAGTATTAACCGGAAATGAAGAATATAGTGACCAGTGTTGTGCAAAACCAAAGTCCAGAAAGTCCAGTGTGTGTGTAAGAACCATATGTGTGGGTCAGTACTGTGTGGTGGTGTGATTGAGAGACCGTATCGCCTGCGGGAAGAAGCTCCTCCTCAGTCTCTCTGTGTTGGTCTTCAGGGAGCGGAATCGCTTTCCTGACCTCAACAGAGAGAACAGTCTGTTGTTGGGATGGCTGAGGTCCTTCACGATCTTCCTGGCCTTGGTCCAGCACCGCCTGCTGTAGATTGAGTGCAGGTCAGGGAGCTACAGGGCGATAGTCATTGAGAGAAGCAGGGTGGGGTTTCTTCGGGACAGGAACAATGATGGACTCTTTGAAGCATGTGGGGATCACCGACTGAGATAAAGAGATGTTGAATATCTCAGTGAACACAGGAGCTAGCTGGTATGCGCAGTCTCTTAGGATACGACCTGGGATGCCGTCTGGTCCTGCTGCTTTCCTGGTGTTCACTCTCTTGAAGGCTCTCCTTACTTCATGCTCGGAGATGACGAGCACGTTTCCGGTGCTGGCAGTATCTTCCTGTCTGCAGCCGTTAGCGCCGCTAACACTAGCATTGTTGGAGACCTTAGCTGCAGCCTCGAAGCGAGCATAGAAAGTGTTCAGCTCGTCTGCCAGAGTCACGGCCGCGTTCGTCATACCGGTTGTTGGTGCTTTATAGTCCGTTATTGTCCTTAGTCCCCGCCACAGGCTCCTAGAGTCACTCTGTTGGAGTTGTGACTCTAGTTTCCTCCCGTAGCGCTGCTTCGCCTCTTTCACCGCCCTCCGCACGTTATATGACGCGGCTTTGTACGGGTCCATGTCCCCCGTCATGAGTCCCGTGTTGTAGGCAGCGGTGCGGGATCTCAGAGCGTCGCGGATGGTTTTATCCACCCACGTTGTGATAGTCTTTGTCTCCATGGTATCATCCGCTAGTTTCCCGATGAATCCCACAACCGCTTCCGTAAACACGTTGACGTCATCGTCGGAGCTGTTTCTGAACATGCCCCAGTCTGCGTCATCGAGTGCGTCCTGTAACGCGGCCACCGATTGATCCGTCCAGCGCGCGACCTTCCTCTGAACCGGAACTTCCTGTTTCAGCCTTTGTTTGTATTTTGGCATGAGGAAGATGGCGGCGTGATCAGATTTGCCAAACGGGGGGCGGGATTGTGCCTTGTAGCCGTCCTTGACCGTAGTGTAGCAGTGGTCCAGTGTCCTTTCACCCCTGGTGGGGCAGGTGATGTGTTGATAAAAGTTCAGCGCTGCGCGTTTGAGGTTGGCGCTATTAAAGTCCCCCGTCACAATAAGCGCAGCGTCCCGGTGTTGTGTCTGGTGCTGTGTGAGTGCCTCATGCAGCTTGCATAAGGCGGTGACCGTGTCCGCTTGTGGTGGAATATAAACGGCACTTACAATGACCGATGTAAATTCCCGAGGTAGATAAAAAGGACGACACATGATGGACAGTAGTTCCAGATTTGGTGTGCAGGAGCGTGTGAGAGGAACAACGTTCGCACTGTTGCACCAGTTGTTGTTCACCATTAAACACACGCCGCCTCCCCTTGACTTCCCCGAGTCCCGTGTCCTGTCCATGCGGTGAACCGAGAAGAACTCGGCCAGGAAAGAACTCTTTCTTTCCTGGACTACTGTAACTCACTTTATGTGGGGGTCAGTCAGTCATTGCTCTCACGTCTGCAGCTGGTTCAAAATGCGGCTGCACAACTCCTAACAGGAACTCGAAAAAGAGAGCATATAACCCCCGTACTAGCCTCTCTGCACTGGCTGCCTGTGTCTTTTAGAGTTAATTTTAAAATTCTTATGTTTGTTTTTAAATGACTTCACAGTCTTGCCCCGCCTTACCTCTCTGAGCTTCTTCATCCCCACATACCCTGTCGGTCTCTCAGGTCTAGGGATGGGTATTGATAAGATTTTCACGATTCCGATTCCATTTTCGATTCTGTTTAACGATTCGATTCTTTATCGATTCTCTTATCGATTCTTTTTAAAAAAGGAGAACACTAAGGTCGATTAGCTTAGAACTTTGTTTTATCTTCTCTTTGAACAAGATAGAAATTTAGGAGTAACATGGCCTTACAAACCCAGCAGTGAGATCTTAAGAGTTCCAGCTTACGGCTCTTCAATGGGGTGTCACAGGGTCCCCGGGGAAAAAAATTGTAAATGTAAAATAATAAAATAAATATTCTTCTGTAGCAATAACAAAGTATAGCATAAATTATTCTGTAGCAATTACACAAGAATATCCAGTAATGTCCCTGCCTACAATTAAACACATTCACTTACTGAAAATCATCTGCTGTGGCAAATGGGTGCAAGCCTTTTACCACAAACTTAGTCACTGCTCGCTGACATTTGTCTATCCTGGCCTGAAAGGAGACGCTACCGGTAGACTGCAGCGACAACTGCCAGCGAGCGCGAGCCAGACTCTGTCTGTCTCTCTCATCATGGTCACCTAAATGCACAGTGATGGCAGGTTTTGTAATAAGGCAGATCGCGCTAACATAATATGCACTGTTGTTGATTATTTACCTGCCGCATTAACGGGAGAGGACGTGCAAACGTTACCGCTGCTGCTGGGTTGAGATTCACGAGTCCGGAGCGGAATTAAAAATTATGTAGGTGTCCATGCTCAGGTGTCTTATTATATGTAAACACAGTATATTGATTAGCAGAAAGATGATACCTTGAATCCAGGTACAGACGGATCTAATTTCCTCAGATTTGCTTGTGATGGCAGAAAAATTTGTCCTTTTAAACTTGAGTAAATTGAACTTTTAGGTGTTAAGATAATATAATAATACTTCTGATTTATAACACAGTATCGATCGCATCAGTAGACACACACTTCAAATACTCCACAGCCATTGTCTTCACCAAGGCTTTGTTTGAAAAGGACTGTATTTCTTATGTGTCACCCTGAGGCCACTCCCTGCTGCATTAGAGCTTAGCAGGCAGTTAGTCTGAGCTTTGGCAGCACCAGCATATATGCCAAAGTGAGATCGTCTGTGACAGGCAATCTATCCACGTATAGAGTCCAGCCATAAAGACAGTCGCAGTGTTTTGCTGAGTGTGGAGACAGCAAGCAGCCGAGTCCGTCAGCTGGTCCTTGAGCTGCCACCAGTGGCCTCACTCCCCACAGCAGCAACAACGGGGCCACTGTGATTTACAGGACACCCCTCAGTGAGTAAATTAGTGGCAATGGTGTGGTGTGCAGTGGCGTAATCGCTGCAAAGGCCTCCCGTAGGAGAGAGGCATCCCTATGAGTCACCCTTTCTCCTGGTTAAATTTGATGCCAGGGCTGGTGTGAGAGCACGGAGACACGCTCACAAAAAAAAAAAAGAGCTGAGCAGACACAAAAAGGCCGACAATTTCCAAATCACAGCCAAGTTCTAGAGATGGAGGGTGTGTAGAGAAGGTATGGTGTCCTTTGCTTCAGTGCATCTTTGATTATCATTGTCATGGGGATGGATTGCTGGACTGGGGAGGATTTATCACACATTTCACACCCACAAAGAACAAAGCTGCAAAGGCAAATGCTGCTCATTCTATCCCCTTTGTGTAAAGGAGGCGGAATAAGTAGCAAAACAACACAAAGGGGACACAAATGTTTACAGGAGGTCTTGGCAAAGCACGAGATGCTGTATTCCAGCTTGTAAATATGCACCAAAGATTCCTGCCCTCCAGCTGAAAGGGTGAATTATGACAGTTTCACCCCTGTGAATAATGCACCGCACCACAGAACCTGCCTGTCAGTGTTCAGGCAAGGTCAGCAACCACTGACTCTGGTGGACATTGGCATGCACGTGCATGTCTGTAGAGGAGTTGTGTGTCTGAAATGCTAATCCCATGCTCCGGTGGCGACAACTGCATATATTGCTGAGAAGAGACTCCACTTCACATATGATATTTGACATTCCAGTTAATGGTGCGACGCAGTGCCTTCCTACACTGCTAACAGAAGTGATGCTGAGACACTGGAGGGAGTTTGTCATAGACAGAGCTCTGTTCACATGACTCTGTAGAGCACATCTTCTTTATGTAGTGCTGTATGCATACTTAAATATCTACCAAATAAAAGTGGGATAATTCTCCAAACGAAAATGTTACACTCTCTTTAAAAGCAACTTCTCTGTATGTAGTGGTCATTGCTTTTATGTTCAGAATTGTATGAAAATCTTTCTTTAAAAATTTTTCAAAATTTGCTGACTTTACCCCAAAATCAAGTTTTAAAAGATTTTCACTCACTGGGACCACATTGGCAGGTGGAAAAAGCATGAACTGAGGTTGTGGATTAAGGGAAAGCCTTAGCTGGCACCGGCATTGTCTGCTGGACCATGGAGATCCCAAAGGAAGGCATCCTATAGAAGCAGTAATGAGTGAGTGTTATAAAGGTTTTTGAAGACTGTTATATATAATTGGTAGGCTTGCAATGACCAGCGGCCCATGACCTTGAGAATCAGCGAATATGAAGTATGTGTGAGGACCTGGGGCCTGTTCTTCGTACGTCGCTTACTACATCCAAGATCAAATGACACATCCAAGACCAAACCATCGCGCTGACCGTGAGCTCGCTAATCCGGTTCCCCGAACACACCAGCTGGACGCAGTAATGTGACAACACTGGGTGTCGTAAAAGGGGCTACGCATCGATAGTAGAAACATTGATCGGCAACCCGCTGATTGGTCGGCGAAAATGTCGAAGGGGCGTGCACGGTATTTTCCGGCAGCAGAGCAAGAACTCTTGAGTGAGGGATTTCAGGAGTTTCAGAGTTTAATTAAAACGCAAGAGAACACTGCAAAGGCTGCAAAAGCAAGGAGAGAGGGGCTGGCAGAAAGTTGCTGACAAATCAAACTCGTAGGTAATTTAATAATAATAATAATAATGGATTGGGTTTATATAGCGCTTTCCAAGGCACCCAAAGCGCTTTACAATGCCACTATTCATTCACTCCCACATTCACACACTGGTGGAGGCAGCTACGGTTGTAGCCAGGCTGCCATATCGCGCCATCGGCCCCTCTGGCCAACACCAGTAGGCGGTAGGGTAGATCTATCATATGACACTATATTGTCCAATATCATATGGCATTATATTATATTATAATATGTTATATTATATCCCCTTTCACATTAGAGCCACAACAGGACCCACAAGAACATGGGAACAAGTAAAAGTGGAATACAGGAGTATTCTACAGAATGGTAATATTTATCTCTTAGATTGCTTTTCGTCTCTTGGCAAGGTAATACTGGCCTGTAATACTCTGTTAGTTTGTTCATAACAGCAACCAAGAAAAGGGCAGAGGAAAAAAAGACAGGTGGTGGTCCTGCACCCCCTCGTCAACAAGTTGGTTAAGTAAATAATACCCTCACGGGAAAATCGATATCTCTCTATGAGCACACTGTCGCGCTGAGCTAAAGGATCCTGTCTATCCCGCAATATACGCTGAATTCTGAGGACTCTCCTTATCAATCTTGCACCTTCCGCAATGGGTTGGTCGCGTATACGGACAGGACATGGCTGCGACAGGCTTCCCAAATCCACCTTCGCTTTTATAGCCGTGGTCTCTCATCTTGATTACACGAAGTAATTTACAATTACTACTCTGAAATATGAATTACATCTGTAATAATCACATACATGTAATAGAATGTTAATAGTACATTTCCCTTTTTTAGGAAATGACCTGTATGTATCTGTGTGACATCAATAAAAGGATCAAGTGCTGCATTATCTTTAGTTACATTGATGTTATTTATTTATGGTGAAACAGTGGTGGAATATCGCTGTTGCTTTCGTATAAATGAAGCGGACATACCTGCATGGCCGCGATCTAATCCTGTTTACATAAAGTAAACCTGCTCCCGAGCAGGTTTACGCTTACGGCTCTGTTGCTATGACAGCAAGTCCCGGATGAGCTTCGGGGAACCGAACGATCCAGGATCACGCAAAATCGTCAACAATCTAATCCAGCTAACTTACTTAGCGAGGTACGAAGCACAGGCCCCAGGTAGCAACATAGCCGGACTTTGTGATAAGCAGAGGGTCTGAAGATGAGGGGTGCTGGAATTTTCTAAGTTTGAGGTAATGGGCTAATAATTCATAGGAGCTTAGGGATGAGGTTAGTTTTAAATAAAATAACAAAAGTGGGGCTGCCTGATTGGTTGGTTTTACTTCATTTTAAAAAGAAGGTAAGGTATTCTTTGGAGACTGAGTGAAGGTTCCTGTTGCAGAGATGAAGATTTATTCTGAATGTGATTGTGGAAGAGTTAAACTCTGAGCAGTGCAGAAATCCGAAGAAGAAACATAGACTTGGACCTCGAGTGTGCCAGGTTGTCAAAAGCATTGTAATGGAGTGTAAAAATAGAGCAGGAGATCCTGAAGTAAAGGGTAGATGGCGTGGAGATGGCGAAGGTGTCTGCCGTTGGAGTCATTTGATGAATATTGAGAGCTGGCATAATGTAGTGACCGATGTGCATATGATACCAAGCTCGACATTGAACTGATGGTTGGGAAGAGTAGATTCAAGTGGTTAAAGTGGTAGTGGAATCAACAAAATGCATTCCAAGCAGTCCAGGGATGGCGATGCTATTTTCAGGAGCTCTGATTGGTCACTGAGCAGTGATTTCATAACTGATGATTTCACAATGGTTACGATGGCAGTGTACCCTGGTAAGAACTGAACCATCTTCCCTGGTACAAGAAAACCAGGGTTAACCTTGAAGGTTACCTGGATAAGATACAATCCCGCCTCTGATAATTCTCAAAGTTTTACAAAACAACCCCTAAAAATCTATCAAAGGTAGAACTGTGGTAATGAATCTAAAGCTTGGTTTATGCTTGCCTTTGCCCTTGCCTTCCCTCACAAAAAAAGTTGGAAATGCACAGGAGGTACTGAACAGAGCTGTGTCTGTCATGGTCCTGGGTCCGTGGCCCATTGTTTTTGCATTTGGACAGTTTAATTCTGGTTTAAGTAATATTTAAAGTTGAGTTGTTTTCTGCTTGTGTTATATTTGCAATTTCTAGTCTTTAGGTTTCTGTTACTGTGCCTCCCCCATGTTCCATGTTGCTCTTTTATTCACCCTTGTCTTCATGTTCGTTTATCTGCGGTGTTCGTGTACTGAGTTCCCGTGTCAAGCTCGTGTGTCTGCGTCTCAGTGTGTTTCCTGTTTTATTTTGACAGTCTCTCATCCTGGGTCCAGGTTCATTTCCTCCCATCATGTTATGTTTGATTAGTTCCAGCTGTGTATTTTCCTGTTTCCCATTCTCTTGTTATCCTCTGTGTATTGAAGTCCTCAGTCCCCCCTCTGCTCGTTGTCACGTCATCCACGTTGCTATGCGTTTCCCTGTGCTCCTCGTTTTCCCTTGTAATTCCTTGTCTGCTCCTAATTCCTAGTTTCCACTTTCCAGTGTTAGGTTTATTTTTTTATTGTGTGTTTGAGTATTTTGTTACAGCGAATAAAAGATGCCTCCTTTAGTTAATTCATTACCTCAGAGTCCTGTGTTTGGCTCCAACCACTGCCTGCCACACAGGGAATCTGTGACAGTGTACATTTTCAGGGAGAAGCATGTTGTAGGGTTTCAGACAGGTTTGCGGTTACAGAAATCCTCAGATACGCCACACTTTGGCGTCATCTTGGCTTTTCATGCACCTTTTCATTTGTATAACCTGTCATGCTGGCCATTTCTATCACATATCCGTACATGAGCTCAGAGTAAAAAGAAGGAGATATTGGAATACATTGAAAAAGTGAGACTTTAGGGAGAAAACGTTGGAGAAAAGTGGAAAATAAAACAGCTCAGTGATTTCCTTACTTCCTCTTTCTTCTTTGACTCCTCCAGCAACAATAATATGGAGGGTTTGTTTCTGACTGGCTAAACCTATCATTCAGGAGAAGACTGCAGCGAGTCCAGCATACTCTTAAGCACCGGTTTAAACCAACAGTGACAGGGCTGATTAGAGTGGAGAAGGAAGATAAAGCAGGGTATTCCTTTCATGTGAGTGACTCATGTGAGTCACTAGCCAATAAGTGTTTAGCATTGCTCAGTCCGATCTGGCCCACAGATGACATCTGATGCTACACAGACCATCATTTGAGTTCATCCATATAAAATATATGGTAATTCATGAAAATGACCAAGTGTTTGTTCATAATTAACACGTGCGAATGCTAATATGTTAAATTAGTTATGCATTTTTGCACTCTAATGGTAAATGCTATTTTGATGAATGTAAATCATTCTGTCTTGATTCCATATGTATCACGTAATACAGCATGTTTCATCAGGGACCTATGCAGTGATGCGTATCAGACAATTAGCAAGATGTAGGCTAATTAAAAACCGATAGAGCATGTGGATTGCTTTAAGTAGTTAATCTTTTTAATTGTAACCTCAGAGCACAGCAGATTGATGCATAAAGATGGAAAACACTGTCAACAGTTTAGCAGGAAGTTTTACGCTCACTTTAACACGCCAGTGTGTCGTGCTTAAAATCAGTACTAGAATACTTAATCTTCACCAAAACTTCATAACAGACATTATTATTTGAATATTTGAAGTAGGTTTTTCATTTTGCTGTTGATAGCAGCCATGTTTTACAATAGAACTCACACAGAAACTCAGGTGAGTGTGGAGCTGAGAATGAAAACTAGAAGATGCAGCGTAGAAAACATTCAATATATTTTGTATGTGAAAAGCAAGAATGGCAGAATTCAGGGAGCTCAGAAACAGTGACAGCACTGTATCCTCATATTCACTGCTGCCAAACAGGCTTCAGTCTGGCTGACAACAGAGTTCACATACTGTATGTTAAGTAGCAGACTGAATGACCTCACCAGTTGAGCGAGGGCTATTTTCAAAAAGTTGTTCATTTGATTTTAAGGCTGCACGTTGAAGTATTTTGTCCCTCAATCTCTTTTTAAATTAATCCTGAAGAAGCAAACAATAATCCATGACACTGTTTTGCCATACTGGTAACTATGTACTTCTTAGATTTAGCAATGCCATATCCTCTTTTTCCTGTTTATTTCCAACCTATTTTCTATTTATCTGCAGTGTATTGATAAATCCAAATTAATATACATCTGCTCCTCAACACACCAAAACACATCACTATGGGTTTCGATTTTCAGTCCTATTAATCTAATCCCGGTCTGTTGTTTATCTTTGATTCTAAATCCTTTTCTCCTATTCCGAATGGGCGTGATCAATCATTTCTGTTGCTCCGGAGTTCTATTGGAAAACAATACGTATCCATTTGGACACACATCCTCTTCTATAATATCACCTCTCAGTATCTTTAAAACAGGGGACCTTATTTGAGATAAGGTTGCTGTCTTGTCAGTGACATATGGCTTTACAGGCCAGCAAAGTTAGAATGACAAATTACATTTGATTTCATTAGACTGAGTGCCTTTTGTGTTTACTTGCACTTTCTGGAGTTTTTAAGACAGCAAGTTTGTCTTGTATTCAGTTCAATTAACCCTACAAGATTACAATATTCTAGCTGGCTGTAAATTCTAATTCATTTACATAAAACTGTATAGTGGAAAGCTTCTTTTCCTGTAAGAAGATGTCACTGTTTTCTAGTTTGCACCAGGGGTGTATCTACAGAGGGGCAGGTGGACAACTGCCCTCCTACTGTAAAGCCTTGCCCCCTTAGCTACCCCCTATCTTTTATGTCCTTAACCCTTTAAAGCCGGTGTTACGCCCCAGTCTAGGGGTACAGGAACGCAACACAAGTTTGAAAGAATTGCCCCGCCCTGGTCCCCAAAACCATACACAAAGGGAAACCAATTTCTTAGTGAATCGTGATTTATTTTTCTGCACTGCAAAAATGAAGCTCTGGGGTGAACAAAGGCCAAAATAACAAACAAAACAAGCTAAGTCAGGAGGAGGTGTTATCTACAACCCTATGTGAAATCAAATATCAAACAAAAGACAAGCGCTACACCTAACTCCCTAACTGAAATAAACAGGAGAAAACAGTGCAAGGAAAAACAATAAGGCAGCTCACCCCTTCTGTTGCAGTGCTATTTACAAGGCTATTTACAATGAAAACTAATGTACACACTATATACAAAACTCCAAAAAAGTCGCACAAAGTCACAGGCACAAAAGTCTCAGGTTTTGGAGGCCAGGGTCAGGTCTGCTGCTGCTGTCAGTGGCTGCCCCGGGACAACTGCTGGTGAGGGATTTGAATGAAGATCACATGGCCAGGGGACCAATCAGCAGCCGTCAGCTCATCCACTCCGGGACCTGCAAAGACTTAAAGGCACAGACAACAACAGCCACCAAAACAGATTATGGACAGGGCCATAACAGCCGGTCTGAGCACGCTCCGTTTTGCGTAACTATTTTTAAATCCCGGTAGCACTGCAACCACGTAAGCTAGCGCAATAATTTTTTTGCATATGAAACCGGAGGAGTTGTACTTACATCTGATGCCATCAGCTTGTCCTCGGTCACGGTTTCCTTCCACATATAGCTTTGCAAAAACTGCATAAAAAGCACGTGCAGCAACAAAAACATAATATTCCAGAAACACGCTTTGCCGATCCAATCAGCTGTTCATAACACTTCCTACGTCCATCAGCGCGAACTATCGCATGTCCCCATGACCTGCCCGAAACCGGAAGTGACGTCATTTTGCGGAAATGTAGTTTTTTACTTTCAGGGCCTTATGAGCTTATGCTAGTGTTTTTAAAAGTTATGTTTGACTTTATGACTTTCTGTGTCGTTTCTGGGATGCTGGGGACTCATATTGCACTGCTGGAAATAGTTTATTTTGATGCATATGCTGTTTTTTTGCAAATTTGCAGTATAATATTCATTTTCGTTTTTCCTGCAGTATATAAAAATTGGTGTATTTCAAAAATAAAACTATGAAGACACTCAAAATAAATTTCCTGTGGTGGGAAACTAGTTTGTGCAACTTTTTTGTATTTACAGTTTTGAGGGATAAGCCTCTTAAATTTCTCTAACTAGAAATATATGTTAAAAAAAAAAAAACGATTTTAAATTTTTTTGTAGTTTATTGCACTTTTTTGCAATTTATGTAATTACTATGCACTTAATGCAGACATATTATTAAAATCTGGGCTATAACAGTTGTATTGATGTATATCAACTTGAAATGCTCCCAAAAATGGCTCTACAGCATGTAAAAATATAATATAAGCTCTGGCGGACTTGGTTCTATGGTAGGTCTTAAAGGGTTAAAATACTTTGCTTGCTGTTTTTATACTTTAAAGCTTGTAATAAATCACCTCCGCTTAACCATGGCGAGATGATCGTCTGAGCAATCCAACTATCCTTAGCATAGAAAAGCAGCGTACCAAAGCAGTAGATTTGGATGTCTTTGTGAGACGTTATGCTGCCCAGCACATCAACTGTTACCTTAAGCCTAAACCTCCAAAAGTTGATTCTGTTCATCTGGATGTAGCATTCTGTGGGAGAAATGTTTCATCACTCATCCAAGTGACTTCTTCAGTCTCAGCTGACTGTAGGTTGCCCCAATCTTATAAACAGTACATTTGCATAATGACTGAAACCAGCCCAGTGAAGGAACAATGGGCCTAAACGTGATGGCTGAAATCAGTCCTGTGCAGTATTTTAAGCTCTTTTTCTGTATTTTTGTTCTGTATTTATTTATTTCTGTATTTATTTATGGGGACTTTTTTGTCTGATTTATACCTAAAAATTCCCATGTTTTTGTAGAAGAGACAGCGATACAATAACCAGTTTTGTGTTTTTGTGGATATTTTGTTGACTCTATTTACACATACTTCACTGAAGAGGTGTGTGTGCAACCCTGCCTAGACATCTTGCCCTTCTTTTGCCCCCCATGTATAATTTTCTAGATCTGCCACTGGTTTGCAGCTCCAAGCTAAAAGCCATCCACGCTGCTGCAGTAGCATTGGTTTGTGTGTGGTAGCCTTTTGTTGCTTTTCAACATTGGAGACACTTTAGTTTATAGTTGTGCTGAGGATTCTTTTTGTTACTGTTCAGAGCCTTCGTGTTTTATCTCCTATTTATATTTCTGATCTTTTCACCTCATGTTCTTCACCAAGACTGCTGTGGTCAGGCAAGCGAACGCTGTTAATAGTTTCACAGCCGAGGCTCAAGAGAAAGGTGGATGGTGACTGTTTGATTTTCAACAGCTGAAACTAGGTCAGTGCCACAGAGGTGGGAAAAAGCTTTTTAAAACCTATCTATACTTACTGGAGTACCTGTTTACTCTTTTTTTTTTTTCTACAACTCTTTCATTTTGGTTCCTAGTTTTTGACATTTCTGAACGATCATTTTACTGGAGTTTATGATACAGCATTTTCATGTGTCCTTGCACAGCACCTTGATACTTGCTCTTAAACTTTGCCTTTGCAGTTTAAGTCAATCAGTGAGTTTGTAAGACGCAAAGTCCAAAAGAGATGTAAAATGATTTTTACTGGTTATCAATTTTTAGCATACAGATTTTCTTCATACATGTATTACAGCATTCAAATGTCAAATGAACTAGTTGATCAGAATTTACAACCATGACCAAGGAATCATTTTTCTTATTTAGGATTGACTTGCTTCACTACAGACAGTAAACAGTAGGAATGATCAGGATGAACAGGATCAGAAATGAGTGTATCAGAGTGACTGTGTAGGTTCTCAGTCATCCAGGTTGTGGTAGTCTCTAGAGCTTGGAAAAAAAAAAACTACTTTAGGTTTGCGAAGATGTTTCAGCGTACACCCAAGAGGCTTGTTCAGTTCTAAAAACAAATGGTAGAGAGGCCCAGATATTTAAACCCTAGCGGGGGTTTGGACAAGGTGTGATAAAAGGCACTGGTCATTACCATCACCAGGGATTCAAGGTGGCTGGTGGTGGTTGAGCTCACCTAAGGGATAGGTTTGAGAGGGGAGGTTGAAGCACTCAGGAAGGGACCTCGAGACTGCACTGTTGGTGGCTAATAGTTTGTATAGTTAAGCCACCACCTCTGTTCATTGAGGGTCCTTCACAGTGGACAGTGGACTTCCCTTTCTTTAAACCATCTGTGTTTTTGGTCCAAAATGTGAATATTGGCATCCTTAAATCAATGAACTGTGTCCTTTAGGTGCAGATGTACAGCTTGTTTGTTGAAGTTGGAAGTTGACGTTGTCCCATAGAAGACAACAGAAAAGAGTGTTTATGGAGTGGAGTTTGGTTTCTCCAGTGTAAAGTAGAGCTGGGCGATAGTACAATAACGATATGTATCGCGATATAACTTTTACTCGATAGAGAAATTAAGCTATCGCGATAGACCTCACCGCTCTCGTCCTCTTAAAAAAAAAAAAAAGGTCAGCCAATCCAAATTAAGTAGCGCAGAGCCGAACCAATCACAGCCGCAGCGTCACGTCGCGTGACTTGTTACGTACAGCACAAGTGCCAAGGCGCACGTGTGTTTGTTTGGGAAGCAGCCAGCGCGTAATGGAGGAAATGAGTGTGCCGACTAGAAAAATCAACCGAGCGTGACCGAAGAGAAAACGGATGACGGTTCCAACGCCGGAGAGATTGTCGAACGGAAGAGCCATAGAAGTTCCGTAGTGTGAAGGTATTTCGGCTATTTCAAGTCTGACAAAAAACAGAGTAGCGTGCACTGTAAATTGTGCCGAAAGCAAGTCTGGAAATACAATAAACTGGTGCATGCGTCACACTGTGCGCCACGTTATTGTTTCGGTGAAATGAATTTCTACAATAGTGTTACTGTTAATTCTACTCTCTGCAGTGTTTAAATGCTTACATATACACACAGTTACTGTCCGTCCACACATACGACTCTGTTCTGCTTCTATGCCCCAGCTTTGTTTACTTTTTCCCACCGAGGCTTCTAGACTTCTGATTGGCCAACATTTCTGCACGGTTAGGAATCTAGCGCCACCTGCTGCTTTGGCATGTTCATAGCAGCGTTTTCCTTCATTTCTGCCTTTATGTGTGGACGGGATTATTTTTTAAAACGAAAACGGAAAATCTCCGTTTTCAAAAATACCCGTGTACGTGTGGACGTAGCCTCAGTCTCTGACTGGAAGCGCTAATTCGTCATTCGGCTTTTGTCAGACTAAAGTAACTGTTAAAACTGTTTGAAAAACTCAGCTATACAACAAGGAGAGATTGAGAATTTTCTTTTAGTTCTCAGTTTATTTGATATTGACAAAAGTTAGTCAGTTTTGTCTGTTCTTCTGTAAAACAAACTAAGATTTATTTTTAGAATTAATATTTTGTTTCTAAGTGGAATTGACAATTTAGTCTGTTTTGTTTGTTCTATTTTGAAACTTAAACGCTTTAGCGGCTGCCTTTTGTGTAGTTTGCAATATTTGCCTTTATTTATCTGAAAAAGTCTCATGTTCCTTAAGTACATCTACCCTGTTGAACTTATTATGGGAAATAAATATTTAAATAAAAACAAGCTGCTGATTATTTCACATTTTACTTGTGAGCAACGGCACAATTAAATCTTACAAATATAGTTATTTGGCTTATATCGTGATAGATATCGTTATCGCCTGAAATGAAAAAAACATATCGTGATATGAAAAAATCTCATATCGCCCAGCTCTAGTGTAAAGGTATAAGCACTCCTCACTGCACTGCGTAGCATACGCTATGCTGCTTAGCTTGTGTTTGGAAATTTTGTTCCTGGGATGAACTAGTTTTTGTTTAAGGGTGTGGTTCGGTCTGAAGTGAACTGGGATATCATTCACCTGAGTTTCTTTGATAAACCTGCTACATAAGGGATGGCAATGTTGTTCCCTTTGTCATTCTGTTTCTCCCTGGGTGGTGTCTGACCTTCTTTCCAGTGCACCTTTAGTGATTTGATGAAGGCCCAGTTGGGAAAAGCACATGTTAAAGAGCTTTCTTTACTTGTGTGTTCATCTTTTCAATTTTTCCTTAAAGGGAACATTTTCTGTCTGGTGTTGTAGAGTCCTGATGAGCCCAAGTTTGTGTTCCAGAGGGTGGTGGGAGTAAAGGAGTAGGTACTGGTCTCTGTATGTGTGGGTTTCTGGTAAACTTCAAGGAGGATTCCAAATAAAACAGGCTACAGTTCCTGGACTGTGCTGTGCTCACTGAGGAGGATGAAAGCCTCAACACTGAAGTTTACTGGACACCCCCCCCCCCCCCCCACACACACACACACACACACACAAACCAGTACCTACTATTCCAAGGCAAAACCCACCTTTGACCAAAAAGAACACAAAGGCTCCCCTCACATTTACCAGAAGCACACCCTGATGATCTCCAAGACTTGTGGGAAAATATTCTATGGACTGGGGAAAAGTTTTATTTTTGGAATGTTTAAGTTGAACTACATCTGACATAAAACTAACACAGCGTTTCATATAATGAACAGCATACCAACAGTAAAACATGGTGGTGGTAGTGTAATGGTCTGGCGCTGCTTTACTGCTTCAGGAACTGAATGACTTGCCATAAATAAGGAACCATGAATTCTGCTCTCTACCAGAAAATCCTGAATGAAAATATCCAGCTAGTTTGTGCACTGAAGTTCAAGCCCACTTGGGTTATGCAGCAGGACAATGATCACACCTTTAAGTCCACTTCTGAAAAACAAAATCATGGTTTTGGACTGGCCTGGCCAAAGTCAGTACTTAGAGATGTGATTGAGATGATTTGACATGACCTTAATTATCAAGCCATTCAAAAACCCTCCAGTGTGTATGAAATAAATTATTCTGCAAAGAAGAGTCGGCCCACATCACATTCCACAGTGATGTGAAAGACTCCTTCCCAGCTATTGCAAAAACTTGACTCCACTTCTTGCTACCAAGGTTACACAACAAGTTATTAAGTTTAGGGTTGGGCATATAATTGTTCACACAGGGCCAGATAGGATTGGATAACTTTTCCCTTTAATAAATTCAATGATCATTTCATATCTACTCAGGTTATCTTAGTCTACTATTAAAAATTATCTTGGGTTAGGTCAGTGGTTTCTTACATATTGTCTCACTCAGCATTCAAGTACATGTCAGAGTAACAAAAGCCGGGCTTTTTACAGTGTCCCTGTTGCTGGTCACATAACACTTTGTCACTGATCTCATGTTGCTGCAACCTCTTTATATGGCAATTGTTATCAATTTGAAAGCCATATGGTTCTCATATTGCTCCATCAGCAGTGTGTTTGTGAACTTAGACTTCAGTGGCTCAGTAGAAAACAGGCTTTAATGGCTTTTACCAACTCCACTTCTTTTCACTGGGAGCTGGTTAGGCTCCATTTAGAACCCTGTAAGTATATTACTGTCATGACTGTGGCCTAACCTCCTTGTCTATAATCAGGTTACACAGTGTTCAACTTGAAAGACCTGGAGTCTCAATGGATTACATACTGGTGTGCTTGCAAACATACACACACATGCAAACTGAAGTGTGTGGATTTTTCTGAAATTTAAAAAGAGAGCAAAACCGAAGCTTGCAGGTTCAATAAATGTAGAAGGAATACATCTGTGCTTTGAGGTTGTTCAGACTGGAGGACTTTTCTTCCGTTGCAACTTGCTCTGGAGATAAGATTCTGTGTCCCCACTGCATTATTGACACCGCACTCGCTTTAACATAACAAGATTTATTATTCACATCTTGACACACAAGGATCCTCCAACAGGATGTATTCTTAAAAAAAAGTCCTCCCCAGACTTTGTTTCAGGTGACCTTCAGTATACAGTGTGTGCACGAG
The DNA here is from genome assembly GCF_057382185.1 of Mchenga conophoros. Lineage (NCBI taxonomy): Eukaryota > Metazoa > Chordata > Actinopteri > Cichliformes > Cichlidae > Mchenga > Mchenga conophoros. Next base: position 9,605,423 of record NC_140541.1, read on the forward strand.
TGTGTGCATGTCCTGACAATGATGGAAGCTAGTGCTGCTCTCATGCAGCCCACAGATAAAGTGTCTCTTAGAGAAGGATGTCAGCTGCTGTCACAACACTGGATTTAAGGTGACTTGATGCTGTGGGAGGTTATGAGCATCTCCATCCTGAACCCGAGTTTCTCTTTTTTTCTTCTTGTCTTCAAACACTGTGTGTCATTTTCCCAGATTGTGAAATGAGAGGATGACTGCACCACTGACACCAATTCTGGTCTCTAAAGAAAACTTTTACAAAGGGTTCAGCTACAAATGTAAATAAACAGTTGGTACCATATGGCAATCTGCAAAAGGAACATAATGAACTGATCCCAAATATATCTGACCTATTTCTTTATTGCATTATTTGCATTTGCACAGAAGCTCAAGTAAAATTTGCATCAGAATGCAAACAAAACTAAACAACAGTTTGTATCTGCTTAATCTCCTGTCCAGGGAGGTTGAGGAGATACTTTCAGTCTTCAGCTTGGCCTACATTTGTGGGGTAATCGATGAGAGAAAAGGGTTTGTTTGTTTGTTTGTTTGGCAAACACGCACGTGGAATGTTTAGATGAGAACTGTAAACCAAAATGTTAGGATATCAGTCCATGATCTGAAGCTTAGAGGCTGGTGATACAACAAATTGCATGTCCCATACTTGAACAGGACAGATGCAAATTGTTTCTTTGTGTAGAAGAGTGACTATATCCATTGATCAGCTGGAGGTCGGATTTTCTGCATTTCTCTCTTTGACTCGGGGAAATACAAGTTTAGTACTGTAAAGCCTGACCCGACACACTGGTATGTTGTTCATGTTTGAGGAGTGTTTATTGGAATATCACACATGTGCCGTTTATATCATTCGGCCTCCGGTCCACCAGCTTTCCAGCTGATCTCCAGCACACACTCCTACTAGCTGGGCTCCGGCTTTGCTATATATCAGGGACATACCCGTTGGGCTCACTGCACTACCCCTCCCCTACAGCTGAGCCAGGGACCACGCCTCTGCCGCAATTATATTACAAATAATTGAATCTTTATTTTAACAGTCATGGAAAATGTCCTGTTTCTTATTCAAGTTCAGTTGGTGGGAGCAGCAGTAGGATGCCCAACCACCTCCTCCAACTCATCTGGGGGAATACCAAAGTGTTTCCAAGCAAACCAAGAAACATCCCTCCAGCGTGTCCTGTGTCTGCCCCGGGGCTCTCTCCTGGTAAAACATAATGAACACCACAGTTTGGAGGCATCCTAATCACTCCTAACCACCTCAGCTGGCTCCTTTCAATATGGAGGAGTGCTTGTACTCTGAGCCCCTTCTGAATTATCAAGCTCATTGTATCATTGTGTCATGTAAAATGATTTAATGATACGTAGCATATGGCCACAAAAATCCTACATATTGACACCTGATGTTATGTAAAATACATGATATGTTAACTTATTGTTTTTTTTAAAAATTGCAATCACTCCTCAATCACTTGGATGCTGAAAACCTGATTCAGGCTCTGAATTTAGAGCTGAACTTTGAATCTCTCTCTCTCTCAGGGTTAGAGTAACTGGCAAAGTGTGAGAACATAAAAGGCACAAAAGGTAAGAGATTAAATATGAGAAAAGATGTCTCTCAGCTGTGAGACAATATTGTACCGTGGTCACTGAGTCTCTCAATTACAAGGTACATTACTTGAGAGCTCAATGATGGGTGAAGGAGGTTTATGAGGTCTGGCACAAGTCCTTCTCAATGTGCTTCAGAGGACTGGTGAGTATCCTGCCTTTTACTGTCATTGTTCTAATTTGGTGTGAGTACGCTCAAGTTCTTTTAGATTGGGTCCACTGAAAGTACAGAGGCTGAGAAGGAGAGGAATCAATAATGACGACAGGTTTGAAGCACTTTATCATCCTTAACCCAAAGCTGCCCTCATCTAATGTGTGTGTGGATGTGTCCTTACCTGCAGTGTCCTAACATTTCCAGCCATGGCTTCTCTTCCTGAGCGTTAGGATGAACATCAGGGGATCGTTCGTTTCCAAGTTGCTGTTAACCGACTGATCACTGTGTTTAATTAAGCAGTGTCACTGCTGACATCGCTGATGTAACTTCCTGTGAAGTGGCTTTTAGTGGAACAGATCCCCATTCATCAAACTTTCATAGAAAGAGAGTCAGTCTAAAAGCGCTTTAGACATTTTCCAACGATAATGCAGTATTCATCAGCTCTGCGGTAAAGACGGCTTGTGAAAATGCTGATTATGAATGATTTGTAGGAATAAAGTGTGGAAAACTTGATGTCAGACGCAGAGGATCAGGAGAATTAGTTCTGGAAGACCAGAGCAAAAAAACAACTCTCTGCTGCAATCTAGTGGTGGAAAGAGGTATTTCTATGAAGTATTTACAAAGTCAGAGAGGGCAAAGTTAAAGTTTCTAAGAGACTTTGTGCAAACTAAGTCTTCATTTCTATTCTTATAGGAATAAATCATATTCCACAGTGTAGTGGTTAACACATTCACCTTGTATGAGAACAGCTCGAGTTTGAGACCAAGGGGAAACAACCAACCTCAGAGGATCATAAGATAATCAACCTCCAGTACCTTTGGAATTATAATCTGTAGCTTTAATTTATTCCAAAGAAGGAAATACTTTTTTAAAAAAAGAAAAAAGGCAAAAAATTGGATAAAAAAAAAAAAAAAAAAAAGAGGTGAATGTGATCCTTTCCATGCCCCTATACGTAAACAGGACACCAGGTAACAGATTAAGACAAAGAATTTTTCTAAAATGACTCACAAAGATTAAATGTTAATAATGAAGGAACATGGCGCAGACCTGGCCCTCACTATAAACATAAGGTTCACACAGATTACCAAGTATTATGTTTTCAGGCCACATTTCAGACAGTTTTCATCTGGAAAGTGCCACAATATTTACAATCCTTTACAACAATAATTGGGCCATACTTACTATTTCAAATGTGGGCCACATTAGACTCACAACCTAATTAACCAGCGCACAGTAGTGGACTACATTTGCTGTGTTAGACTACGGCCACTTCAGGGTCCCATCCAGATTACTCAAAGCTTACTGAGCCACAGCTTTTCTAAAAGTGGCCACATATGTTTTATGATAAACTGTCTACCTTTGATAAATTAAATGTAGGCATATATTTGTCTTTTTATTTGTTGCACCAGGTCCATATTAACCATTTACCACATGGGCCACTTTAGGGCACAACCAGACCACACAATCCCAAAAGCACCACATTTTCGCCAAAAATAGCCCATTGCTGCTTGAATGCATGCATTCTGTCCAGACCAGAAGGTTGTTGCTGAATCACTGCCATCCACTGCCCACCCTCCCCTGTTATCAGCCTTTGCCTTTACAATCTGCTGCACTGACCACAAAACAAAAAAGTGACCTAAGAAGCAGTAGCCCTCTAAATTAAATACAGATGTATTATATGCAAAACAACATATTCATTCCTAAATGATTCTATATGTAATTTTCAAAAAATAACTGAAGCATGATATAAGAAGTGACAAAAAACCTCTTTATTAGGTGTAAACAAGTTTAAAAAAAAAAAAAAAAAGTAATAATAATAATACAGCACCAGGACAAGTTACCTGCTAATACATCCAGATGAATGTGTAAGTCAGAGTCTGATGGAAACACTTCCAGATCTCAGTGTGTGACAGCTTCTCTGTCATTCTGCAGATATTGGCCCACAAGTAGAAAAATTAGTTGTAAATTTCATTTTTACAACTTCATATTGAGCACATGCTACGTAAAAATCATCATGTTCCTTCCACTCAAGTGCAACATGCATGTTGCATTCTGAATACAGAAAAAGTTGCTCATTATAACGCTCAGAAGAAAAACAAGTCTGTATTCTAAGCAGTGTCTGTCTGCACCTTCATGGTCACAGTGCTTTCCAGATAAAGGCTTGAAGCTTGCAGGAGATGAATTCCTAAAGACACTTGAGGAAAAAACCTTTTGTGTGAATATTTTAATAAGTTTCTTCGTTGTTCCGGTAGCACTAACAGCCATTGAATATAAAATTGTTCACATGCACACAGGACAGGACAGATGCTGTGGCTTGCAAAAACAATCAGATGTTTGCATTTGGAACAGCGAATGAATTTACACTTTGGATGGTTTCCATGCAACGGCCTTCCTTACCTTATGGATTAGCTTACAAATTAATCATTGAATCAAATGTTGTCGAGCAAACATATTTTTGCAGTACTTGGCAGTAGTTGTGCATATAATGATTTCCTTGTAGCTACACATAATGTTTTATTATTATTTTTTAACAAAAATGTATTTATCTACCTGATTTAATACTTAGAACTTGAGTAGGCTGTAATATGTAAATTTGTAGGAAATGGTTATGAATTATTAGTAATGCTATGTGTAATCACCTGTTTTGTGACTATTACATACAAATAATCCAGTAAAAGGCACAATTATGACTAAGTTGTTACTAATGAAGACACAGTAGGTATTGTTATAATACACAACTACTTGGAACTCAAGTAATTAGTCAATATTTATATGACAAATATTCCCGTTATTCAAAATTAATCCCTGTCTGAAATGAGCTGTTTTAGCTCCTTTCCCTCGCCCTTCAAGCTAGCTTTTCTTCTGATTGGCTACCCCTTGTAAACAGCAGGTTTGAACAGCAGGTGGGCGGGGCTGCTGTGCTCGCAGCCAGAGCCACATCCATAGGGGTATCTGCTGTCACTGACATAATGCAGAAACAAGAGTAATAAAAAACCCTGAAGCTTGAGCTTTGGTGCACATGATCAGCTGTTAAAACATTGATCTCATTATTTAACATGTGTCCATATTTGTAACAGCACTGTAAGGAGATGCATAAAATCATTTCTTGACACATAGACTGTTGTTCCACTACCTTATACCTCATAACAGTTACAATAATAGTTACATTATTTCAGAACTGAAAGAACAAAGGAACTATAAAGAAAAATCCATCAAATTTTTTTGGGGGAAAAATAGCATTACAGTCATTTTTTGCTGTCTACACAGGCAAGGTGCCATGTAGGGAGTGGTGGTGTACCATGGCTATATTTACGAAAGTATATTTAGGATTACTTCCTCTGACTGTTTGATATAAAAAGACATAAAATATTCCACAATCTGTTGATTCTGGCTGTTTTTTTTACTGACCATTAAAATCATGAATCAAAAATTTATTTCAGCACCTCAGAACTTCCGAGCTGATTAAAAGGTTAAAAACTTGTAAACTGTCAGCTGTTGCTCTGCTTCCTTTCAGCAAGGCTTTAAGCACATTTCTGTCCTGCTGTGATCGATGCTTCTTCTTTCTCCTTTCTCCTCCAGCGTGAGCATGATAAGCCGACACATAAAGGCACTTTTACAATGTGGACTACACAGAGGACTGTCTGTGTCCCTTGTTAGTCTCTAGCAGCTGGCTGGATACTGTATCACATTAAGCCCGACATGCAGTGACTCTGATGTCCTGCCTCACTAGGTTACTTTCACTTCCCTTGTCTGACCTTTTCAAGTTGGTCCAAGGTTTACGCCGACAACCTCAAGGTTACTTCCCCGCAGCTCTAACCTTTCCATTTCTGCCATCTTTTTATGAAACCGCATCGTCCTGACAGGTCTCGGCTCTGCGTCGCCTCAGAGCTCCACAGTTCGCAGGTGGCTGCGAGGGGAAACGGCAGCCAGCACGCTCTGGGGCAAACACTCCGACTGCTCCGTGGTGCTGCCACAGCAAGACCAGTGAGGCTTCCCGGGATGTCCTTTATGACCATGACCGCAGCCTTTAAATCCTCCTGCAGTCAGACGGACATTCGATGGCAGATGAAATGATGAGAGACAAAATACAAAAGACTGATTTAAGCTTTTTCCTCATTCGTTGCTTACAGGCTCCTTTAGACAGAGATTTTGGAGCTGAATTATAGCAGGTGTGGATAGAATGATTACATCTGTACTTTAATTATCGCCAGCTCATATGAAAATTTGTTTTTCCAGTTTATCAGTCTGTAATAGGTCTACGTTTACCTACATTTACCACAGTGGCTTTGAACATATTTCAGAGTGTAAGTAAATGCAGAGAGAAACAATGATTTCCATAGTGACGGGAAACATTTCAGTAACAGCAACTGTCTCTATTTAACTCAAATTACACACAAAAGACGTGTGATGCTAAGGAACTATATTTCAAACACCTGCTTCTTTTATGAATCAAATAACCTGAAATATAATAGAACACAGAGAGTGTAAGGAAAGCTGGTTTAGCTTAAAAACACAAAGTGCACAGATGATGGTGCCGAGATTCTGTGAAAAGCTTAACTTAATTTTGTTCTTCATCTGTGTGTTCTAGTCAACAGCACAGTGTACCCCGAAGTTTGTTCACTGTACACCTGCTCCTTCAGACAGGACATATGAAAGTTATCTGCTGCGTACCTGGCATGGTTCCCGGGCAGCCACAGCGAGCCTCTTTGGCTCCTCCGCTGGAGCAGAAGGAGCAGCAGTGAAACGTCCCTCTGTGACGCCTGAACTTCCTCTTCACATTCAGAACAAATGGAGAGCCCTGCAGAGACAGACAGCATAGAGGCAGTCAACCAGTGTCGGTTGGCACAAGAGCCGTTACAGGGATTCTTCTTGCTTAATAAGGACAACGTTGTGCATTATAACTTGATTTGTCAGGAGGATGTAGAGCCCTGAAGTGACGAGCTGTGCACTGCTAGCAAGGCCACGGCTCCGTCTAGCAGTCAGCTTATTATTTCAATAATTCATATCTCAGCTGTGAAACGCAGCTACTGTTTTCAAACTGTTTCGACAGCGATTATATTTTTGTTTCAACATGTAAATATTATATAAAGAAGAGGAAACTAATTAGACTCTGCAGGTGCCTGGCTGCGAATGGAGTGGCTTTCCTAGATGGTTTCCTAGATGAGACGGGGGCTTGTCCTCGGTTTTTCTTGCTTGGCGGTTATTTTGTGTGTGTGTTTTTTGTTTTCTTTAGTGTGTGGGGTAATTCTTTCCATAGATATTTTGGGGGCAGATTTACTTACAGTGGCTATTTTTTGTGACATTCAAATGCTCTGTAGTGCTTGTAAAGCAGAGCTGAAGGCCTCTCTGTGTGCAGAGTTGGTGGACAAAGACGTCCGACCTTCACAGAAGGAAGCTGCAAGGCAGCCTGAGGAGGCCACAGCAGAATAAGGGTTGCCCACGAGGCCGAACCAGAAGGTCGTGGAGGTTGCTGGCATCCTTGCTGCTGGTGTCTGTGTGGAACCTGTGTCAGGTATATCTAGTGAACATCTTTGGGTAATCCCTTTATATAAAGGAGGTGATGGCCTGCATCTCTGTATGAGAGCGTCTGAGTTGGAGATCTCTAAATATCTAAAACTGATCACACCATTTCATGAAACTGAAGTTAATTCATGATGTTTTCAAGTGTACAGCAACCGCACTGTGTTGGCTAAAGCAGTTTTAGCCTCTTTTGTTATAGTGTAAACTTGTAGGCAAACCCCAGGAAGTGAAAGTGTGTACCCATGTATCAACTGAAGATGGCCTTAATTATGAAACTGTGAAAAAACTGTGGCTGCTTGAGTCTTGGGTAAGTTTGTTGTCCCCATCTCATTTTGTATCCTGGCCCCTTAGACGGGGCGTAAGAGAAACAAACCAAATTAAAACTTACAGTCTCGACACTTTAGTTTAAAATACCTTGACATGTTGGGCTTTGACACAAACCCACACAGAGTACGCTCCTGGCTGCTGTGGTGTGTATGACACACTGTAGGACCCGTCACTGTTGTCAGTCACAGTCGTCTCCACTTTACTGATGGAAAATAAAAAACATTTTATTAATAATATAAAATATCACTTTAAAACCGCAACTGATAGCACATAGATGTAAACTGCTCTCAAAACATCAGTGCTGGATTCTGAATCTGCTCATTCTGAGAGCATGGATGACCTGTCCGAGCTTTGAGTCATACTCTGATGTATATCAGCCTCTCAGTCTGAAGGTTAACTTATTTCAGACATCCAAAACACCAGTGATCACACACGTGCTGACTTTAGGTAATAACTCAAAGACATTCATGGATCAGACGGCTGTGCTGGCAGATACTAAACAGCTACTAGCCTTCCTGATATTGCTGCCCTTGTTTTCAAAGTTACACACTGTTTGATCGTGAATGTGAATAAAAATGATTCATGTGATGTTACGGAGGTCAATAAGAGTGTGCCTCTTTCAACCCAAGTAACAAAAATAGCACAGCACTCAGGCTTAGAGTACTCTGATGACCTGTTCTAAGCAGGTCAATTTTTTAACTAAATGTGTCTTCTGTATGATTTGCTGAGTCAGAAATGCTCAGAGTTAAAATGCTGACCAGGCACGCCACACGCTGTCCCCCCACTCACCAGTTTTTCTTCTCTGTGTGAACGACGCTCACGAGGACGTGCTCTCCACCTCGCGCCAACTGTTCTCCAGCTGAGTCTCGGCACACCAGGGTGAAGTGGCCCAGCTGGCCCTCCGTGCCTTCCTGCAGGCCTGTGACCAACACAGGGTTAAAGGTTAGAATCAAATTCAAATCAAATTCAAATTCAAATTTTATTTGTCACGTACACAGTCATACACAGTACGATATGTAGTGAAATGCTTGGACAACTGCTCGTGACCTAAAGAGAACAAAAAAGGAAAAGGCTATGAATAAGATAGGAAATAAATATGAAAAATTAAAAAGGGTAAATTTAACTAGGAAGGAATAAAATATAAATTAAGGTTAAAAATGAAATAACTGTACAACACAAATTAGAATGAAGGGTAAATTTAACTGGGAAGAATAAGATAAAATATATAAATTAAAGTTGAAAATAAAATAACTGTACAACAAAATACACAATATAGAACTATATAAGAATGTATGAAGAAATATAAATAAATATATACACAATAACAGCAGCTGTACAAGTATTAACCGGAAATGAAGAATATAGTGACCAGTGTTGTGCAAAACCAAAGTCCAGAAAGTCCAGTGTGTGTGTAAGAACCATATGTGTGGGTCAGTACTGTGTGGTGGTGTGATTGAGAGACCGTATCGCCTGCGGGAAGAAGCTCCTCCTCAGTCTCTCTGTGTTGGTCTTCAGGGAGCGGAATCGCTTTCCTGACCTCAGCAGAGAGAACAGTCTGTTGTTGGGATGGCTGAGGTCCTTCACGATCTTCCTGGCCTTGGTCCAGCACCGCCTGCTGTAGATTGAGTGCAGGTCAGGGAGCTCGGAGCGGATGGTGCGCTCAGCTGACCGCACAACCCTCTGTAGAGCTCGTCTGTCCTGCATGGTGCTGTTCCCGAACCAGGTTAAGATGTTTCCCGCCAGGATGCTCTCTATGGTGCACGAGTAAAAGTTCCTGAGCACCTTGGAGGGCAGTTGGAAGTCTCTCAAGCATCTGAGGTGGTGGAGACGCTGTCGGGCCTTTTTCACCACGGTGTTGATGTGACAGGACCATGACAGGTCCTGCGTGATGTGAACTCCGAGGTATTTGAAGCTGTCCACTCTCTCCACTGGGCACTCGTTGATGACGGGGGTCTGGTAGTTCCTCTCCTGCTTAGTGCTGAAGTCCACTATCAGCTCCTTTGTCTTACTGACGTTTAGAAGGAGGTTGTTCCTCTGGCACCAGTTCTCCAGATTCCTAATCTCCTTCAGGTAGGCCGTCTCGTTGTTATCAGAGATCAGGCCCACCACGACGGTGTCGTCAGCAAACTTGATGATGGTGGTGGAGCTGGTAGTGGCCACACAGTCATATGTGTACAAAGAGTACAGCAGGGGGCTCAGAACACACCCCTGGGGCGCTCCAGTGCTGAGAGTGGTGGAGGCTGAGACATGTCCGCCCATCCTTACTGCCTGTGGTCTGCCAGTTAGGAAGTTGGAGATCCACTGACACATAGATGAGCTGAGTCCCAGATGCTCCAGCTTGGTGGTGAGTGTGGAGGGAATTATGGTGTTAAATGCAGAGCTGTAGTCTATGAAGAGCATTTTAACATAATTCCCCCTTCTAGTGTCCAAGTGAGTGAGTGATGTGTGGAGGAGATGAGAGATGGCATCGTCTGTGGAACGATTTGGACGGTAAGCGAACTGTAGTGGGTCCAGTGTGTCTGGTAGTGAAGAAATGATGAAGTCTCTGACCAGGCGTTCAAAGCACTTCATCACTACTGAGGTGAGGGCTACAGGGCGATAGTCATTGAGAGAAGCAGGGTGGGGTTTCTTCGGGACAGGAACAATGATGGACTCTTTGAAGCATGTGGGGATCACCGACTGAGATAAAGAGATGTTGAATATCTCAGTGAACACAGGAGCTAGCTGGTATGCGCAGTCTCTTAGGATACGACCTGGGATGCCGTCTGGTCCTGCTGCTTTCCTGGTGTTCACTCTCTTGAAGGCTCTCCTTACTTCATGCTCGGAGATGACGAGCACGTTTCCGGTGCTGGCAGTATCTTCCTGTCTGCAGCCGTTAGCGCCGCTAACACTAGCATTGTTGGAGACCTTAGCTGCAGCCTCGAAGCGAGCATAGAAAGTGTTCAGCTCGTCTGCCAGAGTCACGGCCGCGTTCGTCATACCGGTTGTTGGTGCTTTATAGTCCGTTATTGTCCTTAGTCCCTGCCACAGGCTCCTAGAGTCACTCTGTTGGAGTTGTGACTCTAGTTTCCTCCCGTAGCGCTGCTTCGCCTCTTTCACCGCCCTCCGCACGTTATATGACGCGGCTTTGTACGGGTCCATGTCCCCCGTCATGAGTCCCGTGTTGTAGGCAGCGGTGCGGGATCTCAGAGCGTCGCGGATGGTTTTATCCACCCACGGCTTCTGGTTGGGAAACGTTGTGATAGTCTTTGTCTCCACGGTATCATCCGCTAGTTTCCCGATGAATCCCACAACCGCTTCCGTAAACACGTTGACGTCATCGTCGGAGCTGTTTCTGAACATGCCCCAGTCTGCGTCATCGAGTGCGTCCTGTAACGCGGCCACCGATTGATCCGTCCAGCGCGCGACCTTCCTCTGAACCGGAACTTCCTGTTTCAGCCTTTGTTTATATTTTGGCATGAGGAAGATGGCGGCGTGATCAGATTTGCCAAACGGGGGGCGGGATTGTGCCTTGTAGCCGTCCTTGACCGTAGTGTAGCAGTGGTCCAGTGTCCTTTCACCCCTGGTGGGGCAGGTGATGTGTTGATAAAAGTTCGGCGCTGCGCGTTTGAGGTTGGCGCTATTAAAGTCCCCCGTCACAATAAGCGCAGCGTCCCGGTGTTGTGTCTGGTGCTGTGTGAGTGCCTCATGCAGCGGTGACCGTGTCCGCTTGTGGTGGAATATAAACGGCACTTACAATGACCGATGTAAATTCCCGAGGTAGATAAAAAGGACGACACATGATGGACAGTAGTTCCAGATTTGGTGTGCAGGAGCGTGTGAGAGGAACAACGTTCGCACTGTTGCACCAGTTGTTGTTCACCATTAAACACACGCCGCCTCCCCTTGACTTCCCCGAGTCCCGTGTCCTGTCCATGCGGTGAACCGAGAAGAACTCGGCCGGCTGGATGGCGTGGTCCGGCACCGCTGGGTTCAGCCATGTCTCGGTGAAGCAGAGGAGATTGCAGTCCCGAATGTCTCTCTGGAACTTTATCCTGGCCCTGAGGTCGTCAAGCTTGTTCTCCAGTGACTGGACGTTGGCGAGCAGGATGCTAGGCAGAGGTGTGCGGTGTGCACGAGCTCTCAGCCTGTTCCTGACGCCGGCTCGCTTCCCTCTAGGCCGCCGCCGCTTCCCTTTGTTCTCCCTCGAGATCTCACTCGGCCAGCTCGGATCCGGAGTTAAAAACTTCGAATTGTGAGTACATTGTATACCAATAGAAACAAGAGTGTCACTGTCATACCTAATGTACCCAATGGTGATGATTTTGCCGATTTAGAAACGCTGAAAACTAACTTAAAAAACAAAGACAAAGAAAAAGTGGTCGGAGCAGTCGTGACGGCAGCCGACCTCACCGGCACCATCTTTAATTTGAATCCCGAAGACTGCGCTGAGTAACAAAAAACTACCGCTTGACTAAAAGTGTACCACGGGTCAACAGAAGGCTGAGTCCTGAGGTTGCTGAAAAAACATGGCCGTCCCAAACTGCCACAAAGTTGCCTGTGTCATTATCATTTACCTTAATTACAGCTCAGAGATGTAGCCCATTAGTGAAAAGAGCACCAGGACAAAAGTACGCAGTCATAAGTTGATGTAGGGATCTTCCACAAACTTTATATAAAAGATTACCACTGTAACATAACACACTGGTTTTGGACTCAGCATTCTGAAGCCTGTTCACTGTTGTTACCGCTGGAAATTATGTGTATATATATTTCTATATTTTTAGACCTAAAAGTTATCGTATTTAGAGGAAAGAATGGTGCTCGAAGTTATCAGCTAAGGCTGTACGTCACAGCGGTCATATTTTTATAGATTTCTACTAAGAATCACCACAAGCACAGTGCAGAGGTCAGGTTTAGGGGCTCACTGCTGGCTCAGCCACACTAGAATAAAAACAGAATGGCAGTCTGGTTGTGACTAGGAAACAGGGCTGTGCGATATGACCAAAATCTCATATCCCGATATAAGACATTTATCGTCCTGACAATGATATATATCACAAAAATTTTACATTTTCTGTAAATTCTATGAATCTTGGGTAACTCGACTCGCGTGAAGTGTTTTCAGCTGGGCGTCGTGTTACTAAAGTTGAAATGGCCGCAATTTTCTTTCTATTTATTACACCTGACAGCTCTTTTTAGCTTCTTGTCCGTAAACACTCTTACAAACTATTTCATGTGATTCAGTTTATTTTGAAAAATCTCAACAGGATCTTCAGTTTTATTGTGAAAGGTTTATGTAGAAAATAAACAAGTGGACGGCAGAGTCAAACAATGGTTTTACCGTCGTTGTTGCTAATGGCAACGCATAAAAAGAGTTGCTTGTCTGTCTGTATTGTGGTTATATTAAATATAAGAGGAAGATAGAACTTAAGAAATTCTACACAGTGACCATCAAAATGATGAATTTTTTTTTTGCCATAAACAGTTTATTTTGCGACACCACGAAACAAATGATAGTGTAAAATGAAACGATAGACGTTTTCATATCGTCATCCGATATATATCGTTATACAGAACAGCCCTTCCAGGAAAGGTGGTTAATAATGGTGATGTCATTTAATTGTTTTATTTTTATTCAGTGACCAACTACAAATTGATAAAGCAGATAAAGCAGATGACTTGTGATCAGAAGCTGGTTACCTGGTGGGAGGTAACGATGCTCTGCAGTAACTGCCGTTGAATCTAGAATGGCAGACTGACTGACACCACTCTGTGATCAAACAGTCAGTCTGGGCTGATGATGAGCACAACTTGTCTGCATCTCCTTGCACTAGCGGACTCAACTGGTTCTAATCTGGTTCTAGTCCTATATAAAAGCAAGGACACCGAGCACCATAGTCACATTTAGAATTTTGCCACTGAAGTGCTGTCCTGAAGCAATTACGTCACTATTTATCAAGGAAATTTTAAATTTCACACTTCAAATCTACGAGCTTCTGAGTGGACTAAATGTAAGTTAATGTGAATTTTGTTTAATGCAAACTTCTCTTCATGTTCACAGGAACAGTTTTGCAACAGGTGGCAAAAGATTTGTGATTTATTACAGTTGATTGCCATTTGATCCCAGATAGATTGCATGTAGTTGACAAATAGACCCCATTCAATCAAAACCTGACAGAGAGTAGACTCTGACTCTGTCTTCTTGCCATTTTATTGCCGTCTTGATGCACCACTGCTGCTTTGAAGACAGCAGCTGATGGTGAGCTGCCTTTGAAATGGTTGCTTTGAAGTGCAAAGCAATAAATTTAGCTGCGCTTCAGTCTCCAACTACTGTTTTCCCTAGTGTGACTGTAGCATGAAGCCTAGGAGGCAACATTTGAGCTACAGCGCCTGTGTCAGCACACCTGTCAATGGCCCAAACTATCCCGGTGTCCAAATGAATGAACTATAAAGAAAATCACCAACCATACAATTTATATGATGGTTTACACAACCTATCACTCTGTAAACATGCTTTTTCATGCTGGTACGTTGGAGCATTTTAACCTGGGAGTTTGGAGGCATCTTGTTTATCGGTTTATTTATGATGTGTAAAGGTTAAATACATGGACACAACCTCTTCATATGCAGAGATTTCACAAATGGCAAGAGCACACAGACACACAAACACCCAGAAAAGATGTTTCAAGGTAGAGAAAAGTTGGTAACAGTACAAAGAAGGACAAAAAAACCCTACAAAGAATAAATGAGGCACTTTATCATTCAGACACACTACGACATTGAGACACCTGGACATTTGTCTTGTGCCTCTACAGGTTTCAGTCACACAGATGCACAATCTCAATACAGCCCTCCGCTCAGCGCTTACGCAGGTCAGTGTCCAGATGAACGAACTGCATGTGGAGGGGACTTCAGGTGCAGCTGGACTTCAGCATTGTCGAATTTCTCAAACACCTCTGCGTCATTATTTAGCATTTCATTAACTTGTTCCGCTGTCTCGTTCAAGATATTCATCAGCTGTTTCTGTCGTGTTACAGCGAGCATCACCTGTGTTCACTCCAATGATTAATGCCGCTTTGCGCCTGCTCGTCAGAGTCCATTAGCAGTTTGATAACAAATGATCCCACGCTGTGTTTTCATTTGTTATTATTCAGTGTTTTCCAGCAGCTGCAGGGAGAGCTGTTTGGATGCTAATGGAACTAACTCCAGCGGCTCCTTCACTGATGATGAATGGGAGTACTGGTTAAGGGGCCGAGCTGTCGTTAATAACGGTGCAGCACTATTGCGTTACGGGACTCCTGCTGAAGTTGAAAGGTCCTGATTTTAAATTTCTGCTATATATGAGCCACACCAAGAAGACACGTGTGCTCTCTGAACTTGATGCTCAGACACAACATTTATATTCTTCTAATTTCACTCGCAGAAAGCTGCTCGAGGTGGACCCAGGGTGAATCTGACTAACATGACAGAGTTGTGTGAGAGTGATCTCATGGTTACTTTTCATGTTTGTATACATTGTATTGTGTACAGATGACTTTTGCAATTATGCCTAATCTCAAGATGGAATTATTCATCATTTGGATCATGATGATCACATGCATGTTTACGTGCCCCCTCTGGCACTTGGGCCTGTACGCCCAGCGTGTGCAGCAGTGGGGCTGAAGCTGACGACCAAAAGTATATTTATTATCAAGACATTTTAAATATTTGTGTTATTATGCTGGTCAGGAAAACCCAATTATTTAAAGACTTCAATGGACACCTTTTAAATTGCTTTAACTAACGAAAATGACAAAGAGAATTCATGAATACACAGTGTCAGGGTTTTTCCTGGCTCAAACTGGGCCTTTGGGGGTGAATACACAATGGGAGCATGACTGGTCTGCATATACAGGGAATATACAGTTTTCATAAGACTCTATGCAAAAAGTAAGAACACTGCATGATTCATTAGCTTCTGACTGACTGCAAGGTCAAGGAAGCGCAGATCAACACCCCTCCACCATTGTGCAGTTCCAGAAGTCTTGTGGTCTTTTCTGATGAAACTTTGCAAACCTTCCAATAAAATCATATTTGTTTAGTCTTTTTCTAATTGTACTTTTATGAATTTTGACACGTTAGCTGAGGACTGAGATGTAGCACTCAGGTTATTTTTCAATTTCTCCAAGCAATGCACGAACATCCTGGAAAAACCTGGAACTGTCTTGAATGTTTTCCACTTGTCAATAATGTTTCTCACTGCAAAATGATTGACTTTGAACTCTTTGGAAATACATTTATAACCCTTCCCAGAAATACCCAGCACTTCGGACTAGTAAATTGCCCAAACTGCTGCTTTTCTTCCTGATGATTAGTGGATTAGATTAGCAGCCCCTGGTTAGTATGGACCTTCTTTATTCCTATGGAAACAGTAAGAGTACACTTAGCTTACTGATTCCTTGGTGAAAGGTGAAAACCTCTTCTTGGGCGCCAGAGTTTTTATCTGCATGCAATATATTTAAATGTCTTTACGTTAGATTTTTGCAGTTATTTTTTTAAATAACATCTTCCCATTTTAAATGGTAAAATGGCCTGTATTTATATAGTACTTTTAACCTAAACACTGCATTTCAGTGGAGCCTAAGTTACATATAGCTTAGCTAATATGAGCTGATACTGGTCTATTACAGATTTTTATCATTATCAACATATAATTATTTCTGATGTACACCAATATTAAAAGATTTAATACAAATAAAAATAAATAGGGAGTGCTGAGAGGGTTGTTTCATCCAACCTTTCAGCACTCTCTTCAGCACATATAAAGTGGCATTGGCGCTGAGCGGACAGAGGGGTAAGTTAGGTGCGTCTTGACAGTAAATTGATTGAACATACGGTTGCATTATCTGTGAATCTCTGTTCGTCTTCTTGCTAAGCTGAGTACTAGCAGCTGTCACCACTAAAGACACAGCTCTTCTCACCCACAATTCACCTGTGCTGCTCAGTCTTGCAGTCCATTTCAACACTTCAAATCTTCTTTTCGCACAAAGAGGGGATAATCGTTGGTAAGCCTCTGGGATGTCCACTTTCCTATACTCAAGACTGAAATCTGAACCCCTAAATTGAGAGTGTCACACTGTGTTAAACTGATTGCAGTCAATTTGGGAAGAATAAACAACTTAAAGCTGGAAAAAGCTGGTTTATCTGATGCATTGATCCTCAATCTGGAGGAAAAAAACGTAGAAGCTTTAGCAACCGAAGTCAGCCCAAAGTAAAGCTGGATAAATGAAGAGGTTGCTGCAGGGACCAGAGAGCTGTGTACGGCTCTACATCTAATGCAGTACACACGACTTTAATACAGACCCAAGCAAGCCCCCACACAAACAGACTGCCTGACATCACATGGCAGACTGACTCTTTGGCAAACATTGGCAGCGGCTCTTGGATACCAACGAGACTCAACAAAGAAGTCCAAATTTGCTTTGGTTTCCCATTTATCACAAGTAAACACTGCTTTAATCCGAGCTCTGGGACAGAGAGAGAAACGCTGCTACAAATCTCCTGCTTGCTGCGTCTGCATATGTGTGGTGGAAGGATGGGAACTGTGGCAGTACCTGGGTGCTTTTCTGAGCAATGAATAAGGGCTGCAGTTTGCATAATCAACTGATGCGCAAATGATTATTTCTACAATAACAAATGAGGTGATTTAGATCACACAGACTGTCACAAGGAGAACCTTTGGGCATATTTCTGTCTCCTCACATTAGTTTTCTGATTAACTGTTAACTTACTAAGGACAGCAGTAGAAGCAATCATTTAAACAAAAGGAAAAGCAAGCAAACCTTCCCCGTGTGCATGCTTCTCCTCTATTATAAAACATTTTAACACAAAAGGAAAGTCGTAAATATTCTGTCGCTCAAAAGCTGCCCTGTACTCTTGCTGATCCCCGTTCCTCCAACACTGCATGTGTCCCTGTTATGTTTGTGCACTGCCTGCAGGCCTCTTCAGTCACCTAAACATTCCTTCACTCCAGAAGGAATTTCTGCCTTTAAGCCAAAGTCCCCAGAGACAAAACAACAGTCTTTATGTGCTGCATGAGTCTGTACTGTCGTCTCTGCCTCACACCAACCTTCGGTCTCTAAACTGATGTGGCTAGAAAAACAAGAGTTCTGAGTTTAAATGAATTTGCTTTTGTCACTGTTACACACTCTTTTAAAATATTACTCAGTTCATGTGACTCTCAGCTTCAGGTCATCTGGTTCCTTGAATATAAAAACAGAAATGCCTAAAGCTGTTTTCATGTTAGAACAAAGAAAAAGTCATTGGTAAAAGAGTCGAGTTAGCTTTTAGCAAACTCAAAGCTAAACTTACAATACTGTGCAAAAGTCCTGATGTGGACTCAGTGGAAGAGTGGCTGTCAAGAAGCCATTTTTAAGGAAGGAAACGGGGAAAAAGGCTAATGTAAGAACTGGACTGAAAATCAGATCTGATGAAGCGATGAATCTAAACGAGAGATTATTGGTTCAAATGGTCGTCGCTATGTACAGAGGAGGTCGGGGGAAAGCTAAAACAGGATGTGCTTACAGGTTTATGACTGCAGTTCAGCCAGTGGCTTTTGGAAACTTGTGGAAATGAATGGAATTATGAACACAGAAAAGTATCATCACATTTCTGATCCCCAATGCAGTACAACTGGGAAAGCGTCTGATTGGGAATGGTGTCATTGTGTAGCAATGACACAAACAGTGCAAATGCAGTATGCATACCTGCATAGAAAAACATATAATGCATCACTATCAGTCATGGATGGGGCTCCCCACAGCCTGAACCTCAGCGTTACTGAATTTCAAGCTTGTGAGAATTGTACAAACTCTATTTTTGCCTTACATACTGTATTTTCAGGGGGTATTTGTATGTGTTTCAATAAATCACTGTACCCATTTCCAATTTTCCAAGGAAAATCTAAATGGAAGATGACCCAAGACCTGTACATAACAGACTTACAATAATAAAACAATGGTCATAATGATGATGCAATGAGTCATTTTAGGCAAAGACTGTATATAAAAGACGGACACAGTCACTATGATGACTTGTTTGTAGATTAACGTTTTAAAACCTTCAGTTTGACATTTTGTCTGTTTCTTTAAACTTGGCATGAATGTATTTGGGTAAGAGGGCAGCCCAGGAGGTAGTCTGGTTAGCATGGTGTTTGTAATTTACTGAGACATTATGTGGGATCTGTCCACCTAAAACATGCTTTAATCATATTTACTGTCTTTTTAAAAAAAAAAACTGAATTCGGAATGACACGAAATGTCACCCAACTATAACTCAAAACAGTCCAGTAAGGCACAAATTTTACCTTTAACACAATTAAAATGGGTGACTTGCATAAAAATTCACCTGCGTGGTTGTCATGAAGTACAAAAATTTGCCACAGAGACCAAAACAAGTTTTTGTGGCACGCTGTCAACATGTTTACTTCTGCTCTAAAGATGGGGAATTTAACATGGAGGTCTATGGAAAGTGAGTGATTTTTGGAGCCAGCCTCAAGTGGCAATTTGAGGAACTGCACTTTTCTGGCACTTCTGTGTATGCTGCATCTTTGAGTCTTGAAAGTTGCTGATATGGTTTAAGGCAGGGGTGTCAAACATCTGGCCCATGATACAATTATATCCGGCCTGCAAGATAAATTCATATGTATATATGTATATTAATGGCCCGTCAGTATGTGGGAGCCGAATATTCAGCCCTACTAAGAATCTATGCAGGCAGGGGTCAGACTTTATTTTGATGGGGACACAATGTGGCCAATAATATGCAGGCAGACAAGGATCATACCATTATGTGAAATAACGAAGCGGGGCAGATGTTCTGAACACAGCAAGTGGTAGTGGTACAGGCCAGGTACACAGGGTGTCGAAAAAAGTGAAGAAATGAGTGCAAATGTAAAATAAGCAACATCTGGCTGCATTTCAGTGATATCGGAGACCTCAAAGCTCAGTGCAGAATTTATAAAAATAGGAGGGGCTAAAGTGATATCGGCTTAAATTTGTGGAGGAGAAAAGGTGTCAAACTTGTCCATAGCACAGACTAACAATTGGTTTTATTGCCGGTAAAAACACTAAAAAAAAAATAAAAAATACAATATGTACACATGACCCTGAAAATAGTTTGCTGTGATTTATTTAAGAGTGTTATTGAAGCAAGTATGGATTCCTAACCTTCTGTACACATGGTTGAAACTGTCTTTTACCTTCTCCTTCAATGGTGCACCTGCTGACATCCACCGTCTTAGAGTTGATTACCCCGACCACAGGG
The DNA here is from genome assembly GCF_057382185.1 of Mchenga conophoros. Classification (NCBI taxonomy): domain Eukaryota; kingdom Metazoa; phylum Chordata; class Actinopteri; order Cichliformes; family Cichlidae; genus Mchenga; species Mchenga conophoros. The sequence goes on from NC_140541.1 coordinate 9,625,335, forward strand.
TAGCCCTCCACCTCCCCTGCGGGTTCCCTGGGCATGAAGGATATACTGCTGCCATCGTCAGGGGCAACGGTTGCTGGGTGGGGGTCATAACCCCTCTCTGCCAGGCTGGTGAGTCTTCTCAAGGTCACTCCTTTGGCACTGAGGATCTCAGCGTCAGACCCACAACTCAGGAGCCGCTCTGCGAACTCCACACTGCCTCGGATGTCCAGCAGAGCCTGCTGAAGCTGCACCCCCTGTAAGTGGAGGTGGTTCCTGGTAAACAGAGAAGTTAGACAAGCAAAAGTTGAAAGCATTTCCTCACAGTAATCTTGGTAGACTCTCTGTGGTTTCTGTGGCATGACAGTGAATAATTACTGTATTACAATATTCAAGAAATAAATGGATTGCTTATGCTTGTTTAATTCTGGTTCATTTTTGTGTGATTAAAAGGTTATGATCAGTTCAAAACACACAGAATTAGCTCTGTTTCAGGAGATTTCAAACGCGCTGGGGTTACAGTACGTCAACAGCTTCACAAAATGAGAAACACTTTTAAGTCCAGTGAAGACAACATCCACTTGGAATCAGCTAAAAAGAGCATTTGGACATTAGACAATAAGACAACAGCATCGATATCAAACACACTGCCAGTGAAACTGCAGCTGCTCAGCTTATTGACTTTTTATATATACTGGCACAAAAATGTGTCGAAATGGATCCACGAACACTTAGCAGAAGATTTCCTGGGTTTTATTTTCTGGGTCTGACTTTATAATCTAAACACTGATGAGGTTGTAATACTAAGAACAAAACAAAACTGTAATAACCTGTTAATCTTAACCACAACTTTGGCGACTCTATATCATAATCAGTAACTACTCGGTAAACTATTCAGTCCTGGGGTGGTTCATTCATCTTTAGGCAGTGCGAGGAAATTGATTTATGAACAGCATTGTGTCCTGCTGTGGCAATAAGCTCCTGTCTCCTCTTGAGAAATAGCTTTGGGAAAGGTAATGATATGCTAATTAGCCATCTATGCATTTTGCTTTCTCAACTAGCCATGTGGCGCTACGGTGGTTAAAGCACAGTATTCTGATGAGAACTGTGTTTTCTAAAAACTATGAGGTAGCGAATGCCACTGGAAAAACACCAAAATTTCATGTTTTATTCATAATCTAATGCGGACCTTCCCAAAGTGTGGGGCCCGCCCCCTGGGGGGGACGCTTGGACACTGCTATCACGGGCGCCCACACAAACGCAAAGCAGGAGAGGAAGCATCGCTGAATATGTTTCCAAACCAACTTCATTCTAAGCCAAAGACTAGAAAATATGGTGAAGCATGTCTGCCCTTTGGTTTCACCTGCACAAGTGCCGAGGTAGGTCTCCCTGCAGAATTGGTCTTTCCTTTGTAGGGAGCAGCGCTGGGCTCTTCAAATCACAGACAAACAGGATCCTACATTCTTGATTTTTAGTTCACAAACACTTGTCGTAATGACTAACTACTCCTGACATTTTGGAGATGTTAGCTCTTTATACAGTAAAGTTACAGCAGGATACAAATAATATCAGGCTGATCCTGCCACGATTTGTTCCCCCGGTTCAAATCACAGACAAACAGGATCCCACAGCTGTTGATGGTTTTAAACCCATTTTGCACAGAGAGGCATTTTTTGAAAAATGTATTGATAGCAATGTTGAATATTATTACACAGGAAAAAACAACTACATGTAAAATAATCACACCGTGACGCCTCTGCCTTTGTAAACGGAGGGACAGTAACTGCGTATGTAAGCGTGTAAAACCTGCAGATAGTCAGATTAACAGTATTTTGTTTCTGCAATTCCTCTCATGTAAACAATAACGTGGCGCACAGCGTGACGTGAAAAAAGGCACATCCCTTTGACGCTGCGTGACGAACTCTGTATTCCTCGTCCACACGAAAACGCAAAAAAGGAGTTTTAAAAATCTCAGTTTTCAGTTGTAAACACCGTTTACGTGTGGACGAAACAGCTGCGTTTTCAAAAATACCCGTGTAGGTGCGGACGCAGCGTAAAAGAGTTAGTAGTTTATTTTATTACTACCTGTAATTTATTGCAGTTTACTTGTATTTGCTTAATTGTTTACTAAATGTTTGAGGTGTGAAATAAACCGCAATGGAGCAAAATATGGGTGTGTGTGGTTGGAGGATGTGTTTGTGTGTGTGCGTGCGGGGGGGCATTTTTGTAAAACAAAGGGGGGCCTAGCAAAAAAAGTTCGGGAACCACTGATCTAATGTAATGTGGGAAACCCAGGATCTAGAGAATCGTCAAATCCCCGCTAAGTTTAAGCTGGTCAGTATGCATGTTTTCATACCTCCGTTGGACTCGGAGCTCCTCCAGACGCCGCAGCAGAGACAGACAGTGGGCTTCCACTGCGCTGGCGTAACCTCGTGCGAATGCCCTCACCTCACTGGCTGTGGCCTCAACTCGTGCCTGCAAAGTCTCCTGAGATGCTTCCACCTGTGCCAGTGGAAATGTATATTATAGTTCTAAAAGCAGATACTGGGTATTTAAAATAATAAGCTTAACAAACTGTGCTAGAACAGGTTTTCAGAACGAGTATGTGGCTTTTTTTCTCCTCTGAGGTGACAGCGGCGGTGCCCTTTGTTTAACTGTGAGCTACCCAAATTTCATGCCACTTGTTGTAAACATGAAGCGCTGGCAACGACAGAAGGTATTGGGACACTGGCTCAAAAGTCTGTATATCTTCCCAGTAAAATGGCAGTCTTCACCTTCTGCAGTGACTCCTCCAGTCGCTCGAGTCGGGGTCGAAGGTGCACGTTAACCAGCTCTCTGATACGGTCCCCATGGCGATCGATAACATCACGTGTGGGGCAGCAGCGGTGGTCGCGGTGCAGCGTGGCGGCACACTCCAGGCAGATGGGCAGGTCGCAGGGCTGACAGAAAAGCCGCAGCTCCTGTCCCGGGTGCAGGGTGCAGAGGACAGGCCGGACCAGACAACCACAAGCCTTCAGCTCCTCCAAAGCCTGAATGGAGTGAGATGCTGTTCGCTTCTGCCGTCTGAGGACACACAGACATATGAGCACATCTTTAAGTCAGAACACAGATCTGGATTTCCCAGGATGTCTGCTACTGTCTGTGCAGACAGTGTTAGTGTGTTAGTGCACAGAACGGCTCAGAATCCATCTTGAAGACATACGTAAACAAGATCAGTTAGTGATGAAGAAGAACAGAGTAAAATACAATTTAAACCTCAGTCTCTTCAAAGCAGAATATATATTTAAAAAAAACCCTCAAATTTCCACTGTAACTGACTGCGGTGCAGAGAGTAGCACAAAACAGCCTTTAATAAGTCACGCCTAACCATTAGTGTTTTGCCACTGTTAGGACAAACACAAAAGACAAACAAACAAATAAACAAAATATCCAGTTGAATAAAAGTATCTGAGAAAACCACCATCAGTTCCTAATATATACAAAGTTTATGGTCTCAGCCAGTAACTCCAGGGGCCTGTCTCGATATGCGTACTTGCGTTCTTGTTAACTCGTGATACGTCATCAGTCGGAGACCAAGTACTGTTCCAATTCAAAGTACGCATCAAGCCGAAAACGCAAAAAATTTCCGGATGTGTTCTCGCTCTGCCTGTTTTATCGAGCATGCATCGGTGGTGACTTGTGTGTACTGGGTACAGCTAAATATCCCAGAATGCATTTAGTCCAAAACCCAAATGCAGCAATGGCAGAGGAGCGCAGCTAAAAACTTTTAAATATTACTCTTTCTGGGTCACAAAATAAACTTTTAAGTTATTTTCAAGCGAGAATGAAGCTGTGTAAACTTCAAAGATCTGCTCGATTTATCAAGCTATCAAATATTTCCAAACGTGATCCGATTTCGGAGACGTCTGTTACCAACCAGCTCCATAGCAGACCGGGAGGTTGAGGATCACAAGAGCTGGTGAGAACAGTGGACTCCTGGCACATCGTTTACAGAGATATATTTCAATTCAGGAGGAAACATTTTCACCGGGAAGAACAGCATGTTAATACGTGGAGATTCTGAAGGCTGCTTCAAAATGATCAGATTATATTTTAAATATTTGTTCAGTTATCTTCCAAACCCCAGCAGCTGTCTATTGTAATTTTTGAGTGTCCACTAAAATAAAAATAAAAGCCTTCTAACATCTCACCTGTTTGTTTTTATTAAGGCATACATGTACACAATTTTTATTAAAAGTGATTTCGCTACTGAGGTTAAACATGATATATAAGTCACTTAGATCATTTCTAATTGTTAATGTTTGGTTTATTTCAGTGTTTTATTTGTTCCTGGGTAGATCGGTTTGGCTGAGATTTAAGTTAAGCTTCATAACATATTAATCACAGTTAAATTAAGAGGGGACGGCAGCAAAAACTCCTGACCTGAGACATCATCAAGTACGCTGGTGTTCCAGTTGTACAAATCGTGTGTCCATGATCGTGTTCTTGGCAAGTCCGGACTCGCGTACTTGAGAATTGAGAAAGGATCCAGGTCTTAATGAATAAAACATGCTGCATAATTTGCAAATTTTTGTCACCAAACAGCAGAGTGTGCTTTTTGACCTCTCAGGGCCACAGTAGCCTAAGATGCACAGCCTGACACTTGGAAATCTCAAAAAGGAATGGATGACGTTTTTGCAATAGCCATCTTCCATTTACAGTCTGTGGAACAGACTCAAACGAAAACCAAACATTTTATCAAGCAGTAGAAGTAATAGATTAAAAATTTTAAACACGGTAAAAACCTAATTTAATACATTAGACAGCAAAAAACAAATAAACAAAAAACAGCATGTGGGGTGTACGAAGGGATAAAGAAAACTGAGCTAAGGCATAATAGCAAAACAGAATTAAAAACTAGCCTCGGAGCTAACTGTACCTATGCGCTTGGCAGCAGAACTCGCACAGGTTGACGGAGCACACCTCGCAGCGGCTCCCAGCACCTCCTTCTCCGCACAGGTCGCATCCCAGCGGGCCGTCCGTTTCCAGGGTCTCCACGAATACTTCGTCCAGCGCTAAGTGGTCGGTACTCAGCCCGACGTGCCCGGACGGAGGGAGGTCTACCTCTGAGTCACAGTCAGGGCAGAGCACCGTGATAGTGACGGCGGGTCGGTCTGCCTCCAGTGGTTTGTCCCGCTTACCGCCCTCCGGAACATCCCGTTGTATACGTGAAGACACCGAAAACGGCTCCAGCTGAGCGATGCAGTCAGAGCAGAACGTGTGCAGACACGGCAGGATTTTAGGGTCCCGGTACAGGCGCTTACACACCTTACACACCGCTCTGGGATTCACCAACACGTCGCTCTGCTCGCGTCCAGAGCTCTGTGCTCCCTGCTCCGACGTTTCTTTCTGCTCAGACTGCGACATTGTTCAGTTTGGGTGATTTCTGGAGCAAGAATAAAGGGGGAAAAACCCCAGCGAGTTCGAAAAAGTTGTCAGAGCTGAAGGAAACTTCTGTATAATCCCCTTTCTGCATAATAAATCACACGTTTTCTGCACTGCGGCAATCCACCCCATTCATTAATTAAAAGGCCATTCGAAAGCTCCACTTTTGATCATGAGAAGTTTACTGCTCCATGGGACATTTGACACCTCTCTCATTGGCAGACCAATAGGAAACCTCTCCCGGGCTATCCGGGGTGGTCCAAAACTTTACCGAAGTCTTCAGCACAGTGTGGGACTTTGACTGCCCCCATCTACCGGCAGGACGGTGGAAGATATATCCACTCACTGCCTGCATTTAAACCAGCGGTCCCCCGGGCCACGGACCGGTACCGGTCCGCGAGTCGTTTGGTACCGGGCCGCGAGAGTTGATGCTCGGGTGTGAAATTTACGTTTTTCAGGGTTTTTATCGTTAACTCGGTTTGCCTGGGTCTTTTCCCGTGTTGTAGTTGTGTCTTATTTTGAAAAGAAATATTTACGTTACCATAGCGACCAGAGAGCATTAAGGGGGAGAGAGGAGGACGTTACGGTGTGTTCACGCCGAACGCGATGGGCGCGTGAAAAAAGCCCCAAACGCCCCTAACTTGACGCGTGCACATTCGCACCTCTACGCGTGTCCAAGAAAAATCCATCGCGCCCCAAAATATCATATTTTAACGCGCGTGAACCGGAAATGTGGGAGGGATGTGGGAGGAAGTTTTGCCAGACAGGTATCTTTGCAAGATGGCAGGTGTCGAGCTAGCGCTTGAAGAGAGAGTCTCCCTTCTCTATGTACTGTGGAGAGCAGAGCAGCGGCGTAAAGGACATCCTCGCCGTACCTGGGTCCATCAGGTCCTCCAGAGGTGTGAGCAGTTTGGTGAGTTTCACCATTTGCTCCAGGAGCTGCGCCTGGATGACAGCCGATTCCAGCGCTATCACCGTCGGCCAGTTTGAGGACCTGCTTTCCCTCGTTGGTCCCAGCATCGCCCGCCTAAACACCAATTACAGGCGCTCAATCCCACCTGCAGAGCGCCTGTCCGTCTGCCTGAGGTTAGTAAAAGTGTTTTATTGATACCTGTGCTAATATGCTAAACCATCCAGTTACACACTGCTAACATGGATGTGCTATGCTAACAGTGAATGCTGTCGGTGTTTACTGAAAGCAAACTGTGGTACAGAGACGACTGTTTATAATATTTCTAGTGATACTCAGAAGCTCTCATCAAGCCCCGATTTAATTCGATTTATGCTGTTATCAGTGTTTGAATGATAGCATGGCTGTGGTGTCACATCAATGTATGCGCTCGGTGTTTGCTGATATCAAACTGTAGCATTAGGACCACTGAGTTAACCTTTGTAGTGATACTCACTCCTTTTTATTTAGACCTGGTTTGATTCTGGTATAGTTGAGTATTTGTATATAATCCCTGCAGCTGTCAGACTATAACAGGCGTCACCAGCCTTTTATTAAAACAGAGTTAGATAAAACTGAACAGTTTGGTTCATCTTTAGTTACATGGTTCTATCTTGATAAGCTGTCTTATCACAGATTAATTTTTCAAAAATATTAATGATTTAAGCAAGGAAAGGGCTACATGTCAACATACAACTCTTTATTTCTATTAATGTCTCACTTCATTCCTACCTGATTGACATGTTTAGGAATTATGAGTGATTGGCTCACTGTAGGGGTAAAAGTTGCTACCAATCAAATTATGATATGTTAAAGTTAAAATAAAACACAACTGTTTTAGATATGATCTAATATACATTTTGTAATTATCCTTATAATTACAAAATGTTTTATGTAAGATTTAAGTTTTGTGATTTATATCTGACATCACAAAAGTATTTTGGAATTTGAATAATGTATTTTGTAACTGCAGTACACATAATACTGATTTTGAACAATTTTGTCCAGGTTCCTTGTCACCGGGGACTCCTTCAGCACCAAGCGTTCAGTTACAGAGTCGGTGTGTCCACGGTGAGCCAGATCACCCCCCAGGCAGCGACGGCCATCTGGGACTGTCTAGTGGACGACTTCATGGCTGTGCCTTCACCTGGAGACTGGCGCTCCATCACAGAGTGATTCCAGGAGCGCTGGAACTTTCCTCTGTGCTGTGCAGCTCTGGATGAGAAGCACGTCCAGACAAAAGCACCCTATATATCATATAGGAGACACACACATTGATATACACTAAATATTTATTTCATTTCTTTTTTGTGGTGCCCAAATTGATGCACCTGCTTGATTTTGTTTAAACAATTATTGCACACTTTCTGTAAATCCAGTAAACTTCTTTTCACTTCTCAAATATCACTGTGTGTGTCTCCTATATGATATATTTAACTGACATTTTTTATTGTAACAACCAACGATTTATACAGGAAAATAATGTCTATTAACAAGGTTGCCCAAACTTCTGCATCCCACTGTATCAGTATATTTTGTCATTAGTATAATATGAAATAAATTCTACATGTGTCAAGTCGTGTGCCAACATTTGCTGTGTAGTAGAACTGAGACATTAGTCATTATAAAAATTTATTTGAAATAATATTAGAATTCTCAAACAGAAAAACATTAAACATAAATATATAAAATATAAGAATTTACAGAGAGACAGGAATAAAAAGGACCAGCTGCTCTCCAGAGCAGGAACAAGGCTGAGGAGGAAATGCTCCATTGGAGACTGGTGTGGACTCTTCAGGGACACCAGGATGGCCAGCTCCACCACCGATGGACCGTCCTGGGACCCGTCCCTCATCTGCCTCGGAGCCGTCCTCCCCTGTGGGCCTGTAAAACAGCACAAAACACAAAGAAATGAGAAGGCTGCTACCAGATTTTAATTTCAACATTGAAAAAAACAAACAAACCAAAAACAGGATATAATCAGATTGGTTGTAGATATTTAGTAAAGGTGATCACAAGGGAACCCACCGACTAAAAAGGTATCAGTGCTTGCTGTACATACCTGTGGGTGCAGCAGCAGGAGCTCAGGGACTGGGCAGCCAGGAGAAGCAACAGGGGATGCTCTGCTTCAGAATCAGTTGGTTCTATCAATACAGTATTAAATGTTAACAGGTTGAAAATAATAATCGTAGAGTAGACAGTGGTCCCTCATTTATTGCAGCAGGGGTTCTCAGAATAACTAGCCCCTGGCCACGCACTTTATACACTGTTTTCTCCACACACATGAACATTACTCACAGTTCTCACAATTGATTCTCAAAGTGCAAACCTTTGTAGATTGCAAAACGTAAAAGTATTATTATGCCGCGGTTTGTCTTCATCTGCCTGCCACTTTCGTGCGCCTTTTTCCCTCGCGGTGCAGGTGTGTATTTCCGAATGAGGCTCATAGTTATGGGTGTTTTTGTGCTGTTTTTTCTATTGGACGTGATGGTTATCAAAACCAAACATGATAAATTTGGCAAGCGCAGGAGACACGACACGGAGCAGATTTGTCAATCAGGCTGCAGAATGCAATGCTGTACTGTGCAAAAAAAAGAAAAAGAAAAGAAAAAAAAAGAGGCAGTGACGGATGAACAGCGGGACCACTGTGTGCTGTTTATTAATAAACAATAAAATATATTCTTAAATGACAACATGCCTAAAAGCAGAACGGTATTTGTACGTCAGTGGGAAAATAGCGGTGGCTTGCTAGCTTTTGTGCGGCTTCCCCGGGTCAGTGAAAACTTTAGAGAAAACTTAAGAAAAATGAATGAACTTACCAGGTTGCCCGATCTCTTTACATATCTTCCTACAAGCTCGGTCCTTTATATTCCTGTCTCGGTCCAGAAAGCAGCTGGTGTCGTACAGCTACGGGTTGTTTGCTACGGCATTGATTAGCCTTCTTTCTATTGAAGAATAAAGGGCTTTGGCTGGATCTGCCCCTTTGAACTAGGTAACAGCTAGGGCTGGGAATCGTCACTGATTTCTAGAATCGATTCGATTCCGATTCACAAGGTCCCGAATCGATTCGATCCACGATTCGATTCAATTCGATTCGATTCGATTTTGAATCAGTCCGAAATATTATTATATGAACCATAATATATATAAAATTATGATAATTCACCTTGTATATGTACTGTCAAAAGAACCCTCTAAGCCTTGTGAATGAATTACATAAATTTCAAAATTAAGAACAGATACTAAAGCAGTTAAATAATGTAATTTTTAATTAACATTAGTATATATATTTTTTCATACATACATTTCAAGTGGATCAGGGATCCAGTGCAAATAGAACACATCTTTTGTAAACATCAGTAAAACCTCAGAGAAATAGTTTTGCTGTTAGTGTCTCACACAGCTTTTCTGAAATCCACTATTGTGTTTTGGAGACACACAGTATAACACAGCATGTACAAGTGAACTGACAGAAACTGACCGATCAGAAAATGAAAAACTGCCTTTTAAAATACTTCAAAAAATGAAAACATATTGAACAGTATTGTAAAACCTCTGTGAAACTAATGCAATTTAGCCTTATTTATAACTACCCTCTCACTTCTTTGAGACTGTAAGGTTTTTCTGCAAGAAGAGAAGCTGGTCTACATGTTGTGGAGTCAGGCAGCTCCTTTGTGCGGTAACAATGTCACCAGCAGTTGAAAACACTCGTTCAGAAGGAACACTGGTCCCAGGTATGGAAAGATACTGCTTTGCTTGTAGAGCCAAGAGAGGATACTCCCTTTCATGGTCCCTCCACCAGATCAAAGGATCCTCAGAAAGTGCAACAGGCTCAACGCCCCTGTATCGATTCACTTCTTCCTTTGCCTTCTGAGTTGGTGTTTTCTGTGGTGCTGTGGTTTTTGTTGAGTAGGCTGGCCCAAGGAGAAAAATTAATGCAGTCCTTTGACCTCTTAATTGGAGGGGCATAATCCACTTCATCAACACCACCAAGAGAGATGTCAGGGACAGTTTCCTCAGATGTGTCACCATCAGACTGTCGCTGTAGAAAAATGAAAACTTAATTAATAAAGAAATTACTATTTATATTCTAACTCGAGTAGTGCAAAAAAACCAATAATTTTTTGTTTTTGTTTCTGTAACTCACAATAGCTGTGTCCACGTTCTCCAAACCTGCTGCTTCCAACACCAACTGAGAGAATGTGTTGTTACAGGTCTCTTTGGACAAGAATGGCAGGGCCTTAAAGCGAGGATCTAATGCTGATGCAATGTAGAGCTTGTCCTTTAGGGCCACATATCTTGAAAAGAGATTTTGCACATTTAACTCAGTTTATTATGTTGGATATACATGTGCATGGTTACATACACTCATGCAAGATCAGAAACATTAATATACGACTTTGTTTCCATAATTTATATATAAACATCTATAGATAGATAGATATAAAATCAAAAGGCCTATTACTAGACAAGAGGGCTTAACTAACATTTTTATAATATATAGATTTTTTCACTATAATAAGAATTTTCATGTAATACATGCATCCATACAGTTACACTCATTCATGGCATATACACACAATTCATAAACATACCTTGACTTCAAGTTGTCGTATACAGCAGTCTTGAGGTCTTTAATCAGTGAGGAGTCATGAGAGACACTGATCATCTTCTCCAGCAGCTGTGCATGCAGAGGTGCAATGATGGAAAGGGTCGGGGACTTTTCTTCAGACATAACCAGTGTGGCTGCTTTCAGCGGCTTCAGAGCTTTCACTATATCTTCTCCATCAGTTATGTCAGCCTCTGTAAGACTACAGAGATTACTGTCACTTCTCCTCACTTCAGGTGAGAGTAGAGCTGCAGAGATTGCTGGTTGTTGCTCTAGGAAGCGTTCCAGCATCTCCAATGTGCTGTTCCATCTGGTCACCCCATCATTCACCAGCTTATGGGCAGGTAGATTCAGTATCTTTTGCTTCTCTTTAAGCTTGCGACTTGCAACAGTGCTGCGATGAAAAAAGGATGCTATGCGTCTCACTCGGCCAAGCAGCTGAGCAACAGCTGGAACTTTCAGTCCTGCTTGTGAAGCTAAATTGAGTGTGTGGGCAAAACAACCAATGTGCAACCAGCCCGTTATTTCTACAGCTCGCACCATATTTGCAGCATTGTCAGTTACGATGACTGGATTTTTGTTTGTAAGCTCCCATTCTTCGATTGCTTTGAACATAATTTCAGATAAATTAGCTGCTGTGTGGCTTGCTTCGGTGGTTCTTGTCTGTAAGACATGAGTAGTGATGGGCAGATGAAGCCCCATGAAGCACTGAAGCTTTTCATCCAATTGGTTCACCCCAACGCGAAGCTTCATGAAGCTTCATTTGCTCTAGCAGGACACCTACTGGACGTAAAAATAATAGCTGGCATGAATTTGAAGAGTGTGGCATTTTGCACACAGCCTGTAAATGTCAACAACAAAAGGAGTGTGTAAAACATGTATATTGTAGTGATGGCAGTATACTGTGTATATTTATAGTGGCAGTATGGGAAATGATTATTTGGAAATGCTTGAAATGGAAATGATCATTTACTGTGAGGTGAGGTGTGGTTGGGGTGTGGACAGTGGTTGTGCTTTTGTAACGTTGAGGTATGGACAGCTACACACTGAGCCTCAGTCCTGCCTGTTCACATTTTATTCTGTAAAAACTAAATTTTCACTGCTTTTATGACCTTTTTAGTGGGGAGAACATAGCTAGGATTTAATGATTTAACAAATCTTTTGAATCCTTTGTCCTCCACAATGCTAAATGGCTGGGAGTCCTCAATCACCATGCTGACCAGGTCTTCATCTATTTGAGATTGTTCTCCTGAGGAAAGACAATAAAGATAAAGCACATATATAAATATCACATACGTAACTTATAACAGTTGTATAATATTGTTATATCATTTAGTAACATTACTGCATGCTATATTATCATGGCATTTGATGGCTCACCTGGTCTTGCTCCACAATCGGTGTCCCCCTTATTCTCATGCAAAGCTCTGTAGTGCCTAAGCATGGATGAGGTGTTGCTGTTATATCCCAGCTCCCTGGCACACAGCAAACACTTCACCTTGTACAAAAGTCAAGACAGCTCAACATAAATTGTATTGCACCATCAGTATCATGAAAATACATCTTCTGTAGAAATGTACATACCTTGTTGGGAGGAATAAGATCAAAATGTTCCCACACAGGGGAGGACATCCTCCTCTTCTTAGCTGGCTCTATTCTCTCCTGACTTTCTCTCCTCACTCTCATAAACCTCCAAACGGTCTCCAAACTCTCACTAACCGCAACTCTCCATCAAACACCCACATTGTGAATGAAGTCTGAGGGGTTTATATCGCTGTCATATGTCGCGGCAAAGTTCGAACCACTTCATGAACCAGTCACGTGGTACAGCCGGGCAGCGAGGCTTCGGACGTCATCATTTTCAGCTCCTCCCATAAATGAAGCAAGCCTCGATACGCGCTTCGCGGAAACGCCCCCTCCATTACTCGACACACGCTCCGAAGCCTCGATACAGAACGTCCCATCACTAGACATGAGACACGAGTCTCCACTCCTGGTCGATATGGTGTGAGGTGATAGTCAGGTAGTTATCTGTTGCTCTGGATGTCCAGCTGTCACAGGTTATAGCGACTCTCTCTGCTGACTTGAGTGAGGCTGTAACATCGTGTTTCACTTTTTCATACATGTTTGGGATTACCACTTCACTCAAATGTTTGCGTGATGGTAAAACATAGCGTGGTTCTAGCGTATTAATGAGGTTTTGGAAGCCATCATTTTCAACAACGCTGTACGGACGTATATCTTTACATATGAAAGTTGCCACAGACTGGGTTATTTTTTGGGCACGTGGAGAAGTGGATTCAAACTTCACTGCAAATGCCTTTTCGAGTGAGCGTTGCTTGGTGTCGGCCGTTTTTGCTAGCAGGATATCTGGATGATGCCTCGTTAAATGATTTCTGAGATTTGTGGTATTTCCACAGTGCTTTACCTCCATTTTGCACATCTTACATACGGCTTTGCTTTTGTCCGGCTCTTCACTGTCTTCACAGTTCTTAAATCCAAAGTGTTGCCAGACATCTGCCTTTAGGCTCGGTGGCACATTCCCGGGAGTAGCCATGATGGTTCATGCGTCCAGGTCACTTAACTCTCGCGTGACTTCCTCGTGTTAACCGCTTGCAAATTTCATACGCGGCAAACTACATATGTATAAAAAAAAATCGATTTCCGGATTTAATGAATCGATATCGTTTTATTCCAGTTAGAATCGATTTTAATCGATGAATCAATTTTTTAAACCCACCCCTAGTAACAGCCACGTCACCAGGCTCCTGATTGGTTGTCGCGGCGCGATTTGACGCTGGAGTTCAGATGTTTCCAACTCGAGCGGGGGGACGCGAAACGCGTGTATGCACAAAATGCAACACATAAACTCACGCGCATGGTTTTTTTCGCGAGTCAAACGCCTGAAACGCGCTACACACACGCGCGTTTCAGGCGTTTTGGCGTTTTCGCGACGCAAATCTGCTTCCGAATTTTCGCGGGAGCCGCAATCGCGGGTCAGCGCGCCTTTCCATTGACTTTACATGTAAGCCTGACGCTCTGCCTGCCTCTATCGCGTTCGGTGTGAATGTTGTTGTCGCATTTCAGGAGGACGCTGCTAAAATAGTTACACAATTACACAGTGAATTCGCGTTTATTATTTACAAAATATCACAGTTTTTGTCTTGGTTGTATCATTTTTTGTTGTTTTTATCCGCGACACCTTAATGACCGGTCCGTGAAAATACTGTCGGACATTAGACCGGTCCGTGGCGCAAAAAAGGTTGGGGACCGCTGCTTTAAACTGTTGTAAATGACCCGTCGTCCTATAATCTGTGGAACATACGAAATCACCTTTTGGGACAATGGCATCAACACCAAAAATAGCTGGCTGTGTTTACAGCACGGCACCAGGATTTCTAACAACTGATTCAGTTCACCCGAAGAAAAACATTAAAGAAGCATAATTACTTAGAAAAGAAGAAGAAGAAGCCACATTTAACGCAAAGGAGGAAAAGGGAGGAGAGATTGTGAACAATGTGTGAGCCAAGTTTGTTCCAGTTTCGAAGTGCTGTTTCTAGATGACAAACTAATCTTAAGGAAGTGTTGCTCACACTTCTCCTTTTCAGTCAGCCTCAATAATCTAGTGGAGATGTACGCGATTCCTAAAAATCGGTGTGAAACGTGGATGTGTGAAAAAGTTTTGCACATGAGATCTTGCTGAAACACAGTAAAGTCGAAATAAAATCCAGGAGCAGATAACTCAACTAAAATAATGGAAATAGGTGACATATGCACATTTAAGCAGGTAACAAAAGGCACAAAACCAGCCGGACACCAGGCAGATACATAGATGATACTATAATAATAAGATAATACTAAAAGAAAAAAGCTGACAATACCAAATACTTGAAAAACAATACGGGATGTGACTCACTGCATTATGTTGAACTATTGGCTGATTTTTTAGCTTTGTGTTTTCCTTTATGTAACAGGTTTTTCATCATAAATTGATGCAGAAAACACATTTGATGGAGGACCTCTGCAGACCAGAGAAATTAAACTGACACCTACCACCAGGGATAAAGCTTTTGTGCTGTGGATGTGGAAAGGACCCAAATGCAGACTTCTAATCAGGCAAAGTTAGTGTCACTACAGACAGGAGGACACAATCATCAATTCCCCAGGATTTACTTTCAAAGGTTTTAAGTAAAAAAAAAACAAACATTTTAAAGCAACACTGTCACCCTTGACATCACAAAAAGTATTTTTCAAAAATAAAACTTTAATTATTTAATTTTTTAAAATTGCGTCATTAATCAGAGTCTCATTGGGTGAAAATATATTTGTTGAGAGGAATTAGAGCAATAAGCATTTATAAAAACATCAGATGATGGAAATAGAACAACAGTATAAATCGAGTATGAATAAACGGCTGCAAACATCATCCGCACAAAATCCAAGAGGAATCTACAGATTTCTGTAGACTGAGGTGTTTAAGGTTTATTTGAAAGGTTCAGATTACCTGAACAGTTCTGCCACGGTTACTGGACACTGTCTGTAGTTTTTAGATTTAAATGAAAGGTGTAAGGCAACTAGAGGTAGAGCTTTCTAAAGAAATAAAGTGAGTGCTTCTAGAATTAGACATTAAAACTGTCACAGAAAATGTGCTAAAATGTAAATGTTTCAATGTTTTTCTTGTTTTGTTTCTATATTTCTGTATTTCATTATGTTACATGTCTGCATTAAAGTAAAATTTCAAAGTCAAGATAGCTGAATTTTACTGACATAATTTAAATGGAACTCTCAGTTCACACACTGTAAATGCATTAGAGGATGTAAAAAATAATATTAAAAGTTAATAGATAAACTATTAAAAACATCCAGCACAGAGTTAAATGGCACTACACAACTGTAACACACGCAGTAATAAATTACATTAAAGTAAAGCTACACAATCTTCAAAGAGGACCACTTTTGTGAATATCAGTCTTTACTTTGGACATATCCTGACCTTAAATGCAGCACACGCACACACATATGCAGCCAGGGGAAGTATCTGTCTATATCTGTTGTGTTTTTTTGTGTACATTAGTGTGTCAAAAGGTCACATAATAGATGCAGAGGAAACTGGTCATAATAATGAGATAAAGTGATCCAACTGGATGGAATGAAGCAGCACTGAAGGTGAAATAAGTCCTCCATGAAACGTCTGAGCCTGAAAAATATGAAAAATAATTAGTTTTTTTTAAACCTATAATGTTATTTGCCTAGCTATATATTTATTAATACATATATTTGCTTTTATTTTCTGGTAGATTTGATTTAAATTGAAGAAATATTCCTCTGACTTAGTGTTACACCTCCATAAATAAAAGATAGGCCAAAGGATGAATTTTAGTCCTTTAGTACAAATGTGTTTGGTATCAGGTCAATGTAAAAGTATATAGACTACCTGATATAGTTGCCTCAGAAAGAGACATCACCAAGTTGTTTTCAATCCTGAAGCTGTAGGTGTCACTGACTTGGACCGACAGCAGTGTGCTGAAGATGCTGAATATCCCCTCAGAGTTTTCTGTGAAAGTGGAGCTTCCATTCAGGATGTTCTCAGTTTGGTTTAACCATGAAACGCTTGGCTTAGGGAACCAACTGACTGCCTCAGCAGACAGGGTGCCATTTGAGAAGGTGAAAGTGGGCGCTGAAAAAGCTGATGTAATAAAAGAGGGAAGAAAAAAATCCTGAATTAATATTGCAATCAAGAGTGAAGCTTCACTCAGTACTCACATTACTCAGAACAGCACGTTGGTTAAAATTCCCAGCATTACAAAAACTAGAAATACCCTTATACCATCTTATTCCAATGTGTTGCAAACCATGCTGCTAATGAATGCCAATAAAGAATGTTTAGATAAACACACAATTAATCTTGAAGAGTGAGTCATCCTACCTGCTGTTCTGAGTTGAATGCTGACCTCTCCTCCACCTTTAGAGGAGCTGATGCTGCATGTGTACTTCCCCTCATCACTGCGTCTCACATTCCTCAGCAGCAGAGAGGCATTGCCTGTGACTACAGCCTGAGGGAAGAGCTGAGTTCTCCCACTGAACTGTGACGCCTGATTCGTCAGATCCGGAGCTCCATTCTGATAAAAGTAAACCAGGCCGTTCAGGTCCGTCTTCTTCCAGGTCACTGTCACTTTGTCTTGGGAAGTTTGTGTGTCAAGATAGCAGCTGAGCAGCTGATCCTCACCAAGGTTGGCGACAGGCTTTGTACTGCTGCTTATCACATTGGACTGGGGCTCTGTGGGATGTGGACATTTTATACACATATTATAGACTAGCACATTTGAATCAGTTCCAATTTGTTGACAACTTAATAACCGATTTAAATGATATTTAGTGAAAGTGTTGTTTGCTTTTGGCAGTTATAAAACTTTTAGCAGGAAGATTTTAAGGACAAGTTCACATTTTTCACATTCACATATCCTGAGAGAGAGAGATAGAGACTGTGATTTCAAGAGATAGTTCAAGCAAAGCTATGACTATTTAGGGGTCTGAGTTAGTAAAAGTGATTAAATTCTAAAGACACAGATAGATAGACTGTATATAAAAGATGCTTCTAGCATACAGGTCTGAAAAACAAAGCCAGGGTGGAAATGTCCTATACCTGTCTTCTTTCTACTGACCAGCAGAGGGCAACCATTGTAGCTGTCAGGAAAAGAAATCTACTTCTCACTTGATTTATAACCTCAGTAAATATTTTCCTAATGCCTTTATGGTCTCAGTCAGTAGTATTATGACTTTATCATGTTTAGCTTGGAAATTATCGTGCCATTTATAAAAATAACCCACTCAAAGTGCGGTATGCTTTTTACTCTGTGACTGATGACTCACTACTGTATGAGCATGGCGTGTCCTTTGGTTCACAATCAGATCTTTTTTGGCATTCAGTTAAATTAAAAAAAGAAGTCCTTTTTTCAGGTAATAACATTGCACATATTTAATAAATTTGTAACTTAATAAAACTAACATGCCAATTAATCTAGCTTGAATGCTAGCTAGATATCAGCTTCACACATTCTTCTAAAATATAGTCACGCCCACTTTCAAGACATCAACAAGATGATGGCCAAAATACCAATTTCACAGGTTCATATAGGACAGGATTCCACAGTAAAAACTCAGGCGCACCATGGTTATGAATGAAACTATCAAATGATATTTAAAGTCAATAGTCCCTTAATACCATGTTAAACCAGCACCAGTCGAGCATACCTAAACACACATAAACATTTTCTCAAGGAAATGAAACATGAATATAGAGTATATGTGTTACTTGGCTATCAACATTATTTCTGTCAAGTGGAAAGTCAGCCTCACAAATATTTAGAGATCATCACACGTGCAGATACAAATGAATATTCACAGTTAAACACTCGATGCTGTGCTGTGCCGTGTTGCCGTCCACATGGATTAACTGTATTTTAGTTTAGACAAACACAGCACGTGGTGAGCACACCCATGTATCACCCCAGGCCTCACCGAGCCATCACTAATGACAAGAGGATCCAAACAGATCTGTGGGTCTTACTTGAGAAGGCCAGAGAGAAGAAGAGGATGATGAAGAAACTAAGTATGACGATGATGACGAGCATGCTGTACAAAAAGAAAAACACAAGTGCAATTGTAACAAAACACATAGTATTAGTTTTTAAAGATTAGTTTCATAGCAGTTCTTCAAATAGCTTCTATTATTCTTCCTGGAACTGTAGGGTTTGGGCTCCATGCGTTGTGTCTTTTGGGTCTCGTGATGATCAGGACAAAAAACCCCATTGCAATAAGAAAGCTGGAGATTGTTTTCAATTCTTCTGTAAGTGTTTTCTTTGTGGTTCAAAAATGTTAATATTTTGTCCTGACAGAAATTTAAAGGAGAAATTTCTCTTTGACAGACTGTCAACAACTTTTATTTTGTTAGGGATCACATATTTAAACTAGTTGTGAAGCATAAGTTTAATCTTTAATAACATGTTGTTGTATTATAATCTGAAACTTTAGAAGTAATCAGCAACTACAGCTGTCAAATAACATCAAAAGTGAGATGTTTTCTTTCTCTACTGATGCAGTAAAAGCAAACATACTCGGTTACCACTGGAGACACCTAAATATTTTCAAAGTTGAATGACAACACTAAATATTCCTCATGGTCGCACCTGTAGAAGATGATTTGTCCGAGCGTGGCCATGGCTCCTGATGAAATCTCTTGAGACCAAGAAAAAAGGCAATTATTTATTCTTTATCCACTTTTTTATCCAAGTAATATATTTCTGCTGCTGTCTGTCAGCAGCCTGCACAGAACTGTCTGCTCAGCCTCTCTCAGAGCACTTAGAAAATACAATACAACACCATAAGTAAATATTACTTTTAAGGTGTGTTCTTCATTTTGGTTGACAGGTCATCATCCAGCTCGTTTATCTTATCAAAATAAAAGTTCATGTGACTGATTTACAAGAGAAAGAGATTATTTTTGTGATGTTAGTTAAGCTTTTACAAAGTGAAGGGATTACATCCAGAAAAACATTTTCACAGTAGTTATGACATAGAATATGTTTTTCATGTATATATTTATAGCATGCAGTACCGACTGCTGCTGGTTTTATTACGGCAAAAGCATAATATGCATACAAGGAAAAAGAGTAGCACCCTGGGCTTGGCAAATTTACTCAAGGTGGACAAAATTTGATCTGTCGAGGAAAAAGAGAACATTCGTAACACTTGTTTATTTATGAAAAGGACCAAACATTGTTCACTAAAATAACAACAGAAAAAATAGATGATGAGAATCTCTGGTGATATTTTTGGCATTTCAAAACAGACGATTAGCCTTATTCATACTAATAGCTGCTTGGACTGAACTACAGTATCGAAAGAAATGTGGCGTGCAACACTTGTGTGACAAGTGAAGACATTACAGAGTCCTCTTGACCACTGAGAAATTCTGCCAACCTCAAATGTGTACATCAAACTGAAACTTACGCACATGTATGTCACATCATATGATCTTATGAAACAAGAAACATTTTCTTTTTCAGTTTTTATTTTAGTTTTGCAAGAGATGTGAGCATGCAACTGTGAAATCTAGAGTTTTTAAACTGTTAAGCCATAAAACAAAATGAAAGGCTTAGTTTTTGCTTTGTAGCAAACAACAAACACATATATTCTTGGTGCAAGCATTTTGTAGTAGATAACTGCAACCAAAATCCTACTTTCTTGACAATCCTTGTTAAAGATTAGCGTTAGAAAGGTGCGCATTATGTAAAATGTTATTTTGCTATAAAAATGAATGCTCAAAATGATCAAATTACACAAACATACATGAAATTATAGCACACAAGCCACAAACCCTTAAAGCAAATCTTTTTTTGCCCTTACCTCAGTTCTAACAAGCTTGAAAGCTAACAGTTAGTATGTCCACCTTTGTTCTTCAACACAGCCTCAACTTATGCAAGCATTCTTGTAATTTTCAGATGTCTTCAGGACTAGTGCTCCATGATTCTGGAAAGATAGTCAAAGCTCTTTATTGGAGGCACTTGGGAGGCCAATCAATGACTGATAGTGCTCCATTGGGAATTTTTCTATCTAGCTATGCTTTTACTGTATTGACAGTGTGTTTGGTATCACAGTCATGCTGAAAAATGAAGCCTTTTCCTACCAGGTGCTTTCTAGATGTTATTGTATTGTCATGCATGGTGTTACTTGGTGCATTTATTAGGCTGGACGACTGTGATTCATCATTGTCTAAAAGTTCTTTGAAAAGCATTCAGTTAGTCAAGAACGCTGCAGTGAAAGTACTGACAGGGACTTGAAAGAGAGAGCATAATTCTCCCTTCTCTTCACTGGCTCCCGCTTAATTCCAGAGTTGGATTTAAAATCCACATCCTTACATGCAAGGTCTTGAATAACCAGGACACTTGATTTCTTAAATAGTACTGTATTATTCCAAGCATTTTGCTCTCAGACTGTGAGCTTACTTGTGGTTTCTAGAGTTTTTAAAAGTAGAATGGGAGGCACAACCTTCAGCTTCCAGGCTCCTTTCCTGTGGAAAAAGATTCAGGTTGAATTCAGGAGACAGACACTCTCTCTACATTTTAGATTAGGCTCAAAACTTTCCTTTTTGATAAAGCATATAGTTAGCGCTTGATCAAGTGACCCTAAATCCTCCCTTAGTTTCACTGCTATAGGCCAAGGTTGCCTAAAGGCTCTGAGGGCTTCTTCTTCACACCTCTCTTTTTGGTCTCCATGTGTTTATACCTCTAAAAACTAAATTTAAACTGTGGTTCTCTCCCATGTGTATCCTTTGTCCTGTCTTTCTCTGCTTTTCTCTTCCCACCCAACTGGCCGTGGCTTTAAAAAGGGAGTTTTTCCTTCTTACCTTGGCAAAGTGCAAGGTGTATCTCTCACATCCTGTGTCAGGTATTTGCTGATTATTTTTCTATTTCTCTAGAACATGACTTTCAGATACTGTCCAGCTGCTGTAGATAGTTTTTTTTTAATACCTACCATTTCTTAGTTATAAGTTTTCATCATATTGCAAAAATACTGTTTTATGCCAGTTAAACTGCTTGTTTTATAGATTAAACTAAAAACATGTGAATAAATGTGTTTTTACAACAAGCTGCCAGTAACAAAGTGCCTTATGATACAATTTACAATTGCTGTTATGAGACAAGTTGTTGGTGTAGACACAACACATTCCTTAAGTTAGGTCATTTTTATTACTGGTCACAGTTAACCAACTTTAACCTGATATCTTATTAACCATATCACTATGTTGTTTGAATAACTTTACTGTGTATTTCCTGAAATTTCCCTCCGTGATGTTGTTCATTAGTGAATAGAATCTGTCTGGAAAACCCTAAAAATGTATTTGAGAAGTGAAAACCAAGATTTGCATCATTCTGAAAGTACTTAAAACAGCCTCATTGTGGTAAACCATGGGCACATAATGTATTTAAAGGCAATATAATGGTACTATATGCTTTATGCTTCAGAATTATTTTTCATTTTCACTCAGCCATTGGAGGAGGAACATTTCAAAAATCTAACTTACTAACTTAAGACATCCGATACTAATTTCATCCAGGATGCCATTTCCGGAGTTTACTTACAAACTTCTTCAAGTAATCAGAAATTCTGTGGGTGTTTTGGTGCTCATAGTCATCTTCTACATCCTGCAGTACATTTTTAACATGCATTTTTTATGCTCGTGTGAACCGGGCCTGCATCCAAATGGTGTACTGTACATGGCTCTGCCTCCTTTGATCCTCGCCTTTATTGTCATCATTGTTGAACCTTTTCACCAAAGAAAGATTTTTTACTGGTGTCACTCTCTCTCGAGATGTGCTATGTGTGTTGGCAGCTATGTCTATAAGGTTTTCATTAAGTGGATCAGTTTGGCGGCTGTATGGATATCTGCTGTTCTTTTTGATGGAGACTGGTTCGTTTGCCTAAAGACAAACTTCAACAAGAACCAGACTGGAATTCCATGCAAACAAAATCTGACCTATGAGGAGCAACGGATTATAGGAGACTATATGACTCAATCACTTGTAAGTAACAACACACAACAATCATGCAACATCAATTTGACTAACATCATTTTTAAACTAAAATTCACATGTTAAAAAATGTAAGACAATGAAATTTTGTTACATTTAAAAGCATTTTAGTTCTACCTCCATGTAAGGAAAGTATCACAATGTTTTACTTAGTGCGCTCAGAGCATCAAGTGGATGCTTGCGCAAAATTCAAAAGCTGTGTGTCTGACTGACAATAGAGAAAGAAAACATCACTTTAACAACTGTCCATGCTCAAAAGACCTTTATGTACTGCCAGGTTATTGGAAGCTGAATGTTAAGAAAAGCAAAAAGAGTTGAAATAAACTTGAACTTGACTAAAAGAACAAACCTACATTTAAAACAAGTATGTGAATTGTTTTCAAACTGTATCTTTTTTTTCTTTTCCAGGATTATGGTCTTTTTCTCATCTGTGGTTTTTTATTTGTCTGGACGACCTGTGAAATTAAAAGACTGTCTTGCAGCTGTTTTAAAACAAGGCCACGCTGTCAGCCTTACTACAGTGTAGTATTTGAAGACCTTCTAGCAGAGGAAGTCAGTATTCACCTAAACGACAAACTAAAAAAAATGGCAACAGAAAAAGCAGAAAACATCTGTAAGCCCTACCTTGAAGCTATTAAGCTGTCAGGAAACAATGATGATAATGACGATGCAAACACTGCTGCTTCTGAAGCCTGGGAGAAAATTTCCATCCCTGGTTTCTACTTGATGGAAGATGAGGAACAATAAACAGCTGGAGACACTGTAGCAATATTTTAAACTGTCATTTGTTAGAACCTTTACATCTATAAAAGTCTGTATCTCATATGTACATTTCATGTGGACATTTTATTTAGTCAGTTATCTATTTACCTGTTAATTTAGAAGACGTTTTACAAACGAAAATCTGTGTTATAACCTTTTGATAAGTTTTTCCTATATATTTCCTAAATAATTTTACTTTCTTTCTACTTTCTTTGCAATAGTTTACTACACTAATTTTGAGAGAATATGACAAGAAAATTATACATATGATCGTTTTCTATTTATTTGTGTCAGAAAATATTGTTCAACATTAAGAAAACACATGGCAAGGAAAGAACAGTTCAAGCAATAAACTTAAATGTAAACAAAAATGGAATACATAGTATTTTTCACTGGAATTAAAATGTGCATCAACTGGCTCATGTCTGTGCAGCCCAATTTTACTTTTTAAGTGTGTGTGTGTGTGTTGGGGGGGGGGGGGGGGGATGTGTGTGTATGTATCCATGATTGTTTATGTTAATAAGAGTGTGGGGAGTGAGTTGGAGGGCGGGGTGGGGTGGGTTGCTTTTAACCATGTAAAGCACTTTGTGCTACATTGCTGTATGAAAAGTGCTTTATAAATAAAGATTGATTGATTGATATGATTCTTTTGAGCATAATGTACTTAACATTGGTTTTTTGTTTTTGTTTTTAGATAAAAGGAACTACAATTCAGCCATGAAAAGTAGTCCAATAATAAAGGAGGTGTATTAAGAAATAATGTTCATGTTCCAATTAAACATAATTTTACTCTTGAGGACATTCCAGTCAGTGAGTATTCCTGCTGTCGTCTTTTCTGGATGAAACTTGCATGCAGAAGGAGAGCCTGGTATTGGCAGACTGGGACTGCAGAGGGCACTTTGCTGGAGATTCCACCATCGTGAATGTGACACTTACAAATGTAGGGTGACAATATGGAGATGTAATTGCATGGGGTCGCCACAAAATAATCACAATCAGAATCAGAATACTTTATTGATCCATAGGGGATCCCTAGGGATTGGCTGCTGCAATGCTCCTGCACCTCAGATGAGGAAGATTCTGCAGACTGACGGGAAGTCATCATACACTACCAATCAAAATTTTGGACACACCCACTCATTTAATGTTTTTTTGGCTTTATTTTACATTGTAGATTCTCACTGAAGGCATCAAAACTAGAATTAGAATTTTTTCCATCCAGAACTGCCTTACTTCTTTGTTGCATAGATTTAAAAATGTGCTGGAAACTTTCCTCAGAGATTTGTGGATAACAACACAGTATGTGTTTATGTGTGCTTCACGGGTACAGGTTTAGTATGGTATTGATAGAATATTAACTTGTATATCATTTGATAGAGTTTCATCCACAAGCACGTTTTTATTTATATGGCATGGTATTTTTTAAATGGCACTTTCCAAACTAAACATGATAAAGTCATAATACTACTGAATGAGACCATAAAGTCATTAGAAAAATATATACTGAGGTTTTAAATCAAGCGAGAAGTCGAGTTCTAGACAGCTACAAGGTTGCCCTCTGCTGGTCAGTAGAAAAAAAGACAGGTATATGACATTTCCACCCTGGCTTCCTTTTTAACCTGCATTGTGCAACTATCTTTTATATACAGTCTATCTGTTTTTATGTTTGGAATTTAACCTTTTTTTTCTTTCCTTTTTAACTAACTCTTAAATAGTCATAGCTTTTCATGAACTATGGCTTTTCTACTAGGAGTAAAGATTTTATTTCTTGAAATTACAGTGACTCTCTACCTCTACCTCTGGAGTTACTGTACAGCTCTTCTTCCATTTAAATCTACATAAATACAGACAGTGTCTAGTAACCATGGCATAACTGGTTTCAGGTACTCTGAACATTTCAAATAAACCTTTTTAATAAACCTTTTTAATAAATATTCTTGATGAGATGGAACTGGCACTATGCCTTTCAAAAGCATGTAAACATATAGCTCAGTGCTAAGCCAGTTTCTCACAGATCCACCTCAGAGTAGCATCACATGAGCGGTCGTTCCAGTTTTCTTCTGTATCCTTGCCAGTTCTAATATGTGCACAGTCTTCTTCACCCCACTTTGGATCACCACCACCGTTATCAGGCTGCTCAGCCTCCCAGTACCTAACAGGTTTCAGAACAAGACAATGGTGACACTGTTAATCTCTAATATTAGAAGTCTTTCCATGATTCCCATTTTTGTACACATTTACATTTTTTTCTGTACTGAGCCTAAAAATGACAACTCCAGTAACACTGATATTTGTACTGCGCAAAATAAATCTTTGGTTTTTTGTGTGTGTAAGGCACCTCCTCTGCTTTATGGGTTTAGCAAATCTAAATGATTTAGTCTTAATGAACAGAGACATCGCAAGTCATTATTTAACCTCAAAGTTCTATGTATGGTGTATGATACAATAAAGGCTTTAAGTGGCATAAGTGGTAGTAATATGCTCACGTGTAGTATGGTGGTTTAGTTTGGTTAATGTCATTTTTGTTCTAGTGCACACGTGTCGAAATCCAGGCCTCGAGGGCCGGTGTCCTGCAGGTTTCAGATGTGTCCTTAATCCAACACAGCTGACTTAAATGGCTAAATTACCTCCTCAACATGTCTTGAAGCTCTCCAGAGGCCTGGTAACGAATGAATCGTTTGATTCAGGTGTGTTGACTCAGGGTGATATCTAAAACCTGCAGGACACCGGCCCTCGAGGCCTGGAGTTCGACAAGTGTATACTTTTTAAAGTTATTATTACATTTTTTTTTGACAGTGATTTTAAGGTTTAGTCTAGAACAGTTTAGAGTGGCAAAAACACTGGCCTGTTCACCATGTATGCTTGCTGGTATGTGTCAAAATACTGTCAAGAATTCCAGGATCAAATATAAATATTTTGGGATTCCTGTCTATCGCTTGTCTGTTGTGGTTCATCTGCGTATGCCATGGTACGTTTTTTCATTGGTATGTTTTAACTCAGATGCAGTTCTTGGCCTGCTTGAATGCCGCCCCATTAAAATATATCAAGTCTCTCCCATAAAGGGACAGAAGATCATGCTATTTGCCTTTATCATGTAAATTACTGCCACCTTGTGGCAACAGTTGAGTATTGTCTGTGGAAACAGCAATGAGAATCCATTTAAACTTTCTGTTGTCATGCGCATTTCAGCGTCCCATTATCAAAGCCTGGACCTCGATCACTTTAGAGCCCAGCAGAATTTTGCGGTTATTTGCAAAAGCACACCATGGATAAATCCATGCTCTTTGATGCAAGACTGATGGAAGACCAGAGTAGAAGCCAAGCAGAACTGTGATGTTCATGATCTGTAGGTGATTATACACATGCACAGATCAGTGTAGCAAATAAAAAGTAAATGAGCAAACTGTAAAAGCAACCAACTGAGAACCGCATCTCTGGCAAACAGCTAATGTACAGAGGTAGTTTCAAAGTGTAAAGTTAATACGTAGAATACATGCGCGATAAAATGTGGGTGGGGCTTAAAAATCAAATGTGATTCTTGACAGATTCATTCTCTAAAACCATAAACACTTGTATGTGTGACAAATAAATACAGAACATTCTTTGCATGCTGAGCAGCCAGCATTGCTTGTGATATCTTATGATCTGCACAACAAGTAATGCAAACTACCTAATCCTTTTCTTTTGTTCAAAATGGGATACTCTTCAAATGCAAAAGTGATAAAAAAGTGAAAAGAAACAGTGATATGTGGTGATTTGCATACTTTGTAAACATTTTTAAAGAAAAACAAACAACAACAAAAACAAACATTTTTTTTACATCAGTAAATTTCTACACAAATTATTTTTAAAATTTGATTTCTTTCTCATTTAATACATGGTAAAAATTATATTTAAGAAAGGGAAAAGAAAGGAATAAAATGAAGAAGGGCCTGTAACCTTAGAGTGAGAGAAGATCCATCAACCCATTTCCAGGTTCCCTCATTGCTCCCATCCATCAAACCAATCCAGCTCCATGTTTCTGACTTTGTTAACTTGGAGAGAAAAGTCTGTTTTTAATGATAAAAAAGAAGATACAAATGATATTTTAAAAATTGAATCATTATTATAAAATCATTAAACAGAAAATTAAGCTATTATACATTAAATTACATTAGGGGTATTGTACCCCATTTTGACCTTGAGACTTAGACCACCATAGACCCCCACCTTCAGTCTTATGCACAGGGCTTGTTCATGTGCTACCATGATTAGAGCCTCCGTGCTGTCTTTCTATCCAACTTTGTCCAGCCACTGGTAGGATTTTTTGATATCAGCCACTTCTTCTATCTGCCCGTAGTACATACTGTCCTTCCATGATGTTCTTGCTCATCTTTTTTTCTCAGGTTTCTAATGCCTGAGGTATTCGCCAAGCACAAATTCATTGTGGCCAGCTTCCTGATATACCCATTTTTGTTGTTTCATTCTGGATGATGCTTCTGACAATCACTAATCCTTATCCTCCTTCCTTTAGCTTCACATAAAATGTCAGGGTGCAGGACGTGGGGTGAAACCCTCCATACATGGTAAAGAGCTTTCTTGTCTTTATGTCAGGGACTTCTATCTTCTCCTTTGGCGAGCTGGTTATTCCAGTAGAGTATATGATGACTGGCAGGTTGTACGTGGTGATTCAGCAGATCTTGTTCTTGCCATTCAATTGACACCTTAGGACTTGACACTCTGCTGGTATTTGGTTGTGGCTTTTCTAGCGGCCTCTTCATGGTTGCCATTTGTATAATTCTAAGGTACTTCTAGCTGTCCTCAGTATCTCCAATGTAGCCTTCTGGCAGTGCAGTCTCCTCAGTTCTGACTAACTTCCTTCTCTTTCTCCAAAATCCTACTATTTGGCATCAACTCACCCCACCATGATGGAAGAAGATACATGCTGAGTATGACTCAATAAACACTAAAAACACCAGAAACTTTCCAGTTAAAAGCAAACAAACAAACCCACACACATGGCTTTCCATTCAGCTAAAACAATTTTAAGAATGTCATTCTTAAAGATCATTGGACGCAATTCGATCTGTAGTTACTGCGTTTATTTACTTACACATTATTATGATTATGGTCATATCATTAACTAAGCAGTCTGGTCAACTGTTAGGGAAGTACCTGCTCCTTGTTGCAGTCAATGACAACTAGATCTGCTCCTTTGTCTTTGCAGTCCTGTCTGGCTCTTGTCCATGAACCAGAGTCATTGGAGAGGAAATAACAAGAACTACTAAATATCCTCCATCCTGCTGGACAAGTTTTCTCTCTCTGTCTGGTTAAAATTAGTTCTTTCTTTAACTCAGTGATGCTTGAATTCAGCAGGTCTCTCTCTCTGGTCATGAACGACATCGCATTAATAGAGGCCTGGAGATGCTCAGTCAGGTTGTTTTTGAGAAAAGAGAAATGTGCAGCTTCACTGTGATCTGGAAATAAATACATTTACAAAATGACATATTTATGTTTATTATGTTAAGGACAAAACTAACAACTGAGTTGGTCAATACTGACAGGCTTTGTTACAACATATGTTACCTATGGCATTATTGTTGTGCCTCTGTTCTATGAGTGCAGGTTAAAAAAAAATCAAAAAATATGCAAGTGCAAATGTTGCATTTTGAGGAGAAAATTATTTTGAGTGAAGAAACGTTTAATTGGAGCAAACAAAATTCATTGCTGCGTGCAAGAAATGTATTTCAGTGTTTGCTATTATGCATACACACACACAATAACAGCCCCTCTTGCTCAGTTGCTGGCTGTTCTCAGTGTGACGTTCATGCTCACAACATCTCTGCTCGGTGCACGCTCAACTCTCTGTACACCATTCTAGGTGTACCAACCAACCAATCACTGACGTGGATGTGAAAATTCTGATAGGCTGTTATGGTCTCCAATCAGCTTGCTAGCTATTGCATTCCGGAAACATGGTCCAGAATGCTGCCAAATGCATTTTCGGTTAGTATGTTTAATTATTTCATTTTAAAATATATAATTTTTTAAGACCACTGTTGGTTTTAATCTAGTTTAAGCTACACTTTTCTTCGCTCAAAAATAATTTACTCCACAAAATGCAACATTTGCGCTTGCAAAGTTTTTTTTTTTACGTGCAGTTAGAATAGAGGCACAAAAATGACACCATAGTTGCCACCTAAGAAAGATGGTGTCAGTTAATATTGGAATAACGGGGTGCCTGCAGCTTGGTCCTTTCAGCGACTGAAATTATTTGATGTGTACATGTGTTCATGTGTACATTACATGTACACTGTTTAGAAATACATTTGGCCAAACAATGTTTAATGCAGTGGCACTTTGGAGTCACTGGAATCCATTGACTTCCGTGTCTGTAAATAAAAACAGCTATTCTAACAGTGCCTATAATTTGTTATTTTCTCTCATACAATGACAATGAAGCTAGTGTAGAAGAACAATAAATATCTGTTGTTATTTTTATTTGTTTTGTATTCATGAACAGCCATTTTTTCTTATTATTTTCTAATTATATACAGTGATGTAATGACGTTATAAATAATTCGATGATAACTGATGACTGTGTTCTCATAGATGAGCGAACTAAACGAGCACTGAAGGCTTGGCATAAACTGCCCGTATGAATACGGAATACAGAATATAAAAATGAACTGAATAAAGCTAAATGTGAACAAAACTCACAGTGAAGACCAAGGCCAATGAGCCCAACCAACAGGGAAACACTCAGCAGCCCCAAAGTAAGAATAACAGCTTTGTGAAACTTCCCATCAGAGCTCTTTGGACCTGATAAGAAAAAAAAAGTCAGAGATGTCTTTCACATAATGCAACATATGCAACATATACTCAGTTACTGCGGTACAGTAAGTCTGGACTGGTTGTCCGTCTTAAGGCTCTGAGTTAGAATTACTAGAAACTAATTAAAGGAGACATCCTAACTGCCTACATCTAGATAATGATACCACTGTCTCTGATAACATACTCTGATTAAGCAACTCTGTTAGTCAAGTACAGTCAGTCACTCACCTTGTTGCCCTAAAGTAGCAGACCAAGAAATAAACGCCCTAAGCGACGGTCAGCTTGTGGGCTAGAGCAACCTCTTAGAAGCAATAAAAGCTGTAATAGCCATACACATATTTTAACCTTTACCGTTTAACAACACAATTCAGACTTTAAATGCAGGTAAGATATTCATTTAAATCACGAAAGCCAATTTCTATAAATCACCAAGACTAATCATAATAGATGAAATGGGATAACTGCCACTAAATACCACTATGGTCTCATAGTTCCTCCAAAGTCCATAATTCAACAAAAAATTAGCAGCAAAGAAAAGACTTGTGGCTCCAATTTTTAGATCACAGTTGTTTGGCCATAATTAACCGTCTGGAACACTCTGAAATATTATATTGCTGAGACCGCTCCAGAGACTCCAGTTTCACAACACTTACAACTTGTTTTTAACTATGTACATGGTTACCCCGCTGAGTTCCTATTCATCACATTACTTCAAGTCCTAGATGGATGAGGTTTGGGGGATTTCAGTCCTTTGACAATCTCCATCAAACTGGAAATTCTTACCTGTTTGAATTGTTGAAGAGCTTCTGTTGACTGACTTGCCATGTTGAACATTGACATAGATTTCCTCCATCTCTCCTGAGATAGTCAGCTTTCTTTTAGAGAGTCGGCTCTGCAGTACACGTTACTTGAAGCATAAATGAGGAAGTTTTTAGCTTAGTTCCTTCTTGTCTTTTACAGAAGTTTTATCGGAAGTCATTCTGTATGTGTTGAACCCAGAAGTGTCACTTCTAATAACATTTCTATAACACAGTTTAAGTTTGAAGGTTGAAGTTTCCTGGAATAGTCTGAATGACTAATGTTACATGAAAAGACAGATATACAACAAAATTCAAAACTCAGCAGAAGGTCTAGATCTTGTCCCTTGAAGTTGCTAATTACCCACTGTGTAGATCAGAAAAGTATAATGAAAGTGAGCAGGCAATCTGCATATACATTAATCTCACAAAGATGCACTGAAATCACCAATCAATCACATTCCAATTGGCCTTGTGTCCAATGAACTTCAATTCAATTCAATTCAAACTTTATTTTTATAGCACATTTAAAAGCAAGAGAGTTGACCTAAGTGCTTCACAATCAGTTAGGAACAAGAGAAGAAAATAGAGAAACAAATACAGATAAATGAGAGGACATTGTATTAACATTAAAAAACAGGTCTGAGGTTATTAACTTGAGTTAAAAGCCAACATTGTGGGGGGTGGGGATAGTTCAGGTAGAGTGGTCGCCCCTTGATCGGAAGGTCGGGGACTCGAATCCACCGAATCCAAGCTACCCTGAGGTACCCTTGAGCAAGGTACCGTCCCTACACACTGCTCCCCAGGCGCTGGGTTGGTAGCTGCCCACTGCTTCACTGAGTGAAGGGATTAAATGCAGAGGACTACAACATTTCCAACGTGTGGGACTATAAGAGGTTTAAAATGGAAAAAAGGGGAGTTTTAAGACGCAATTTAAAAGACTGAATAGGATTCAATCGAGACCTCGGTTATATTAAGAGCTCTCAGTGCTCTTTTGGGGTTATAAATGTTGAGGAGTTTGCTTAAATAGCTGGGTGCCATATTATTTAAAACTTTAAAAGTTAAGTAAAAAAAATCTTAAAACTAATATGGTATTTGACAGGGAGCCAGTGTAAATTTGCTGAAACTGGAGTGATACATTCATACATTCTAACATCTATTAAATGATGAGCAGCAGTATTTTGGACTAACTGCAAGACATGAGTGGCGAAGACCAAAATAGAGAGAATTGCAGTAGTCCAGTCTAGAGGTGATGAAGGCATGAATAAGTGTTTCTAGGTGTTTTGGAGGAAGATAAAGCTTCACATAACAGATAAAAACTGGTTTGAACTGTGGACACTTGCCTCTCTAATTAATAAAAGCTATCTAAAAACACTCCCAAGATTTCTTACAGTGTGAGACTGATGACAAGCAAGTGAACTGAGGGTAACAGTTAACTTATCCAAAGTCGAATGACTTCCAAAAACAATAACTTCAGTCTCATTTACATTTAGGATGAGAAAATTTTGTGCTAACCAGTCTTTAACATTACAGTGGAACAGAAACACCCAGTTTGAAGGGGAAGTAAATTTGGGGGGCATCAGCATAACAGTGAAAGGGGATGTTGCATTTCCTAAAAATAAATCCCAAATGTAGCATGTATTAGGAGAAGTGTCACTTTCCTGGGTCTGACCCAGCGTTTTGAGTTTTAGTTTATTTGGATGATATGTTTGAGTTCTTTAGGGTAGCTAAGTTGTTTATTAGTTTCCCTTTGTGTTTTCTACCGCTGTATTTAAGTTTCCCTTTGCCCTTCATGTGTTTCATGCTGCGTGTCTTATGTTGTCAAGTTTATATTGTCTTGTCTGCGTCACATGTTTCCAGTTATATTTTGAAGGTCTGTGTCCTATTTCAGTGTAGTCAGCTGTGCTTCCTTTGTCTCGTTATGTCAGACTAGTGTCAGCTGTTTCCCCATGTGTTTCCACTTCCCCTGATCACCCTTGTGTGTATTTAGTCTGTGTGTTTCTGTTCATTCCTTGTCAGGTCGTCTGTTGTTCACGCCATGTTCCTTACACCAGGTTTCATGTCCAGGTTTTTTCATATTGCTGTTTAGATTTCCCAGTTTAGGTTTGTGTTAATTTTTCTTCAGTTTGCCTTGCCTTTTGTTTGTACCTTTTACCAGCCTCATTAAACAGCTTGCTTTTTGTTAACATTCAAGTTTTGTTCCCTGTTCCTTGGGGTCTGCGTTTTGGGTCCTTCTCATCAATTCATACAGTCTGCCCTCGCCAGACTGTGACAAGAACAGAGTTGGACCCAAAACAGACCCCTGAGGCACACCACAACAAATTGGGGCAAAGGAAGTGGAGTATTGTCCAATAGTAACAGAAAAGGACCTCTCTGATAGATATTTAAACATTGATAAAACTGTGCCTTTAAGACCAACAATGAACAACCTGGGTTGTTCTGTTGTTTAAACATGGCAAATAATAAAAGCTTCTCGAAAACCGTTAATACACTGGACAAAAAGATGTGTTATCCCCTTGTGCTGCAAATTTTCCAAAGTGGAAAAACCTGGACGTTATGCAAAACATCACAGGAGAAATGTAAGCTATCAGTTTCAGTCACGTCCATCATACAGGTACAGTGAATACTTTATATTTTGCTTCTATGAAGGTCAGGTAATTAAACATCTTAACTGTCTGCAAAGATGTTTTAACACAATGTGAAGATCAAAAGCAGTTAGTTCCCCGTTGATTTAATTTTAAGTTTTGGTAACTTTTAGGTGAAGGAATAGGACCAGTTTGATGTTAATGTAACAGCAGTGTGCAACTTACATGACAGTACAACAATTTTTTTCACTATTACTATTATTTGTAACATTTTGGTTTTAATTACTTTATTGTATCATATACATGTAAATGCAATGCCATTAAAATACAATTGCTGTGATGAAACATATGTACTGTGTTAATAAGACGTTCTACATTCATAGCAAAAGGAAGTTATTTTCTTGACCAAAGAGCTACAAATAAAATCAGTCAAGAAAAATATTTTTCTCAAGGTCTTGTTTTATATTTATTCAAGAAGGAAAAGGCTAATCACAAATGAATGCCATTTTACTAACTGCATTACACCTTTAAATCATTAGAATTTGATGAAAAGGATTCCTTGGCAACTGTTACACAAGAGTGTAATCGTTCTGCTATGTTTTTGTACCAGTCAGTGAAACATGACAGACTGCTGAATTAGTGGAGTTTGTGTGGATACTACTACCAGCACATACTGGGTACTGTGTAATATGGATGTATGTCACTTATCTTCACATGAATGTATCTTTGAGATATTCTCATTGTGTATTCCTTTTGTTGTCTTAGATATTCTTTATTTCTTATTATTGAGCTGAAGAAATGGAAATTTTGTCTTTTCAACATTCTCAGTCATGCCGCTGGGCAGGCAGGCAGCATAGACGCCTAAGTTTGTGAATGCGATAACTTGAGAACAAGGCGGCGTAGGATTTTGAAATTGATACCATAGTTGTGTCTACCAAGAGGCTGAGCGGTAGCACTGGTGGTCACCATTATTTTTTACAAAAAAGCCAACAAGATACTGAATTTGCCTACAGGACAAGAATATGTAACTACTGCTGAATTAATGTTCAGATATCATTTAACTGCTGTAGCTGCTCCTGCTGGTAACACTTTAAACTTTTAACTGACTTGTTTGATATGTAAAATCTGAATATTATATTAACACAAATACCAAAGACTTTAAGTGAATGTTGTGGTGTATATCTTTGAAATGTTGTGAAGCAAAAGCACAAAGGTGACCAATTTGGAAATGCTCAAGTAAAGTGCAAGTACCTTTATATGACAGTACTTAATTACATTCCATATGACATACAGTGGGGCAAAAAAGTATTTAGTCAGCCACCGATTGTGCAAGTTCCCCCACCTAAAATGATGACAGAGGTCAGTAATTTGCACCAGAGGTACACTTCAACTGTGAGAGACAGAATGTGAAAAAAAATCCATGAATCCACATGGTAGGATTTGTAAAGAATTTATTTGTAAATCAGGGTGGAAAATAAGTATTTGGTCAATAACAAAAACACAACTCAATACTTTGTAACATAACCTTTGTTGGCAATAACAGAGGTCAAACGTTTACTATAGGTCTTTACCAGGTTTGCACACACAGTAGCTGGTATTTTGGCCCATTCCTCCATGCAGATCTTCTCGAGAGCAGTGATGTTTTGGGGCTGTCGCCGAGCAACACGGACTTTCAACTCCCGCCACAGATTTTCTATGGGGTTGAGGTCTGGAGACTGGCTAGGCCACTCCAGGACTTTCAAATGCTTCTTACGGAGCCACTCCTTTGTTGCCCGGGCGGTGTGTTTTGGATCATTGTCATGTTGGAAGACCCAGCCTCGTTTCATCTTCAAAGTTCTCACTGATGGAAGGAGGTTTTGGCTCAAAATCTCACGATACATGGCCCCATTCATTCTGTCCTTAACACGGATCAGTCGTCCTGTCCCCTTGGCAGAAAAACAGCCCCATAGCATGATGTTTCCACCCCCATGCTTCACAGTAGGTATGGTGTTCTTGGGATGCAACTCAGTATTCTTCTTCCTCCAAACACGACGAGTTGAGTTTATACCAAAAAGTTCTACTTTGGTTTCATCTGACCACATGACATTCTCCCAATCCTCTGCTGTATCATCCATGTGCTCTCTGGCAAACTTCAGACGGGCCTGGACATG
The DNA here is from genome assembly GCF_057382185.1 of Mchenga conophoros. Lineage (NCBI taxonomy): Eukaryota > Metazoa > Chordata > Actinopteri > Cichliformes > Cichlidae > Mchenga > Mchenga conophoros. The sequence continues at coordinate 9,660,991 of NC_140541.1, forward strand.
CACTGGCTTCAGCAGCGGAACACGTCTGGCACTGCGGGATTTGATTCCCTGCCGTTGTAGTGTGTTACTGATGGTGACCTTTGTTACTTTGGTCCCAGCTCTCTGCAGGTCATTCACCAGGTCCCCCCGTGTGGTTCTGGGATCGTTGCTCACCGTTCTCATGATCATTTTGACCCCACGGGATGAGATCTTGCGTGGAGCCCCAGATCGAGGGAGATTATCAGTGGTCTTGTATATCTTCCATTTTCTGATGATTGCTCCCACAGTTGATTTTTTCACACCAAGCTGCTTGCCTATTGTAGATTCACTCTTCCCAGTCTGGTGCAGGTCTACAATACTTTTCCTGGTGTCCTTCGAAAGCTCTTTGGTCTTGGCCATGGCGGAGTTTGGAGTCTGACTGTTTGAGGCTGTGGACAGGTGTCTTTTATACAGATGATGAGTTCAAACAGGTGCCATTCATACAGGTAACGAGTGGGGGACAGAAAAGCTTCTTACAGAAGACGTTACAGGTCTGTGAGAGCCAGAGATTTTCCTTGTTTGAGGTGACCAAATACTTATTTTCCACCCTAATTTACGAATAAATTCTTTACAAATCCTACCATGTGAATTCATGGATTTTTTTTTCACATTCTGTCTCTCACAGTTGAAGTGTACCTCTGGTGCAAATTACTGACCTCTGTCATAATTTTAAGTGGGGGAACTTGCACAATCGGTGGCTGACTACATACTTTTTTGCCCACTGTACATTTCAAATTAAAAATGCAGCCTACTTAGCCTCTAAACCACAACATACCAATAACATACCAATAAGATATCACTACAGCACAGAGAGGCAAAGACTGAAAGACTGAAAGTAAATACATTGAACAGCTGTCACTGAAAAAAACAGCATCAAAAGTGGGAGTGATTATATGAAATATAATTAAAGTGTAGTGTTCAACACCATGTAACAGCATGTAACATGAAACAACAAACTGTTGCTAGGGTTACCAACCACTGGATACAAATAAAGAGTTTTGTTCCCAAATTGCAAAGATATGACATCATGGATAGTGTCACATCATAATCATATGACTGATTATCTGTTCATCCCTTATAAATGTATTATCCTTATGTTCTGCTCTGAGGATTTCACCGTGTCTTTAAATACTTATTTCTGCCTGTTTCTTCTTATTTCACTTTCACGTTGTCATTTTGTATCTCTTTAGTATTTTATTCTTCCCCTGTGCTAATCCTCTGCTCTTCCCCAGCTTACAGGTATCCACTGTGGTTCATCCTGTGCCTGCTGAATGATGGAACAGAGCTCTATGCAAGCGTCCTGTAGGTCCTCGTTCACCAGGACACTGTCAAAAAACTGCTTGTACTTTGCTTCAATCGGCTTTGATGTCTCTTCAAGCTCTGCAAAGTCTTCCTCCTAAAACGACATTATTATTATTGTCAGTTTTAAATAACATTCATGCTTTTGCTTTTCTTTTTCATAAGCAGCTGCTCTCTCTCTCTCTCTCACTCACTCACACTCACACACACATATAATTTTTTTTTTTATGCTCTTACTGAGAAAACTCTGTTGATGGCATAATTGGTGATGATTCGAGCATCTCTGCGAGTTTCCCTGAGTCTGTCTGGGCTGGGTGGTTTGATGAAAATTACATAGGGTTTAAATTTCTTTGTTCGCAACAGCTGGATGCTCTGGAAATAAAATACTATATTAACACCAAAGCTTTTTCAATCATATGCAAACAAAAAGCTTCACAGAAAACTTAGAGACTGTTCAGAATACATGAAACAAGTGAATCTGTGTTACATGAGACTCACATGGGGCTCGGCGTCAATGATACACATCCGCCCTCGTTTTAGCACCTCATCAATGGCATCAGTGCTAATTCCATACAGCTGACCTTTACTCTCCCCATATTCCAAAAATCTGAACACATGTACACACACACATTCATACATCCACACGTGCAAAAACAGCATACAATTATAGTTAAATAAATAATAAACTTATATAATTCCCTAAAATTTGAACAAAAAGCCCCAAAAATCATGACAATCAACACCAAGAACATTAGCAAAATTTATAGTAAAGGAATAAAATCTTGCCTGTGGTTGCAGACCATGTACTCAAACAGTTCTTTGGTAACAAAGTGGTACTCTCTACCGTTCTGCTCCCCTGCTCTGATTGAGCGAGTGGTGTCTAGAAGAACAGACCAATCAGAACGTTTATATTAATAATTAGTCACAGTGAAAACAGCAGTATAAATATTAGGGGTGCAACGATACTCGTATCGATATTGAACCGTTCGATACAGTGCTTTCAGTTCGGTACGCATATGTATCGAACAATACAAAATTATTTAATTTATTTTATCAACTTTTCTTCTGACGATGATGTCTGTGTTGAGAGCTCAGTGGATCTGCGTTAGACTACTCCGCCTAGGTTGCACTGTCGAGCGCAGATCCACTGAGCGCTGCACAAGCTAGCAAGACAGAAGTTAAGCTCGTTGCAACATGGCAAATTTAACCTCCCCCACCCTCATTCATATCTGGCGTTTGGAACTATTTTGGTCTTCATGTGACGTATGACCCTGAAGGTAAGCGCGTCATGGACAAAAGTAAAACAGTATGTCGGATGTGCCACGCAATGCTCAATTACATGGGTGGGAACCACTGCGTTAGTGCAGTTTGCTTGTTAACGTGTTGACGCCGTCCAGCCCCACGCACGGGGCGATCCGCGGTAGCTCGTTAACGGAGATTTGGCGTGTTGTGACGTTAACGTCATTTCAGATTAACGCTGACAGCACTAGTGGGAACACAATGAATATGACTGCACATTTACTCCGACATCATCCTAGTGCAAAGACAAGTGGAAGCAGACAAAAACAACAAGCACGCATACTACAAACTTTACCCGAGTCATTTAGACAGAAGTTAGCACATGATTCTCCTTATGGGGACCTGATATGTTTAATATGCTGCTGAGAATATAGCCCAGAAGAAGCGTATAGTATAGCTTTTATTTTGGAAAGAGCCATTCCTCTGTAATAAACTCTCTTTTCCAAAGATGAGTGATTTCTCGATCAGATAGATTTATTATTTTATCCCTTTGTTGTTCCAGTAACATTAAATTTAAAAACTGTACATTTGAGTTAAAATATATATTTATAATTTTAATAAATGACAAATTAAAAAAGCATGAACATTTTTTTGTATCGAAAAAATATCGAACCGTGAATTTTGTGTATCGTTGCACCCCTAATAATTATGTAAAGCAGGTAAAATCACTTTCATGACTTTACTACCTCCTCCGCTATTGAGCTAAATATTTTTTTTTCAAGAGTGTCAAAGCCAGTAAGTCATGCTTCTTATCTGGAAGTCACAAGACACTTCTCATAAGTAATTATACCAAACTGGGCTCAACTGCAAACCAACAGGTGACTTCAAATCTCACAACCATCCTCACACACAGTCCATGATAATATTCCAGATGTTTAAAAACAAACAAAACAAAAACATATATTTCTTTTTTTTTAAATGTAGAGCCCTCTTTTTATTGTCATTTAAAATGAGAAGAACAGGTTCATTTGATTTCATTAGGAAAACCTCACACGTGTTAAGTAAAAGGCACATACGAGGCACTGGTCCCTGGAATGTCGAAGGATTCAGTTTGATGAGTCTCTTCCTAAGTTCATTTACTCCAACTCCTGAAGCACCTGTGCAGAAGAACAAATAATGAACTGGTAGGAATCTCCTTCAGACTTCCAAAGATATACATACAGAGACGGACAAGAATGCTGGAGAATAAACTTTTTCAAACAAGGAGAAAACAGCAGGTGCTGTTACAGTAGAAGTGAAACAATTTCAAACATTCTCCTGATACAAGGATGAGACCAGTGTGTTGAACAGTACATAAAGTAAAGCATTATTTATTGTATGTATTATAATTAGATAAGTACTTAATTCAAAGGACTACTGTAGTTATGCCAGCAATTCAGTATTCAAGAAACCAGTGAAAAATCTAAGCATACAGAGAGGCTTCTAATACAGAGGGTCTCAAGATCAATTGATAATCTCAGATTTTGTTAATCTTTATTCTGTTCAGCAATTTTGTGCTGCAGTTGTCTTTTGACATGAGGTGGGAGGTCTATTTGAAACACTTTACCGACATTCCATAATTTCAGGGTCAGCTGGGAGGCAGTGATTGATTTCTCATGGAAGCATTCATGTGTTATTAATGCAGTTATTCATCTCACCAACGAGGATGATGAGGCGGTGGTTCTCCTGAGGAGGGCGCTGGTACAAAACCACTTCCTCATAGGGGGTGGACAAAGCATTGGTGTTGGGGGAGCAGGTGGTGCACGACTGTCGTCGCTTCCTGTAGGAAGTCCTCTTCCAGACACGGAAACTTCGACGGAAACCAGCTGGTGAGGTTAAAGAGCACTTTTAGTTTCACTTAATAAACTTGACACACTTCTCACACACACTTCTCCTTATAAGGTGAACGTTACCAAAGTTTAGAGACAGCAGTAAAATGATTTATTATTGATAATATATATTTTCTATAGATATGATTTCATTAGATTGTAGGAATTTATTATTAAATAATAACTTGTCTTATTAAATCCATCCTTCAGTATAGATTTTATTATCAGTGCTACCCACTTAATGACTACTTAAATACTACCTAATTATCTGAATAGCATATATGTCTTACCCAGGTAGATTCCATCAGTAACATCAGATTCAGCTTCATCTGAAGGAAAGAAACATTCAAACTCCTAGATTTATCACCAGGCAGTACATTTCTTCTTTTTATTAAGTACAGAAACAAGTAAGCATTTATTTTTATATGTATTTACTACATTTTATTTTTTGTTTGTAAGCCTGACCTTAATTTTCATGGTCATATTAAAAATGCACCTAAATTACCGCCATTTAAAATTTTCATTAAAATAATTTTATCGAATTATGACTCGGAATAAACAAGTACATATACAAAAAGAGTCTACGCTGTGGGACTGTTTTGATCATGCGGACTGGGAAATGTTTCACGTGGCTGCTAATGATATTGATGAGTACACAGATTCAGTCTGCGGATTCATCAGAAAATGCGTGGAAGATGTCGTCCCATCCAGAACAGTTAAATCCTTCCCAAATCAAAAACCCTGGAGATGTTCGTGCGAACACTATGTCTGAGGAGGATGTGCAGAAGTGCTTCAGGAGGGTGAACGCACGCAAAGCTACTGGTCCGGACGGGATTCCTGGCCGCGTCCTCAATAAGTTCCAGTAGTACAAGTTCAACAAGGTCCGCGTCAGGTGTTGAGGAACCAGGGCACCCTGACGAGAAGTGGGCTACTGGAACAAGAAGGCATCGGTGGGCAAGAGACAAAAACAAGGCGTTGTTGGAATGCTACTACGCAAGTAACCCTGGCGGAAGGGGTTAGATGAATAGGATGAGGGACCTATGGATTCTTCGATACCCAACATCCACAATGACGGCGAAACAACTAGTAGCTCAGTGTTCCAACATTCGAAAGAAGGGACTGCTCTCACAGCTAGAGATTGATGAGGTACAACATAAATGCTACGGCAAGGGGGAACCAGGACGCCAGGTCAGGGGGCCACTCGAGATTGGGTACCATGCCCCAAGTGCGATAGGAGAAGGATCGTTGAGTGCGAGATGAACTGACCTGAAAGATAGGATCATGGCCAAGCTTGAAACCTGGACCCCCCATAGCCGGTTACCAAGATTACGTGAAGTACCCTCAGAAGGTCTGCTAGATGATGTTAATGCAGCACTACGGACGATACCTACAGCCATGATTACCGACACTAACAAGCTGATCTACAATACGGCAGCAGTGATCAGCGAGATGCTTGGCTACAAGTTGAACAGCCACAAGGGGCAGTACCCTCCATGGAGAAGGAGGCTAGAGGCTAAGATCAAAGTAGCACGGAGGGAGGTTAGCCAACTATCGGAGATGCAGAAAGGCGCAATGAGGAAGGTGCCTAAGAAGTACAGGAAACTGTCCATACCGGAGGCCTTGGAAACTGCCAAGCAAAGACTCACAGCCTTGGCCAGCCACTTGAGGAGGTACACCAGAGAGATAGAAGGCAGGAGAATAAACCAGCTGTTCTCCACTAGAGATGGCACGATACCACTTTTTTATGTCCGATACCGATATCATAAATTTTGATATCTGCCGATACCGATATGAATCTGATATAGTGTTTTTTAATCAATAAAACTGTTTTTTTAATATCTTGCTGCATTTTGTATAAGTTCATACTCAAGTTTAAATAAACAACAACACTAAAGCTATTCTGTTATACCTGTATGTAAAAAATACAACAAAATATTTCATAGTTCAGCAATACTGATCAATCTAATAAACTTAAACCTACTCCATCCTCCCTATTCTGGTATTTTAAAGAGTACTTAGCAGAAATATTAAGCAACCTAACTAATAGGGTTGCAAACTCCCAGCAAAAAAAATAGGGAACCACCCCCCACCCTCCATCTCATGATGCTTAATCGACGTAATCAACTTTAATTTGATGCAGGTTAGAAAAAAAATGCACAGAAATCAATTATTTTTCAAGAATAATTAAATAGATTCAACATCTTTCTTCTACAGAATTGCAGACTGCACAAATGGTATCTTCCCAAAGGAAAAGGTAGTATAGCTTATTAGGGTATATTAGACTTAATAGTTACTATATACAGTAATGGACTTCTATATATTTTACACAAGATTACAACTTTGGGTGTAAGATTCAGATAATTATTCATTAAAAGGCAGTCGCTCCATATATCAGTTGTTAAGCTTAACACTGGAATGCTTTACAAACATTCAGAGACGAACTTACACACTTGCTTTACTTCTCTCTGGGATCACTTCATCGGAGATGAAATTCTGGTTTTGTAGCGAGGCTACAAATACACATAGCCGCTCTATCACGTGAACACACTGCTCCGACATGCTACGGTTATGAGTCGAGTTACGCCGTGTTGCAAGTTTTGTGAGGTGCTTTTCTGATATTTAATGGATCGGATTACATTTTTTATTTCTCTCCGATATCCGATCCAGTAATTTAGGTCAGTATCGGACTGATACCGATACTATCGGATCGGTCCATCTCTCTTCTCCACAGAACCAGCAAAGGTGTACTCTCAGTGGCAAGGGAACAATAAGAGAACAGCACCACCAAGTCTGGAGACGGAGCAATACTGGAAGAGCATATAGAAGAAGGACGCAACCCATAACAGCAATGCTCAGTGGCTAGTGGATCTGAAGGCAGACCACAGCGACCTCCCCGAACAGGGTCCAGTAACCATCACAGTGGCAGATATCCAAGAAAGGGTCTCCAGTATTAAGAGTTGGACAGCACCAGGCCCTGACATGGTTCACGCCTACTGGCTGAAGAAGCTGACTGCACTCCACAAGCGCCTGGCAGCACAAATGAACCAGCTGCTAGTTGACGAGAGACACCCGGAATGGCTAACTGAAGGCTGGACAGTCCTGATCCTCAAGGACCCCCAGAAGGCACCGGTCCCCTCCAACTACCGACCAATAACCTGCCTCAGCACCATGTGGAAGCTCCTGTCAGGCATCATAGTGGCTAAGATGAACAGGCACATGGGTCAACACATAAGCGGGGCACAGAAAGGGATGGACAAGAATACCAGAGGCACAAAACAACAGCTACTGGCAGACCAAGCAGTCAGCTGAGACTGCAGGACCAGACTGACCAACCTGTCCTGCCTGGATTGATTACAAGAAGGCCTATGACTCAATGCCCCACACCTGGATCCTGGAATGCCTAGAACTATATAAGATTAACCGGACCCTGAGAGCCTTCATCAGGAACTCAATGGGGATGTGGCGGACAACACTGGAGGCCAACCTCAAGCCCATAGCACAAGTCACCATCAAGTGCGGGATCTACCAAAGAGATGCTCTGTCCCCACTGTTGTTCTGCATAGGCCTGAACCCCCTCAGAGAGATAAATGACAAGACTGGCTATGGATACCGACTACGGAATGGAGCAGTTGTCAGCCACCTCCTGTACATGGATGACATCAAGCTGTATGCCAAGAGTGAACGAGACATTGATTCACTGATCCACACCACCAGGATATACAGCAATGACATCGGAATGTCGTTCGGCTGGAGAAGTGTAGTCGGATGGTAACAAAGAGAGGGAAGGTAGTCAGAATGGAGGGGATCAAACTACCAGAAGGCAACATTGCCGACATAGAGGACAGTTACAAGTACCTGGGGATCCCACAGGTGAATGGGAACCATGAAGAGGCCGCTAGGAAAGCTGCAACCACCAAGTACATGCAGAGGGTCAGGCAAGTCCTGAGGAATCAGCTGAATGGTAATAACAAGATCCGGGCTATCAACACCTACGCCCTGCCCGTGATCAGGTACCCTGCTGGCATAATAAGTTGGCCAAAGGTGGAGATAGAAGCCACTAACATCAAGACAAGAAAGCTCCTTACCATGCATGGAGGGTTTCACCCCAAGTCCAGCACCCTGAGGCTGTACGCTAAGCGGAAGGAAGGGGGCCGGGGACTGGTGAGTGTCAGCACCACAGTCCAGGATGAGACAAGGAACATCCACGAATACATCACGAAGATGGCCCCAACTGACCGAGTGCTCAATGAATACCTCAGGCAGCAGAAACCCAAGAAAGTGGAGGAAGGCGAGGAACCATCATGGAAGGACAGGCCCCTGCACGGTATGTACCACCGGCAGGTAGAGAAGGTGGCTGATATCCAGAAATCCTACCAGTGGCTGGACAAAGCTGGACTGAAAGACAGCACAGAGGCACTAATCATGGCAGCACAGGAACAAGCACTAAGCGCAAGATCCATTGAGGCTGGGGTCTATCACACCAGGCAAGACCCCAGGTGCGGGCTGTGTAAAGATGCTCCAGAGACAATCCAGCACATAACAGCAGGGTGTAAGATGCTAGCAGGCAAGGCATACATGGAACGCCATAACCAAGTGGCCGGCATAGTGTACAGGAACATCTGTGCCGAGTATAACCTGGAAGTCCCGAGGTCAAAATGGGAGATGCCCCCAAGGGTGATGGAGAATGACCAAGCTAAGATCCTGTGGGACTTCCAGATACAGACATAGTGGTGGTAGACAAACATGAGAAGACGGCCATAGTGATCGATGTAGCGGTTCCGAATGACAGCAACATCAGGAAGAAGGAACACGAGAAGCTCGAGAAATACCAAGGGCTCAGAGAAGAGCTCAAGAAGATGTGGAGGGTGAAGGTGACGGTGGTCCCCGTGGTAATCGGAGCACTAGGTGCGGTGACTCCCAAGCTAGGCGAGTGGCTCCAGCAGATCCCGGGAACAACATCGGAGATCTCTGTCCAGAAGAGCGCAGTCCTGGGAACAGCTAAGATACTGCGCAGGACCCTCAAGCTCCCAGGCCTCTGGTAGAGGACCCGAGCTTGAAGGATTGACTGCCCACAGGGGCGAGTGGGGATTTTTTTTTTTATATTATACATATATTTTTTTGTTTGTTTGTTTTAAATAATTTATCTTTTCAACTTCATGTGTAAAGAATTTGTTGTTTGGTTGTCTGTCACTCTAAAGTATTGATGAGAAACTCAATAGACATAAATATGAGAAAAACCCCCACTAAGAAATAGAAAGGAACAGCAATGAGTGTCATGCAATCAAAAGGTTGCACTTTTTACACATTCATCACTGGACAGACTTACCTACCAAAATTTATTTCCTCCAGATCTGAAAAAAAAAAAAAAAAATAGTGACATTCAATGGGTTGTTGAATAATGCATAGCTTTCGTATATAAAAACTAAATATTTAAAATATATATGAATATGTATTTATTATGTTCACCTGTTATTGCATGTTTCTCATCAGAATTTGCAGGATTTTCCTCTGGAACAAAATAACAGAAAAGTTAGTTAAAGCTTATTTTCACATACATGTAGCTGGGTTTAAATACACCAACAAAGACAACATACTGTATGGCTGAAAGGCACAAAAAGCTATGTTTGGTTGAAAGTGTTAATGTGACAGACTGTAACACAACATAACACACTTCAGTTACTGTGAAAGGAGCAGCCTGGCATGATCTTAGCTCTTGTTTCTACCTTTGAGATCTCTCAGAAGATGAAATAAGCAGCTGCAGAAGCAGCTTAATTAACACTGTAGTTCAATTGGTGATTCATGTGTGCGAATGGTTGTATTTCTCTCTTTGGTAGATTGGTGACCTGTGGATAGATTTCTCATAGAATTCTCATCCTATGAAAGCTGTGATTGACTCTGGATAAGTATGCATGCATGGATAGCTGGTTTTGACTACAAGATATTCCCTAACATGACGAACAAGTGATGTTTGGGAGATATTGTATACCAGTAGTATAGATTATTGTTTCTGTTAATAGTCTCAGAGACCTCAATTATTATAGTTTTATTCAATGATTTAAAAAAAAGTCTTCTGTGGTTTCTTGTTTTTGTTATTGGTGGTTTGTTATTAGCCTAAGCGACACCTCTCTGTGTTAGGAATTGACTGACAGGTTAGTGCAGATAACAGTAATTAGTGCTGAATAATAATAATAAAAAAAGGTGTCATCAAAACAAGCTAACAAACAAGCACACTCAGAAAAATAAAATGAACTAAACTACGACATTAAATGACTATTATGGATGATGTTTCACATGTCACACCCACCGTTAGCAGTCAGGGTCACTAAGGGCAGCAGGGTTAACAGAAAAAATAAACAGCCGTTAAAAGCATTGCTCATTTTATGTCACAGCAGGTAGAGATTTACACACAGGTGAGAAAAAAAAAACTTTTATGCACACACCGACTTAAAATAACAAATTATTTTTGTAGTGACTGACTTATCTTTCAAATATTTTAAAGACTAAAAAATACATTAAAAGTGCTTCATGTAATCACACTGGTTTGTAAAACTTTAGGCATTACTGAGAAATATCCAAGTTACAAACAACTCTGCAATAAATGTACATATAATATATAAACCATTAAATAAGCACATGTTTAATAATAACAACCATGATTCCTCACGTGGTCTGATGCAGGTATGAACCTGTAAAGGCTGACACCACCATTGTTCCCTCTGTTTACTGTAGAAAGAGAAATAAATTGTTAAATGCAACCAATGTATTAGAGTCTTAAGCTAAAATCATGGAGCCAAACTGCAAAGATATATTCTTTCTGACATTATTATAAGCTAACTTTACCTAACAGTGTTAAGGCTTTGCCATCAGTTAAATGTGCAGAATAAAAGTGATGTAGCCCTTTAAAGTTACTTAGAATTATGTTATAAATGTTTTCTTACTCTCATAATGTCAGATCTATAAACTAACCGCTTCCTCTGGCTGCGGCCTGTAAGTTCGTCACATCTTCACAGTATGTGAGTGCGTCTCACCTCTTCAGCATGCTGGCCGAGGGAATCAGACCAGCGCAGGATGTAGCACATGGCAGTTTCCTGGCTTGCCACCACTGTCCATCTGACTGGTCAACCACCTGAAGAAGGTCTCCTCTGCTGAATGCCATTCCTGCATCTGGACATGGGATGGAAAAATCCTGCAGAGGGCAGTAGTCTACCATTGCCCTCATACATACCTGGAAGACAGACAGATAAACTTTGTTTTATTGCAGATTAAAAAATAAATTAATCAAAAAGTGAAACATTCACAGATGTACTGAGGGAAATCATGTTTTTAAACCTGGAACACCAGCCTGGAAAATAACAATCAGTGAATCATGTCAGTAATTGTACAGGGATTTTCCTGCTCATAAGTAAGTTTAATGTCAACAAAATGTGCTTTTAATAAAGTGATACTGGAGGTAAAGTGATAAAGTGTGTTTCTTACTGGTGTCTGGCTGAGGATGGCCTGAGATGGATTTGGAATGATTTTAAACAGGATAGTGCCTTGGGAATTGGCCTGACAGGGAAAGTCATACACAAGAAGTATACATGGTGAGAATTATTTTTAATAATCAAATGTACACGCTTTCACCAAGCATGTTGTCATACTATCATTTATACATATTATTAATACTATAAAGCTTGTGTTTAACATTTTCGTTTTCTTTTTTTTTCTTTTCTTTTTTTTTTTTTTTTTTTTTTACTTTAAATGGCTTTTGAATGAGGTGGTAAAAACTGCCTTTAATATTTCTAAAATGTATACAATAGCATTGATAATAGTATTTTCTTTTAAATAATGTTTTTCTTATTTTTAGCAGATGCTGATAGCATACCAGTATATGGATGACCTGTTCTGGTTCCAGGCCCACCACTGGGTTTCCATTTACCTCCACTAATAGGTCTCCAGGATGTAGAAGTCCTGATACAGGCAAAAACCCATATTTATTAAGACATATTATTGCTAGGCGTGATGTTTTCATCTCTCACACACAGACATAAGCAAAAATGCACATGCAACACACACACACACACACACACACACACACACACACACACACACACACACACACACACACACACACACATTTTCATATCTTAGTGAGGACATCTCATTGACATACTGCTTTCTTTAACCCTCAGCCTAAACCTAACCATAACCTAATTGTAACCCTGACACTAAAACCACATTCACCTTCAAACTCGGACGGACATTTTGTTATAAGCGACTGTATAAGTATAGTGGCATGTCAATTTTCTGTCCTCACAAAGCTGTCTAAACATGTAACACACACACACACACACACACACACACACACACTTAAAATACTTGTATACCACTGCGGTCAGCCAATCCTCCATGAATCACCCGGGCAATAGAGATATCTCCCGTCGCCTCATCCTTTCTTATAGTTGCACCCTAACAGATAGAGAGTTGTTCAAAATTTAACAACAAAGTAAAAAGCAAGCAAAAATAGTGACAAGAGATCTTAAGGCAAAGGAAAAATGTTTTCTAAGATTAGCAAATGGAAAATTTTGACTAAATTAATTTTTAAAAGTACACGATTTTAAAAGTAAAAAATAAATACTTTGTTTAAACACATTTTCTCTTCATGAGATCCTCATTAAAAAATCAGCAAATTAAGTAAAAGCTCTTCTTGTACGCCAGTTATTATTATTATTTTTTTTATAAGGCCTTCCATTTTTGTGCCATTTTGTGAGGAATATCAATATACACACTAACATAATACACCCAGCAGCTGAACATACATTCAACTCAAAGCCACACAGTTTAGTGCTGGTGGTAGATCAAAGTTAAATCGATAACTAAAGGGTTTTTTTCTTTATATTTTAATGCTTGGGCATTTGATATTAACTCATTTTGCATTACATCAAAATATCATGGGGACTCTAAAGGTAAACACTATCAACACAATACCATGTCCACTACAGGCCATTGCTAGAAGCAAACTGGTAGCAAGGGCTCATGAAAATTAAGGATAACTTTAGTAGTCCTGCAAATTTGCTACCATAGTTTTGGGAAATGAAAATGCTAAATTATTTTAAAAAATGCCAATTACATAAGCTCCAACCAGGCGCTAAAACAGTGCTCATGAAAATTAATTTTGATGTTTCTATATGTGGAATAATGTAAAACTTCTTAGGTGTTTCCACAGGGTTTTATTGCTGTATTTGATGTGCAATAGATACCACGTAAATATACAAACAATAAGTCAAGATGAATGCAGTTCGACATGTACAAAATAATCCATAACAAATATTATTAAAAATAAATTTAACCCTAAACACTTTCCTCCTTTTTTGCTCAATGTATATATTCAGACCATCATAGTCAAGAACCCAAAATAATAAATCAGAGCTGATGAAAAAAAATGAAAGCTGTCATACTTTTTAAGAATAGTTGGACTAGATGACGAAAATAAGACAGAAAGAAATTGCTTTGTACCTTTATATTGTTTGCTTTTGTTCCTTTGAGTGATTGTTTG